>NC_091809.1:1250000-1875000 GCF_041296235.1 Equus asinus | reverse complement strand
AAAATATCTTTCCTGGAGAGTGGAATTCATCCGATTTGTCTAAGTTGTCTTGGAAACATTGTGTCCGTGAAGGGGGTTGCCAGGACCACCTCGAATTTGGAGTTTCTGATCTCAGGATGTCAAACCAACCCACATGACCACGTGTTCTCAGTGCTTAGTTTGACCTAGGCTAGGGTAGCCAAGAGTCCTACAAGTGACCGGTGCAAATTCAAGGACAACAACCAAGAGTCACGAAAGCACTCACACCTCACCCTAGAGAACATACAGCGATTAAAGAAATACAAACTAATCCCTTGGAATGAAGGAGAACGGACTGATAAGCATGTCTAAGGGAGATAGCTGAGAAAGACCATGACGAGTATACTATGGAAAAGAAAAAGAGGACCCAGAAAATGGAAGGTGAACAGAAATCACACCTGAATTATCCACAATGAAAGATGATGTCCGTCTTTAGACAGACTCTGCTGGAACGTTTGAAAGTCAGAGAAATTCACAAGCCAAAAAACGGCAGCGAAGGTCAAGCATGGGCTAACTGGGAAGGGTGAGTTATGAGACTGCTCCAAGCAGGCTCTGAAACCTGTATCCAGGAAGCATGCTGGACCTCAGAGACACAATTATGACAAATCCTCTGACATCACAATGGACCCGAAAAACAACCTAGCCTCATCTACACAGTGCTAGAGTTGGGCTCACTAGTATATTTAACTCCCATTGCACTCAACTGCACGTTGCCACTGAACATGTAAGTGGCCGGCCGGTGGTGCAGTGGTGAGGTCCGCACCTTCTGGGTCTGTGGCCCAGTATGGGCTGGGTGGAATCCTCGGTTTGGGCCTCCTCACCACTGCTTCAGTTGTTCTGGTGCAGGCGTCCGAGGTAGAGTAGAGGCAGATGGGAAGGGACGTTGGACAGGGCCACACTTCCACAGCAAATACAGGAGCATTGCCAGCAGATGTGAGCACAGCAATGCACTTGTGCCAAAACAAAACCAATTAAAAGTTGCAAAGAATAGAAAAACTGAAGCTAAGGAAAAAAAAAACAAAAAAACAGGAGCTTGCCATTACGAAGAATAGGATCTCTGTGAATAACCTTAGCAAAACAGGTGAATTCTATGTTAATTCAAAAACTAGCAAACCTTTGGGGAAAGAAACTCAAGAAGACACAAGAAAAAAAAGATACCGAGGGATCTAGGAATGGAAGGATTAACACACTTGAAAGGTTCATACCGCAGTAAGGAATCTCTGGATTCCATGCAATCCCAGTCAAAGTTGCAGCAGTATTTGCCACAGAGAAGAAGAGAGAATCCTAAAGTTTCTAGCCAGCAACACGAGACCCTGACTAGGCAAAGGAATCCTCAGGAAAACGAACAAAGCAGCACGTGTCACAATTTCTGATTTCAACATAGAGGACGAAGCGCTAGGTACCGAAACGGCACAGTCTGGGCCCCAAAACAGGCATGAAGACCCATGCAAAACAATTGAGAGCCCAGAGCCCAACTCAAACTTACGTGGACAGCCCATTTTGGACCAGGGAGCCAAGTGGAGACAGCGGAGAAAGGAGAGTCTCTACAATAAACGGTGCTGGGAAGCCTGCACAGCCACATGGAACACAACGAGAGTACACCATGATGTTACACCTGGCACACACACCACCTGAAGTGGATTAAAGCCTTGAATGGCAGACTTGAAACCGTGAACCTTGTAGGAGAAGACCTAGGCAGAGTGCTCTTTGCCATCTGTCTGAGCCGCCTATTTGGAAGAAGCATGTCTGACTGGGCAAGGGCAACAAAGGAAACAAGAATCAAACGGGACCACATCAAATGCACACACTTCTGCCCACTCAAGGAAACCATCAACTGAATACTAAGACACCACAACAATTGGGAGAGGATGTTTGCAAACCACACATCGGACAAGGGGTGAAAAGCCCAAAGATACAATCAACTCGCACGTCTCCACAAGAAAAAAAACAAGCCAATGAAAACCTGGTCAAAAGATGGAAGCAGAGATTTCTCCGAAGAAGACAGAAAGAGGGCCAGTAGGTGCATGAAAACTTGTTCACCATCATTAAGTCTCAGGAAAATGCAAATCCAAACTGCAAGGCCATGGCAGCTCACTGTGGTCAGCATGGCTAGAAGGAAGCAGACAGGAAATAACAAGTGTCAGAGAGGAGGTGCAGAGAAGGGAAGCCTCCTGCACTGCTGGTGGGAGTGTAACCCGGTGCAGCCACGATGCCAAAGGTGTGGAACTGCCTCAGAAATTTAAGTATCCATGTCCCGTATGACCCAGCTATTAATCTGCCGCTTGCTTATCCAAAAAAGTCAGAAAGACTACCGCATAAAGACATGTGCATGGCTGTGTTCACCACAGTCTTACTCCTGATATCCAAGACTTGGAAAGCACCCTGGTGTCCAGCAAGGGATGATTGGAGAAGGAAGATGGGCTATAGCCACACAATGGTATACCACTCAGCCGGAACAAATGATGCAATCCAGCCATTTGTGACCACCAGAATGGCTGTGAGGGTTTTAGGGGAAGTGTAACAAGCCCCAGTGAGAAATTCAAATACCATAGAATCTCACTTACAAGGAGAAGAAAAAGCAAGCACTAACCAACAGGTGGCACTGAACATTTGTATGCGGGCTCCCAGAGGCAAAGAGGGGCGGTGACGGAGGGTGAAAGAGAAGATTAGGCACAAGTGTGTGGTGAGGGCCTGTGATTAGTCTTACACTGGTGAAGATGATGTAAGCTACACAGAAGTCTAAAGCAATGAGGATGTGAATCTGGAAGTTATAGTACGTTCTAATGCAGGGCCATGGCTATAAATTCACCTCAAATCAAAAATCCAAAAAGGGGTCCAGAATGATGTCATAAAGCTTTGGGGGCGGAAAGAGTTTACGGAAGGTGAACTTCCAAGGATGGAAAATCACCTCCAAATGCTTACAGATGCTACAGAAAGGCAGACCATTCCAAATAGGTGAAGAGGAATACTACGAAGAGAACATGATCAGTCCTAAACCCATGAACGAACGGAAAATGTTACCGTCCATGATGTTATTACTAATCACCTTCACGAATAATCCAAACAGGCCCACGTCTTCCCAAGTTCAGGCAAAAGGTTGGTCCAAAAGTACAATTCAGGGCCGGCCCTGTGGTGGAGCAGGTAAGTGCCCACATTCCGCTTGGGCGGCCCGGGCCTCACTGTTTCACATTACGAGTGCATATCACATTAGTAGTGTTAGGAAATATAGATTTCATGGTATGGTGCGGGCAGAGATCATAAATAAGCAGCAATTGTGAGGATACGTTATCAATACGCACAAGAAAAGGAACCATAAGAATATTACAATCTATGGAAGTATCTGGTACACTTCCCAAAGGCAGAAGGAAGGAAATCTTGTGACCTGCCAAGGTGGAATTGGCAGAGTGCCACGAGATGACACCATCATCGTGCATCAGAACATTCCCTGGGCAACTTCAACTTGTGAGGGAGTCCAGGACTTTTTCTGGGTAAGGTCCACCCATTTTGCCATCTACCCAAGATATAAGAGATAAAACCCAGGATAATCTTACAGGAGTGACACCAGTGTCTAGAGAGAATGTAGGAGCCCTTTCGAAGTTCAAGGAGAAAGATAGAAACTGACAACAATTGCAGAAAAAGGAAAACTATCCTACCTAGACAGGGTGAGGAGTCAGACTGGTCTGAGATGGCTGTGAAACTCTGTGTGCACGGAGGTTGTCAGGACAACTTCGAATTTTGAGGTCGCTTATGACATCACGGTGAACATGTCCCCCAGGGTGGCCGCATGGTTACAGTCTGAGGATTGGCCTAGGCTAGGCTATTAAAGGGACAGATACCCAGAAACAGGTTTGGCAAACAGAAAGCAGGCACAGAAACTAGAAGAGATAAAACAGAGTCTGATGCAAGGGATAAGAAAGGAACCCTAGGCCACAAGTGAGAATAGAGGGACAGGCACGGAGAGGAGAACATTGTCATCTATTCAAGTCTATGGGGAGGTCATGCTGATTCAAGCTTGCAACTTCATTGGAAACAAGTGGCCGGACTTGGCGTTCATCACACCTACAGTGCCCTTGTGCCTTAAGCATAATGCAAAGTCAAGAAAGATGTCTTGAGGACATTGAAGAGAAGAATCGATGCCTCCTTTCCAAGGCCCATAGCATTCTTTGAAGGTCAGTCTCTTTTTCCGAAGCTCTGGTGTCACGTGGGCCCACTGGGCACATGGTAATGTGTCCCAAGAGATGTCTTGGAAGCCTTGAAGGAATGGAGCCCTGTCACGCTTGGGGTATGTCTCTTTGTTTGGAAGTGCTCTACAAGGGTGCTGAAAAGCACCCTCTTCCACAGGGCTTCGTTCCTTCGTGAAGGCTGCCCTCCCAGGCTAGTGTGCTCTGTTTGCCTCCATCGAAATTCTCTCCCCCTACCTCTTGCCGTAGAAGGATTATTGATTATGTGTTTTGACACCATATGTAAGGAAGTTGCACGAAAATTAGAACTTTACAGTTGTGTTTCAAGAAAAATAAACAGGCCAGGGTAGAGGATGTAGGGCAAACAAATGGCACACCCTATAAAAATTAAGTAAGCCCGTATCTGGACGGAATCTAGGGGAACGTTCAAGGATCAGGGGTCAAGTTCGAAACTTCCCAAATCCGGAAAAGAGACAGAAAAATATCTTTCCTGGAGAGTGGAATTCATCCGATTTGTCTAAGTTGTCTTGGAAACATTGTGTCCGTGAAGGGGGTTGCCAGGACCACCTCGAATTTGGAGTTTCTGATCTCAGGATGTCAAACCAACCCACATGACCACGTGTTCTCAGTGCTTAGTTTGACCTAGGCTAGGGTAGCCAAGAGTCCTACAAGTGACCGGTGCAAATTCAAGGACAACAACCAAGAGTCACGAAAGCACTCACACCTCACCCTAGAGAACATACAGCGATTAAAGAAATACAAACTAATCCCTTGGAATGAAGGAGAACGGACTGATAAGCATGTCTAAGGGAGATAGCTGAGAAAGACCATGACGAGTATACTATGGAAAAGAAAAAGAGGACCCAGAAAATGGAAGGTGAACAGAAATCACACCTGAATTATCCACAATGAAAGATGATGTCCGTCTTTAGACAGACTCTGCTGGAACGTTTGAAAGTCAGAGAAATTCACAAGGCAAAAAACGGCAGCGAAGGTCAAGCATGGGCTAACTGGGAAGGGTGAGTTATGAGACTGCTCCAAGCAGGCTCTGAAACCTGTATCCAGGAAGCATGCTGGACCTCAGAGACACAATTATGACAAATCCTCTGACATCACAATGGACCCGAAAAACAACCTAGCCTCATCTACACAGTGCTACAGTGCTATTTAACTCCCATTGCACTCAACTGCACGTTGCCACTGAACATGTAAGTGGCCGACCGGTGGTGCAGTGGTGAGGTCCGCACCTTCTGGGTCTGTGGCCCAGTATGGGCTGGGTGGAATCCTCGGTTTGGGCCTCCTCACCACTGCTTCAGTTGTTCTGGTGCAGGCGTCCGAGGTAGAGTAGAGGCAGATGGGAAGGGACGTTGGACAGGGCCAGACTTCCACAGCAAATACAGGAGCATTGCCAGCAGATGTGAGCACAGCAATGCACTTGTGCCAAAACAAAACCAATTAAAAGTTGCAAAGAATAGAAAAACTGAAGCTAAGGAAAAAAAAAACAAAAAAACAGGAGCTTGCCATTACGAAGAATAGGATCTCTGTGAATAACCTTAGCAAAACAGGTGAATTCTATGTTAATTCAAAAACTAGCAAACCTTTGGGGAAAGAAACTCAAGAAGACACAAGAAAAAAAAAGATACCGAGGGATCTAGGAATGGAAGGATTAACACACTTGAAAGGTTCATACCGCAGTAAGGAATCTCTGGATTCCATGCAATCCCAGTCAAAGTTGCAGCAGTATTTGCCACAGAGAAGAAGAGAGAATCCTAAAGTTTCTAGCCAGCAACACGAGACCCTGACTAGGCAAAGGAATCCTCAGGAAAACGAACAAAGCAGCACGTGTCACAATTTCTGATTTCAACATAGAGGACGAAGCGCTAGGTACCGAAACGGCACAGTCTGGGCCCCAAAACAGGCATGAAGACCCATGCAAAACAATTGAGAGCCCAGAGCCCAACTCAAACTTACGTGGACAGCCCATTTTGGACCAGGGAGCCAAGTGGAGACAGCGGAGAAAGGAGAGTCTCTACAATAAACGGTGCTGGGAAGCCTGCACAGCCACATGGAACACAACGAGAGTACACCATGATGTTACACCTGGCACACACACCACCTGAAGTGGATTAAAGCCTTGAATGGCAGACTTGAAACCGTGAACCTTGTAGGAGAAGACCTAGGCAGAGTGCTCTTTGCCATCTGTCTGAGCCGCCTATTTGGAAGAAGCATGTCTGACTGGGCAAGGGCAACAAAGGAAACAAGAATCAAACGGGACCACATCAAATGCACACACTTCTGCCCACTCAAGGAAACCATCAACTGAATACTAAGACACCACAACAATTGGGAGAGGATGTTTGCAAACCACACATCGGACAAGGGGTGAAAAGCCCAAAGATACAATCAACTCGCACGTCTCCACAAGAAAAAAAACAAGCCAATGAAAACCTGGTCAAAAGATGGAAGCAGAGATTTCTCCGAAGAAGACAGAAAGAGGGCCAGTAGGTGCATGAAAACTTGTTCACCATCATTAAGTCTCAGGAAAATGCAAATCCAAACTGCAAGGCCATGGCAGCTCACTGTGGTCAGCATGGCTAGAAGGAAGCAGACAGGAAATAACAAGTGTCAGAGAGGAGGTGCAGAGAAGGGAAGCCTCCTGCACTGCTGGTGGGAGTGTAACCCGGTGCAGCCACGATGCCAAAGGTGTGGAACTGCCTCAGAAATTTAAGTATCCATGTCCCGTATGACCCAGCTATTAATCTGCCGCTTGCTTATCCAAAAAAGTCAGAAAGACTACCGCATAAAGACATGTGCATGGCTGTGTTCACCACAGTCTTACTCCTGATATCCAAGACTTGGAAAGCACCCTGGTGTCCAGCAAGGGATGATTGGAGAAGGAAGATGGGCTATAGCCACACAATGGTATACCACTCAGCCGGAACAAATGATGCAATCCAGCCATTTGTGACCACCAGAATGGCTGTGAGGGTTTTAGGGGAAGTGTAACAAGCCCCAGTGAGAAATTCAAATACCATAGAATCTCACTTACAAGGAGAAGAAAAAGCAAGCACTAACCAACAGGTGGCACTGAACATTTGTATGCGGGCTCCCAGAGGCAAAGAGGGGCGGTGACGGAGGGTGAAAGAGAAGATTAGGCACAAGTGTGTGGTGAGGGCCTGTGATTAGTCTTACACTGGTGAAGATGATGTAAGCTACACAGAAGTCTAAAGCAATGAGGATGTGAATCTGGAAGTTATAGTACGTTCTAATGCAGGGTCATGGCTATAAATTCACCTCAAATCAAAAATCCAAAAAGGGGTCCAGAATGATGTCATAAAGCTTTGGGGGCGGAAAGAGTTTACGGAAGGTGAACTTCCAAGGATGGAAAATCACCTCCAAATGCTTACAGATGCTACAGAAAGGCAGACCATTCCAAATAGGTGAAGAGGAATACTACGAAGAGAACATGATCAGTCCTAAACCCATGAACGAACGGAAAATGTTACCGTCCATGATGTTATTACTAATCACCTTCACGAATAATCCAAACAGGCCCACGTCTTCCCAAGTTCAGGCAAAAGGTTGGTCCAAAAGTACAATTCAGGGCCGGCCCTGTGGTGGAGCAGGTAAGTGCCCACATTCCGCTTGGGCGGCCCGGGCCTCACTGTTTCACATTACGAGTGCATATCACATTAGTAGTGTTAGGAAATATAGATTTCATGGTATGGTGCGGGCAGAGATCATAAATAAGCAGCAATTGTGAGGATACGTTATCAATACGCACAAGAAAAGGAACCATAAGAATATTACAATCTATGGAAGTATCTGGTACACTTCCCAAAGGCAGAAGGAAGGAAAACTTGTGACCTGCCAAGGTGGAATTGGCAGAGTGCCACGAGATGACACCATCATCGTGCATCAGAACATTCCCTGGGCAACTTCAACTTGTGAGGGAGTCCAGGACTTTTTCTGGGTAAGGTCCACCCATTTTGCCATCTACCCAAGATATAAGAGATAAAACCCAGGATAATCTTACAGGAGTGACACCAGTGTCTAGAGAGAATGTAGGAGCCCTTTCGAAGTTCAAGGAGAAAGATAGAAACTGACAACAATTGCAGAAAAAGGAAAACTATCCTACCTAGACAGGGTGAGGAGTCAGACTGGTCTGAGATGGCTGTGAAACTCTGTGTGCACGGAGGTTGTCAGGACAACTTCGAATTTTGAGGTCGCTTATGACATCACGGTGAACATGTCCCCCAGGGTGGCCGCATGGTTACAGTCTGAGGATTGGCCTAGGCTAGGCTATTAAAGGGACAGATACCCAGAAACAGGTTTGGCAAACAGAAAGCAGGCACAGAAACTAGAAGAGATAAAACAGAGTCTGATGCAAGGGATAAGAAAGGAACCCTAGGCCACAAGTGAGAATAGAGGGACAGGCACGGAGAGGAGAACATTGTCATCTATTCAAGTCTATGGGGAGGTCATGCTGATTCAAGCTTGCAACTTCATTGGAAACAAGTGGCCGGACTTGGCGTTCATCACACCTACAGTGCCCTTGTGCCTTAAGCATAATGCAAAGTCAAGAAAGATGTCTTGAGGACATTGAAGAGAAGAATCGATGCCTCCTTTCCAAGGCCCATAGCATTCTTTGAAGGTCAGTCTCTTTTTCCGAAGCTCTGGTGTCACGTGGGCCCACTGGGCACATGGTAATGTGTCCCAAGAGATGTCTTGGAAGCCTTGAAGGAATGGAGCCCTGTCACGCTTGGGGTATGTCTCTTTGTTTGGAAGTGCTCTACAAGGGTGCTGAAAAGCACCCTCTTCCACAGGGCTTCGTTCCTTCGTGAAGGCTGCCCTCCCAGGCTAGTGTGCTCTGTTTGCCTCCATCGAAATTCTCTCCCCCTACCTCTTGCCGTAGAAGGATTATTGATTATGTGTTTTGACACCATATGTAAGGAAGTTGCACGAAAATTAGAACTTTACAGTTGTGTTTCAAGAAAAATAAACAGGCCAGGGTAGAGGATGTAGGGCAAACAAATGGCACACCCTATAAAAATTAAGTAAGCCCGTATCTGGACGGAATCTAGGGGAACGTTCAAGGATCAGGGGTCAAGTTCGAAACTTCCCAAATCCGGAAAAGAGACAGAAAAATATCTTTCCTGGAGAGTGGAATTCATCCGATTTGTCTAAGTTGTCTTGGAAACATTGTGTCCGTGAAGGGGGTTGCCAGGACCACCTCGAATTTGGAGTTTCTGATCTCAGGATGTCAAACCAACCCACATGACCACGTGTTCTCAGTGCTTAGTTTGACCTAGGCTAGGGTAGCCAAGAGTCCTACAAGTGACCGGTGCAAATTCAAGGACAACAACCAAGAGTCACGAAAGCACTCACACCTCACCCTAGAGAACATACAGCGATTAAAGAAATACAAACTAATCCCTTGGAATGAAGGAGAACGGACTGATAAGCATGTCTAAGGGAGATAGCTGAGAAAGACCATGACGAGTATACTATGGAAAAGAAAAAGAGGACCCAGAAAATGGAAGGTGAACAGAAATCACACCTGAATTATCCACAATGAAAGATGATGTCCGTCTTTAGACAGACTCTGCTGGAACGTTTGAAAGTCAGAGAAATTCACAAGGCAAAAAACGGCAGCGAAGGTCAAGCATGGGCTAACTGGGAAGGGTGAGTTATGAGACTGCTCCAAGCAGGCTCTGAAACCTGTATCCAGGAAGCATGCTGGACCTCAGAGACACAATTATGACAAATCCTCTGACATCACAATGGACCCGAAAAACAACCTAGCCTCATCTACACAGTGCTACAGTGCTATTTAACTCCCATTGCACTCAACTGCACGTTGCCACTGAACATGTAAGTGGCCGGCCGGTGGTGCAGTGGTGAGGTCCGCACCTTCTGGGTCTGTGGCCCAGTATGGGCTGGGTGGAATCCTCGGTTTGGGCCTCCTCACCACTGCTTCAGTTGTTCTGGTGCAGGCGTCCGAGGTAGAGTAGAGGCAGATGGGAAGGGACGTTGGACAGGGCCAGACTTCCACAGCAAATACAGGAGCATTGCCAGCAGATGTGAGCACAGCAATGCACTTGTGCCAAAACAAAACCAATTAAAAGTTGCAAAGAATAGAAAAACTGAAGCTAAGGAAAAAAAAAACAAAAAAACAGGAGCTTGCCATTACGAAGAATAGGATCTCTGTGAATAACCTTAGCAAAACAGGTGAATTCTATGTTAATTCAAAAACTAGCAAACCTTTGGGGAAAGAAACTCAAGAAGACACAAGAAAAAAAAAGATACCGAGGGATCTAGGAATGGAAGGATTAACACACTTGAAAGGTTCATACCGCAGTAAGGAATCTCTGGATTCCATGCAATCCCAGTCAAAGTTGCAGCAGTATTTGCCACAGAGAAGAAGAGAGAATCCTAAAGTTTCTAGCCAGCAACACGAGACCCTGACTAGGCAAAGGAATCCTCAGGAAAACGAACAAAGCAGCACGTGTCACAATTTCTGATTTCAACATAGAGGACGAAGCGCTAGGTACCGAAACGGCACAGTCTGGGCCCCAAAACAGGCATGAAGACCCATGCAAAACAATTGAGAGCCCAGAGCCCAACTCAAACTTACGTGGACAGCCCATTTTGGACCAGGGAGCCAAGTGGAGACAGCGGAGAAAGGAGAGTCTCTACAATAAACGGTGCTGGGAAGCCTGCACAGCCACATGGAACACAACGAGAGTACACCATGATGTTACACCTGGCACACACACCACCTGAAGTGGATTAAAGCCTTGAATGGCAGACTTGAAACCGTGAACCTTGTAGGAGAAGACCTAGGCAGAGTGCTCTTTGCCATCTGTCTGAGCCGCCTATTTGGAAGAAGCATGTCTGACTGGGCAAGGGCAACAAAGGAAACAAGAATCAAACGGGACCACATCAAATGCACACACTTCTGCCCACTCAAGGAAACCATCAACTGAATACTAAGACACCACAACAATTGGGAGAGGATGTTTGCAAACCACACATCGGACAAGGGGTGAAAAGCCCAAAGATACAATCAACTCGCACGTCTCCACAAGAAAAAAAACAAGCCAATGAAAACCTGGTCAAAAGATGGAAGCAGAGATTTCTCCGAAGAAGACAGAAAGAGGGCCAGTAGGTGCATGAAAACTTGTTCACCATCATTAAGTCTCAGGAAAATGCAAATCCAAACTGCAAGGCCATGGCAGCTCACTGTGGTCAGCATGGCTAGAAGGAAGCAGACAGGAAATAACAAGTGTCAGAGAGGAGGTGCAGAGAAGGGAAGCCTCCTGCACTGCTGGTGGGAGTGTAACCCGGTGCAGCCACGATGCCAAAGGTGTGGAACTGCCTCAGAAATTTAAGTATCCATGTCCCGTATGACCCAGCTATTAATCTGCCGCTTGCTTATCCAAAAAAGTCAGAAAGACTACCGCATAAAGACATGTGCATGGCTGTGTTCACCACAGTCTTACTCCTGATATCCAAGACTTGGAAAGCACCCTGGTGTCCAGCAAGGGATGATTGGAGAAGGAAGATGGGCTATAGCCACACAATGGTATACCACTCAGCCGGAACAAATGATGCAATCCAGCCATTTGTGACCACCAGAATGGCTGTGAGGGTTTTAGGGGAAGTGTAACAAGCCCCAGTGAGAAATTCAAATACCATAGAATCTCACTTACAAGGAGAAGAAAAAGCAAGCACTAACCAACAGGTGGCACTGAACATTTGTATGCGGGCTCCCAGAGGCAAAGAGGGGCGGTGACGGAGGGTGAAAGAGAAGATTAGGCACAAGTGTGTGGTGAGGGCCTGTGATTAGTCTTACACTGGTGAAGATGATGTAAGCTACACAGAAGTCTAAAGCAATGAGGATGTGAATCTGGAAGTTATAGTACGTTCTAATGCAGGGTCATGGCTATAAATTCACCTCAAATCAAAAATCCAAAAAGGGGTCCAGAATGATGTCATAAAGCTTTGGGGGCGGAAAGAGTTTACGGAAGGTGAACTTCCAAGGATGGAAAATCACCTCCAAATGCTTACAGATGCTACAGAAAGGCAGACCATTCCAAATAGGTGAAGAGGAATACTACGAAGAGAACATGATCAGTCCTAAACCCATGAACGAACGGAAAATGTTACCGTCCATGATGTTATTACTAATCACCTTCACGAATAATCCAAACAGGCCCACGTCTTCCCAAGTTCAGGCAAAAGGTTGGTCCAAAAGTACAATTCAGGGCCGGCCCTGTGGTGGAGCAGGTAAGTGCCCACATTCCGCTTGGGCGGCCCGGGCCTCACTGTTTCACATTACGAGTGCATATCACATTAGTAGTGTTAGGAAATATAGATTTCATGGTATGGTGCGGGCAGAGATCATAAATAAGCAGCAATTGTGAGGATACGTTATCAATACGCACAAGAAAAGGAACCATAAGAATATTACAATCTATGGAAGTATCTGGTACACTTCCCAAAGGCAGAAGGAAGGAAAACTTGTGACCTGCCAAGGTGGAATTGGCAGAGTGCCACGAGATGACACCATCATCGTGCATCAGAACATTCCCTGGGCAACTTCAACTTGTGAGGGAGTCCAGGACTTTTTCTGGGTAAGGTCCACCCATTTTGCCATCTACCCAAGATATAAGAGATAAAACCCAGGATAATCTTACAGGAGTGACACCAGTGTCTAGAGAGAATGTAGGAGCCCTTTCGAAGTTCAAGGAGAAAGATAGAAACTGACAACAATTGCAGAAAAAGGAAAACTATCCTACCTAGACAGGGTGAGGAGTCAGACTGGTCTGAGATGGCTGTGAAACTCTGTGTGCACGGAGGTTGTCAGGACAACTTCGAATTTTGAGGTCGCTTATGACATCACGGTGAACATGTCCCCCAGGGTGGCCGCATGGTTACAGTCTGAGGATTGGCCTAGGCTAGGCTATTAAAGGGACAGATACCCAGAAACAGGTTTGGCAAACAGAAAGCAGGCACAGAAACTAGAAGAGATAAAACAGAGTCTGATGCAAGGGATAAGAAAGGAACCCTAGGCCACAAGTGAGAATAGAGGGACAGGCACGGAGAGGAGAACATTGTCATCTATTCAAGTCTATGGGGAGGTCATGCTGATTCAAGCTTGCAACTTCATTGGAAACAAGTGGCCGGACTTGGCGTTCATCACACCTACAGTGCCCTTGTGCCTTAAGCATAATGCAAAGTCAAGAAAGATGTCTTGAGGACATTGAAGAGAAGAATCGATGCCTCCTTTCCAAGGCCCATAGCATTCTTTGAAGGTCAGTCTCTTTTTCCGAAGCTCTGGTGTCACGTGGGCCCACTGGGCACATGGTAATGTGTCCCAAGAGATGTCTTGGAAGCCTTGAAGGAATGGAGCCCTGTCACGCTTGGGGTATGTCTCTTTGTTTGGAAGTGCTCTACAAGGGTGCTGAAAAGCACCCTCTTCCACAGGGCTTCGTTCCTTCGTGAAGGCTGCCCTCCCAGGCTAGTGTGCTCTGTTTGCCTCCATCGAAATTCTCTCCCCCTACCTCTTGCCGTAGAAGGATTATTGATTATGTGTTTTGACACCATATGTAAGGAAGTTGCACGAAAATTAGAACTTTACAGTTGTGTTTCAAGAAAAATAAACAGGCCAGGGTAGAGGATGTAGGGCAAACAAATGGCACACCCTATAAAAATTAAGTAAGCCCGTATCTGGACGGAATCTAGGGGAACGTTCAAGGATCAGGGGTCAAGTTCGAAACTTCCCAAATCCGGAAAAGAGACAGAAAAATATCTTTCCTGGAGAGTGGAATTCATCCGATTTGTCTAAGTTGTCTTGGAAACATTGTGTCCGTGAAGGGGGTTGCCAGGACCACCTCGAATTTGGAGTTTCTGATCTCAGGATGTCAAACCAACCCACATGACCACGTGTTCTCAGTGCTTAGTTTGACCTAGGCTAGGGTAGCCAAGAGTCCTACAAGTGACCGGTGCAAATTCAAGGACAACAACCAAGAGTCACGAAAGCACTCACACCTCACCCTAGAGAACATACAGCGATTAAAGAAATACAAACTAATCCCTTGGAATGAAGGAGAACGGACTGATAAGCATGTCTAAGGGAGATAGCTGAGAAAGACCATGACGAGTATACTATGGAAAAGAAAAAGAGGACCCAGAAAATGGAAGGTGAACAGAAATCACACCTGAATTATCCACAATGAAAGATGATGTCCGTCTTTAGACAGACTCTGCTGGAACGTTTGAAAGTCAGAGAAATTCACAAGGCAAAAAACGGCAGCGAAGGTCAAGCATGGGCTAACTGGGAAGGGTGAGTTATGAGACTGCTCCAAGCAGGCTCTGAAACCTGTATCCAGGAAGCATGCTGGACCTCAGAGACACAATTATGACAAATCCTCTGACATCACAATGGACCCGAAAAACAACCTAGCCTCATCTACACAGTGCTACAGTGCTATTTAACTCCCATTGCACTCAACTGCACGTTGCCACTGAACATGTAAGTGGCCGGCCGGTGGTGCAGTGGTGAGGTCCGCACCTTCTGGGTCTGTGGCCCAGTATGGGCTGGGTGGAATCCTCGGTTTGGGCCTCCTCACCACTGCTTCAGTTGTTCTGGTGCAGGCGTCCGAGGTAGAGTAGAGGCAGATGGGAAGGGACGTTGGACAGGGCCAGACTTCCACAGCAAATACAGGAGCATTGCCAGCAGATGTGAGCACAGCAATGCACTTGTGCCAAAACAAAACCAATTAAAAGTTGCAAAGAATAGAAAAACTGAAGCTAAGGAAAAAAAAAACAAAAAAACAGGAGCTTGCCATTACGAAGAATAGGATCTCTGTGAATAACCTTAGCAAAACAGGTGAATTCTATGTTAATTCAAAAACTAGCAAACCTTTGGGGAAAGAAACTCAAGAAGACACAAGAAAAAAAAAGATACCGAGGGATCTAGGAATGGAAGGATTAACACACTTGAAAGGTTCATACCGCAGTAAGGAATCTCTGGATTCCATGCAATCCCAGTCAAAGTTGCAGCAGTATTTGCCACAGAGAAGAAGAGAGAATCCTAAAGTTTCTAGCCAGCAACACGAGACCCTGACTAGGCAAAGGAATCCTCAGGAAAACGAACAAAGCAGCACGTGTCACAATTTCTGATTTCAACATAGAGGACGAAGCGCTAGGTACCGAAACGGCACAGTCTGGGCCCCAAAACAGGCATGAAGACCCATGCAAAACAATTGAGAGCCCAGAGCCCAACTCAAACTTACGTGGACAGCCCATTTTGGACCAGGGAGCCAAGTGGAGACAGCGGAGAAAGGAGAGTCTCTACAATAAACGGTGCTGGGAAGCCTGCACAGCCACATGGAACACAACGAGAGTACACCATGATGTTACACCTGGCACACACACCACCTGAAGTGGATTAAAGCCTTGAATGGCAGACTTGAAACCGTGAACCTTGTAGGAGAAGACCTAGGCAGAGTGCTCTTTGCCATCTGTCTGAGCCGCCTATTTGGAAGAAGCATGTCTGACTGGGCAAGGGCAACAAAGGAAACAAGAATCAAACGGGACCACATCAAATGCACACACTTCTGCCCACTCAAGGAAACCATCAACTGAATACTAAGACACCACAACAATTGGGAGAGGATGTTTGCAAACCACACATCGGACAAGGGGTGAAAAGCCCAAAGATACAATCAACTCGCACGTCTCCACAAGAAAAAAAACAAGCCAATGAAAACCTGGTCAAAAGATGGAAGCAGAGATTTCTCCGAAGAAGACAGAAAGAGGGCCAGTAGGTGCATGAAAACTTGTTCACCATCATTAAGTCTCAGGAAAATGCAAATCCAAACTGCAAGGCCATGGCAGCTCACTGTGGTCAGCATGGCTAGAAGGAAGCAGACAGGAAATAACAAGTGTCAGAGAGGAGGTGCAGAGAAGGGAAGCCTCCTGCACTGCTGGTGGGAGTGTAACCCGGTGCAGCCACGATGCCAAAGGTGTGGAACTGCCTCAGAAATTTAAGTATCCATGTCCCGTATGACCCAGCTATTAATCTGCCGCTTGCTTATCCAAAAAAGTCAGAAAGACTACCGCATAAAGACATGTGCATGGCTGTGTTCACCACAGTCTTACTCCTGATATCCAAGACTTGGAAAGCACCCTGGTGTCCAGCAAGGGATGATTGGAGAAGGAAGATGGGCTATAGCCACACAATGGTATACCACTCAGCCGGAACAAATGATGCAATCCAGCCATTTGTGACCACCAGAATGGCTGTGAGGGTTTTAGGGGAAGTGTAACAAGCCCCAGTGAGAAATTCAAATACCATAGAATCTCACTTACAAGGAGAAGAAAAAGCAAGCACTAACCAACAGGTGGCACTGAACATTTGTATGCGGGCTCCCAGAGGCAAAGAGGGGCGGTGACGGAGGGTGAAAGAGAAGATTAGGCACAAGTGTGTGGTGAGGGCCTGTGATTAGTCTTACACTGGTGAAGATGATGTAAGCTACACAGAAGTCTAAAGCAATGAGGATGTGAATCTGGAAGTTATAGTACGTTCTAATGCAGGGTCATGGCTATAAATTCACCTCAAATCAAAAATCCAAAAAGGGGTCCAGAATGATGTCATAAAGCTTTGGGGGCGGAAAGAGTTTACGGAAGGTGAACTTCCAAGGATGGAAAATCACCTCCAAATGCTTACAGATGCTACAGAAAGGCAGACCATTCCAAATAGGTGAAGAGGAATACTACGAAGAGAACATGATCAGTCCTAAACCCATGAACGAACGGAAAATGTTACCGTCCATGATGTTATTACTAATCACCTTCACGAATAATCCAAACAGGCCCACGTCTTCCCAAGTTCAGGCAAAAGGTTGGTCCAAAAGTACAATTCAGGGCCGGCCCTGTGGTGGAGCAGGTAAGTGCCCACATTCCGCTTGGGCGGCCCGGGCCTCACTGTTTCACATTACGAGTGCATATCACATTAGTAGTGTTAGGAAATATAGATTTCATGGTATGGTGCGGGCAGAGATCATAAATAAGCAGCAATTGTGAGGATACGTTATCAATACGCACAAGAAAAGGAACCATAAGAATATTACAATCTATGGAAGTATCTGGTACACTTCCCAAAGGCAGAAGGAAGGAAAACTTGTGACCTGCCAAGGTGGAATTGGCAGAGTGCCACGAGATGACACCATCATCGTGCATCAGAACATTCCCTGGGCAACTTCAACTTGTGAGGGAGTCCAGGGCTTTTTCTGGGTAAGGTCCACCCATTTTGCCATCTACCCAAGATATAAGAGATAAAACCCAGGATAATCTTACAGGAGTGACACCAGTGTCTAGAGAGAATGTAGGAGCCCTTTCGAAGTTCAAGGAGAAAGATAGAAACTGACAACAATTGCAGAAAAAGGAAAACTATCCTACCTAGACAGGGTGAGGAGTCAGACTGGTCTGAGATGGCTGTGAAACTCTGTGTGCACGGAGGTTGTCAGGACAACTTCGAATTTTGAGGTCGCTTATGACATCACGGTGAACATGTCCCCCAGGGTGGCCGCATGGTTACAGTCTGAGGATTGGCCTAGGCTAGGCTATTAAAGGGACAGATACCCAGAAACAGGTTTGGCAAACAGAAAGCAGGCACAGAAACTAGAAGAGATAAAACAGAGTCTGATGCAAGGGATAAGAAAGGAACCCTAGGCCACAAGTGAGAATAGAGGGACAGGCACGGAGAGGAGAACATTGTCATCTATTCAAGTCTATGGGGAGGTCATGCTGATTCAAGCTTGCAACTTCATTGGAAACAAGTGGCCGGACTTGGCGTTCATCACACCTACAGTGCCCTTGTGCCTTAAGCATAATGCAAAGTCAAGAAAGATGTCTTGAGGACATTGAAGAGAAGAATCGATGCCTCCTTTCCAAGGCCCATAGCATTCTTTGAAGGTCAGTCTCTTTTTCCGAAGCTCTGGTGTCACGTGGGCCCACTGGGCACATGGTAATGTGTCCCAAGAGATGTCTTGGAAGCCTTGAAGGAATGGAGCCCTGTCACGCTTGGGGTATGTCTCTTTGTTTGGAAGTGCTCTACAAGGGTGCTGAAAAGCACCCTCTTCCACAGGGCTTCGTTCCTTCGTGAAGGCTGCCCTCCCAGGCTAGTGTGCTCTGTTTGCCTCCATCGAAATTCTCTCCCCCTACCTCTTGCCGTAGAAGGATTATTGATTATGTGTTTTGACACCATATGTAAGGAAGTTGCACGAAAATTAGAACTTTACAGTTGTGTTTCAAGAAAAATAAACAGGCCAGGGTAGAGGATGTAGGGCAAACAAATGGCACACCCTATAAAAATTAAGTAAGCCCGTATCTGGACGGAATCTAGGGGAACGTTCAAGGATCAGGGGTCAAGTTCGAAACTTCCCAAATCCGGAAAAGAGACAGAAAAATATCTTTCCTGGAGAGTGGAATTCATCCGATTTGTCTAAGTTGTCTTGGAAACATTGTGTCCGTGAAGGGGGTTGCCAGGACCACCTAGAATTTGGAGTTTCTGATCTCAGGATGTCAAACCAACCCACATGACCACGTGTTCTCAGTGCTTAGTTTGACCTAGGCTAGGGTAGCCAAGAGTCCTACAAGTGACCGGTGCAAATTCAAGGACAACAACCAAGAGTCACGAAAGCACTCACACCTCACCCTAGAGAACATACAGCGATTAAAGAAATACAAACTAATCCCTTGGAATGAAGGAGAACGGACTGATAAGCATGTCTAAGGGAGATAGCTGAGAAAGACCATGACGAGTATACTATGGAAAAGAAAAAGAGGACCCAGAAAATGGAAGGTGAACAGAAATCACACCTGAATTATCCACAATGAAAGATGATGTCCGTCTTTAGACAGACTCTGCTGGAACGTTTGAAAGTCAGAGAAATTCACAAGCCAAAAAACGGCAGCGAAGGTCAAGCATGGGCTAACTGGGAAGGGTGAGTTATGAGACTGCTCCAAGCAGGCTCTGAAACCTGTATCCAGGAAGCATGCTGGACCTCAGAGACACAATTATGACAAATCCTCTGACATCACAATGGACCCGAAAAACAACCTAGCCTCATCTACACAGTGCTAGAGTTGGGCTCACTAGTATATTTAACTCCCATTGCACTCAACTTCACGTTGCCACTGAACATGTAAGTGGCCGGCCGGTGGTGCAGTGGTGAGGTCCGCACCTTCTGGGTCTGTGGCCCAGTATGGGCTGGGTGGAATCCTCGGTTTGGGCCTCCTCACCACTGCTTCAGTTGTTCTGGTGCAGGCGTCCGAGGTAGAGTAGAGGCAGATGGGAAGGGACGTTGGACAGGGCCACACTTCCACAGCAAATACAGGAGCATTGCCAGCAGATGTGAGCACAGCAATGCACTTGTGCCAAAACAAAACCAATTAAAAGTTGCAAAGAATAGAAAAACTGAAGCTAAGGAAAAAAAAAACAAAAAAACAGGAGCTTGCCATTACGAAGAATAGGATCTCTGTGAATAACCTTAGCAAAACAGGTGAATTCTATGTTAATTCAAAAACTAGCAAACCTTTGGGGAAAGAAACTCAAGAAGACACAAGAAAAAAAAAGATACCGAGGGATCTAGGAATGGAAGGATTAACACACTTGAAAGGTTCATACCGCAGTAAGGAATCTCTGGATTCCATGCAATCCCAGTCAAAGTTGCAGCAGTATTTGCCACAGAGAAGAAGAGAGAATCCTGAAGTTTCTAGCCAGCAACACGAGACCCTGACTAGGCAAAGGAATCCTCAGGAAAACGAACAAAGCAGCACGTGTCACAATTTCTGATTTCAACATAGAGGACAAAGCGCTAGGTACCGAAACGGCACAGTCTGGGCCCCAAAACAGGCATGAAGACCCATGCAAAACAATTGAGAGCCCAGAGCCCAACTCAAACTTACGTGGACAGCCCATTTTGGACCAGGGAGCCAAGTGGAGACAGCAGAGAAAGGAGAGTCTCTACAATAAACGGTGCTGGGAAGCCTGCACAGCCACATGGAACACAACGAGAGTACACCATGATGTTACACCTGGCACACACACCACCTGAAGTGGATTAAAGCCTTGAATGGCAGACTTGAAACCGTGAACCTTGTAGGAGAAGACCTAGGCAGAGTGCTCTTTGCCATCTGTCTGAGCCGCCTATTTGGAAGAAGCATGTCTGACTGGGCAAGGGCAACAAAGGAAACAAGAAACAAACGGGACCACATCAAATGCACACACTTCTGCCCACTCAAGGAAACCATCAACTGAATACTAAGACACCACAACAATTGGGAGAGGATGTTTGCAAACCACACATCGGACAAGGGGTGAAAAGCCCAAAGATACAATCAACTCGCACGTCTCCACAAGAAAAAAAACAAGCCAATGAAAACCTGGTCAAAAGATGGAAGCAGAGATTTCTCCGAAGAAGACAGAAAGAGGGCCAGTAGGTGCATGAAAACTTGTTCACCATCATTAAGTCTCAGGAAAATGCAAATCCAAACTGCAAGGCCATGTCAGCTCACTGTGGTCAGCATGGCTAGAAGGAAGCAGACAGGAAATAACAAGTGTCAGAGAGGAGGTGCAGAGAAGGGAAGCCTCCTGCACTGCTGGTGGGAGTGTAACCCGGTGCAGCCACGATGCCAAAGGTGTGGAACTGCCTCAGAAATTTAAGTATCCATGTCCCGTATGACCCAGCTATTAATCTGCCGCTTGCTTATCCAAAAAAGTCAGAAAGACTACCGCATAAAGACATGTGCATGGCTGTGTTCACCACAGTCTTACTCCTGATATCCAAGACTTGGAAAGCACCCTGGTGTCCAGCAAGGGATGATTGGAGAAGGAAGATGGGCTATAGCCACACAATGGTATACCACTCAGCCGGAACAAATGATGCAATCCAGCCATTTGTGACCACCAGAATGGCTGTGAGGGTTTTAGGGGAAGTGTAACAAGCCCCAGTGAGAAATTCAAATACCATAGAATCTCACTTACAAGGAGAAGAAAAAGCAAGCACTAACCAACAGGTGGCACTGAACATTTGTATGCGGGCTCCCAGAGGCAAAGAGGGGCGGTGACGGAGGGTGAAAGAGAAGATTAGGCACAAGTGTGTGGTGAGGGCCTGTGATTAGTCTTACACTGGTGAAGATGATGTAAGCTACACAGAAGTCTAAAGCAATGAGGATGTGAATCTGGAAGTTATAGTACGTTCTAATGCAGGGTCATGGCTATAAATTCACCTCAAATCAAAAATCCAAAAAGGGGTCCAGAATGATGTCATAAAGCTTTGGGGGCGGAAAGAGTTTACGGAAGGTGAACTTCCAAGGATGGAAAATCACCTCCAAATGCTTACAGATGCTACAGAAAGGCAGACCATTCCAAATAGGTGAAGAGGAATACTACGAAGAGAACATGATCAGTCCTAAACCCATGAACGAACGGAAAATGTTACCGTCCATGATGTTATTACTAATCACCTTCACGAATAATCCAAACAGGCCCACGTCTTCCCAAGTTCAGGCAAAAGGTTGGTCCAAAAGTACAATTCAGGGCCGGCCCTGTGGTGGAGCAGGTAAGTGCCCACATTCCGCTTGGGCGGCCCGGGCCTCACTGTTTCACATTACGAGTGCATATCACATTAGTAGTGTTAGGAAATATAGATTTCATGGTATGGTGCGGGCAGAGATCATAAATAAGCAGCAATTGTGAGGATACGTTATCAATACGCACAAGAAAAGGAACCATAAGAATATTACAATCTATGGAAGTATCTGGTACACTTCCCAAAGGCAGAAGGAAGGAAAACTTGTGACCTGCCAAGGTGGAATTGGCAGAGTGCCACGAGATGACACCATCATCGTGCATCAGAACATTCCCTGGGCAACTTCAACTTGTGAGGGAGTCCAGGACTTTTTCTGGGTAAGGTCCACCCATTTTGCCATCTACCCAAGATATAAGAGATAAAACCCAGGATAATCTTACAGGAGTGACACCAGTGTCTAGAGAGAATGTAGGAGCCCTTTCGAAGTTCAAGGAGAAAGATAGAAACTGACAACAATTGCAGAAAAAGGAAAACTATCCTACCTAGACAGGGTGAGGAGTCAGACTGGTCTGAGATGGCTGTGAAACTCTGTGTGCACGGAGGTTGTCAGGACAACTTCGAATTTTGAGGTCGCTTATGACATCACGGTGAACATGTCCCCCAGGGTGGCCGCATGGTTACAGTCTGAGGATTGGCCTAGGCTAGGCTATTAAAGGGACAGATACCCAGAAACAGGTTTGGCAAACAGAAAGCAGGCACAGAAACTAGAAGAGATAAAACAGAGTCTGATGCAAGGGATAAGAAAGGAACCCTAGGCCACAAGTGAGAATAGAGGGACAGGCACGGAGAGGAGAACATTGTCATCTATTCAAGTCTATGGGGAGGTCATGCTGATTCAAGCTTGCAACTTCATTGGAAACAAGTGGCCGGACTTGGCGTTCATCACACCTACAGTGCCCTCGTGCCTTAAGCATAATGCAAAGTCAAGAAAGATGTCTTGAGGACATTGAAGAGAAGAATCGATGCCTCCTTTCCAAGGCCCATAGCATTCTTTGAAGGTCAGTCTCTTTTTCCGAAGCTCTGGTGTCACGTGGGCCCACTGGGCACATGGTAATGTGTCCCAAGAGATGTCTTGGAAGCCTTGAAGGAATGGAGCCCTGTCACGCTTGGGGTATGTCTCTTTGTTTGGAAGTGCTCTACAAGGGTGCTGAAAAGCACCCTCTTCCACAGGGCTTCGTTCCTTCGTGAAGGCTGCCCTCCCAGGCTAGTGTGCTCTGTTTGCCTCCATCGAAATTCTCTCCCCCTACCTCTTGCCGTAGAAGGATTATTGATTATGTGTTTTGACACCATATGTAAGGAAGTTGCACGAAAATTAGAACTTTACAGTTGTGTTTCAAGAAAAATAAACAGGCCAGGGTAGAGGATGTAGGGCAAACAAATGGCACACCCTATAAAAATTAAGTAAGCCCGTATCTGGACGGAATCTAGGGCAACGTTCAAGGATCAGGGGTCAAGTTCGAAACTTCCCAAATCCGGAAAAGAGACAGAAAAATATCTTTCCTGGAGAGTGGAATTCATCCGATTTGTCTAAGTTGTCTTGGAAACATTGTGTCCGTGAAGGGGGTTGCCAGGACCACCTCGAATTTGGAGTTTCTGATCTCAGGATGTCAAACCAACCCACATGACCACGTGTTCTCAGTGCTTAGTTTGACCTAGGCTAGGGTAGCCAAGAGTCCTACAAGTGACCGGTGCAAATTCAAGGACAACAACCAAGAGTCACGAAAGCACTCACACCTCACCCTAGAGAACATACAGCGATTAACGAAATACAAACTAATCCCTTGGAATGAAGGAGAACGGACTGATAAGCATGTCTAAGGGAGATAGCTGAGAAAGACCATGACGAGTATACTATGGAAAAGAAAAAGAGGACCCAGAAAATGGAAGGTGAACAGAAATCACACCTGAATTATCCACAATGAAAGATGATGTCCGTCTTTAGACAGACTCTGCTGGAACGTTTGAAAGTCAGAGAAATTCACAAGCCAAAAAACGGCAGCGAAGGTCAAGCATGGGCTAACTGGGAAGGGTGAGTTATGAGACTGCTCCAAGCAGGCTCTGAAACCTGTATCCAGGAAGCATGCTGGACCTCAGAGACACAATTATGACAAATCCTCTGACATCACAATGGACCCGAAAAACAACCTAGCCTCATCTACACAGTGCTAGAGTTGGGCTCACTAGTATATTTAACTCCCATTGCACTCAACTGCACGTTGCCACTGAACATGTAAGTGGCCGGCCGGTGGTGCAGTGGTGAGGTCCGCACCTTCTGGGTCTGTGGCCCAGTATGGGCTGGGTGGAATCCTCGGTTTGGGCCTCCTCACCACTGCTTCAGTTGTTCTGGTGCAGGCGTCCGAGGTAGAGTAGAGGCAGATGGGAAGGGACGTTGGACAGGGCCAGACTTCCACAGCAAATACAGGAGCATTGCCAGCAGATGTGAGCACAGCAATGCACTTGTGCCAAAACAAAACCAATTAAAAGTTGCAAAGAATAGAAAAACTGAAGCTAAGGAAAAAAAAAACAAAAAAACAGGAGCTTGCCATTACGAAGAATAGGATCTCTGTGAATAACCTTAGCAAAACAGGTGAATTCTATGTTAATTCAAAAACTAGCAAACCTTTGGGGAAAGAAACTCAAGAAGACACAAGAAAAAAAAAGATATCGAGGGATCTAGGAATGGAAGGATTAACACACTTGAAAGGTTCATACCGCAGTAAGGAATCTCTGGATTCCATGCAATCCCAGTCAAAGTTGCAGCAGTATTTGCCACAGAGAAGAAGAGAGAATCCTGAAGTTTCTAGCCAGCAACACGAGACCCTGACTAGGCAAAGGAATCCTCAGGAAAACGAACAAAGCAGCACGTGTCACAATTTCTGATTTCAACATAGAGGACGAAGCGCTAGGTACCGAAACGGCACAGTCTGGGCCCCAAAACAGGCATGAAGACCCATGCAAAACAATTGAGAGCCCAGAGCCCAACTCAAACTTACATGGACAGCCCATTTTGGACCAGGGAGCCAAGTGGAGACAGCGGAGAAAGGAGAGTCTCTACAATAAACGGTGCTGGGAAGCCTGCACAGCCACATGGAACACAACGAGAGTACACCATGATGTTACACCTGGCACACACACCACCTGAAGTGGATTAAAGCCTTGAATGGCAGACTTGAAACCGTGAACCTTGTAGGAGAAGACCTAGGCAGAGTGCTCTTTGCCATCTGTCTGAGCCGCCTATTTGGAAGAAGCATGTCTGACTGGGCAAGGGCAACAAAGGAAACAAGAAACAAACGGGACCACATCAAATGCACACACTTCTGCCCACTCAAGGAAACCATCAACTGAATACTAAGACACCACAACAATTGGGAGAGGATGTTTGCAAACCACACATCGGACAAGGGGTGAAAAGCCCAAAGATACAATCAACTCGCACGTCTCCACAAGAAAAAAAACAAGCCAATGAAAACCTGGTCAAAAGATGGAAGCAGAGATTTCTCCGAAGAAGACAGAAAGAGGGCCAGTAGGTGCATGAAAACTTGTTCACCATCATTAAGTCTCAGGAAAATGCAAATCCAAACTGCAAGGCCATGGCAGCTCACTGTGGTCAGCATGGCTAGAAGGAAGCAGACAGGAAATAACAAGTGTCAGAGAGGAGGTGCAGAGAAGGGAAGCCTCCTGCACTGCTGGTGGGAGTGTAACCCGGTGCAGCCACGATGCCAAAGGTGTGGAACTGCCTCAGAAATTTAAGTATCCATGTCCCGTATGACCCAGCTATTAATCTGCCGCTTGCTTATCCAAAAAAGTCAGAAAGACTACCGCATAAAGACATGTGCATGGCTGTGTTCACCACAGTCTTACTCCTGATATCCAAGACTTGGAAAGCACCCTGGTGTCCAGCAAGGGATGATTGGAGAAGGAAGATGGGCTATAGCCACACAATGGTATACCACTCAGCCGGAACAAATGATGCAATCCAGCCATTTGTGACCACCAGAATGGCTGTGAGGGTTTTAGGGGAAGTGTAACAAGCCCCAGTGAGAAATTCAAATACCATAGAATCTCACTTACAAGGAGAAGAAAAAGCAAGCACTAACCAACAGGTGGCACTGAACATTTGTATGCGGGCTCCCAGAGGCAAAGAGGGGCGGTGACGGAGGGTGAAAGAGAAGATTAGGCACAAGTGTGTGGTGAGGGCCTGTGATTAGTCTTACACTGGTGAAGATGATGTAAGCTACACAGAAGTCTAAAGCAATGAGGATGTGAATCTGGAAGTTATAGTACGTTCTAATGCAGGGTCATGGCTATAAATTCACCTCAAATCAAAAATCCAAAAAGGGGTCCAGAATGATGTCATAAAGCTTTGGGGGCGGAAAGAGTTTACGGAAGGTGAACTTCCAAGGATGGAAAATCACCTCCAAATGCTTACAGATGCTACAGAAAGGCAGACCATTCCAAATAGGTGAAGAGGAATACTACGAAGAGAACATGATCAGTCCTAAACCCATGAACGAACGGAAAATGTTACCGTCCATGATGTTATTACTAATCACCTTCACGAATAATCCAAACAGGCCCACGTCTTCCCAAGTTCAGGCAAAAGGTTGGTCCAAAAGTACAATTCAGGGCCGGCCCTGTGGTGGAGCAGGTAAGTGCCCACATTCCGCTTGGGCGGCCCGGGCCTCACTGTTTCACATTACGAGTGCATATCACATTAGTAGTGTTAGGAAATATAGATTTCATGGTATGGTGCGGGCAGAGATCATAAATAAGCAGCAATTGTGAGGATACGTTATCAATACGCACAAGAAAAGGAACCATAAGAATATTACAATCTATGGAAGTATCTGGTACACTTCCCAAAGGCAGAAGGAAGGAAAACTTGTGACCTGCCAAGGTGGAATTGGCAGAGTGCCACGAGATGACACCATCATCGTGCATCAGAACATTCCCTGGGCAACTTCAACTTGTGAGGGAGTCCAGGGCTTTTTCTGGGTAAGGTCCACCCATTTTGCCATCTACCCAAGATATAAGAGATAAAACCCAGGATAATCTTACAGGAGTGACACCAGTGTCTAGAGAGAATGTAGGAGCCCTTTCGAAGTTCAAGGAGAAAGATAGAAACTGACAACAATTGCAGAAAAAGGAAAACTATCCTACCTAGACAGGGTGAGGAGTCAGACTGGTCTGAGATGGCTGTGAAACTCTGTGTGCACGGAGGTTGTCAGGACAACTTCGAATTTTGAGGTCGCTTATGACATCACGGTGAACATGTCCCCCAGGGTGGCCGCATGGTTACAGTCTGAGGATTGGCCTAGGCTAGGCTATTAAAGGGACAGATACCCAGAAACAGGTTTGGCAAACAGAAAGCAGGCACAGAAACTAGAAGAGATAAAACAGAGTCTGATGCAAGGGATAAGAAAGGAACCCTAGGCCACAAGTGAGAATAGAGGGACAGGCACGGAGAGGAGAACATTGTCATCTATTCAAGTCTATGGGGAGGTCATGCTGATTCAAGCTTGCAACTTCATTGGAAACAAGTGGCCGGACTTGGCGTTCATCACACCTACAGTGCCCTTGTGCCTTAAGCATAATGCAAAGTCAAGAAAGATGTCTTGAGGACATTGAAGAGAAGAATCGATGCCTCCTTTCCAAGGCCCATAGCATTCTTTGAAGGTCAGTCTCTTTTTCCGAAGCTCTGGTGTCACGTGGGCCCACTGGGCACATGGTAATGTGTCCCAAGAGATGTCTTGGAAGCCTTGAAGGAATGGAGCCCTGTCACGCTTGGGGTATGTCTCTTTGTTTGGAAGTGCTCTACAAGGGTGCTGAAAAGCACCCTCTTCCACAGGGCTTCGTTCCTTCGTGAAGGCTGCCCTCCCAGGCTAGTGTGCTCTGTTTGCCTCCATCGAAATTCTCTCCCCCTACCTCTTGCCGTAGAAGGATTATTGATTATGTGTTTTGACACCATATGTAAGGAAGTTGCACGAAAATTAGAACTTTACAGTTGTGTTTCAAGAAAAATAAACAGGCCAGGGTAGAGGATGTAGGGCAAACAAATGGCACACCCTATAAAAATTAAGTAAGCCCGTATCTGGACGGAATCTAGGGCAACGTTCAAGGATCAGGGGTCAAGTTCGAAACTTCCCAAATCCGGAAAAGAGACAGAAAAATATCTTTCCTGGAGAGTGGAATTCATCCGATTTGTCTAAGTTGTCTTGGAAACATTGTGTCCGTGAAGGGGGTTGCCAGGACCACCTCGAATTTGGAGTTTCTGATCTCAGGATGTCAAACCAACCCACATGACCACGTGTTCTCAGTGCTTAGTTTGACCTAGGCTAGGGTAGCCAAGAGTCCTACAAGTGACCGGTGCAAATTCAAGGACAACAACCAAGAGTCACGAAAGCACTCACACCTCACCCTAGAGAACATACAGCGATTAAAGAAATACAAACTAATCCCTTGGAATGAAGGAGAACGGACTGATAAGCATGTCTAAGGGAGATAGCTGAGAAAGACCATGACGAGTATACTATGGAAAAGAAAAAGAGGACCCAGAAAATGGAAGGTGAACAGAAATCACACCTGAATTATCCACAATGAAAGATGATGTCCGTCTTTAGACAGACTCTGCTGGAACGTTTGAAAGTCAGAGAAATTCACAAGCCAAAAAACGGCAGCGAAGGTCAAGCATGGGCTAACTGGGAAGGGTGAGTTATGAGACTGCTCCAAGCAGGCTCTGAAACCTGTATCCAGGAAGCATGCTGGACCTCAGAGACACAATTATGACAAATCCTCTGACATCACAATGGACCCGAAAAACAACCTAGCCTCATCTACACAGTGCTACAGTGCTATTTAACTCCCATTGCACTCAACTGCACGTTGCCACTGAACATGTAAGTGGCCGGCCGGTGGTGCAGTGGTGAGGTCCGCACCTTCTGGGTCTGTGGCCCAGTATGGGCTGGGTGGAATCCTCGGTTTGGGCCTCCTCACCACTGCTTCAGTTGTTCTGGTGCAGGCGTCCGAGGTAGAGTAGAGGCAGATGGGAAGGGACGTTGGACAGGGCCAGACTTCCACAGCAAATACAGGAGCATTGCCAGCAGATGTGAGCACAGCAATGCACTTGTGCCAAAACAAAACCAATTAAAAGTTGCAAAGAATAGAAAAACTGAAGCTAAGGAAAAAAAAAACAAAAAAACAGGAGCTTGCCATTACGAAGAATAGGATCTCTGTGAATAACCTTAGCAAAACAGGTGAATTCTATGTTAATTCAAAAACTAGCAAACCTTTGGGGAAAGAAACTCAAGAAGACACAAGAAAAAAAAAGATACCGAGGGATCTAGGAATGGAAGGATTAACACACTTGAAAGGTTCATACCGCAGTAAGGAATCTCTGGATTCCATGCAATCCCAGTCAAAGTTGCAGCAGTATTTGCCACAGAGAAGAAGAGAGAATCCTGAAGTTTCTAGCCAGCAACACGAGACCCTGACTAGGCAAAGGAATCCTCAGGAAAACGAACAAAGCAGCACGTGTCACAATTTCTGATTTCAACATAGAGGACGAAGCGCTAGGTACCGAAACGGCACAGTCTGGGCCCCAAAACAGGCATGAAGACCCATGCAAAACAATTGAGAGCCCAGAGCCCAACTCAAACTTACGTGGACAGCCCATTTTGGACCAGGGAGCCAAGTGGAGACAGCGGAGAAAGGAGAGTCTCTACAATAAACGGTGCTGGGAAGCCTGCACAGCCACATGGAACACAACGAGAGTACACCATGATGTTACACCTGGCACACACACCACCTGAAGTGGATTAAAGCCTTGAATGGCAGACTTGAAACCGTGAACCTTGTAGGAGAAGACCTAGGCAGAGTGCTCTTTGCCATCTGTCTGAGCCGCCTATTTGGAAGAAGCATGTCTGACTGGGCAAGGGCAACAAAGGAAACAAGAAACAAACGGGACCACATCAAATGCACACACTTCTGCCCACTCAAGGAAACCATCAACTGAATACTAAGACACCACAACAATTGGGAGAGGATGTTTGCAAACCACACATCGGACAAGGGGTGAAAAGCCCAAAGATACAATCAACTCGCACGTCTCCACAAGAAAAAAAACAAGCCAATGAAAACCTGGTCAAAAGATGGAAGCAGAGATTTCTCCGAAGAAGACAGAAAGAGGGCCAGTAGGTGCATGAAAACTTGTTCACCATCATGAAGTCTCAGGAAAATGCAAATCCAAACTGCAAGGCCATGGCAGCTCACTGTGGTCAGCATGGCTAGAAGGAAGCAGACAGGAAATAACAAGTGTCAGAGAGGAGGTGCAGAGAAGGGAAGCCTCCTGCACTGCTGGTGGGAGTGTAACCCGGTGCAGCCACGATGCCAAAGGTGTGGAACTGCCTCAGAAATTTAAGTATCCATGTCCCGTATGACCCAGCTATTAATCTGCCGCTTGCTTATCCAAAAAAGTCAGAAAGACTACCGCATAAAGACATGTGCATGGCTGTGTTCACCACAGTCTTACTCCTGATATCCAAGACTTGGAAAGCACCCTGGTGTCCAGCAAGGGATGATTGGAGAAGGAAGATGGGCTATAGCCACACAATGGTATACCACTCAGCCGGAACAAATGATGCAATCCAGCCATTTGTGACCACCAGAATGGCTGTGAGGGTTTTAGGGGAAGTGTAACAAGCCCCAGTGAGAAATTCAAATACCATAGAATCTCACTTACAAGGAGAAGAAAAAGCAAGCACTAACCAACAGGTGGCACTGAACATTTGTATGCGGGCTCCCAGAGGCAAAGAGGGGCGGTGACGGAGGGTGAAAGAGAAGATTAGGCACAAGTGTGTGGTGAGGGCCTGTGATTAGTCTTACACTGGTGAAGATGATGTAAGCTACACAGAAGTCTAAAGCAATGAGGATGTGAATCTGGAAGTTATAGTACGTTCTAATGCAGGGTCATGGCTATAAATTCACCTCAAATCAAAAATCCAAAAAGGGGTCCAGAATGATGTCATAAAGCTTTGGGGGCGGAAAGAGTTTACGGAAGGTGAACTTCCAAGGATGGAAAATCACCTCCAAATGCTTACAGATGCTACAGAAAGGCAGACCATTCCAAATAGGTGAAGAGGAATACTACGAAGAGAACATGATCAGTCCTAAACCCATGAACGAACGGAAAATGTTACCGTCCATGATGTTATTACTAATCACCTTCACGAATAATCCAAACAGGCCCACGTCTTCCCAAGTTCAGGCAAAAGGTTGGTCCAAAAGTACAATTCAGGGCCGGCCCTGTGGTGGAGCAGGTAAGTGCCCACATTCCGCTTGGGCGGCCCGGGCCTCACTGTTTCACATTACGAGTGCATATCACATTAGTAGTGTTAGGAAATATAGATTTCATGGTATGGTGCGGGCAGAGATCATAAATAAGCAGCAATTGTGAGGATACGTTATCAATACGCACAAGAAAAGGAACCATAAGAATATTACAATCTATGGAAGTATCTGGTACACTTCCCAAAGGCAGAAGGAAGGAAAACTTGTGACCTGCCAAGGTGGAATTGGCAGAGTGCCACGAGATGACACCATCATCGTGCATCAGAACATTCCCTGGGCAACTTCAACTTGTGAGGGAGTCCAGGGCTTTTTCTGGGTAAGGTCCACCCATTTTGCCATCTACCCAAGATATAAGAGATAAAACCCAGGATAATCTTACAGGAGTGACACCAGTGTCTAGAGAGAATGTAGGAGCCCTTTCGAAGTTCAAGGAGAAAGATAGAAACTGACAACAATTGCAGAAAAAGGAAAACTATCCTACCTAGACAGGGTGAGGAGTCAGACTGGTCTGAGATGGCTGTGAAACTCTGTGTGCACGGAGGTTGTCAGGACAACTTCGAATTTTGAGGTCGCTTATGACATCACGGTGAACATGTCCCCCAGGGTGGCCGCATGGTTACAGTCTGAGGATTGGCCTAGGCTAGGCTATTAAAGGGACAGATACCCAGAAACAGGTTTGGCAAACAGAAAGCAGGCACAGAAACTAGAAGAGATAAAACAGAGTCTGATGCAAGGGATAAGAAAGGAACCCTAGGCCACAAGTGAGAATAGAGGGACAGGCACGGAGAGGAGAACATTGTCATCTATTCAAGTCTATGGGGAGGTCATGCTGATTCAAGCTTGCAACTTCATTGGAAACAAGTGGCCGGACTTGGCGTTCATCACACCTACAGTGCCCTTGTGCCTTAAGCATAATGCAAAGTCAAGAAAGATGTCTTGAGGACATTGAAGAGAAGAATCGATGCCTCCTTTCCAAGGCCCATAGCATTCTTTGAAGGTCAGTCTCTTTTTCCGAAGCTCTGGTGTCACGTGGGCCCACTGGGCACATGGTAATGTGTCCCAAGAGATGTCTTGGAAGCCTTGAAGGAATGGAGCCCTGTCACGCTTGGGGTATGTCTCTTTGTTTGGAAGTGCTCTACAAGGGTGCTGAAAAGCACCCTCTTCCACAGGGCTTCGTTCCTTCGTGAAGGCTGCCCTCCCAGGCTAGTGTGCTCTGTTTGCCTCCATCGAAATTCTCTCCCCCTACCTCTTGCCGTAGAAGGATTATTGATTATGTGTTTTGACACCATATGTAAGGAAGTTGCACGAAAATTAGAACTTTACAGTTGTGTTTCAAGAAAAATAAACAGGCCAGGGTAGAGGATGTAGGGCAAACAAATGGCACACCCTATAAAAAGTAAGTAAGCCCGTATCTGGACGGAATCTAGGGGAACGTTCAAGGATCAGGGGTCAAGTTCGAAACTTCCCAAATCCGGAAAAGAGACAGAAAAATATCTTTCCTGGAGAGTGGAATTCATCCGATTTGTCTAAGTTGTCTTGGAAACATTGTGTCCGTGAAGGGGGTTGCCAGGACCACCTCGAATTTGGAGTTTCTGATCTCAGGATGTCAAACCAACCCACATGACCACGTGTTCTCAGTGCTTAGTTTGACCTAGGCTAGGGTAGCCAAGAGTCCTACAAGTGACCGGTGCAAATTCAAGGACAACAACCAAGAGTCACGAAAGCACTCACACCTCACCCTAGAGAACATACAGCGATTAAAGAAATACAAACTAATCCCTTGGAATGAAGGAGAACGGACTGATAAGCATGTCTAAGGGAGATAGCTGAGAAAGACCATGACGAGTATACTATGGAAAAGAAAAAGAGGACCCAGAAAATGGAAGGTGAACAGAAATCACACCTGAATTATCCACAATGAAAGATGATGTCCGTCTTTAGACAGACTCTGCTGGAACGTTTGAAAGTCAGAGAAATTCACAAGCCAAAAAACGGCAGCGAAGGTCAAGCATGGGCTAACTGGGAAGGGTGAGTTATGAGACTGCTCCAAGCAGGCTCTGAAACCTGTATCCAGGAAGCATGCTGGACCTCAGAGACACAATTATGACAAATCCTCTGACATCACAATGGACCCGAAAAACAACCTAGCCTCATCTACACAGTGCTACAGTGCTATTTAACTCCCATTGCACTCAACTGCACGTTGCCACTGAACATGTAAGTGGCCGGCCGGTGGTGCAGTGGTGAGGTCCGCACCTTCTGGGTCTGTGGCCCAGTATGGGCTGGGTGGAATCCTCGGTTTGGGCCTCCTCACCACTGCTTCAGTTGTTCTGGTGCAGGCGTCCGAGGTAGAGTAGAGGCAGATGGGAAGGGACGTTGGACAGGGCCATACTTCCACAGCAAATACAGGAGCATTGCCAGCAGATGTGAGCACAGCAATGCACTTGTGCCAAAACAAAACCAATTAAAAGTTGCAAAGAATAGAAAAACTGAAGCTAAGGAAAAAAAAACCAAAAAAACAGGAGCTTGCCATTACGAAGAATAGGATCTCTGTGAATAACCTTAGCAAAACAGGTGAATTCTATGTTAATTCAAAAACTAGCAAACCTTTGGGGAAAGAAACTCAAGAAGACACAAGAAAAAAAAAGATATCGAGGGATCTAGGAATGGAAGGATTAACACACTTGAAAGGTTCATACCGCAGTAAGGAATCTCTGGATTCCATGCAATCCCAGTCAAAGTTGCAGCAGTATTTGCCACAGAGAAGAAGAGAGAATCCTGAAGTTTCTAGCCAGCAACACGAGACCCTGACTAGGCAAAGGAATCCTCAGGAAAACGAACAAAGCAGCACGTGTCACAATTTCTGATTTCAACATAGAGGACGAAGCGCTAGGTACCGAAACGGCACAGTCTGGGCCCCAAAACAGGCATGAAGACCCATGCAAAACAATTGAGAGCCCAGAGCCCAACTCAAACTTACGTGGACAGCCCATTTTGGACCAGGGAGCCAAGTGGAGACAGCGGAGAAAGGAGAGTCTCTACAATAAACGGTGCTGGGAAGCCTGCACAGCCACATGGAACACAACGAGAGTACACCATGATGTTACACCTGGCACACACACCACCTGAAGTGGATTAAAGCCTTGAATGGCAGACTTGAAACCGTGAACCTTGTAGGAGAAGACCTAGGCAGAGTGCTCTTTGCCATCTGTCTGAGCCGCCTATTTGGAAGAAGCATGTCTGACTGGGCAAGGGCAACAAAGGAAACAAGAAACAAACGGGACCACATCAAATGCACACACTTCTGCCCACTCAAGGAAACCATCAACTGAATACTAAGACACCACAACAATTGGGAGAGGATGTTTGCAAACCACACATCGGACAAGGGGTGAAAAGCCCAAAGATACAATCAACTCGCACGTCTCCACAAGAAAAAAAACAAGCCAATGAAAACCTGGTCAAAAGATGGAAGCAGAGATTTCTCCGAAGAAGACAGAAAGAGGGCCAGTAGGTGCATGAAAACTTGTTCACCATCATTAAGTCTCAGGAAAATGCAAATCCAAACTGCAAGGCCATGGCAGCTCACTGTGGTCAGCATGGCTAGAAGGAAGCAGACAGGAAATAACAAGTGTCAGAGAGGAGGTGCAGAGAAGGGAAGCCTCCTGCACTGCTGGTGGGAGTGTAACCCGGTGCAGCCACGATGCCAAAGGTGTGGAACTGCCTCAGAAATTTAAGTATCCATGTCCCGTATGACCCAGCTATTAATCTGCCGCTTGCTTATCCAAAAAAGTCAGAAAGACTACCGCATAAAGACATGTGCATGGCTGTGTTCACCACAGTCTTACTCCTGATATCCAAGACTTGGAAAGCACCCTGGTGTCCAGCAAGGGATGATTGGAGAAGGAAGATGGGCTATAGCCACACAATGGTATACCACTCAGCCGGAACAAATGATGCAATCCAGCCATTTGTGACCACCAGAATGGCTGTGAGGGTTTTAGGGGAAGTGTAACAAGCCCCAGTGAGAAATTCAAATACCATAGAATCTCACTTACAAGGAGAAGAAAAAGCAAGCACTAACCAACAGGTGGCACTGAACATTTGTATGCGGGCTCCCAGAGGCAAAGAGGGGCGGTGACGGAGGGTGAAAGAGAAGATTAGGCACAAGTGTGTGGTGAGGGCCTGTGATTAGTCTTACACTGGTGAAGATGATGTAAGCTACACAGAAGTCTAAAGCAATGAGGATGTGAATCTGGAAGTTATAGTACGTTCTAATGCAGGGTCATGGCTATAAATTCACCTCAAATCAAAAATCCAAAAAGGGGTCCAGAATGATGTCATAAAGCTTTGGGGGCGGAAAGAGTTTACGGAAGGTGAACTTCCAAGGATGGAAAATCACCTCCAAATGCTTACAGATGCTACAGAAAGGCAGACCATTCCAAATAGGTGAAGAGGAATACTACGAAGAGAACATGATCAGTCCTAAACCCATGAACGAACGGAAAATGTTACCGTCCATGATGTTATTACTAATCACCTTCACGAATAATCCAAACAGGCCCACGTCTTCCCAAGTTCAGGCAAAAGGTTGGTCCAAAAGTACAATTCAGGGCCGGCCCTGTGGTGGAGCAGGTAAGTGCCCACATTCCGCTTGGGCGGCCCGGGCCTCACTGTTTCACATTACGAGTGCATATCACATTAGTAGTGTTAGGAAATATAGATTTCATGGTATGGTGCGGGCAGAGATCATAAATAAGCAGCAATTGTGAGGATACGTTATCAATACGCACAAGAAAAGGAACCATAAGAATATTACAATCTATGGAAGTATCTGGTACACTTCCCAAAGGCAGAAGGAAGGAAAACTTGTGACCTGCCAAGGTGGAATTGGCAGAGTGCCACGAGATGACACCATCATTGTGCATCAGAACATTCCCTGGGCAACTTCAACTTGTGAGGGAGTCCAGGACTTTTTCTGGGTAAGGTCCACCCATTTTGCCATCTACCCAAGATATAAGAGATAAAACCCAGGATAATCTTACAGGAGTGACACCAGTGTCTAGAGAGAATGTAGGAGCCCTTTCGAAGTTCAAGGAGAAAGATAGAAACTGACAACAATTGCAGAAAAAGGAAAACTATCCTACCTAGACAGGGTGAGGAGTCAGACTGGTCTGAGATGGCTGTGAAACTCTGTGTGCACGGAGGTTGTCAGGACAACTTCGAATTTTGAGGTCGCTTATGACATCACGGTGAACATGTCCCCCAGGGTGGCCGCATGGTTACAGTCTGAGGATTGGCCTAGGCTAGGCTATTAAAGGGACAGATACCCAGAAACAGGTTTGGCAAACAGAAAGCAGGCACAGAAACTAGAAGAGATAAAACAGAGTCTGATGCAAGGGATAAGAAAGGAACCCTAGGCCACAAGTGAGAATAGAGGGACAGGCACGGAGAGGAGAACATTGTCATCTATTCAAGTCTATGGGGAGGTCATGCTGATTCAAGCTTGCAACTTCATTGGAAACAAGTGGCCGGACTTGGCGTTCATCACACCTACAGTGCCCTCGTGCCTTAAGCATAATGCAAAGTCAAGAAAGATGTCTTGAGGACATTGAAGAGAAGAATCGATGCCTCCTTTCCAAGGCCCATAGCATTCTTTGAAGGTCAGTCTCTTTTTCCGAAGCTCTGGTGTCACATGGGCCCACTGGGCACATGGTAATGTGTCCCAAGAGATGTCTTGGAAGCCTTGAAGGAATGGAGCCCTGTCACGCTTGGGGTATGTCTCTTTGTTTGGAAGTGCTCTACAAGGGTGCTGAAAAGCACCCTCTTCCACAGGGCTTCGTTCCTTCGTGAAGGCTGCCCTCCCAGGCTAGTGTGCTCTGTTTGCCTCCATCGAAATTCTCTCCCCCTACCTCTTGCCGTAGAAGGATTATTGATTATGTGTTTTGACACCATATGTAAGGAAGTTGCACGAAAATTAGAACTTTACAGTTGTGTTTCAAGAAAAATAAACAGGCCAGGGTAGAGGATGTAGGGCAAACAAATGGCACACCCTATAAAAAGTAAGTAAGCCCGTATCTGGACGGAATCTAGGGGAACGTTCAAGGATCAGGGGTCAAGTTCGAAACTTCCCAAATCCGGAAAAGAGACAGAAAAATATCTTTCCTGGAGAGTGGAATTCATCCGATTTGTCTAAGTTGTCTTGGAAACATTGTGTCCGTGAAGGGGGTTGCCAGGACCACCTCGAATTTGGAGTTTCTGATCTCAGGATGTCAAACCAACCCACATGACCACGTGTTCTCAGTGCTTAGTTTGACCTAGGCTAGGGTAGCCAAGAGTCCTACAAGTGACCGGTGCAAATTCAAGGACAACAACCAAGAGTCACGAAAGCACTCACACCTCACCCTAGAGAACATACAGCGATTAAAGAAATACAAACTAATCCCTTGGAATGAAGGAGAACGGACTGATAAGCATGTCTAAGGGAGATAGCTGAGAAAGACCATGACGAGTATACTATGGAAAAGAAAAAGAGGACCCAGAAAATGGAAGGTGAACAGAAATCACACCTGAATTATCCACAATGAAAGATGATGTCCGTCTTTAGACAGACTCTGCTGGAACGTTTGAAAGTCAGAGAAATTCACAAGGCAAAAAACGGCAGCGAAGGTCAAGCATGGGCTAACTGGGAAGGGTGAGTTATGAGACTGCTCCAAGCAGGCTCTGAAACCTGTATCCAGGAAGCATGCTGGACCTCAGAGACACAATTATGACAAATCCTCTGACATCACAATGGACCCGAAAAACAACCTAGCCTCATCTACACAGTGCTAGAGTTGGGCTCACTAGTATATTTAACTCCCATTGCACTCAACTGCACGTTGCCACTGAACATGTAAGTGGCCGGCCGGTGGTGCAGTGGTGAGGTCCGCACCTTCTGGGTCTGTGGCCCAGTATGGGCTGGGTGGAATCCTCGGTTTGGGCCTCCTCACCACTGCTTCAGTTGTTCTGGTGCAGGCGTCCGAGGTAGAGTAGAGGCAGATGGGAAGGGACGTTGGACAGGGCCAGACTTCCACAGCAAATACAGGAGCATTGCCAGCAGATGTGAGCACAGCAATGCACTTGTGCCAAAACAAAACCAATTAAAAGTTGCAAAGAATAGAAAAACTGAAGCTAAGGAAAAAAAAAACAAAAAAACAGGAGCTTGCCATTACGAAGAATAGGATCTCTGTGAATAACCTTAGCAAAACAGGTGAATTCTATGTTAATTCAAAAACTAGCAAACCTTTGGGGAAAGAAACTCAAGAAGACACAAGAAAAAAAAAGATACCGAGGGATCTAGGAATGGAAGGATTAACACACTTGAAAGGTTCATACCGCAGTAAGGAATCTCTGGATTCCATGCAATCCCAGTCAAAGTTGCAGCAGTATTTGCCACAGAGAAGAAGAGAGAATCCTGAAGTTTCTAGCCAGCAACACGAGACCCTGACTAGGCAAAGGAATCCTCAGGAAAACGAACAAAGCAGCACGTGTCACAATTTCTGATTTCAACATAGAGGACAAAGCGCTAGGTACCGAAACGGCACAGTCTGGGCCCCAAAACAGGCATGAAGACCCATGCAAAACAATTGAGAGCCCAGAGCCCAACTCAAACTTACGTGGACAGCCCATTTTGGACCAGGGAGCCAAGTGGAGACAGCGGAGAAAGGAGAGTCTCTACAATAAACGGTGCTGGGAAGCCTGCACAGCCACATGGAACACAACGAGAGTACACCATGATGTTACACCTGGCACACACACCACCTGAAGTGGATTAAAGCCTTGAATGGCAGACTTGAAACCGTGAACCTTGTAGGAGAAGACCTAGGCAGAGTGCTCTTTGCCATCTGTCTGAGCCGCCTATTTGGAAGAAGCATGTCTGACTGGGCAAGGGCAACAAAGGAAACAAGAAACAAACGGGACCACATCAAATGCACACACTTCTGCCCACTCAAGGAAACCATCAACTGAATACTAAGACACCACAACAATTGGGAGAGGATGTTTGCAAACCACACATCGGACAAGGGGTGAAAAGCCCAAAGATACAATCAACTCGCACGTCTCCACAAGAAAAAAAACAAGCCAATGAAAACCTGGTCAAAAGATGGAAGCAGAGATTTCTCCGAAGAAGACAGAAAGAGGGCCAGTAGGTGCATGAAAACTTGTTCACCATCATTAAGTCTCAGGAAAATGCAAATCCAAACTGCAAGGCCATGGCAGCTCACTGTGGTCAGCATGGCTAGAAGGAAGCAGACAGGAAATAACAAGTGTCAGAGAGGAGGTGCAGAGAAGGGAAGCCTCCTGCACTGCTGGTGGGAGTGTAACCCGGTGCAGCCACGATGCCAAAGGTGTGGAACTGCCTCAGAAATTTAAGTATCCATGTCCCGTATGACCCAGCTATTAATCTGCCGCTTGCTTATCCAAAAAAGTCAGAAAGACTACCGCATAAAGACATGTGCATGGCTGTGTTCACCACAGTCTTACTCCTGATATCCAAGACTTGGAAAGCACCCTGGTGTCCAGCAAGGGATGATTGGAGAAGGAAGATGGGCTATAGCCACACAATGGTATACCACTCAGCCGGAACAAATGATGCAATCCAGCCATTTGTGACCACCAGAATGGCTGTGAGGGTTTTAGGGGAAGTGTAACAAGCCCCAGTGAGAAATTCAAATACCATAGAATCTCACTTACAAGGAGAAGAAAAAGCAAGCACTAACCAACAGGTGGCACTGAACATTTGTATGCGGGCTCCCAGAGGCAAAGAGGGGCGGTGACGGAGGGTGAAAGAGAAGATTAGGCACAAGTGTGTGGTGAGGGCCTGTGATTAGTCTTACACTGGTGAAGATGATGTAAGCTACACAGAAGTCTAAAGCAATGAGGATGTGAATCTGGAAGTTATAGTACGTTCTAATGCAGGGTCATGGCTATAAATTCACCTCAAATCAAAAATCCAAAAAGGGGTCCAGAATGATGTCATAAAGCTTTGGGGGCGGAAAGAGTTTACGGAAGGTGAACTTCCAAGGATGGAAAATCACCTCCAAATGCTTACAGATGCTACAGAAAGGCAGACCATTCCAAATAGGTGAAGAGGAATACTACGAAGAGAACATGATCAGTCCTAAACCCATGAACGAACGGAAAATGTTACCGTCCATGATGTTATTACTAATCACCTTCACGAATAATCCAAACAGGCCCACGTCTTCCCAAGTTCAGGCAAAAGGTTGGTCCAAAAGTACAATTCAGGGCCGGCCCTGTGGTGGAGCAGGTAAGTGCCCACATTCCGCTTGGGCGGCCCGGGCCTCACTGTTTCACATTACGAGTGCATATCACATTAGTAGTGTTAGGAAATATAGATTTCATGGTATGGTGCGGGCAGAGATCATAAATAAGCAGCAATTGTGAGGATACGTTATCAATACGCACAAGAAAAGGAACCATAAGAATATTACAATCTATGGAAGTATCTGGTACACTTCCCAAAGGCAGAAGGAAGGAAAACTTGTGACCTGCCAAGGTGGAATTGGCAGAGTGCCACGAGATGACACCATCATCGTGCATCAGAACATTCCCTGGGCAACTTCAACTTGTGAGGGAGTCCAGGACTTTTTCTGGGTAAGGTCCACCCATTTTGCCATCTACCCAAGATATAAGAGATAAAACCCAGGATAATCTTACAGGAGTGACACCAGTGTCTAGAGAGAATGTAGGAGCCCTTTCGAAGTTCAAGGAGAAAGATAGAAACTGACAACAATTGCAGAAAAAGGAAAACTATCCTACCTAGACAGGGTGAGGAGTCAGACTGGTCTGAGATGGCTGTGAAACTCTGTGTGCACGGAGGTTGTCAGGACAACTTCGAATTTTGAGGTCGCTTATGACATCACGGTGAACATGTCCCCCAGGGTGGCCGCATGGTTACAGTCTGAGGATTGGCCTAGGCTAGGCTATTAAAGGGACAGATACCCAGAAACAGGTTTGGCAAACAGAAAGCAGGCACAGAAACTAGAAGAGATAAAACAGAGTCTGATGCAAGGGATAAGAAAGGAACCCTAGGCCACAAGTGAGAATAGAGGGACAGGCACGGAGAGGAGAACATTGTCATCTATTCAAGTCTATGGGGAGGTCATGCTGATTCAAGCTTGCAACTTCATTGGAAACAAGTGGCCGGACTTGGCGTTCATCACACCTACAGTGCCCTCGTGCCTTAAGCATAATGCAAAGTCAAGAAAGATGTCTTGAGGACATTGAAGAGAAGAATCGATGCCTCCTTTCCAAGGCCCATAGCATTCTTTGCAGGTCAGTCTCTTTTTCCGAAGCTCTGGTGTCACGTGGGCCCACTGGGCACATGGTAATGTGTCCCAAGAGATGTCTTGGAAGCCTTGAAGGAATGGAGCCCTGTCACGCTTGGGGTATGTCTCTTTGTTTGGAAGTGCTCTACAAGGGTGCTGAAAAGCACCCTCTTCCACAGGGCTTCGTTCCTTCGTGAAGGCTGCCCTCCCAGGCTAGTGTGCTCTGTTTGCCTCCATCGAAATTCTCTCCCCCTACCTCTTGCCGTAGAAGGATTATTGATTATGTGTTTTGACACCATATGTAAGGAAGTTGCACGAAAATTAGAACTTTACAGTTGTGTTTCAAGAAAAATAAACAGGCCAGGGTAGAGGATGTAGGGCAAACAAATGGCACACCCTATAAAAATTAAGTAAGCCCGTATCTGGACGGAATCTAGGGCAACGTTCAAGGATCAGGGGTCAAGTTCGAAACTTCCCAAATCCGGAAAAGAGACAGAAAAATATCTTTCCTGGAGAGTGGAATTCATCCGATTTGTCTAAGTTGTCTTGGAAACATTGTGTCCGTGAAGGGGGTTGCCAGGACCACCTCGAATTTGGAGTTTCTGATCTCAGGATGTCAAACCAACCCACATGACCACGTGTTCTCAGTGCTTAGTTTGACCTAGGCTAGGGTAGCCAAGAGTCCTACAAGTGACCGGTGCAAATTCAAGGACAACAACCAAGAGTCACGAAAGCACTCACACCTCACCCTAGAGAACATACAGCGATTAAAGAAATACAAACTAATCCCTTGGAATGAAGGAGAACGGACTGATAAGCATGTCTAAGGGAGATAGCTGAGAAAGACCATGACGAGTATACTATGGAAAAGAAAAAGAGGACCCAGAAAATGGAAGGTGAACAGAAATCACACCTGAATTATCCACAATGAAAGATGATGTCCGTCTTTAGACAGACTCTGCTGGAACGTTTGAAAGTCAGAGAAATTCACAAGCCAAAAAACGGCAGCGAAGGTCAAGCATGGGCTAACTGGGAAGGGTGAGTTATGAGACTGCTCCAAGCAGGCTCTGAAACCTGTATCCAGGAAGCATGCTGGACCTCAGAGACACAATTATGACAAATCCTCTGACATCACAATGGACCCGAAAAACAACCTAGCCTCATCTACACAGTGCTAGAGTTGGGCTCACTAGTATATTTAACTCCCATTGCACTCAACTGCACGTTGCCACTGAACATGTAAGTGGCCGGCCGGTGGTGCAGTGGTGAGGTCCGCACCTTCTGGGTCTGTGGCCCAGTATGGGCTGGGTGGAATCCTCGGTTTGGGCCTCCTCACCACTGCTTCAGTTGTTCTGGTGCAGGCGTCCGAGGTAGAGTAGAGGCAGATGGGAAGGGACGTTGGACAGGGCCAGACTTCCACAGCAAATACAGGAGCATTGCCAGCAGATGTGAGCACAGCAATGCACTTGTGCCAAAACAAAACCAATTAAAAGTTGCAAAGAATAGAAAAACTGAAGCTAAGGAAAAAAAAAACAAAAAAACAGGAGCTTGCCATTACGAAGAATAGGATCTCTGTGAATAACCTTAGCAAAACAGGTGAATTCTATGTTAATTCAAAAACTAGCAAACCTTTGGGGAAAGAAACTCAAGAAGACACAAGAAAAAAAAAGATATCGAGGGATCTAGGAATGGAAGGATTAACACACTTGAAAGGTTCATACCGCAGTAAGGAATCTCTGGATTCCATGCAATCCCAGTCAAAGTTGCAGCAGTATTTGCCACAGAGAAGAAGAGAGAATCCTGAAGTTTCTAGCCAGCAACACGAGACCCTGACTAGGCAAAGGAATCCTCAGGAAAACGAACAAAGCAGCACGTGTCACAATTTCTGATTTCAACATAGAGGACGAAGCGCTAGGTACCGAAACGGCACAGTCTGGGCCCCAAAACAGGCATGAAGACCCATGCAAAACAATTGAGAGCCCAGAGCCCAACTCAAACTTACATGGACAGCCCATTTTGGACCAGGGAGCCAAGTGGAGACAGCGGAGAAAGGAGAGTCTCTACAATAAACGGTGCTGGGAAGCCTGCACAGCCACATGGAACACAACGAGAGTACACCATGATGTTACACCTGGCACACACACCACCTGAAGTGGATTAAAGCCTTGAATGGCAGACTTGAAACCGTGAACCTTGTAGGAGAAGACCTAGGCAGAGTGCTCTTTGCCATCTGTCTGAGCCGCCTATTTGGAAGAAGCATGTCTGACTGGGCAAGGGCAACAAAGGAAACAAGAAACAAACGGGACCACATCAAATGCACACACTTCTGCCCACTCAAGGAAACCATCAACTGAATACTAAGACACCACAACAATTGGGAGAGGATGTTTGCAAACCACACATCGGACAAGGGGTGAAAAGCCCAAAGATACAATCAACTCGCACGTCTCCACAAGAAAAAAAACAAGCCAATGAAAACCTGGTCAAAAGATGGAAGCAGAGATTTCTCCGAAGAAGACAGAAAGAGGGCCAGTAGGTGCATGAAAACTTGTTCACCATCATGAAGTCTCAGGAAAATGCAAATCCAAACTGCAAGGCCATGGCAGCTCACTGTGGTCAGCATGGCTAGAAGGAAGCAGACAGGAAATAACAAGTGTCAGAGAGGAGGTGGAGAGAAGGGAAGCCTCCTGCACTGCTGGTGGGAGTGTAACCCGGTGCAGCCACGATGCCAAAGGTGTGGAACTGCCTCAGAAGTTTAAGTATCCATGTCCCGTATGACCCAGCTATTAATCTGCCGCTTGCTTATCCAAAAAAGTCAGAAAGACTACCGCATAAAGACATGTGCATGGCTGTGTTCACCACAGTCTTACTCCTGATATCCAAGACTTGGAAAGCACCCTGGTGTCCAGCAAGGGATGATTGGAGAAGGAAGATGGGCTATAGCCACACAATGGTATACCACTCAGCCGGAACAAATGATGCAATCCAGCCATTTGTGACCACCAGAATGGCTGTGAGGGTTTTAGGGGAAGTGTAACAAGCCCCAGTGAGAAATTCAAATACCATAGAATCTCACTTACAAGGAGAAGAAAAAGCAAGCACTAACCAACAGGTGGCACTGAACATTTGTATGCGGGCTCCCAGAGGCAAAGAGGGGCGGTGACGGAGGGTGAAAGAGAAGATTAGGCACAAGTGTGTGGTGAGGGCCTGTGATTAGTCTTACACTGGTGAAGATGATGTAAGCTACACAGAAGTCTAAAGCAATGAGGATGTGAATCTGGAAGTTATAGTACGTTCTAATGCAGGGTCATGGCTATAAATTCACCTCAAATCAAAAATCCAAAAAGGGGTCCAGAATGATGTCATAAAGCTTTGGGGGCGGAAAGAGTTTACGGAAGGTGAACTTCCAAGGATGGAAAATCACCTCCAAATGCTTACAGATGCTACAGAAAGGCAGACCATTCCAAATAGGTGAAGAGGAATACTACGAAGAGAACATGATCAGTCCTAAACCCATGAACGAACGGAAAATGTTACCGTCCATGATGTTATTACTAATCACCTTCACGAATAATCCAAACAGGCCCACGTCTTCCCAAGTTCAGGCAAAAGGTTGGTCCAAAAGTACAATTCAGGGCCGGCCCTGTGGTGGAGCAGGTAAGTGCCCACATTCCGCTTGGGCGGCCCGGGCCTCACTGTTTCACATTACGAGTGCATATCACATTAGTAGTGTTAGGAAATATAGATTTCATGGTATGGTGCGGGCAGAGATCATAAATAAGCAGCAATTGTGAGGATACGTTATCAATACGCACAAGAAAAGGAACCATAAGAATATTACAATCTATGGAAGTATCTGGTACACTTCCCAAAGGCAGAAGGAAGGAAAACTTGTGACCTGCCAAGGTGGAATTGGCAGAGTGCCACGAGATGACACCATCATCGTGCATCAGAACATTCCCTGGGCAACTTCAACTTGTGAGGGAGTCCAGGACTTTTTCTGGGTAAGGTCCACCCATTTTGCCATCTACCCAAGATATAAGAGATAAAACCCAGGATAATCTTACAGGAGTGACACCAGTGTCTAGAGAGAATGTAGGAGCCCTTTCGAAGTTCAAGGAGAAAGATAGAAACTGACAACAATTGCAGAAAAAGGAAAACTATCCTACCTAGACAGGGTGAGGAGTCAGACTGGTCTGAGATGGCTGTGAAACTCTGTGTGCACGGAGGTTGTCAGGACAACTTCGAATTTTGAGGTCGCTTATGACATCACGGTGAACATGTCCCCCAGGGTGGCCGCATGGTTACAGTCTGAGGATTGGCCTAGGCTAGGCTATTAAAGGGACAGATACCCAGAAACAGGTTTGGCAAACAGAAAGCAGGCACAGAAACTAGAAGAGATAAAACAGAGTCTGATGCAAGGGATAAGAAAGGAACCCTAGGCCACAAGTGAGAATAGAGGGACAGGCACGGAGAGGAGAACATTGTCATCTATTCAAGTCTATGGGGAGGTCATGCTGATTCAAGCTTGCAACTTCATTGGAAACAAGTGGCCGGACTTGGCGTTCATCACACCTACAGTGCCCTTGTGCCTTAAGCATAATGCAAAGTCAAGAAAGATGTCTTGAGGACATTGAAGAGAAGAATCGATGCCTCCTTTCCAAGGCCCATAGCATTCTTTGAAGGTCAGTCTCTTTTTCCGAAGCTCTGGTGTCACGTGGGCCCACTGGGCACATGGTAATGTGTCCCAAGAGATGTCTTGGAAGCCTTGAAGGAATGGAGCCCTGTCACGCTTGGGGTATGTCTCTTTGTTTGGAAGTGCTCTACAAGGGTGCTGAAAAGCACCCTCTTCCACAGGGCTTCGTTCCTTCGTGAAGGCTGCCCTCCCAGGCTAGTGTGCTCTGTTTGCCTCCATCGAAATTCTCTCCCCCTACCTCTTGCCGTAGAAGGATTATTGATTATGTGTTTTGACACCATATGTAAGGAAGTTGCACGAAAATTAGAACTTTACAGTTGTGTTTCAAGAAAAATAAACAGGCCAGGGTAGAGGATGTAGGGCAAACAAATGGCACACCCTATAAAAATTAAGTAAGCCCGTATCTGGACGGAATCTAGGGGAACGTTCAAGGATCAGGGGTCAAGTTCGAAACTTCCCAAATCCGGAAAAGAGACAGAAAAATATCTTTCCTGGAGAGTGGAATTCATCCGATTTGTCTAAGTTGTCTTGGAAACATTGTGTCCGTGAAGGGGGTTGCCAGGACCACCTCGAATTTGGAGTTTCTGATCTCAGGATGTCAAACCAACCCACATGACCACGTGTTCTCAGTGCTTAGTTTGACCTAGGCTAGGGTAGCCAAGAGTCCTACAAGTGACCGGTGCAAATTCAAGGACAACAACCAAGAGTCACGAAAGCACTCACACCTCACCCTAGAGAACATACAGCGATTAAAGAAATACAAACTAATCCCTTGGAATGAAGGAGAACGGACTGATAAGCATGTCTAAGGGAGATAGCTGAGAAAGACCATGACGAGTATACTATGGAAAAGAAAAAGAGGACCCAGAAAATGGAAGGTGAACAGAAATCACACCTGAATTATCCACAATGAAAGATGATGTCCGTCTTTAGACAGACTCTGCTGGAACGTTTGAAAGTCAGAGAAATTCACAAGCCAAAAAACGGCAGCGAAGGTCAAGCATGGGCTAACTGGGAAGGGTGAGTTATGAGACTGCTCCAAGCAGGCTCTGAAACCTGTATCCAGGAAGCATGCTGGACCTCAGAGACACAATTATGACAAATCCTCTGACATCACAATGGACCCGAAAAACAACCTAGCCTCATCTACACAGTGCTAGAGTTGGGCTCACTAGTATATTTAACTCCCATTGCACTCAACTGCACGTTGCCACTGAACATGTAAGTGGCCGGCCGGTGGTGCAGTGGTGAGGTCCGCACCTTCTGGGTCTGTGGCCCAGTATGGGCTGGGTGGAATCCTCGGTTTGGGCCTCCTCACCACTGCTTCAGTTGTTCTGGTGCAGGCGTCCGAGGTAGAGTAGAGGCAGATGGGAAGGGACGTTGGACAGGGCCAGACTTCCACAGCAAATACAGGAGCATTGCCAGCAGATGTGAGCACAGCAATGCACTTGTGCCAAAACAAAACCAATTAAAAGTTGCAAAGAATAGAAAAACTGAAGCTAAGGAAAAAAAAAAACAAAAAAACAGGAGCTTGCCATTACGAAGAATAGGATCTCTGTGAATAACCTTAGCAAAACAGGTGAATTCTATGTTAATTCAAAAACTAGCAAACCTTTGGGGAAAGAAACTCAAGAAGACACAAGAAAAAAAAAAGATATCGAGGGATCTAGGAATGGAAGGATTAACACACTTGAAAGGTTCATACCGCAGTAAGGAATCTCTGGATTCCATGCAATCCCAGTCAAAGTTGCAGCAGTATTTGCCACAGAGAAGAAGAGAGAATCCTGAAGTTTCTAGCCAGCAACACGAGACCCTGACTAGGCAAAGGAATCCTCAGGAGAACGAACAAAGCAGCACGTGTCACAATTTCTGATTTCAACATAGAGGACGAAGCGCTAGGTACCGAAACGGCACAGTCTGGGCCCCAAAACAGGCATGAAGACCCATGCAAAACAATTGAGAGCCCAGAGCCCAACTCAAACTTACATGGACAGCCCATTTTGGACCAGGGAGCCAAGTGGAGACAGCGGAGAAAGGAGAGTCTCTACAATAAACGGTGCTGGGAAGCCTGCACAGCCACATGGAACACAACGAGAGTACACCATGATGTTACACCTGGCACACACACCACCTGAAATGGATTAAAGCCTTGAATGGCAGACTTGAAACCGTGAACCTTGTAGGAGAAGACCTAGGCAGAGTGCTCTTTGCCATCTGTCTGAGCCGCCTATTTGGAAGAAGCATGTCTGACTGGGCAAGGGCAACAAAGGAAACAAGAAACAAACGGGACCACATCAAATGCACACACTTCTGCCCACTCAAGGAAACCATCAACTGAATACTAAGACACCACAACAATTGGGAGAGGATGTTTGCAAACCACACATCGGACAAGGGGTGAAAAGCCCAAAGATACAATCAACTCGCACGTCTCCACAAGAAAAAAAACAAGCCAATGAAAACCTGGTCAAAAGATGGAAGCAGAGATTTCTCCGAAGAAGACAGAAAGAGGGCCAGTAGGTGCATGAAAACTTGTTCACCATCATGAAGTCTCAGGAAAATGCAAATCCAAACTGCAAGGCCATGGCAGCTCACTGTGGTCAGCATGGCTAGAAGGAAGCAGACAGGAAATAACAAGTGTCAGAGAGGAGGTGGAGAGAAGGGAAGCCTCCTGCACTGCTGGTGGGAGTGTAACCCGGTGCAGCCACGATGCCAAAGGTGTGGAACTGCCTCAGAAGTTTAAGTATCCATGTCCCGTATGACCCAGCTATTAATCTGCCGCTTGCTTATCCAAAAAAGTCAGAAAGACTACCGCATAAAGACATGTGCATGGCTGTGTTCACCACAGTCTTACTCCTGATATCCAAGACTTGGAAAGCACCCTGGTGTCCAGCAAGGGATGATTGGAGAAGGAAGATGGGCTATAGCCACACAATGGTATACCACTCAGCCGGAACAAATGATGCAATCCAGCCATTTGTGACCACCAGAATGGCTGTGAGGGTTTTAGGGGAAGTGTAACAAGCCCCAGTGAGAAATTCAAATACCATAGAATCTCACTTACAAGGAGAAGAAAAAGCAAGCACTAACCAACAGGTGGCACTGAACATTTGTATGCGGGCTCCCAGAGGCAAAGAGGGGCGGTGACGGAGGGTGAAAGAGAAGATTAGGCACAAGTGTGTGGTGAGGGCCTGTGATTAGTCTTACACTGGTGAAGATGATGTAAGCTACACAGAAGTCTAAAGCAATGAGGATGTGAATCTGGAAGTTATAGTACGTTCTAATGCAGGGTCATGGCTATAAATTCACCTCAAATCAAAAATCCAAAAAGGGGTCCAGAATGATGTCATAAAGCTTTGGGGGCGGAAAGAGTTTACGGAAGGTGAACTTCCAAGGATGGAAAATCACCTCCAAATGCTTACAGATGCTACAGAAAGGCAGACCATTCCAAATAGGTGAAGAGGAATACTACGAAGAGAACATGATCAGTCCTAAACCCATGAACGAACGGAAAATGTTACCGTCCATGATGTTATTACTAATCACCTTCACGAATAATCCAAACAGGCCCACGTCTTCCCAAGTTCAGGCAAAAGGTTGGTCCAAAAGTACAATTCAGGGCCGGCCCTGTGGTGGAGCAGGTAAGTGCCCACATTCCGCTTGGGCGGCCCGGGCCTCACTGTTTCACATTACGAGTGCATATCACATTAGTAGTGTTAGGAAATATAGATTTCATGGTATGGTGCGGGCAGAGATCATAAATAAGCAGCAATTGTGAGGATACGTTATCAATACGCACAAGAAAAGGAACCATAAGAATATTACAATCTATGGAAGTATCTGGTACACTTCCCAAAGGCAGAAGGAAGGAAAACTTGTGACCTGCCAAGGTGGAATTGGCAGAGTGCCACGAGATGACACCATCATCGTGCATCAGAACATTCCCTGGGCAACTTCAACTTGTGAGGGAGTCCAGGACTTTTTCTGGGTAAGGTCCACCCATTTTGCCATCTACCCAAGATATAAGAGATAAAACCCAGGATAATCTTACAGGAGTGACACCAGTGTCTAGAGAGAATGTAGGAGCCCTTTCGAAGTTCAAGGAGAAAGATAGAAACTGACAACAATTGCAGAAAAAGGAAAACTATCCTACCTAGACAGGGTGAGGAGTCAGACTGGTCTGAGATGGCTGTGAAACTCTGTGTGCACGGAGGTTGTCAGGACAACTTCGAATTTTGAGGTCGCTTATGACATCACGGTGAACATGTCCCCCAGGGTGGCCGCATGGTTACAGTCTGAGGATTGGCCTAGGCTAGGCTATTAAAGGGACAGATACCCAGAAACAGGTTTGGCAAACAGAAAGCAGGCACAGAAACTAGAAGAGATAAAACAGAGTCTGATGCAAGGGATAAGAAAGGAACCCTAGGCCACAAGTGAGAATAGAGGGACAGGCACGGAGAGGAGAACATTGTCATCTATTCAAGTCTATGGGGAGGTCATGCTGATTCAAGCTTGCAACTTCATTGGAAACAAGTGGCCGGACTTGGCGTTCATCACACCTACAGTGCCCTTGTGCCTTAAGCATAATGCAAAGTCAAGAAAGATGTCTTGAGGACATTGAAGAGAAGAATCGATGCCTCCTTTCCAAGGCCCATAGCATTCTTTGAAGGTCAGTCTCTTTTTCCGAAGCTCTGGTGTCACGTGGGCCCACTGGGCACATGGTAATGTGTCCCAAGAGATGTCTTGGAAGCCTTGAAGGAATGGAGCCCTGTCACGCTTGGGGTATGTCTCTTTGTTTGGAAGTGCTCTACAAGGGTGCTGAAAAGCACCCTCTTCCACAGGGCTTCGTTCCTTCGTGAAGGCTGCCCTCCCAGGCTAGTGTGCTCTGTTTGCCTCCATCGAAATTCTCTCCCCCTACCTCTTGCCGTAGAAGGATTATTGATTATGTGTTTTGACACCATATGTAAGGAAGTTGCACGAAAATTAGAACTTTACAGTTGTGTTTCAAGAAAAATAAACAGGCCAGGGTAGAGGATGTAGGGCAAACAAATGGCACACCCTATAAAAATTAAGTAAGCCCGTATCTGGACGGAATCTAGGGGAACGTTCAAGGATCAGGGGTCAAGTTCGAAACTTCCCAAATCCGGAAAAGAGACAGAAAAATATCTTTCCTGGAGAGTGGAATTCATCCGATTTGTCTAAGTTGTCTTGGAAACATTGTGTCCGTGAAGGGGGTTGCCAGGACCACCTCGAATTTGGAGTTTCTGATCTCAGGATGTCAAACCAACCCACATGACCACGTGTTCTCAGTGCTTAGTTTGACCTAGGCTAGGGTAGCCAAGAGTCCTACAAGTGACCGGTGCAAATTCAAGGACAACAACCAAGAGTCACGAAAGCACTCACACCTCACCCTAGAGAACATACAGCGATTAAAGAAATACAAACTAATCCCTTGGAATGAAGGAGAACGGACTGATAAGCATGTCTAAGGGAGATAGCTGAGAAAGACCATGACGAGTATACTATGGAAAAGAAAAAGAGGACCCAGAAAATGGAAGGTGAACAGAAATCACACCTGAATTATCCACAATGAAAGATGATGTCCGTCTTTAGACAGACTCTGCTGGAACGTTTGAAAGTCAGAGAAATTCACAAGCCAAAAAACGGCAGCGAAGGTCAAGCATGGGCTAACTGGGAAGGGTGAGTTATGAGACTGCTCCAAGCAGGCTCTGAAACCTGTATCCAGGAAGCATGCTGGACCTCAGAGACACAATTATGACAAATCCTCTGACATCACAATGGACCCGAAAAACAACCTAGCCTCATCTACACAGTGCTAGAGTTGGGCTCACTAGTATATTTAACTCCCATTGCACTCAACTGCACGTTGCCACTGAACATGTAAGTGGCCGGCCGGTGGTGCAGTGGTGAGGTCCGCACCTTCTGGGTCTGTGGCCCAGTATGGGCTGGGTGGAATCCTCGGTTTGGGCCTCCTCACCACTGCTTCAGTTGTTCTGGTGCAGGCGTCCGAGGTAGAGTAGAGGCAGATGGGAAGGGACGTTGGACAGGGCCTGACTTCCACAGCAAATACAGGAGCATTGCCAGCAGATGTGAGCACAGCAATGCACTTGTGCCAAAACAAAACCAATTAAAAGTTGCAAAGAATAGAAAAACTGAAGCTAAGGAAAAAAAAAAACAAAAAAACAGGAGCTTGCCATTACGAAGAATAGGATCTCTGTGAATAACCTTAGCAAAACAGGTGAATTCTATGTTAATTCAAAAACTAGCAAACCTTTGGGGAAAGAAACTCAAGAAGACACAAGAAAAAAAAAAGATATCGAGGGATCTAGGAATGGAAGGATTAACACACTTGAAAGGTTCATACCGCAGTAAGGAATCTCTGGATTCCATGCAATCCCAGTCAAAGTTGCAGCAGTATTTGCCACAGAGAAGAAGAGAGAATCCTGAAGTTTCTAGCCAGCAACACGAGACCCTGACTAGGCAAAGGAATCCTCAGGAAAACGAACAAAGCAGCACGTGTCACAATTTCTGATTTCAACATAGAGGACGAAGCGCTAGGTACCGAAACGGCACAGTCTGGGCCCCAAAACAGGCATGAAGACCCATGCAAAACAATTGAGAGCCCAGAGCCCAACTCAAACTTACATGGACAGCCCATTTTGGACCAGGGAGCCAAGTGGAGACAGCGGAGAAAGGAGAGTCTCTACAATAAACGGTGCTGGGAAGCCTGCACAGCCACATGGAACACAACGAGAGTACACCATGATGTTACACCTGGCACACACACCACCTGAAATGGATTAAAGCCTTGAATGGCAGACTTGAAACCGTGAACCTTGTAGGAGAAGACCTAGGCAGAGTGCTCTTTGCCATCTGTCTGAGCCGCCTATTTGGAAGAAGCATGTCTGACTGGGCAAGGGCAACAAAGGAAACAAGAAACAAACGGGACCACATCAAATGCACACACTTCTGCCCACTCAAGGAAACCATCAACTGAATACTAAGACACCACAACAATTGGGAGAGGATGTTTGCAAACCACACATCGGACAAGGGGTGAAAAGCCCAAAGATACAATCAACTCGCACGTCTCCACAAGAAAAAAAACAAGCCAATGAAAACCTGGTCAAAAGATGGAAGCAGAGATTTCTCCGAAGAAGACAGAAAGAGGGCCAGTAGGTGCATGAAAACTTGTTCACCATCATGAAGTCTCAGGAAAATGCAAATCCAAACTGCAAGGCCATGGCAGCTCACTGTGGTCAGCATGGCTAGAAGGAAGCAGACAGGAAATAACAAGTGTCAGAGAGGAGGTGGAGAGAAGGGAAGCCTCCTGCACTGCTGGTGGGAGTGTAACCCGGTGCAGCCACGATGCCAAAGGTGTGGAACTGCCTCAGAAGTTTAAGTATCCATGTCCCGTATGACCCAGCTATTAATCTGCCGCTTGCTTATCCAAAAAAGTCAGAAAGACTACCGCATAAAGACATGTGCATGGCTGTGTTCACCACAGTCTTACTCCTGATATCCAAGACTTGGAAAGCACCCTGGTGTCCAGCAAGGGATGATTGGAGAAGGAAGATGGGCTATAGCCACACAATGGTATACCACTCAGCCGGAACAAATGATGCAATCCAGCCATTTGTGACCACCAGAATGGCTGTGAGGGTTTTAGGGGAAGTGTAACAAGCCCCAGTGAGAAATTCAAATACCATAGAATCTCACTTACAAGGAGAAGAAAAAGCAAGCACTAACCAACAGGTGGCACTGAACATTTGTATGCGGGCTCCCAGAGGCAAAGAGGGGCGGTGACGGAGGGTGAAAGAGAAGATTAGGCACAAGTGTGTGGTGAGGGCCTGTGATTAGTCTTACACTGGTGAAGATGATGTAAGCTACACAGAAGTCTAAAGCAATGAGGATGTGAATCTGGAAGTTATAGTACGTTCTAATGCAGGGTCATGGCTATAAATTCACCTCAAATCAAAAATCCAAAAAGGGGTCCAGAATGATGTCATAAAGCTTTGGGGGCGGAAAGAGTTTACGGAAGGTGAACTTCCAAGGATGGAAAATCACCTCCAAATGCTTACAGATGCTACAGAAAGGCAGACCATTCCAAATAGGTGAAGAGGAATACTACGAAGAGAACATGATCAGTCCTAAACCCATGAACGAACGGAAAATGTTACCGTCCATGATGTTATTACTAATCACCTTCACGAATAATCCAAACAGGCCCACGTCTTCCCAAGTTCAGGCAAAAGGTTGGTCCAAAAGTACAATTCAGGGCCGGCCCTGTGGTGGAGCAGGTAAGTGCCCACATTCCGCTTGGGCGGCCCGGGCCTCACTGTTTCACATTACGAGTGCATATCACATTAGTAGTGTTAGGAAATATAGATTTCATGGTATGGTGCGGGCAGAGATCATAAATAAGCAGCAATTGTGAGGATACGTTATCAATACGCACAAGAAAAGGAACCATAAGAATATTACAATCTATGGAAGTATCTGGTACACTTCCCAAAGGCAGAAGGAAGGAAATCTTGTGACCTGCCAAGGTGGAATTGGCAGAGTGCCACGAGATGACACCATCATCGTGCATCAGAACATTCCCTGGGCAACTTCAACTTGTGAGGGAGTCCAGGACTTTTTCTGGGTAAGGTCCACCCATTTTGCCATCTACCCAAGATATAAGAGATAAAACCCAGGATAATCTTACAGGAGTGACACCAGTGTCTAGAGAGAATGTAGGAGCCCTTTCGAAGTTCAAGGAGAAAGATAGAAACTGACAACAATTGCAGAAAAAGGAAAACTATCCTACCTAGACAGGGTGAGGAGTCAGACTGGTCTGAGATGGCTGTGAAACTCTGTGTGCACGGAGGTTGTCAGGACAACTTCGAATTTTGAGGTCGCTTATGACATCACGGTGAACATGTCCCCCAGGGTGGCCGCATGGTTACAGTCTGAGGATTGGCCTAGGCTAGGCTATTAAAGGGACAGATACCCAGAAACAGGTTTGGCAAACAGAAAGCAGGCACAGAAACTAGAAGAGATAAAACAGAGTCTGATGCAAGGGATAAGAAAGGAACCCTAGGCCACAAGTGAGAATAGAGGGACAGGCACGGAGAGGAGAACATTGTCATCTATTCAAGTCTATGGGGAGGTCATGCTGATTCAAGCTTGCAACTTCATTGGAAACAAGTGGCCGGACTTGGCGTTCATCACACCTACAGTGCCCTTGTGCCTTAAGCATAATGCAAAGTCAAGAAAGATGTCTTGAGGACATTGAAGAGAAGAATCGATGCCTCCTTTCCAAGGCCCATAGCATTCTTTGAAGGTCAGTCTCTTTTTCCGAAGCTCTGGTGTCACGTGGGCCCACTGGGCACATGGTAATGTGTCCCAAGAGATGTCTTGGAAGCCTTGAAGGAATGGAGCCCTGTCACGCTTGGGGTATGTCTCTTTGTTTGGAAGTGCTCTACAAGGGTGCTGAAAAGCACCCTCTTCCACAGGGCTTCGTTCCTTCGTGAAGGCTGCCCTCCCAGGCTAGTGTGCTCTGTTTGCCTCCATCGAAATTCTCTCCCCCTACCTCTTGCCGTAGAAGGATTATTGATTATGTGTTTTGACACCATATGTAAGGAAGTTGCACGAAAATTAGAACTTTACAGTTGTGTTTCAAGAAAAATAAACAGGCCAGGGTAGAGGATGTAGGGCAAACAAATGGCACACCCTATAAAAATTAAGTAAGCCCGTATCTGGACGGAATCTAGGGGAACGTTCAAGGATCAGGGGTCAAGTTCGAAACTTCCCAAATCCGGAAAAGAGACAGAAAAATATCTTTCCTGGAGAGTGGAATTCATCCGATTTGTCTAAGTTGTCTTGGAAACATTGTGTCCGTGAAGGGGGTTGCCAGGACCACCTCGAATTTGGAGTTTCTGATCTCAGGATGTCAAACCAACCCACATGACCACGTGTTCTCAGTGCTTAGTTTGACCTAGGCTAGGGTAGCCAAGAGTCCTACAAGTGACCGGTGAAAATTCAAGGACAACAACCAAGAGTCACGAAAGCACTCACACCTCACCCTAGAGAACATACAGCGATTAAAGAAATACAAACTAATCCCTTGGAATGAAGGAGAACGGACTGATAAGCATGTCTAAGGGAGATAGCTGAGAAAGACCATGACGAGTATACTATGGAAAAGAAAAAGAGGACCCAGAAAATGGAAGGTGAACAGAAATCACACCTGAATTATCCACAATGAAAGATGATGTCCGTCTTTAGACAGACTCTGCTGGAACGTTTGAAAGTCAGAGAAATTCACAAGCCAAAAAACGGCAGCGAAGGTCAAGCATGGGCTAACTGGGAAGGGTGAGTTATGAGACTGCTCCAAGCAGGCTCTGAAACCTGTATCCAGGAAGCATGCTGGACCTCAGAGACACAATTATGACAAATCCTCTGACATCACAATGGACCCGAAAAACAACCTAGCCTCATCTACACAGTGCTAGAGTTGGGCTCACTAGTATATTTAACTCCCATTGCACTCAACTGCACGTTGCCACTGAACATGTAAGTGGCCGGCCGGTGGTGCAGTGGTGAGGTCCGCACCTTCTGGGTCTGTGGCCCAGTATGGGCTGGGTGGAATCCTCGGTTTGGGCCTCCTCACCACTGCTTCAGTTGTTCTGGTGCAGGCGTCCGAGGTAGAGTAGAGGCAGATGGGAAGGGACGTTGGACAGGGCCAGACTTCCACAGCAAATACAGGAGCATTGCCAGCAGATGTGAGCACAGCAATGCACTTGTGCCAAAACAAAACCAATTAAAAGTTGCAAAGAATAGAAAAACTGAAGCTAAGGAAAAAAAAAAACAAAAAAACAGGAGCTTGCCATTACGAAGAATAGGATCTCTGTGAATAACCTTAGCAAAACAGGTGAATTCTATGTTAATTCAAAAACTAGCAAACCTTTGGGGAAAGAAACTCAAGAAGACACAAGAAAAAAAAAAGATATCGAGGGATCTAGGAATGGAAGGATTAACACACTTGAAAGGTTCATACCGCAGTAAGGAATCTCTGGATTCCATGCAATCCCAGTCAAAGTTGCAGCAGTATTTGCCACAGAGAAGAAGAGAGAATCCTGAAGTTTCTAGCCAGCAACACGAGACCCTGACTAGGCAAAGGAATCCTCAGGAAAACGAACAAAGCAGCACGTGTCACAATTTCTGATTTCAACATAGAGGACGAAGCGCTAGGTACCGAAACGGCACAGTCTGGGCCCCAAAACAGGCATGAAGACCCATGCAAAACAATTGAGAGCCCAGAGCCCAACTCAAACTTACATGGACAGCCCATTTTGGACCAGGGAGCCAAGTGGAGACAGCGGAGAAAGGAGAGTCTCTACAATAAACGGTGCTGGGAAGCCTGCACAGCCACATGGAACACAACGAGAGTACACCATGATGTTACACCTGGCACACACACCACCTGAAATGGATTAAAGCCTTGAATGGCAGACTTGAAACCGTGAACCTTGTAGGAGAAGACCTAGGCAGAGTGCTCTTTGCCATCTGTCTGAGCCGCCTATTTGGAAGAAGCATGTCTGACTGGGCAAGGGCAACAAAGGAAACAAGAAACAAACGGGACCACATCAAATGCACACACTTCTGCCCACTCAAGGAAACCATCAACTGAATACTAAGACACCACAACAATTGGGAGAGGATGTTTGCAAACCACACATCGGACAAGGGGTGAAAAGCCCAAAGATACAATCAACTCGCACGTCTCCACAAGAAAAAAAACAAGCCAATGAAAACCTGGTCAAAAGATGGAAGCAGAGATTTCTCCGAAGAAGACAGAAAGAGGGCCAGTAGGTGCATGAAAACTTGTTCACCATCATGAAGTCTCAGGAAAATGCAAATCCAAACTGCAAGGCCATGGCAGCTCACTGTGGTCAGCATGGCTAGAAGGAAGCAGACAGGAAATAACAAGTGTCAGAGAGGAGGTGGAGAGAAGGGAAGCCTCCTGCACTGCTGGTGGGAGTGTAACCCGGTGCAGCCACGATGCCAAAGGTGTGGAACTGCCTCAGAAGTTTAAGTATCCATGTCCCGTATGACCCAGCTATTAATCTGCCGCTTGCTTATCCAAAAAAGTCAGAAAGACTACCGCATAAAGACATGTGCATGGCTGTGTTCACCACAGTCTTACTCCTGATATCCAAGACTTGGAAAGCACCCTGGTGTCCAGCAAGGGATGATTGGAGAAGGAAGATGGGCTATAGCCACACAATGGTATACCACTCAGCCGGAACAAATGATGCAATCCAGCCATTTGTGACCACCAGAATGGCTGTGAGGGTTTTAGGGGAAGTGTAACAAGCCCCAGTGAGAAATTCAAATACCATAGAATCTCACTTACAAGGAGAAGAAAAAGCAAGCACTAACCAACAGGTGGCACTGAACATTTGTATGCGGGCTCCCAGAGGCAAAGAGGGGCGGTGACGGAGGGTGAAAGAGAAGATTAGGCACAAGTGTGTGGTGAGGGCCTGTGATTAGTCTTACACTGGTGAAGATGATGTAAGCTACACAGAAGTCTAAAGCAATGAGGATGTGAATCTGGAAGTTATAGTACGTTCTAATGCAGGGTCATGGCTATAAATTCACCTCAAATCAAAAATCCAAAAAGGGGTCCAGAATGATGTCATAAAGCTTTGGGGGCGGAAAGAGTTTACGGAAGGTGAACTTCCAAGGATGGAAAATCACCTCCAAATGCTTACAGATGCTACAGAAAGGCAGACCATTCCAAATAGGTGAAGAGGAATACTACGAAGAGAACATGATCAGTCCTAAACCCATGAACGAACGGAAAATGTTACCGTCCATGATGTTATTACTAATCACCTTCACGAATAATCCAAACAGGCCCACGTCTTCCCAAGTTCAGGCAAAAGGTTGGTCCAAAAGTACAATTCAGGGCCGGCCCTGTGGTGGAGCAGGTAAGTGCCCACATTCCGCTTGGGCGGCCCGGGCCTCACTGTTTCACATTACGAGTGCATATCACATTAGTAGTGTTAGGAAATATAGATTTCATGGTATGGTGCGGGCAGAGATCATAAATAAGCAGCAATTGTGAGGATACGTTATCAATACGCACAAGAAAAGGAACCATAAGAATATTACAATCTATGGAAGTATCTGGTACACTTCCCAAAGGCAGAAGGAAGGAAATCTTGTGACCTGCCAAGGTGGAATTGGCAGAGTGCCACGAGATGACACCATCATCGTGCATCAGAACATTCCCTGGGCAACTTCAACTTGTGAGGGAGTCCAGGACTTTTTCTGGGTAAGGTCCACCCATTTTGCCATCTACCCAAGATATAAGAGATAAAACCCAGGATAATCTTACAGGAGTGACACCAGTGTCTAGAGAGAATGTAGGAGCCCTTTCGAAGTTCAAGGAGAAAGATAGAAACTGACAACAATTGCAGAAAAAGGAAAACTATCCTACCTAGACAGGGTGAGGAGTCAGACTGGTCTGAGATGGCTGTGAAACTCTGTGTGCACGGAGGTTGTCAGGACAACTTCGAATTTTGAGGTCGCTTATGACATCACGGTGAACATGTCCCCCAGGGTGGCCGCATGGTTACAGTCTGAGGATTGGCCTAGGCTAGGCTATTAAAGGGACAGATACCCAGAAACAGGTTTGGCAAACAGAAAGCAGGCACAGAAACTAGAAGAGATAAAACAGAGTCTGATGCAAGGGATAAGAAAGGAACCCTAGGCCACAAGTGAGAATAGAGGGACAGGCACGGAGAGGAGAACATTGTCATCTATTCAAGTCTATGGGGAGGTCATGCTGATTCAAGCTTGCAACTTCATTGGAAACAAGTGGCCGGACTTGGCGTTCATCACACCTACAGTGCCCTTGTGCCTTAAGCATAATGCAAAGTCAAGAAAGATGTCTTGAGGACATTGAAGAGAAGAATCGATGCCTCCTTTCCAAGGCCCATAGCATTCTTTGAAGGTCAGTCTCTTTTTCCGAAGCTCTGGTGTCACGTGGGCCCACTGGGCACATGGTAATGTGTCCCAAGAGATGTCTTGGAAGCCTTGAAGGAATGGAGCCCTGTCACGCTTGGGGTATGTCTCTTTGTTTGGAAGTGCTCTACAAGGGTGCTGAAAAGCACCCTCTTCCACAGGGCTTCGTTCCTTCGTGAAGGCTGCCCTCCCAGGCTAGTGTGCTCTGTTTGCCTCCATCGAAATTCTCTCCCCCTACCTCTTGCCGTAGAAGGATTATTGATTATGTGTTTTGACACCATATGTAAGGAAGTTGCACGAAAATTAGAACTTTACAGTTGTGTTTCAAGAAAAATAAACAGGCCAGGGTAGAGGATGTAGGGCAAACAAATGGCACACCCTATAAAAATTAAGTAAGCCCGTATCTGGACGGAATCTAGGGCAACGTTCAAGGATCAGGGGTCAAGTTCGAAACTTCCCAAATCCGGAAAAGAGACAGAAAAATATCTTTCCTGGAGAGTGGAATTCATCCGATTTGTCTAAGTTGTCTTGGAAACATTGTGTCCGTGAAGGGGGTTGCCAGGACCACCTCGAATTTGGAGTTTCTGATCTCAGGATGTCAAACCAACCCACATGACCACGTGTTCTCAGTGCTTAGTTTGACCTAGGCTAGGATAGCCAAGAGTCCTACAAGTGACCGGTGCAAATTCAAGGACAACAACCAAGAGTCACGAAAGCACTCACACCTCACCCTAGAGAACATACAGCGATTAAAGAAATACAAACTAATCCCTTGGAATGAAGGAGAACGGACTGATAAGCATGTCTAAGGGAGATAGCTGAGAAAGACCATGACGAGTATACTATGGAAAAGAAAAAGAGGACCCAGAAAATGGAAGGTGAACAGAAATCACACCTGAATTATCCACAATGAAAGATGATGTCCGTCTTTAGACAGACTCTGCTGGAACGTTTGAAAGTCAGAGAAATTCACAAGCCAAAAAACGGCAGCGAAGGTCAAGCATGGGCTAACTGGGAAGGGTGAGTTATGAGACTGCTCCAAGCAGGCTCTGAAACCTGTATCCAGGAAGCATGCTGGACCTCAGAGACACAATTATGACAAATCCTCTGACATCACAATGGACCCGAAAAACAACCTAGCCTCATCTACACAGTGCTAGAGTTGGGCTCACTAGTATATTTAACTCCCATTGCACTCAACTGCACGTTGCCACTGAACATGTAAGTGGCCGGCCGGTGGTGCAGTGGTGAGGTCCGCACCTTCTGGGTCTGTGGCCCAGTATGGGCTGGGTGGAATCCTCGGTTTGGGCCTCCTCACCACTGCTTCAGTTGTTCTGGTGCAGGCGTCCGAGGTAGAGTAGAGGCAGATGGGAAGGGACGTTGGACAGGGCCATACTTCCACAGCAAATACAGGAGCATTGCCAGCAGATGTGAGCACAGCAATGCACTTGTGCCAAAACAAAACCAATTAAAAGTTGCAAAGAATAGAAAAACTGAAGCTAAGGAAAAAAAAAACAAAAAAACAGGAGCTTGCCATTACGAAGAATAGGATCTCTGTGAATAACCTTAGCAAAACAGGTGAATTCTATGTTAATTCAAAAACTAGCAAACCTTTGGGGAAAGAAACTCAAGAAGACACAAGAAAAAAAAAGATATCGAGGGATCTAGGAATGGAAGGATTAACACACTTGAAAGGTTCATACCGCAGTAAGGAATCTCTGGATTCCATGCAATCCCAGTCAAAGTTGCAGCAGTATTTGCCACAGAGAAGAAGAGAGAATCCTGAAGTTTCTAGCCAGCAACACGAGACCCTGACTAGGCAAAGGAATCCTCAGGAAAACGAACAAAGCAGCACGTGTCACAATTTCTGATTTCAACATAGAGGACGAAGCGCTAGGTACCGAAACGGCACAGTCTGGGCCCCAAAACAGGCATGAAGACCCATGCAAAACAATTGAGAGCCCAGAGCCCAACTCAAACTTACGTGGACAGCCCATTTTGGACCAGGGAGCCAAGTGGAGACAGCGGAGAAAGGAGAGTCTCTACAATAAACGGTGCTGGGAAGCCTGCACAGCCACATGGAACACAACGAGAGTACACCATGATGTTACACCTGGCACACACACCACCTGAAGTGGATTAAAGCCTTGAATGGCAGACTTGAAACCGTGAACCTTGTAGGAGAAGACCTAGGCAGAGTGCTCTTTGCCATCTGTCTGAGCCGCCTATTTGGAAGAAGCATGTCTGACTGGGCAAGGGCAACAAAGGAAACAAGAAACAAACGGGACCACATCAAATGCACACACTTCTGCCCACTCAAGGAAACCATCAACTGAATACTAAGACACCACAACAATTGGGAGAGGATGTTTGCAAACCACACATCGGACAAGGGGTGAAAAGCCCAAAGATACAATCAACTCGCACGTCTCCACAAGAAAAAAAACAAGCCAATGAAAACCTGGTCAAAAGATGGAAGCAGAGATTTCTCCGAAGAAGACAGAAAGAGGGCCAGTAGGTGCATGAAAACTTGTTCACCATCATTAAGTCTCAGGAAAATGCAAATCCAAACTGCAAGGCCATGGCAGCTCACTGTGGTCAGCATGGCTAGAAGGAAGCAGACAGGAAATAACAAGTGTCAGAGAGGAGGTGCAGAGAAGGGAAGCCTCCTGCACTGCTGGTGGGAGTGTAACCCGGTGCAGCCACGATGCCAAAGGTGTGGAACTGCCTCAGAAATTTAAGTATCCATGTCCCGTATGACCCAGCTATTAATCTGCCGCTTGCTTATCCAAAAAAGTCAGAAAGACTACCGCATAAAGACATGTGCATGGCTGTGTTCACCACAGTCTTACTCCTGATATCCAAGACTTGGAAAGCACCCTGGTGTCCAGCAAGGGATGATTGGAGAAGGAAGATGGGCTATAGCCACACAATGGTATACCACTCAGCCGGAACAAATGATGCAATCCAGCCATTTGTGACCACCAGAATGGCTGTGAGGGTTTTAGGGGAAGTGTAACAAGCCCCAGTGAGAAATTCAAATACCATAGAATCTCACTTACAAGGAGAAGAAAAAGCAAGCACTAACCAACAGGTGGCACTGAACATTTGTATGCGGGCTCCCAGAGGCAAAGAGGGGCGGTGACGGAGGGTGAAAGAGAAGATTAGGCACAAGTGTGTGGTGAGGGCCTGTGATTAGTCTTACACTGGTGAAGATGATGTAAGCTACACAGAAGTCTAAAGCAATGAGGATGTGAATCTGGAAGTTATAGTACGTTCTAATGCAGGGTCATGGCTATAAATTCACCTCAAATCAAAAATCCAAAAAGGGGTCCAGAATGATGTCATAAAGCTTTGGGGGCGGAAAGAGTTTACGGAAGGTGAACTTCCAAGGATGGAAAATCACCTCCAAATGCTTACAGATGCTACAGAAAGGCAGACCATTCCAAATAGGTGAAGAGGAATACTACGAAGAGAACATGATCAGTCCTAAACCCATGAACGAACGGAAAATGTTACCGTCCATGATGTTATTACTAATCACCTTCACGAATAATCCAAACAGGCCCACGTCTTCCCAAGTTCAGGCAAAAGGTTGGTCCAAAAGTACAATTCAGGGCCGGCCCTGTGGTGGAGCAGGTAAGTGCCCACATTCCGCTTGGGCGGCCCGGGCCTCACTGTTTCACATTACGAGTGCATATCACATTAGTAGTGTTAGGAAATATAGATTTCATGGTATGGTGCGGGCAGAGATCATAAATAAGCAGCAATTGTGAGGATACGTTATCAATACGCACAAGAAAAGGAACCATAAGAATATTACAATCTATGGAAGTATCTGGTACACTTCCCAAAGGCAGAAGGAAGGAAAACTTGTGACCTGCCAAGGTGGAATTGGCAGAGTGCCACGAGATGACACCATCATCGTGCATCAGAACATTCCCTGGGCAACTTCAACTTGTGAGGGAGTCCAGGACTTTTTCTGGGTAAGGTCCACCCATTTTGCCATCTACCCAAGATATAAGAGATAAAACCCAGGATAATCTTACAGGAGTGACACCAGTGTCTAGAGAGAATGTAGGAGCCCTTTCGAAGTTCAAGGAGAAAGATAGAAACTGACAACAATTGCAGAAAAAGGAAAACTATCCTACCTAGACAGGGTGAGGAGTCAGACTGGTCTGAGATGGCTGTGAAACTCTGTGTGCACGGAGGTTGTCAGGACAACTTCGAATTTTGAGGTCGCTTATGACATCACGGTGAACATGTCCCCCAGGGTGGCCGCATGGTTACAGTCTGAGGATTGGCCTAGGCTAGGCTATTAAAGGGACAGATACCCAGAAACAGGTTTGGCAAACAGAAAGCAGGCACAGAAACTAGAAGAGATAAAACAGAGTCTGATGCAAGGGATAAGAAAGGAACCCTAGGCCACAAGTGAGAATAGAGGGACAGGCACGGAGAGGAGAACATTGTCATCTATTCAAGTCTATGGGGAGGTCATGCTGATTCAAGCTTGCAACTTCATTGGAAACAAGTGGCCGGACTTGGCGTTCATCACACCTACAGTGCCCTTGTGCCTTAAGCATAATGCAAAGTCAAGAAAGATGTCTTGAGGACATTGAAGAGAAGAATCGATGCCTCCTTTCCAAGGCCCATAGCATTCTTTGAAGGTCAGTCTCTTTTTCCGAAGCTCTGGTGTCACGTGGGCCCACTGGGCACATGGTAATGTGTCCCAAGAGATGTCTTGGAAGCCTTGAAGGAATGGAGCCCTGTCACGCTTGGGGTATGTCTCTTTGTTTGGAAGTGCTCTACAAGGGTGCTGAAAAGCACCCTCTTCCACAGGGCTTCGTTCCTTCGTGAAGGCTGCCCTCCCAGGCTAGTGTGCTCTGTTTGCCTCCATCGAAATTCTCTCCCCCTACCTCTTGCCGTAGAAGGATTATTGATTATGTGTTTTGACACCATATGTAAGGAAGTTGCACGAAAATTAGAACTTTACAGTTGTGTTTCAAGAAAAATAAACAGGCCAGGGTAGAGGATGTAGGGCAAACAAATGGCACACCCTATAAAAATTAAGTAAGCCCGTATCTGGACGGAATCTAGGGCAACGTTCAAGGATCAGGGGTCAAGTTCGAAACTTCCCAAATCCGGAAAAGAGACAGAAAAATATCTTTCCTGGAGAGTGGAATTCATCCGATTTGTCTAAGTTGTCTTGGAAACATTGTGTCCGTGAAGGGGGTTGCCAGGACCACCTCGAATTTGGAGTTTCTGATCTCAGGATGTCAAACCAACCCACATGACCACGTGTTCTCAGTGCTTAGTTTGACCTAGGCTAGGGTAGCCAAGAGTCCTACAAGTGACCGGTGCAAATTCAAGGACAACAACCAAGAGTCACGAAAGCACTCACACCTCACCCTAGAGAACATACAGCGATTAAAGAAATACAAACTAATCCCTTGGAATGAAGGAGAACGGACTGATAAGCATGTCTAAGGGAGATAGCTGAGAAAGACCATGACGAGTATACTATGGAAAAGAAAAAGAGGACCCAGAAAATGGAAGGTGAACAGAAATCACACCTGAATTATCCACAATGAAAGATGATGTCCGTCTTTAGACAGACTCTGCTGGAACGTTTGAAAGTCAGAGAAATTCACAAGCCAAAAAACGGCAGCGAAGGTCAAGCATGGGCTAACTGGGAAGGGTGAGTTATGAGACTGCTCCAAGCAGGCTCTGAAACCTGTATCCAGGAAGCATGCTGGACCTCAGAGACACAATTATGACAAATCCTCTGACATCACAATGGACCCGAAAAACAACCTAGCCTCATCTACACAGTGCTAGAGTTGGGCTCACTAGTATATTTAACTCCCATTGCACTCAACTGCACGTTGCCACTGAACATGTAAGTGGCCGGCCGGTGGTGCAGTGGTGAGGTCCGCACCTTCTGGGTCTGTGGCCCAGTATGGGCTGGGTGGAATCCTCGGTTTGGGCCTCCTCACCACTGCTTCAGTTGTTCTGGTGCAGGCGTCCGAGGTAGAGTAGAGGCAGATGGGAAGGGACGTTGGACAGGGCCACACTTCCACAGCAAATACAGGAGCATTGCCAGCAGATGTGAGCACAGCAATGCACTTGTGCCAAAACAAAACCAATTAAAAGTTGCAAAGAATAGAAAAACTGAAGCTAAGGAAAAAAAAAACAAAAAAACAGGAGCTTGCCATTACGAAGAATAGGATCTCTGTGAATAACCTTAGCAAAACAGGTGAATTCTATGTTAATTCAAAAACTAGCAAACCTTTGGGGAAAGAAACTCAAGAAGACACAAGAAAAAAAAAGATATCGAGGGATCTAGGAATGGAAGGATTAACACACTTGAAAGGTTCATACCGCAGTAAGGAATCTCTGGATTCCATGCAATCCCAGTCAAAGTTGCAGCAGTATTTGCCACAGAGAAGAAGAGAGAATCCTAAAGTTTCTAGCCAGCAACACGAGACCCTGACTAGGCAAAGGAATCCTCAGGAAAACGAACAAAGCAGCACGTGTCACAATTTCTGATTTCAACATAGAGGACGAAGCGCTAGGTACCGAAACGGCACAGTCTGGGCCCCAAAACAGGCATGAAGACCCATGCAAAACAATTGAGAGCCCAGAGCCCAACTCAAACTTACGTGGACAGCCCATTTTGGACCAGGGAGCCAAGTGGAGACAGCGGAGAAAGGAGAGTCTCTACAATAAACGGTGCTGGGAAGCCTGCACAGCCACATGGAACACAACGAGAGTACACCATGATGTTACACCTGGCACACACACCACCTGAAGTGGATTAAAGCCTTGAATGGCAGACTTGAAACCGTGAACCTTGTAGGAGAAGACCTAGGCAGAGTGCTCTTTGCCATCTGTCTGAGCCGCCTATTTGGAAGAAGCATGTCTGACTGGGCAAGGGCAACAAAGGAAACAAGAAACAAACGGGACCACATCAAATGCACACACTTCTGCCCACTCAAGGAAACCATCAACTGAATACTAAGACACCACAACAATTGGGAGAGGATGTTTGCAAACCACACATCGGACAAGGGGTGAAAAGCCCAAAGATACAATCAACTCGCACGTCTCCACAAGAAAAAAAACAAGCCAATGAAAACCTGGTCAAAAGATGGAAGCAGAGATTTCTCCGAAGAAGACAGAAAGAGGGCCAGTAGGTGCATGAAAACTTGTTCACCATCATTAAGTCTCAGGAAAATGCAAATCCAAACTGCAAGGCCATGGCAGCTCACTGTGGTCAGCATGGCTAGAAGGAAGCAGACAGGAAATAACAAGTGTCAGAGAGGAGGTGCAGAGAAGGGAAGCCTCCTGCACTGCTGGTGGGAGTGTAACCCGGTGCAGCCACGATGCCAAAGGTGTGGAACTGCCTCAGAAATTTAAGTATCCATGTCCCGTATGACCCAGCTATTAATCTGCCGCTTGCTTATCCAAAAAAGTCAGAAAGACTACCGCATAAAGACATGTGCATGGCTGTGTTCACCACAGTCTTACTCCTGATATCCAAGACTTGGAAAGCACCCTGGTGTCCAGCAAGGGATGATTGGAGAAGGAAGATGGGCTATAGCCACACAATGGTATACCACTCAGCCGGAACAAATGATGCAATCCAGCCATTTGTGACCACCAGAATGGCTGTGAGGGTTTTAGGGGAAGTGTAACAAGCCCCAGTGAGAAATTCAAATACCATAGAATCTCACTTACAAGGAGAAGAAAAAGCAAGCACTAACCAACAGGTGGCACTGAACATTTGTATGCGGGCTCCCAGAGGCAAAGAGGGGCGGTGACGGAGGGTGAAAGAGAAGATTAGGCACAAGTGTGTGGTGAGGGCCTGTGATTAGTCTTACACTGGTGAAGATGATGTAAGCTACACAGAAGTCTAAAGCAATGAGGATGTGAATCTGGAAGTTATAGTACGTTCTAATGCAGGGTCATGGCTATAAATTCACCTCAAATCAAAAATCCAAAAAGGGGTCCAGAATGATGTCATAAAGCTTTGGGGGCGGAAAGAGTTTACGGAAGGTGAACTTCCAAGGATGGAAAATCACCTCCAAATGCTTACAGATGCTACAGAAAGGCAGACCATTCCAAATAGGTGAAGAGGAATACTACGAAGAGAACATGATCAGTCCTAAACCCATGAACGAACGGAAAATGTTACCGTCCATGATGTTATTACTAATCACCTTCACGAATAATCCAAACAGGCCCACGTCTTCCCAAGTTCAGGCAAAAGGTTGGTCCAAAAGTACAATTCAGGGCCGGCCCTGTGGTGGAGCAGGTAAGTGCCCACATTCCGCTTGGGCGGCCCGGGCCTCACTGTTTCACATTACGAGTGCATATCACATTAGTAGTGTTAGGAAATATAGATTTCATGGTATGGTGCGGGCAGAGATCATAAATAAGCAGCAATTGTGAGGATACGTTATCAATACGCACAAGAAAAGGAACCATAAGAATATTACAATCTATGGAAGTATCTGGTACACTTCCCAAAGGCAGAAGGAAGGAAAACTTGTGACCTGCCAAGGTGGAATTGGCAGAGTGCCACGAGATGACACCATCATCGTGCATCAGAACATTCCCTGGGCAACTTCAACTTGTGAGGGAGTCCAGGACTTTTTCTGGGTAAGGTCCACCCATTTTGCCATCTACCCAAGATATAAGAGATAAAACCCAGGATAATCTTACAGGAGTGACACCAGTGTCTAGAGAGAATGTAGGAGCCCTTTCGAAGTTCAAGGAGAAAGATAGAAACTGACAACAATTGCAGAAAAAGGAAAACTATCCTACCTAGACAGGGTGAGGAGTCAGACTGGTCTGAGATGGCTGTGAAACTCTGTGTGCACGGAGGTTGTCAGGACAACTTCGAATTTTGAGGTCGCTTATGACATCACGGTGAACATGTCCCCCAGGGTGGCCGCATGGTTACAGTCTGAGGATTGGCCTAGGCTAGGCTATTAAAGGGACAGATACCCAGAAACAGGTTTGGCAAACAGAAAGCAGGCACAGAAACTAGAAGAGATAAAACAGAGTCTGATGCAAGGGATAAGAAAGGAACCCTAGGCCACAAGTGAGAATAGAGGGACAGGCACGGAGAGGAGAACATTGTCATCTATTCAAGTCTATGGGGAGGTCATGCTGATTCAAGCTTGCAACTTCATTGGAAACAAGTGGCCGGACTTGGCGTTCATCACACCTACAGTGCCCTTGTGCCTTAAGCATAATGCAAAGTCAAGAAAGATGTCTTGAGGACATTGAAGAGAAGAATCGATGCCTCCTTTCCAAGGCCCATAGCATTCTTTGAAGGTCAGTCTCTTTTTCCGAAGCTCTGGTGTCACGTGGGCCCACTGGGCACATGGTAATGTGTCCCAAGAGATGTCTTGGAAGCCTTGAAGGAATGGAGCCCTGTCACGCTTGGGGTATGTCTCTTTGTTTGGAAGTGCTCTACAAGGGTGCTGAAAAGCACCCTCTTCCACAGGGCTTCGTTCCTTCGTGAAGGCTGCCCTCCCAGGCTAGTGTGCTCTGTTTGCCTCCATCGAAATTCTCTCCCCCTACCTCTTGCCGTAGAAGGATTATTGATTATGTGTTTTGACACCATATGTAAGGAAGTTGCACGAAAATTAGAACTTTACAGTTGTGTTTCAAGAAAAATAAACAGGCCAGGGTAGAGGATGTAGGGCAAACAAATGGCACACCCTATAAAAATTAAGTAAGCCCGTATCTGGACGGAATCTAGGGGAACGTTCAAGGATCAGGGGTCAAGTTCGAAACTTCCCAAATCCGGAAAAGAGACAGAAAAATATCTTTCCTGGAGAGTGGAATTCATCCGATTTGTCTAAGTTGTCTTGGAAACATTGTGTCCGTGAAGGGGGTTGCCAGGACCACCTCGAATTTGGAGTTTCTGATCTCAGGATGTCAAACCAACCCACATGACCACGTGTTCTCAGTGCTTAGTTTGACCTAGGCTAGGATAGCCAAGAGTCCTACAAGTGACCGGTGCAAATTCAAGGACAACAACCAAGAGTCACGAAAGCACTCACACCTCACCCTAGAGAACATACAGCGATTAAAGAAATACAAACTAATCCCTTGGAATGAAGGAGAACGGACTGATAAGCATGTCTAAGGGAGATAGCTGAGAAAGACCATGACGAGTATACTATGGAAAAGAAAAAGAGGACCCAGAAAATGGAAGGTGAACAGAAATCACACCTGAATTATCCACAATGAAAGATGATGTCCGTCTTTAGACAGACTCTGCTGGAACGTTTGAAAGTCAGAGAAATTCACAAGCCAAAAAACGGCAGCGAAGGTCAAGCATGGGCTAACTGGGAAGGGTGAGTTATGAGACTGCTCCAAGCAGGCTCTGAAACCTGTATCCAGGAAGCATGCTGGACCTCAGAGACACAATTATGACAAATCCTCTGACATCACAATGGACCCGAAAAACAACCTAGCCTCATCTACACAGTGCTAGAGTTGGGCTCACTAGTATATTTAACTCCCATTGCACTCAACTGCACGTTGCCACTGAACATGTAAGTGGCCGACCGGTGGTGCAGTGGTGAGGTCCGCACCTTCTGGGTCTGTGGCCCAGTATGGGCTGGGTGGAATCCTCGGTTTGGGCCTCCTCACCACTGCTTCAGTTGTTCTGGTGCAGGCGTCCGAGGTAGAGTAGAGGCAGATGGGAAGGGACGTTGGACAGGGCCAGACTTCCACAGCAAATACAGGAGCATTGCCAGCAGATGTGAGCACAGCAATGCACTTGTGCCAAAACAAAACCAATTAAAAGTTGCAAAGAATAGAAAAACTGAAGCTAAGGAAAAAAAAAACAAAAAAACAGGAGCTTGCCATTACGAAGAATAGGATCTCTGTGAATAACCTTAGCAAAACAGGTGAATTCTATGTTAATTCAAAAACTAGCAAACCTTTGGGGAAAGAAACTCAAGAAGACACAAGAAAAAAAAAGATATCGAGGGATCTAGGAATGGAAGGATTAACACACTTGAAAGGTTCATACCGCAGTAAGGAATCTCTGGATTCCATGCAATCCCAGTCAAAGTTGCAGCAGTATTTGCCACAGAGAAGAAGAGAGAATCCTGAAGTTTCTAGCCAGCAACACGAGACCCTGACTAGGCAAAGGAATCCTCAGGAAAACGAACAAAGCAGCACGTGTCACAATTTCTGATTTCAACATAGAGGACGAAGCGCTAGGTACCGAAACGGCACAGTCTGGGCCCCAAAACAGGCATGAAGACCCATGCAAAACAATTGAGAGCCCAGAGCCCAACTCAAACTTACGTGGACAGCCCATTTTGGACCAGGGAGCCAAGTGGAGACAGCGGAGAAAGGAGAGTCTCTACAATAAACGGTGCTGGGAAGCCTGCACAGCCACATGGAACACAACGAGAGTACACCATGATGTTACACCTGGCACACACACCACCTGAAGTGGATTAAAGCCTTGAATGGCAGACTTGAAACCGTGAACCTTGTAGGAGAAGACCTAGGCAGAGTGCTCTTTGCCATCTGTCTGAGCCGCCTATTTGGAAGAAGCATGTCTGACTGGGCAAGGGCAACAAAGGAAACAAGAAACAAACGGGACCACATCAAATGCACACACTTCTGCCCACTCAAGGAAACCATCAACTGAATACTAAGACACCACAACAATTGGGAGAGGATGTTTGCAAACCACACATCGGACAAGGGGTGAAAAGCCCAAAGATACAATCAACTCGCACGTCTCCACAAGAAAAAAAACAAGCCAATGAAAACCTGGTCAAAAGATGGAAGCAGAGATTTCTCCGAAGAAGACAGAAAGAGGGCCAGTAGGTGCATGAAAACTTGTTCACCATCATTAAGTCTCAGGAAAATGCAAATCCAAACTGCAAGGCCATGGCAGCTCACTGTGGTCAGCATGGCTAGAAGGAAGCAGACAGGAAATAACAAGTGTCAGAGAGGAGGTGCAGAGAAGGGAAGCCTCCTGCACTGCTGGTGGGAGTGTAACCCGGTGCAGCCACGATGCCAAAGGTGTGGAACTGCCTCAGAAATTTAAGTATCCATGTCCCGTATGACCCAGCTATTAATCTGCCGCTTGCTTATCCAAAAAAGTCAGAAAGACTACCGCATAAAGACATGTGCATGGCTGTGTTCACCACAGTCTTACTCCTGATATCCAAGACTTGGAAAGCACCCTGGTGTCCAGCAAGGGATGATTGGAGAAGGAAGATGGGCTATAGCCACACAATGGTATACCACTCAGCCGGAACAAATGATGCAATCCAGCCATTTGTGACCACCAGAATGGCTGTGAGGGTTTTAGGGGAAGTGTAACAAGCCCCAGTGAGAAATTCAAATACCATAGAATCTCACTTACAAGGAGAAGAAAAAGCAAGCACTAACCAACAGGTGGCACTGAACATTTGTATGCGGGCTCCCAGAGGCAAAGAGGGGCGGTGACGGAGGGTGAAAGAGAAGATTAGGCACAAGTGTGTGGTGAGGGCCTGTGATTAGTCTTACACTGGTGAAGATGATGTAAGCTACACAGAAGTCTAAAGCAATGAGGATGTGAATCTGGAAGTTATAGTACGTTCTAATGCAGGGTCATGGCTATAAATTCACCTCAAATCAAAAATCCAAAAAGGGGTCCAGAATGATGTCATAAAGCTTTGGGGGCGGAAAGAGTTTACGGAAGGTGAACTTCCAAGGATGGAAAATCACCTCCAAATGCTTACAGATGCTACAGAAAGGCAGACCATTCCAAATAGGTGAAGAGGAATACTACGAAGAGAACATGATCAGTCCTAAACCCATGAACGAACGGAAAATGTTACCGTCCATGATGTTATTACTAATCACCTTCACGAATAATCCAAACAGGCCCACGTCTTCCCAAGTTCAGGCAAAAGGTTGGTCCAAAAGTACAATTCAGGGCCGGCCCTGTGGTGGAGCAGGTAAGTGCCCACATTCCGCTTGGGCGGCCCGGGCCTCACTGTTTCACATTACGAGTGCATATCACATTAGTAGTGTTAGGAAATATAGATTTCATGGTATGGTGCGGGCAGAGATCATAAATAAGCAGCAATTGTGAGGATACGTTATCAATACGCACAAGAAAAGGAACCATAAGAATATTACAATCTATGGAAGTATCTGGTACACTTCCCAAAGGCAGAAGGAAGGAAAACTTGTGACCTGCCAAGGTGGAATTGGCAGAGTGCCACGAGATGACACCATCATCGTGCATCAGAACATTCCCTGGGCAACTTCAACTTGTGAGGGAGTCCAGGGCTTTTTCTGGGTAAGGTCCACCCATTTTGCCATCTACCCAAGATATAAGAGATAAAACCCAGGATAATCTTACAGGAGTGACACCAGTGTCTAGAGAGAATGTAGGAGCCCTTTCGAAGTTCAAGGAGAAAGATAGAAACTGACAACAATTGCAGAAAAAGGAAAACTATCCTACCTAGACAGGGTGAGGAGTCAGACTGGTCTGAGATGGCTGTGAAACTCTGTGTGCACGGAGGTTGTCAGGACAACTTCGAATTTTGAGGTCGCTTATGACATCACGGTGAACATGTCCCCCAGGGTGGCCGCATGGTTACAGTCTGAGGATTGGCCTAGGCTAGGCTATTAAAGGGACAGATACCCAGAAACAGGTTTGGCAAACAGAAAGCAGGCACAGAAACTAGAAGAGATAAAACAGAGTCTGATGCAAGGGATAAGAAAGGAACCCTAGGCCACAAGTGAGAATAGAGGGACAGGCACGGAGAGGAGAACATTGTCATCTATTCAAGTCTATGGGGAGGTCATGCTGATTCAAGCTTGCAACTTCATTGGAAACAAGTGGCCGGACTTGGCGTTCATCACACCTACAGTGCCCTTGTGCCTTAAGCATAATGCAAAGTCAAGAAAGATGTCTTGAGGACATTGAAGAGAAGAATCGATGCCTCCTTTCCAAGGCCCATAGCATTCTTTGAAGGTCAGTCTCTTTTTCCGAAGCTCTGGTGTCACGTGGGCCCACTGGGCACATGGTAATGTGTCCCAAGAGATGTCTTGGAAGCCTTGAAGGAATGGAGCCCTGTCACGCTTGGGGTATGTCTCTTTGTTTGGAAGTGCTCTACAAGGGTGCTGAAAAGCACCCTCTTCCACAGGGCTTCGTTCCTTCGTGAAGGCTGCCCTCCCAGGCTAGTGTGCTCTGTTTGCCTCCATCGAAATTCTCTCCCCCTACCTCTTGCCGTAGAAGGATTATTGATTATGTGTTTTGACACCATATGTAAGGAAGTTGCACGAAAATTAGAACTTTACAGTTGTGTTTCAAGAAAAATAAACAGGCCAGGGTAGAGGATGTAGGGCAAACAAATGGCACACCCTATAAAAATTAAGTAAGCCCGTATCTGGACGGAATCTAGGGGAACGTTCAAGGATCAGGGGTCAAGTTCGAAACTTCCCAAATCCGGAAAAGAGACAGAAAAATATCTTTCCTGGAGAGTGGAATTCATCCGATTTGTCTAAGTTGTCTTGGAAACATTGTGTCCGTGAAGGGGGTTGCCAGGACCACCTCGAATTTGGAGTTTCTGATCTCAGGATGTCAAACCAACCCACATGACCACGTGTTCTCAGTGCTTAGTTTGACCTAGGCTAGGATAGCCAAGAGTCCTACAAGTGACCGGTGCAAATTCAAGGACAACAACCAAGAGTCACGAAAGCACTCACACCTCACCCTAGAGAACATACAGCGATTAAAGAAATACAAACTAATCCCTTGGAATGAAGGAGAACGGACTGATAAGCATGTCTAAGGGAGATAGCTGAGAAAGACCATGACGAGTATACTATGGAAAAGAAAAAGAGGACCCAGAAAATGGAAGGTGAACAGAAATCACACCTGAATTATCCACAATGAAAGATGATGTCCGTCTTTAGACAGACTCTGCTGGAACGTTTGAAAGTCAGAGAAATTCACAAGCCAAAAAACGGCAGCGAAGGTCAAGCATGGGCTAACTGGGAAGGGTGAGTTATGAGACTGCTCCAAGCAGGCTCTGAAACCTGTATCCAGGAAGCATGCTGGACCTCAGAGACACAATTATGACAAATCCTCTGACATCACAATGGACCCGAAAAACAACCTAGCCTCATCTACACAGTGCTAGAGTTGGGCTCACTAGTATATTTAACTCCCATTGCACTCAACTGCACGTTGCCACTGAACATGTAAGTGGCCGACCGGTGGTGCAGTGGTGAGGTCCGCACCTTCTGGGTCTGTGGCCCAGTATGGGCTGGGTGGAATCCTCGGTTTGGGCCTCCTCACCACTGCTTCAGTTGTTCTGGTGCAGGCGTCCGAGGTAGAGTAGAGGCAGATGGGAAGGGACGTTGGACAGGGCCAGACTTCCACAGCAAATACAGGAGCATTGCCAGCAGATGTGAGCACAGCAATGCACTTGTGCCAAAACAAAACCAATTAAAAGTTGCAAAGAATAGAAAAACTGAAGCTAAGGAAAAAAAAAACAAAAAAACAGGAGCTTGCCATTACGAAGAATAGGATCTCTGTGAATAACCTTAGCAAAACAGGTGAATTCTATGTTAATTCAAAAACTAGCAAACCTTTGGGGAAAGAAACTCAAGAAGACACAAGAAAAAAAAAGATATCGAGGGATCTAGGAATGGAAGGATTAACACACTTGAAAGGTTCATACCGCAGTAAGGAATCTCTGGATTCCATGCAATCCCAGTCAAAGTTGCAGCAGTATTTGCCACAGAGAAGAAGAGAGAATCCTGAAGTTTCTAGCCAGCAACACGAGACCCTGACTAGGCAAAGGAATCCTCAGGAAAACGAACAAAGCAGCACGTGTCACAATTTCTGATTTCAACATAGAGGACGAAGCGCTAGGTACCGAAACGGCACAGTCTGGGCCCCAAAACAGGCATGAAGACCCATGCAAAACAATTGAGAGCCCAGAGCCCAACTCAAACTTACGTGGACAGCCCATTTTGGACCAGGGAGCCAAGTGGAGACAGCGGAGAAAGGAGAGTCTCTACAATAAACGGTGCTGGGAAGCCTGCACAGCCACATGGAACACAACGAGAGTACACCATGATGTTACACCTGGCACACACACCACCTGAAGTGGATTAAAGCCTTGAATGGCAGACTTGAAACCGTGAACCTTGTAGGAGAAGACCTAGGCAGAGTGCTCTTTGCCATCTGTCTGAGCCGCCTATTTGGAAGAAGCATGTCTGACTGGGCAAGGGCAACAAAGGAAACAAGAAACAAACGGGACCACATCAAATGCACACACTTCTGCCCACTCAAGGAAACCATCAACTGAATACTAAGACACCACAACAATTGGGAGAGGATGTTTGCAAACCACACATCGGACAAGGGGTGAAAAGCCCAAAGATACAATCAACTCGCACGTCTCCACAAGAAAAAAAACAAGCCAATGAAAACCTGGTCAAAAGATGGAAGCAGAGATTTCTCCGAAGAAGACAGAAAGAGGGCCAGTAGGTGCATGAAAACTTGTTCACCATCATTAAGTCTCAGGAAAATGCAAATCCAAACTGCAAGGCCATGGCAGCTCACTGTGGTCAGCATGGCTAGAAGGAAGCAGACAGGAAATAACAAGTGTCAGAGAGGAGGTGCAGAGAAGGGAAGCCTCCTGCACTGCTGGTGGGAGTGTAACCCGGTGCAGCCACGATGCCAAAGGTGTGGAACTGCCTCAGAAATTTAAGTATCCATGTCCCGTATGACCCAGCTATTAATCTGCCGCTTGCTTATCCAAAAAAGTCAGAAAGACTACCGCATAAAGACATGTGCATGGCTGTGTTCACCACAGTCTTACTCCTGATATCCAAGACTTGGAAAGCACCCTGGTGTCCAGCAAGGGATGATTGGAGAAGGAAGATGGGCTATAGCCACACAATGGTATACCACTCAGCCGGAACAAATGATGCAATCCAGCCATTTGTGACCACCAGAATGGCTGTGAGGGTTTTAGGGGAAGTGTAACAAGCCCCAGTGAGAAATTCAAATACCATAGAATCTCACTTACAAGGAGAAGAAAAAGCAAGCACTAACCAACAGGTGGCACTGAACATTTGTATGCGGGCTCCCAGAGGCAAAGAGGGGCGGTGACGGAGGGTGAAAGAGAAGATTAGGCACAAGTGTGTGGTGAGGGCCTGTGATTAGTCTTACACTGGTGAAGATGATGTAAGCTACACAGAAGTCTAAAGCAATGAGGATGTGAATCTGGAAGTTATAGTACGTTCTAATGCAGGGTCATGGCTATAAATTCACCTCAAATCAAAAATCCAAAAAGGGGTCCAGAATGATGTCATAAAGCTTTGGGGGCGGAAAGAGTTTACGGAAGGTGAACTTCCAAGGATGGAAAATCACCTCCAAATGCTTACAGATGCTACAGAAAGGCAGACCATTCCAAATAGGTGAAGAGGAATACTACGAAGAGAACATGATCAGTCCTAAACCCATGAACGAACGGAAAATGTTACCGTCCATGATGTTATTACTAATCACCTTCACGAATAATCCAAACAGGCCCACGTCTTCCCAAGTTCAGGCAAAAGGTTGGTCCAAAAGTACAATTCAGGGCCGGCCCTGTGGTGGAGCAGGTAAGTGCCCACATTCCGCTTGGGCGGCCCGGGCCTCACTGTTTCACATTACGAGTGCATATCACATTAGTAGTGTTAGGAAATATAGATTTCATGGTATGGTGCGGGCAGAGATCATAAATAAGCAGCAATTGTGAGGATACGTTATCAATACGCACAAGAAAAGGAACCATAAGAATCTATGGAAGTATCTGGTACACTTCCCAAAGGCAGAAGGAAGGAAAACTTGTGACCTGCCAAGGTGGAATTGGCAGAGTGCCACGAGATGACACCATCATCGTGCATCAGAACATTCCCTGGGCAACTTCAACTTGTGAGGGAGTCCAGGACTTTTTCTGGGTAAGGTCCACCCATTTTGCCATCTACCCAAGATATAAGAGATAAAACCCAGGATAATCTTACAGGAGTGACACCAGTGTCTAGAGAGAATGTAGGAGCCCTTTCGAAGTTCAAGGAGAAAGATAGAAACTGACAACAATTGCAGAAAAAGGAAAACTATCCTACCTAGACAGGGTGAGGAGTCAGACTGGTCTGAGATGGCTGTGAAACTCTGTGTGCACGGAGGTTGTCAGGACAACTTCGAATTTTGAGGTCGCTTATGACATCACGGTGAACATGTCCCCCAGGGTGGCCGCATGGTTACAGTCTGAGGATTGGCCTAGGCTAGGCTATTAAAGGGACAGATACCCAGAAACAGGTTTGGCAAACAGAAAGCAGGCACAGAAACTAGAAGAGATAAAACAGAGTCTGATGCAAGGGATAAGAAAGGAACCCTAGGCCACAAGTGAGAATAGAGGGACAGGCACGGAGAGGAGAACATTGTCATCTATTCAAGTCTATGGGGAGGTCATGCTGATTCAAGCTTGCAACTTCATTGGAAACAAGTGGCCGGACTTGGCGTTCATCACACCTACAGTGCCCTTGTGCCTTAAGCATAATGCAAAGTCAAGAAAGATGTCTTGAGGACATTGAAGAGAAGAATCGATGCCTCCTTTCCAAGGCCCATAGCATTCTTTGAAGGTCAGTCTCTTTTTCCGAAGCTCTGGTGTCACGTGGGCCCACTGGGCACATGGTAATGTGTCCCAAGAGATGTCTTGGAAGCCTTGAAGGAATGGAGCCCTGTCACGCTTGGGGTATGTCTCTTTGTTTGGAAGTGCTCTACAAGGGTGCTGAAAAGCACCCTCTTCCACAGGGCTTCGTTCCTTCGTGAAGGCTGCCCTCCCAGGCTAGTGTGCTCTGTTTGCCTCCATCGAAATTCTCTCCCCCTACCTCTTGCCGTAGAAGGATTATTGATTATGTGTTTTGACACCATATGTAAGGAAGTTGCACGAAAATTAGAACTTTACAGTTGTGTTTCAAGAAAAATAAACAGGCCAGGGTAGAGGATGTAGGGCAAACAAATGGCACACCCTATAAAAATTAAGTAAGCCCGTATCTGGACGGAATCTAGGGGAACGTTCAAGGATCAGGGGTCAAGTTCGAAACTTCCCAAATCCGGAAAAGAGACAGAAAAATATCTTTCCTGGAGAGTGGAATTCATCCGATTTGTCTAAGTTGTCTTGGAAACATTGTGTCCGTGAAGGGGGTTGCCAGGACCACCTCGAATTTGGAGTTTCTGATCTCAGGATGTCAAACCAACCCACATGACCACGTGTTCTCAGTGCTTAGTTTGACCTAGGCTAGGGTAGCCAAGAGTCCTACAAGTGACCGGTGCAAATTCAAGGACAACAACCAAGAGTCACGAAAGCACTCACACCTCACCCTAGAGAACATACAGCGATTAAAGAAATACAAACTAATCCCTTGGAATGAAGGAGAACGGACTGATAAGCATGTCTAAGGGAGATAGCTGAGAAAGACCATGACGAGTATACTATGGAAAAGAAAAAGAGGACCCAGAAAATGGAAGGTGAACAGAAATCACACCTGAATTATCCACAATGAAAGATGATGTCCGTCTTTAGACAGACTCTGCTGGAACGTTTGAAAGTCAGAGAAATTCACAAGGCAAAAAACGGCAGCGAAGGTCAAGCATGGGCTAACTGGGAAGGGTGAGTTATGAGACTGCTCCAAGCAGGCTCTGAAACCTGTATCCAGGAAGCATGCTGGACCTCAGAGACACAATTATGACAAATCCTCTGACATCACAATGGACCCGAAAAACAACCTAGCCTCATCTACACAGTGCTACAGTGCTATTTAACTCCCATTGCACTCAACTGCACGTTGCCACTGAACATGTAAGTGGCCGGCCGGTGGTGCAGTGGTGAGGTCCGCACCTTCTGGGTCTGTGGCCCAGTATGGGCTGGGTGGAATCCTCGGTTTGGGCCTCCTCACCACTGCTTCAGTTGTTCTGGTGCAGGCGTCCGAGGTAGAGTAGAGGCAGATGGGAAGGGACGTTGGACAGGGCCAGACTTCCACAGCAAATACAGGAGCATTGCCAGCAGATGTGAGCACAGCAATGCACTTGTGCCAAAACAAAACCAATTAAAAGTTGCAAAGAATAGAAAAACTGAAGCTAAGGAAAAAAAAAACAAAAAAACAGGAGCTTGCCATTACGAAGAATAGGATCTCTGTGAATAACCTTAGCAAAACAGGTGAATTCTATGTTAATTCAAAAACTAGCAAACCTTTGGGGAAAGAAACTCAAGAAGACACAAGAAAAAAAAAGATATCGAGGGATCTAGGAATGGAAGGATTAACACACTTGAAAGGTTCATACCGCAGTAAGGAATCTCTGGATTCCATGCAATCCCAGTCAAAGTTGCAGCAGTATTTGCCACAGAGAAGAAGAGAGAATCCTGAAGTTTCTAGCCAGCAACACGAGACCCTGACTAGGCAAAGGAATCCTCAGGAAAACGAACAAAGCAGCACGTGTCACAATTTCTGATTTCAACATAGAGGACGAAGCGCTAGGTACCGAAACGGCACAGTCTGGGCCCCAAAACAGGCATGAAGACCCATGCAAAACAATTGAGAGCCCAGAGCCCAACTCAAACTTACGTGGACAGCCCATTTTGGACCAGGGAGCCAAGTGGAGACAGCGGAGAAAGGAGAGTCTCTACAATAAACGGTGCTGGGAAGCCTGCACAGCCACATGGAACACAACGAGAGTACACCATGATGTTACACCTGGCACACACACCACCTGAAGTGGATTAAAGCCTTGAATGGCAGACTTGAAACCGTGAACCTTGTAGGAGAAGACCTAGGCAGAGTGCTCTTTGCCATCTGTCTGAGCCGCCTATTTGGAAGAAGCATGTCTGACTGGGCAAGGGCAACAAAGGAAACAAGAAACAAACGGGACCACATCAAATGCACACACTTCTGCCCACTCAAGGAAACCATCAACTGAATACTAAGACACCACAACAATTGGGAGAGGATGTTTGCAAACCACACATCGGACAAGGGGTGAAAAGCCCAAAGATACAATCAACTCGCACGTCTCCACAAGAAAAAAAACAAGCCAATGAAAACCTGGTCAAAAGATGGAAGCAGAGATTTCTCCGAAGAAGACAGAAAGAGGGCCAGTAGGTGCATGAAAACTTGTTCACCATCATTAAGTCTCAGGAAAATGCAAATCCAAACTGCAAGGCCATGGCAGCTCACTGTGGTCAGCATGGCTAGAAGGAAGCAGACAGGAAATAACAAGTGTCAGAGAGGAGGTGCAGAGAAGGGAAGCCTCCTGCACTGCTGGTGGGAGTGTAACCCGGTGCAGCCACGATGCCAAAGGTGTGGAACTGCCTCAGAAATTTAAGTATCCATGTCCCGTATGACCCAGCTATTAATCTGCCGCTTGCTTATCCAAAAAAGTCAGAAAGACTACCGCATAAAGACATGTGCATGGCTGTGTTCACCACAGTCTTACTCCTGATATCCAAGACTTGGAAAGCACCCTGGTGTCCAGCAAGGGATGATTGGAGAAGGAAGATGGGCTATAGCCACACAATGGTATACCACTCAGCCGGAACAAATGATGCAATCCAGCCATTTGTGACCACCAGAATGGCTGTGAGGGTTTTAGGGGAAGTGTAACAAGCCCCAGTGAGAAATTCAAATACCATAGAATCTCACTTACAAGGAGAAGAAAAAGCAAGCACTAACCAACAGGTGGCACTGAACATTTGTATGCGGGCTCCCAGAGGCAAAGAGGGGCGGTGACGGAGGGTGAAAGAGAAGATTAGGCACAAGTGTGTGGTGAGGGCCTGTGATTAGTCTTACACTGGTGAAGATGATGTAAGCTACACAGAAGTCTAAAGCAATGAGGATGTGAATCTGGAAGTTATAGTACGTTCTAATGCAGGGTCATGGCTATAAATTCACCTCAAATCAAAAATCCAAAAAGGGGTCCAGAATGATGTCATAAAGCTTTGGGGGCGGAAAGAGTTTACGGAAGGTGAACTTCCAAGGATGGAAAATCACCTCCAAATGCTTACAGATGCTACAGAAAGGCAGACCATTCCAAATAGGTGAAGAGGAATACTACGAAGAGAACATGATCAGTCCTAAACCCATGAACGAACGGAAAATGTTACCGTCCATGATGTTATTACTAATCACCTTCACGAATAATCCAAACAGGCCCACGTCTTCCCAAGTTCAGGCAAAAGGTTGGTCCAAAAGTACAATTCAGGGCCGGCCCTGTGGTGGAGCAGGTAAGTGCCCACATTCCGCTTGGGCGGCCCGGGCCTCACTGTTTCACATTACGAGTGCATATCACATTAGTAGTGTTAGGAAATATAGATTTCATGGTATGGTGCGGGCAGAGATCATAAATAAGCAGCAATTGTGAGGATACGTTATCAATACGCACAAGAAAAGGAACCATAAGAATATTACAATCTATGGAAGTATCTGGTACACTTCCCAAAGGCAGAAGGAAGGAAAACTTGTGACCTGCCAAGGTGGAATTGGCAGAGTGCCACGAGATGACACCATCATCGTGCATCAGAACATTCCCTGGGCAACTTCAACTTGTGAGGGAGTCCAGGACTTTTTCTGGGTAAGGTCCACCCATTTTGCCATCTACCCAAGATATAAGAGATAAAACCCAGGATAATCTTACAGGAGTGACACCAGTGTCTAGAGAGAATGTAGGAGCCCTTTCGAAGTTCAAGGAGAAAGATAGAAACTGACAACAATTGCAGAAAAAGGAAAACTATCCTACCTAGACAGGGTGAGGAGTCAGACTGGTCTGAGATGGCTGTGAAACTCTGTGTGCACGGAGGTTGTCAGGACAACTTCGAATTTTGAGGTCGCTTATGACATCACGGTGAACATGTCCCCCAGGGTGGCCGCATGGTTACAGTCTGAGGATTGGCCTAGGCTAGGCTATTAAAGGGACAGATACCCAGAAACAGGTTTGGCAAACAGAAAGCAGGCACAGAAACTAGAAGAGATAAAACAGAGTCTGATGCAAGGGATAAGAAAGGAACCCTAGGCCACAAGTGAGAATAGAGGGACAGGCACGGAGAGGAGAACATTGTCATCTATTCAAGTCTATGGGGAGGTCATGCTGATTCAAGCTTGCAACTTCATTGGAAACAAGTGGCCGGACTTGGCGTTCATCACACCTACAGTGCCCTTGTGCCTTAAGCATAATGCAAAGTCAAGAAAGATGTCTTGAGGACATTGAAGAGAAGAATCGATGCCTCCTTTCCAAGGCCCATAGCATTCTTTGAAGGTCAGTCTCTTTTTCCGAAGCTCTGGTGTCACGTGGGCCCACTGGGCACATGGTAATGTGTCCCAAGAGATGTCTTGGAAGCCTTGAAGGAATGGAGCCCTGTCACGCTTGGGGTATGTCTCTTTGTTTGGAAGTGCTCTACAAGGGTGCTGAAAAGCACCCTCTTCCACAGGGCTTCGTTCCTTCGTGAAGGCTGCCCTCCCAGGCTAGTGTGCTCTGTTTGCCTCCATCGAAATTCTCTCCCCCTACCTCTTGCCGTAGAAGGATTATTGATTATGTGTTTTGACACCATATGTAAGGAAGTTGCACGAAAATTAGAACTTTACAGTTGTGTTTCAAGAAAAATAAACAGGCCAGGGTAGAGGATGTAGGGCAAACAAATGGCACACCCTATAAAAATTAAGTAAGCCCGTATCTGGACGGAATCTAGGGGAACGTTCAAGGATCAGGGGTCAAGTTCGAAACTTCCCAAATCCGGAAAAGAGACAGAAAAATATCTTTCCTGGAGAGTGGAATTCATCCGATTTGTCTAAGTTGTCTTGGAAACATTGTGTCCGTGAAGGGGGTTGCCAGGACCACCTCGAATTTGGAGTTTCTGATCTCAGGATGTCAAACCAACCCACATGACCACGTGTTCTCAGTGCTTAGTTTGACCTAGGCTAGGGTAGCCAAGAGTCCTACAAGTGACCGGTGCAAATTCAAGGACAACAACCAAGAGTCACGAAAGCACTCACACCTCACCCTAGAGAACATACAGCGATTAAAGAAATACAAACTAATCCCTTGGAATGAAGGAGAACGGACTGATAAGCATGTCTAAGGGAGATAGCTGAGAAAGACCATGACGAGTATACTATGGAAAAGAAAAAGAGGACCCAGAAAATGGAAGGTGAACAGAAATCACACCTGAATTATCCACAATGAAAGATGATGTCCGTCTTTAGACAGACTCTGCTGGAACGTTTGAAAGTCAGAGAAATTCACAAGGCAAAAAACGGCAGCGAAGGTCAAGCATGGGCTAACTGGGAAGGGTGAGTTATGAGACTGCTCCAAGCAGGCTCTGAAACCTGTATCCAGGAAGCATGCTGGACCTCAGAGACACAATTATGACAAATCCTCTGACATCACAATGGACCCGAAAAACAACCTAGCCTCATCTACACAGTGCTACAGTGCTATTTAACTCCCATTGCACTCAACTGCACGTTGCCACTGAACATGTAAGTGGCCGACCGGTGGTGCAGTGGTGAGGTCCGCACCTTCTGGGTCTGTGGCCCAGTATGGGCTGGGTGGAATCCTCGGTTTGGGCCTCCTCACCACTGCTTCAGTTGTTCTGGTGCAGGCGTCCGAGGTAGAGTAGAGGCAGATGGGAAGGGACGTTGGACAGGGCCACACTTCCACAGCAAATACAGGAGCATTGCCAGCAGATGTGAGCACAGCAATGCACTTGTGCCAAAACAAAACCAATTAAAAGTTGCAAAGAATAGAAAAACTGAAGCTAAGGAAAAAAAAAACAAAAAAACAGGAGCTTGCCATTACGAAGAATAGGATCTCTGTGAATAACCTTAGCAAAACAGGTGAATTCTATGTTAATTCAAAAACTAGCAAACCTTTGGGGAAAGAAACTCAAGAAGACACAAGAAAAAAAAAGATACCGAGGGATCTAGGAATGGAAGGATTAACACACTTGAAAGGTTCATACCGCAGTAAGGAATCTCTGGATTCCATGCAATCCCAGTCAAAGTTGCAGCAGTATTTGCCACAGAGAAGAAGAGAGAATCCTAAAGTTTCTAGCCAGCAACACGAGACCCTGACTAGGCAAAGGAATCCTCAGGAAAACGAACAAAGCAGCACGTGTCACAATTTCTGATTTCAACATAGAGGACGAAGCGCTAGGTACCGAAACGGCACAGTCTGGGCCCCAAAACAGGCATGAAGACCCATGCAAAACAATTGAGAGCCCAGAGCCCAACTCAAACTTACGTGGACAGCCCATTTTGGACCAGGGAGCCAAGTGGAGACAGCGGAGAAAGGAGAGTCTCTACAATAAACGGTGCTGGGAAGCCTGCACAGCCACATGGAACACAACGAGAGTACACCATGATGTTACACCTGGCACACACACCACCTGAAGTGGATTAAAGCCTTGAATGGCAGACTTGAAACCGTGAACCTTGTAGGAGAAGACCTAGGCAGAGTGCTCTTTGCCATCTGTCTGAGCCGCCTATTTGGAAGAAGCATGTCTGACTGGGCAAGGGCAACAAAGGAAACAAGAATCAAACGGGACCACATCAAATGCACACACTTCTGCCCACTCAAGGAAACCATCAACTGAATACTAAGACACCACAACAATTGGGAGAGGATGTTTGCAAACCACACATCGGACAAGGGGTGAAAAGCCCAAAGATACAATCAACTCGCACGTCTCCACAAGAAAAAAAACAAGCCAATGAAAACCTGGTCAAAAGATGGAAGCAGAGATTTCTCCGAAGAAGACAGAAAGAGGGCCAGTAGGTGCATGAAAACTTGTTCACCATCATTAAGTCTCAGGAAAATGCAAATCCAAACTGCAAGGCCATGGCAGCTCACTGTGGTCAGCATGGCTAGAAGGAAGCAGACAGGAAATAACAAGTGTCAGAGAGGAGGTGCAGAGAAGGGAAGCCTCCTGCACTGCTGGTGGGAGTGTAACCCGGTGCAGCCACGATGCCAAAGGTGTGGAACTGCCTCAGAAATTTAAGTATCCATGTCCCGTATGACCCAGCTATTAATCTGCCGCTTGCTTATCCAAAAAAGTCAGAAAGACTACCGCATAAAGACATGTGCATGGCTGTGTTCACCACAGTCTTACTCCTGATATCCAAGACTTGGAAAGCACCCTGGTGTCCAGCAAGGGATGATTGGAGAAGGAAGATGGGCTATAGCCACACAATGGTATACCACTCAGCCGGAACAAATGATGCAATCCAGCCATTTGTGACCACCAGAATGGCTGTGAGGGTTTTAGGGGAAGTGTAACAAGCCCCAGTGAGAAATTCAAATACCATAGAATCTCACTTACAAGGAGAAGAAAAAGCAAGCACTAACCAACAGGTGGCACTGAACATTTGTATGCGGGCTCCCAGAGGCAAAGAGGGGCGGTGACGGAGGGTGAAAGAGAAGATTAGGCACAAGTGTGTGGTGAGGGCCTGTGATTAGTCTTACACTGGTGAAGATGATGTAAGCTACACAGAAGTCTAAAGCAATGAGGATGTGAATCTGGAAGTTATAGTACGTTCTAATGCAGGGTCATGGCTATAAATTCACCTCAAATCAAAAATCCAAAAAGGGGTCCAGAATGATGTCATAAAGCTTTGGGGGCGGAAAGAGTTTACGGAAGGTGAACTTCCAAGGATGGAAAATCACCTCCAAATGCTTACAGATGCTACAGAAAGGCAGACCATTCCAAATAGGTGAAGAGGAATACTACGAAGAGAACATGATCAGTCCTAAACCCATGAACGAACGGAAAATGTTACCGTCCATGATGTTATTACTAATCACCTTCACGAATAATCCAAACAGGCCCACGTCTTCCCAAGTTCAGGCAAAAGGTTGGTCCAAAAGTACAATTCAGGGCCGGCCCTGTGGTGGAGCAGGTAAGTGCCCACATTCCGCTTGGGCGGCCCGGGCCTCACTGTTTCACATTACGAGTGCATATCACATTAGTAGTGTTAGGAAATATAGATTTCATGGTATGGTGCGGGCAGAGATCATAAATAAGCAGCAATTGTGAGGATACGTTATCAATACGCACAAGAAAAGGAACCATAAGAATATTACAATCTATGGAAGTATCTGGTACACTTCCCAAAGGCAGAAGGAAGGAAAACTTGTGACCTGCCAAGGTGGAATTGGCAGAGTGCCACGAGATGACACCATCATCGTGCATCAGAACATTCCCTGGGCAACTTCAACTTGTGAGGGAGTCCAGGGCTTTTTCTGGGTAAGGTCCACCCATTTTGCCATCTACCCAAGATATAAGAGATAAAACCCAGGATAATCTTACAGGAGTGACACCAGTGTCTAGAGAGAATGTAGGAGCCCTTTCGAAGTTCAAGGAGAAAGATAGAAACTGACAACAATTGCAGAAAAAGGAAAACTATCCTACCTAGACAGGGTGAGGAGTCAGACTGGTCTGAGATGGCTGTGAAACTCTGTGTGCACGGAGGTTGTCAGGACAACTTCGAATTTTGAGGTCGCTTATGACATCACGGTGAACATGTCCCCCAGGGTGGCCGCATGGTTACAGTCTGAGGATTGGCCTAGGCTAGGCTATTAAAGGGACAGATACCCAGAAACAGGTTTGGCAAACAGAAAGCAGGCACAGAAACTAGAAGAGATAAAACAGAGTCTGATGCAAGGGATAAGAAAGGAACCCTAGGCCACAAGTGAGAATAGAGGGACAGGCACGGAGAGGAGAACATTGTCATCTATTCAAGTCTATGGGGAGGTCATGCTGATTCAAGCTTGCAACTTCATTGGAAACAAGTGGCCGGACTTGGCGTTCATCACACCTACAGTGCCCTTGTGCCTTAAGCATAATGCAAAGTCAAGAAAGATGTCTTGAGGACATTGAAGAGAAGAATCGATGCCTCCTTTCCAAGGCCCATAGCATTCTTTGAAGGTCAGTCTCTTTTTCCGAAGCTCTGGTGTCACGTGGGCCCACTGGGCACATGGTAATGTGTCCCAAGAGATGTCTTGGAAGCCTTGAAGGAATGGAGCCCTGTCACGCTTGGGGTATGTCTCTTTGTTTGGAAGTGCTCTACAAGGGTGCTGAAAAGCACCCTCTTCCACAGGGCTTCGTTCCTTCGTGAAGGCTGCCCTCCCAGGCTAGTGTGCTCTGTTTGCCTCCATCGAAATTCTCTCCCCCTACCTCTTGCCGTAGAAGGATTATTGATTATGTGTTTTGACACCATATGTAAGGAAGTTGCACGAAAATTAGAACTTTACAGTTGTGTTTCAAGAAAAATAAACAGGCCAGGGTAGAGGATGTAGGGCAAACAAATGGCACACCCTATAAAAATTAAGTAAGCCCGTATCTGGACGGAATCTAGGGGAACGTTCAAGGATCAGGGGTCAAGTTCGAAACTTCCCAAATCCGGAAAAGAGACAGAAAAATATCTTTCCTGGAGAGTGGAATTCATCCGATTTGTCTAAGTTGTCTTGGAAACATTGTGTCCGTGAAGGGGGTTGCCAGGACCACCTCGAATTTGGAGTTTCTGATCTCAGGATGTCAAACCAACCCACATGACCACGTGTTCTCAGTGCTTAGTTTGACCTAGGCTAGGATAGCCAAGAGTCCTACAAGTGACCGGTGCAAATTCAAGGACAACAACCAAGAGTCACGAAAGCACTCACACCTCACCCTAGAGAACATACAGCGATTAAAGAAATACAAACTAATCCCTTGGAATGAAGGAGAACGGACTGATAAGCATGTCTAAGGGAGATAGCTGAGAAAGACCATGACGAGTATACTATGGAAAAGAAAAAGAGGACCCAGAAAATGGAAGGTGAACAGAAATCACACCTGAATTATCCACAATGAAAGATGATGTCCGTCTTTAGACAGACTCTGCTGGAACGTTTGAAAGTCAGAGAAATTCACAAGCCAAAAAACGGCAGCGAAGGTCAAGCATGGGCTAACTGGGAAGGGTGAGTTATGAGACTGCTCCAAGCAGGCTCTGAAACCTGTATCCAGGAAGCATGCTGGACCTCAGAGACACAATTATGACAAATCCTCTGACATCACAATGGACCCGAAAAACAACCTAGCCTCATCTACACAGTGCTAGAGTTGGGCTCACTAGTATATTTAACTCCCATTGCACTCAACTGCACGTTGCCACTGAACATGTAAGTGGCCGACCGGTGGTGCAGTGGTGAGGTCCGCACCTTCTGGGTCTGTGGCCCAGTATGGGCTGGGTGGAATCCTCGGTTTGGGCCTCCTCACCACTGCTTCAGTTGTTCTGGTGCAGGCGTCCGAGGTAGAGTAGAGGCAGATGGGAAGGGACGTTGGACAGGGCCAGACTTCCACAGCAAATACAGGAGCATTGCCAGCAGATGTGAGCACAGCAATGCACTTGTGCCAAAACAAAACCAATTAAAAGTTGCAAAGAATAGAAAAACTGAAGCTAAGGAAAAAAAAAACAAAAAAACAGGAGCTTGCCATTACGAAGAATAGGATCTCTGTGAATAACCTTAGCAAAACAGGTGAATTCTATGTTAATTCAAAAACTAGCAAACCTTTGGGGAAAGAAACTCAAGAAGACACAAGAAAAAAAAAGATATCGAGGGATCTAGGAATGGAAGGATTAACACACTTGAAAGGTTCATACCGCAGTAAGGAATCTCTGGATTCCATGCAATCCCAGTCAAAGTTGCAGCAGTATTTGCCACAGAGAAGAAGAGAGAATCCTGAAGTTTCTAGCCAGCAACACGAGACCCTGACTAGGCAAAGGAATCCTCAGGAAAACGAACAAAGCAGCACGTGTCACAATTTCTGATTTCAACATAGAGGACGAAGCGCTAGGTACCGAAACGGCACAGTCTGGGCCCCAAAACAGGCATGAAGACCCATGCAAAACAATTGAGAGCCCAGAGCCCAACTCAAACTTACGTGGACAGCCCATTTTGGACCAGGGAGCCAAGTGGAGACAGCGGAGAAAGGAGAGTCTCTACAATAAACGGTGCTGGGAAGCCTGCACAGCCACATGGAACACAACGAGAGTACACCATGATGTTACACCTGGCACACACACCACCTGAAGTGGATTAAAGCCTTGAATGGCAGACTTGAAACCGTGAACCTTGTAGGAGAAGACCTAGGCAGAGTGCTCTTTGCCATCTGTCTGAGCCGCCTATTTGGAAGAAGCATGTCTGACTGGGCAAGGGCAACAAAGGAAACAAGAAACAAACGGGACCACATCAAATGCACACACTTCTGCCCACTCAAGGAAACCATCAACTGAATACTAAGACACCACAACAATTGGGAGAGGATGTTTGCAAACCACACATCGGACAAGGGGTGAAAAGCCCAAAGATACAATCAACTCGCACGTCTCCACAAGAAAAAAAACAAGCCAATGAAAACCTGGTCAAAAGATGGAAGCAGAGATTTCTCCGAAGAAGACAGAAAGAGGGCCAGTAGGTGCATGAAAACTTGTTCACCATCATTAAGTCTCAGGAAAATGCAAATCCAAACTGCAAGGCCATGGCAGCTCACTGTGGTCAGCATGGCTAGAAGGAAGCAGACAGGAAATAACAAGTGTCAGAGAGGAGGTGCAGAGAAGGGAAGCCTCCTGCACTGCTGGTGGGAGTGTAACCCGGTGCAGCCACGATGCCAAAGGTGTGGAACTGCCTCAGAAATTTAAGTATCCATGTCCCGTATGACCCAGCTATTAATCTGCCGCTTGCTTATCCAAAAAAGTCAGAAAGACTACCGCATAAAGACATGTGCATGGCTGTGTTCACCACAGTCTTACTCCTGATATCCAAGACTTGGAAAGCACCCTGGTGTCCAGCAAGGGATGATTGGAGAAGGAAGATGGGCTATAGCCACACAATGGTATACCACTCAGCCGGAACAAATGATGCAATCCAGCCATTTGTGACCACCAGAATGGCTGTGAGGGTTTTAGGGGAAGTGTAACAAGCCCCAGTGAGAAATTCAAATACCATAGAATCTCACTTACAAGGAGAAGAAAAAGCAAGCACTAACCAACAGGTGGCACTGAACATTTGTATGCGGGCTCCCAGAGGCAAAGAGGGGCGGTGACGGAGGGTGAAAGAGAAGATTAGGCACAAGTGTGTGGTGAGGGCCTGTGATTAGTCTTACACTGGTGAAGATGATGTAAGCTACACAGAAGTCTAAAGCAATGAGGATGTGAATCTGGAAGTTATAGTACGTTCTAATGCAGGGTCATGGCTATAAATTCACCTCAAATCAAAAATCCAAAAAGGGGTCCAGAATGATGTCATAAAGCTTTGGGGGCGGAAAGAGTTTACGGAAGGTGAACTTCCAAGGATGGAAAATCACCTCCAAATGCTTACAGATGCTACAGAAAGGCAGACCATTCCAAATAGGTGAAGAGGAATACTACGAAGAGAACATGATCAGTCCTAAACCCATGAACGAACGGAAAATGTTACCGTCCATGATGTTATTACTAATCACCTTCACGAATAATCCAAACAGGCCCACGTCTTCCCAAGTTCAGGCAAAAGGTTGGTCCAAAAGTACAATTCAGGGCCGGCCCTGTGGTGGAGCAGGTAAGTGCCCACATTCCGCTTGGGCGGCCCGGGCCTCACTGTTTCACATTACGAGTGCATATCACATTAGTAGTGTTAGGAAATATAGATTTCATGGTATGGTGCGGGCAGAGATCATAAATAAGCAGCAATTGTGAGGATACGTTATCAATACGCACAAGAAAAGGAACCATAAGAATATTACAATCTATGGAAGTATCTGGTACACTTCCCAAAGGCAGAAGGAAGGAAAACTTGTGACCTGCCAAGGTGGAATTGGCAGAGTGCCACGAGATGACACCATCATCGTGCATCAGAACATTCCCTGGGCAACTTCAACTTGTGAGGGAGTCCAGGACTTTTTCTGGGTAAGGTCCACCCATTTTGCCATCTACCCAAGATATAAGAGATAAAACCCAGGATAATCTTACAGGAGTGACACCAGTGTCTAGAGAGAATGTAGGAGCCCTTTCGAAGTTCAAGGAGAAAGATAGAAACTGACAACAATTGCAGAAAAAGGAAAACTATCCTACCTAGACAGGGTGAGGAGTCAGACTGGTCTGAGATGGCTGTGAAACTCTGTGTGCACGGAGGTTGTCAGGACAACTTCGAATTTTGAGGTCGCTTATGACATCACGGTGAACATGTCCCCCAGGGTGGCCGCATGGTTACAGTCTGAGGATTGGCCTAGGCTAGGCTATTAAAGGGACAGATACCCAGAAACAGGTTTGGCAAACAGAAAGCAGGCACAGAAACTAGAAGAGATAAAACAGAGTCTGATGCAAGGGATAAGAAAGGAACCCTAGGCCACAAGTGAGAATAGAGGGACAGGCACGGAGAGGAGAACATTGTCATCTATTCAAGTCTATGGGGAGGTCATGCTGATTCAAGCTTGCAACTTCATTGGAAACAAGTGGCCGGACTTGGCGTTCATCACACCTACAGTGCCCTTGTGCCTTAAGCATAATGCAAAGTCAAGAAAGATGTCTTGAGGACATTGAAGAGAAGAATCGATGCCTCCTTTCCAAGGCCCATAGCATTCTTTGAAGGTCAGTCTCTTTTTCCGAAGCTCTGGTGTCACGTGGGCCCACTGGGCACATGGTAATGTGTCCCAAGAGATGTCTTGGAAGCCTTGAAGGAATGGAGCCCTGTCACGCTTGGGGTATGTCTCTTTGTTTGGAAGTGCTCTACAAGGGTGCTGAAAAGCACCCTCTTCCACAGGGCTTCGTTCCTTCGTGAAGGCTGCCCTCCCAGGCTAGTGTGCTCTGTTTGCCTCCATCGAAATTCTCTCCCCCTACCTCTTGCCGTAGAAGGATTATTGATTATGTGTTTTGACACCATATGTAAGGAAGTTGCACGAAAATTAGAACTTTACAGTTGTGTTTCAAGAAAAATAAACAGGCCAGGGTAGAGGATGTAGGGCAAACAAATGGCACACCCTATAAAAATTAAGTAAGCCCGTATCTGGACGGAATCTAGGGCAACGTTCAAGGATCAGGGGTCAAGTTCGAAACTTCCCAAATCCGGAAAAGAGACAGAAAAATATCTTTCCTGGAGAGTGGAATTCATCCGATTTGTCTAAGTTGTCTTGGAAACATTGTGTCCGTGAAGGGGGTTGCCAGGACCACCTCGAATTTGGAGTTTCTGATCTCAGGATGTCAAACCAACCCACATGACCACGTGTTCTCAGTGCTTAGTTTGACCTAGGCTAGGGTAGCCAAGAGTCCTACAAGTGACCGGTGCAAATTCAAGGACAACAACCAAGAGTCACGAAAGCACTCACACCTCACCCTAGAGAACATACAGCGATTAAAGAAATACAAACTAATCCCTTGGAATGAAGGAGAACGGACTGATAAGCATGTCTAAGGGAGATAGCTGAGAAAGACCATGACGAGTATACTATGGAAAAGAAAAAGAGGACCCAGAAAATGGAAGGTGAACAGAAATCACACCTGAATTATCCACAATGAAAGATGATGTCCGTCTTTAGACAGACTCTGCTGGAACGTTTGAAAGTCAGAGAAATTCACAAGGCAAAAAACGGCAGCGAAGGTCAAGCATGGGCTAACTGGGAAGGGTGAGTTATGAGACTGCTCCAAGCAGGCTCTGAAACCTGTATCCAGGAAGCATGCTGGACCTCAGAGACACAATTATGACAAATCCTCTGACATCACAATGGACCCGAAAAACAACCTAGCCTCATCTACACAGTGCTACAGTGCTATTTAACTCCCATTGCACTCAACTGCACGTTGCCACTGAACATGTAAGTGGCCGACCGGTGGTGCAGTGGTGAGGTCCGCACCTTCTGGGTCTGTGGCCCAGTATGGGCTGGGTGGAATCCTCGGTTTGGGCCTCCTCACCACTGCTTCAGTTGTTCTGGTGCAGGCGTCCGAGGTAGAGTAGAGGCAGATGGGAAGGGACGTTGGACAGGGCCAGACTTCCACAGCAAATACAGGAGCATTGCCAGCAGATGTGAGCACAGCAATGCACTTGTGCCAAAACAAAACCAATTAAAAGTTGCAAAGAATAGAAAAACTGAAGCTAAGGAAAAAAAAAACAAAAAAACAGGAGCTTGCCATTACGAAGAATAGGATCTCTGTGAATAACCTTAGCAAAACAGGTGAATTCTATGTTAATTCAAAAACTAGCAAACCTTTGGGGAAAGAAACTCAAGAAGACACAAGAAAAAAAAAGATACCGAGGGATCTAGGAATGGAAGGATTAACACACTTGAAAGGTTCATACCGCAGTAAGGAATCTCTGGATTCCATGCAATCCCAGTCAAAGTTGCAGCAGTATTTGCCACAGAGAAGAAGAGAGAATCCTAAAGTTTCTAGCCAGCAACACGAGACCCTGACTAGGCAAAGGAATCCTCAGGAAAACGAACAAAGCAGCACGTGTCACAATTTCTGATTTCAACATAGAGGACGAAGCGCTAGGTACCGAAACGGCACAGTCTGGGCCCCAAAACAGGCATGAAGACCCATGCAAAACAATTGAGAGCCCAGAGCCCAACTCAAACTTACGTGGACAGCCCATTTTGGACCAGGGAGCCAAGTGGAGACAGCGGAGAAAGGAGAGTCTCTACAATAAACGGTGCTGGGAAGCCTGCACAGCCACATGGAACACAACGAGAGTACACCATGATGTTACACCTGGCACACACACCACCTGAAGTGGATTAAAGCCTTGAATGGCAGACTTGAAACCGTGAACCTTGTAGGAGAAGACCTAGGCAGAGTGCTCTTTGCCATCTGTCTGAGCCGCCTATTTGGAAGAAGCATGTCTGACTGGGCAAGGGCAACAAAGGAAACAAGAATCAAACGGGACCACATCAAATGCACACACTTCTGCCCACTCAAGGAAACCATCAACTGAATACTAAGACACCACAACAATTGGGAGAGGATGTTTGCAAACCACACATCGGACAAGGGGTGAAAAGCCCAAAGATACAATCAACTCGCACGTCTCCACAAGAAAAAAAACAAGCCAATGAAAACCTGGTCAAAAGATGGAAGCAGAGATTTCTCCGAAGAAGACAGAAAGAGGGCCAGTAGGTGCATGAAAACTTGTTCACCATCATTAAGTCTCAGGAAAATGCAAATCCAAACTGCAAGGCCATGGCAGCTCACTGTGGTCAGCATGGCTAGAAGGAAGCAGACAGGAAATAACAAGTGTCAGAGAGGAGGTGCAGAGAAGGGAAGCCTCCTGCACTGCTGGTGGGAGTGTAACCCGGTGCAGCCACGATGCCAAAGGTGTGGAACTGCCTCAGAAATTTAAGTATCCATGTCCCGTATGACCCAGCTATTAATCTGCCGCTTGCTTATCCAAAAAAGTCAGAAAGACTACCGCATAAAGACATGTGCATGGCTGTGTTCACCACAGTCTTACTCCTGATATCCAAGACTTGGAAAGCACCCTGGTGTCCAGCAAGGGATGATTGGAGAAGGAAGATGGGCTATAGCCACACAATGGTATACCACTCAGCCGGAACAAATGATGCAATCCAGCCATTTGTGACCACCAGAATGGCTGTGAGGGTTTTAGGGGAAGTGTAACAAGCCCCAGTGAGAAATTCAAATACCATAGAATCTCACTTACAAGGAGAAGAAAAAGCAAGCACTAACCAACAGGTGGCACTGAACATTTGTATGCGGGCTCCCAGAGGCAAAGAGGGGCGGTGACGGAGGGTGAAAGAGAAGATTAGGCACAAGTGTGTGGTGAGGGCCTGTGATTAGTCTTACACTGGTGAAGATGATGTAAGCTACACAGAAGTCTAAAGCAATGAGGATGTGAATCTGGAAGTTATAGTACGTTCTAATGCAGGGTCATGGCTATAAATTCACCTCAAATCAAAAATCCAAAAAGGGGTCCAGAATGATGTCATAAAGCTTTGGGGGCGGAAAGAGTTTACGGAAGGTGAACTTCCAAGGATGGAAAATCACCTCCAAATGCTTACAGATGCTACAGAAAGGCAGACCATTCCAAATAGGTGAAGAGGAATACTACGAAGAGAACATGATCAGTCCTAAACCCATGAACGAACGGAAAATGTTACCGTCCATGATGTTATTACTAATCACCTTCACGAATAATCCAAACAGGCCCACGTCTTCCCAAGTTCAGGCAAAAGGTTGGTCCAAAAGTACAATTCAGGGCCGGCCCTGTGGTGGAGCAGGTAAGTGCCCACATTCCGCTTGGGCGGCCCGGGCCTCACTGTTTCACATTACGAGTGCATATCACATTAGTAGTGTTAGGAAATATAGATTTCATGGTATGGTGCGGGCAGAGATCATAAATAAGCAGCAATTGTGAGGATACGTTATCAATACGCACAAGAAAAGGAACCATAAGAATATTACAATCTATGGAAGTATCTGGTACACTTCCCAAAGGCAGAAGGAAGGAAAACTTGTGACCTGCCAAGGTGGAATTGGCAGAGTGCCACGAGATGACACCATCATCGTGCATCAGAACATTCCCTGGGCAACTTCAACTTGTGAGGGAGTCCAGGACTTTTTCTGGGTAAGGTCCACCCATTTTGCCATCTACCCAAGATATAAGAGATAAAACCCAGGATAATCTTACAGGAGTGACACCAGTGTCTAGAGAGAATGTAGGAGCCCTTTCGAAGTTCAAGGAGAAAGATAGAAACTGACAACAATTGCAGAAAAAGGAAAACTATCCTACCTAGACAGGGTGAGGAGTCAGACTGGTCTGAGATGGCTGTGAAACTCTGTGTGCACGGAGGTTGTCAGGACAACTTCGAATTTTGAGGTCGCTTATGACATCACGGTGAACATGTCCCCCAGGGTGGCCGCATGGTTACAGTCTGAGGATTGGCCTAGGCTAGGCTATTAAAGGGACAGATACCCAGAAACAGGTTTGGCAAACAGAAAGCAGGCACAGAAACTAGAAGAGATAAAACAGAGTCTGATGCAAGGGATAAGAAAGGAACCCTAGGCCACAAGTGAGAATAGAGGGACAGGCACGGAGAGGAGAACATTGTCATCTATTCAAGTCTATGGGGAGGTCATGCTGATTCAAGCTTGCAACTTCATTGGAAACAAGTGGCCGGACTTGGCGTTCATCACACCTACAGTGCCCTTGTGCCTTAAGCATAATGCAAAGTCAAGAAAGATGTCTTGAGGACATTGAAGAGAAGAATCGATGCCTCCTTTCCAAGGCCCATAGCATTCTTTGAAGGTCAGTCTCTTTTTCCGAAGCTCTGGTGTCACGTGGGCCCACTGGGCACATGGTAATGTGTCCCAAGAGATGTCTTGGAAGCCTTGAAGGAATGGAGCCCTGTCACGCTTGGGGTATGTCTCTTTGTTTGGAAGTGCTCTACAAGGGTGCTGAAAAGCACCCTCTTCCACAGGGCTTCGTTCCTTCGTGAAGGCTGCCCTCCCAGGCTAGTGTGCTCTGTTTGCCTCCATCGAAATTCTCTCCCCCTACCTCTTGCCGTAGAAGGATTATTGATTATGTGTTTTGACACCATATGTAAGGAAGTTGCACGAAAATTAGAACTTTACAGTTGTGTTTCAAGAAAAATAAACAGGCCAGGGTAGAGGATGTAGGGCAAACAAATGGCACACCCTATAAAAATTAAGTAAGCCCGTATCTGGACGGAATCTAGGGCAACGTTCAAGGATCAGGGGTCAAGTTCGAAACTTCCCAAATCCGGAAAAGAGACAGAAAAATATCTTTCCTGGAGAGTGGAATTCATCCGATTTGTCTAAGTTGTCTTGGAAACATTGTGTCCGTGAAGGGGGTTGCCAGGACCACCTCGAATTTGGAGTTTCTGATCTCAGGATGTCAAACCAACCCACATGACCACGTGTTCTCAGTGCTTAGTTTGACCTAGGCTAGGGTAGCCAAGAGTCCTACAAGTGACCGGTGCAAATTCAAGGACAACAACCAAGAGTCACGAAAGCACTCACACCTCACCCTAGAGAACATACAGCGATTAAAGAAATACAAACTAATCCCTTGGAATGAAGGAGAACGGACTGATAAGCATGTCTAAGGGAGATAGCTGAGAAAGACCATGACGAGTATACTATGGAAAAGAAAAAGAGGACCCAGAAAATGGAAGGTGAACAGAAATCACACCTGAATTATCCACAATGAAAGATGATGTCCGTCTTTAGACAGACTCTGCTGGAACGTTTGAAAGTCAGAGAAATTCACAAGCCAAAAAACGGCAGCGAAGGTCAAGCATGGGCTAACTGGGAAGGGTGAGTTATGAGACTGCTCCAAGCAGGCTCTGAAACCTGTATCCAGGAAGCATGCTGGACCTCAGAGACACAATTATGACAAATCCTCTGACATCACAATGGACCCGAAAAACAACCTAGCCTCATCTACACAGTGCTAGAGTTGGGCTCACTAGTATATTTAACTCCCATTGCACTCAACTGCACGTTGCCACTGAACATGTAAGTGGCCGGCCGGTGGTGCAGTGGTGAGGTCCGCACCTTCTGGGTCTGTGGCCCAGTATGGGCTGGGTGGAATCCTCGGTTTGGGCCTCCTCACCACTGCTTCAGTTGTTCTGGTGCAGGCGTCCGAGGTAGAGTAGAGGCAGATGGGAAGGGACGTTGGACAGGGCCACACTTCCACAGCAAATACAGGAGCATTGCCAGCAGATGTGAGCACAGCAATGCACTTGTGCCAAAACAAAACCAATTAAAAGTTGCAAAGAATAGAAAAACTGAAGCTAAGGAAAAAAAAAACAAAAAAACAGGAGCTTGCCATTACGAAGAATAGGATCTCTGTGAATAACCTTAGCAAAACAGGTGAATTCTATGTTAATTCAAAAACTAGCAAACCTTTGGGGAAAGAAACTCAAGAAGACACAAGAAAAAAAAGATACCGAGGGATCTAGGAATGGAAGGATTAACACACTTGAAAGGTTCATACCGCAGTAAGGAATCTCTGGATTCCATGCAATCCCAGTCAAAGTTGCAGCAGTATTTGCCACAGAGAAGAAGAGAGAATCCTAAAGTTTCTAGCCAGCAACACGAGACCCTGACTAGGCAAAGGAATCCTCAGGAAAACGAACAAAGCAGCACGTGTCACAATTTCTGATTTCAACATAGAGGACGAAGCGCTAGGTACCGAAACGGCACAGTCTGGGCCCCAAAACAGGCATGAAGACCCATGCAAAACAATTGAGAGCCCAGAGCCCAACTCAAACTTACGTGGACAGCCCATTTTGGACCAGGGAGCCAAGTGGAGACAGCGGAGAAAGGAGAGTCTCTACAATAAACGGTGCTGGGAAGCCTGCACAGCCACATGGAACACAACGAGAGTACACCATGATGTTACACCTGGCACACACACCACCTGAAGTGGATTAAAGCCTTGAATGGCAGACTTGAAACCGTGAACCTTGTAGGAGAAGACCTAGGCAGAGTGCTCTTTGCCATCTGTCTGAGCCGCCTATTTGGAAGAAGCATGTCTGACTGGGCAAGGGCAACAAAGGAAACAAGAATCAAACGGGACCACATCAAATGCACACACTTCTGCCCACTCAAGGAAACCATCAACTGAATACTAAGACACCACAACAATTGGGAGAGGATGTTTGCAAACCACACATCGGACAAGGGGTGAAAAGCCCAAAGATACAATCAACTCGCACGTCTCCACAAGAAAAAAAACAAGCCAATGAAAACCTGGTCAAAAGATGGAAGCAGAGATTTCTCCGAAGAAGACAGAAAGAGGGCCAGTAGGTGCATGAAAACTTGTTCACCATCATTAAGTCTCAGGAAAATGCAAATCCAAACTGCAAGGCCATGGCAGCTCACTGTGGTCAGCATGGCTAGAAGGAAGCAGACAGGAAATAACAAGTGTCAGAGAGGAGGTGCAGAGAAGGGAAGCCTCCTGCACTGCTGGTGGGAGTGTAACCCGGTGCAGCCACGATGCCAAAGGTGTGGAACTGCCTCAGAAATTTAAGTATCCATGTCCCGTATGACCCAGCTATTAATCTGCCGCTTGCTTATCCAAAAAAGTCAGAAAGACTACCGCATAAAGACATGTGCATGGCTGTGTTCACCACAGTCTTACTCCTGATATCCAAGACTTGGAAAGCACCCTGGTGTCCAGCAAGGGATGATTGGAGAAGGAAGATGGGCTATAGCCACACAATGGTATACCACTCAGCCGGAACAAATGATGCAATCCAGCCATTTGTGACCACCAGAATGGCTGTGAGGGTTTTAGGGGAAGTGTAACAAGCCCCAGTGAGAAATTCAAATACCATAGAATCTCACTTACAAGGAGAAGAAAAAGCAAGCACTAACCAACAGGTGGCACTGAACATTTGTATGCGGGCTCCCAGAGGCAAAGAGGGGCGGTGACGGAGGGTGAAAGAGAAGATTAGGCACAAGTGTGTGGTGAGGGCCTGTGATTAGTCTTACACTGGTGAAGATGATGTAAGCTACACAGAAGTCTAAAGCAATGAGGATGTGAATCTGGAAGTTATAGTACGTTCTAATGCAGGGCCATGGCTATAAATTCACCTCAAATCAAAAATCCAAAAAGGGGTCCAGAATGATGTCATAAAGCTTTGGGGGCGGAAAGAGTTTACGGAAGGTGAACTTCCAAGGATGGAAAATCACCTCCAAATGCTTACAGATGCTACAGAAAGGCAGACCATTCCAAATAGGTGAAGAGGAATACTACGAAGAGAACATGATCAGTCCTAAACCCATGAACGAACGGAAAATGTTACCGTCCATGATGTTATTACTAATCACCTTCACGAATAATCCAAACAGGCCCACGTCTTCCCAAGTTCAGGCAAAAGGTTGGTCCAAAAGTACAATTCAGGGCCGGCCCTGTGGTGGAGCAGGTAAGTGCCCACATTCCGCTTGGGCGGCCCGGGCCTCACTGTTTCACATTACGAGTGCATATCACATTAGTAGTGTTAGGAAATATAGATTTCATGGTATGGTGCGGGCAGAGATCATAAATAAGCAGCAATTGTGAGGATACGTTATCAATACGCACAAGAAAAGGAACCATAAGAATATTACAATCTATGGAAGTATCTGGTACACTTCCCAAAGGCAGAAGGAAGGAAATCTTGTGACCTGCCAAGGTGGAATTGGCAGAGTGCCACGAGATGACACCATCATCGTGCATCAGAACATTCCCTGGGCAACTTCAACTTGTGAGGGAGTCCAGGACTTTTTCTGGGTAAGGTCCACCCATTTTGCCATCTACCCAAGATATAAGAGATAAAACCCAGGATAATCTTACAGGAGTGACACCAGTGTCTAGAGAGAATGTAGGAGCCCTTTCGAAGTTCAAGGAGAAAGATAGAAACTGACAACAATTGCAGAAAAAGGAAAACTATCCTACCTAGACAGGGTGAGGAGTCAGACTGGTCTGAGATGGCTGTGAAACTCTGTGTGCACGGAGGTTGTCAGGACAACTTCGAATTTTGAGGTCGCTTATGACATCACGGTGAACATGTCCCCCAGGGTGGCCGCATGGTTACAGTCTGAGGATTGGCCTAGGCTAGGCTATTAAAGGGACAGATACCCAGAAACAGGTTTGGCAAACAGAAAGCAGGCACAGAAACTAGAAGAGATAAAACAGAGTCTGATGCAAGGGATAAGAAAGGAACCCTAGGCCACAAGTGAGAATAGAGGGACAGGCACGGAGAGGAGAACATTGTCATCTATTCAAGTCTATGGGGAGGTCATGCTGATTCAAGCTTGCAACTTCATTGGAAACAAGTGGCCGGACTTGGCGTTCATCACACCTACAGTGCCCTTGTGCCTTAAGCATAATGCAAAGTCAAGAAAGATGTCTTGAGGACATTGAAGAGAAGAATCGATGCCTCCTTTCCAAGGCCCATAGCATTCTTTGAAGGTCAGTCTCTTTTTCCGAAGCTCTGGTGTCACGTGGGCCCACTGGGCACATGGTAATGTGTCCCAAGAGATGTCTTGGAAGCCTTGAAGGAATGGAGCCCTGTCACGCTTGGGGTATGTCTCTTTGTTTGGAAGTGCTCTACAAGGGTGCTGAAAAGCACCCTCTTCCACAGGGCTTCGTTCCTTCGTGAAGGCTGCCCTCCCAGGCTAGTGTGCTCTGTTTGCCTCCATCGAAATTCTCTCCCCCTACCTCTTGCCGTAGAAGGATTATTGATTATGTGTTTTGACACCATATGTAAGGAAGTTGCACGAAAATTAGAACTTTACAGTTGTGTTTCAAGAAAAATAAACAGGCCAGGGTAGAGGATGTAGGGCAAACAAATGGCACACCCTATAAAAATTAAGTAAGCCCGTATCTGGACGGAATCTAGGGGAACGTTCAAGGATCAGGGGTCAAGTTCGAAACTTCCCAAATCCGGAAAAGAGACAGAAAAATATCTTTCCTGGAGAGTGGAATTCATCCGATTTGTCTAAGTTGTCTTGGAAACATTGTGTCCGTGAAGGGGGTTGCCAGGACCACCTCGAATTTGGAGTTTCTGATCTCAGGATGTCAAACCAACCCACATGACCACGTGTTCTCAGTGCTTAGTTTGACCTAGGCTAGGGTAGCCAAGAGTCCTACAAGTGACCGGTGCAAATTCAAGGACAACAACCAAGAGTCACGAAAGCACTCACACCTCACCCTAGAGAACATACAGCGATTAAAGAAATACAAACTAATCCCTTGGAATGAAGGAGAACGGACTGATAAGCATGTCTAAGGGAGATAGCTGAGAAAGACCATGACGAGTATACTATGGAAAAGAAAAAGAGGACCCAGAAAATGGAAGGTGAACAGAAATCACACCTGAATTATCCACAATGAAAGATGATGTCCGTCTTTAGACAGACTCTGCTGGAACGTTTGAAAGTCAGAGAAATTCACAAGGCAAAAAACGGCAGCGAAGGTCAAGCATGGGCTAACTGGGAAGGGTGAGTTATGAGACTGCTCCAAGCAGGCTCTGAAACCTGTATCCAGGAAGCATGCTGGACCTCAGAGACACAATTATGACAAATCCTCTGACATCACAATGGACCCGAAAAACAACCTAGCCTCATCTACACAGTGCTACAGTGCTATTTAACTCCCATTGCACTCAACTGCACGTTGCCACTGAACATGTAAGTGGCCGACCGGTGGTGCAGTGGTGAGGTCCGCACCTTCTGGGTCTGTGGCCCAGTATGGGCTGGGTGGAATCCTCGGTTTGGGCCTCCTCACCACTGCTTCAGTTGTTCTGGTGCAGGCGTCCGAGGTAGAGTAGAGGCAGATGGGAAGGGACGTTGGACAGGGCCAGACTTCCACAGCAAATACAGGAGCATTGCCAGCAGATGTGAGCACAGCAATGCACTTGTGCCAAAACAAAACCAATTAAAAGTTGCAAAGAATAGAAAAACTGAAGCTAAGGAAAAAAAAAACAAAAAAACAGGAGCTTGCCATTACGAAGAATAGGATCTCTGTGAATAACCTTAGCAAAACAGGTGAATTCTATGTTAATTCAAAAACTAGCAAACCTTTGGGGAAAGAAACTCAAGAAGACACAAGAAAAAAAAAGATACCGAGGGATCTAGGAATGGAAGGATTAACACACTTGAAAGGTTCATACCGCAGTAAGGAATCTCTGGATTCCATGCAATCCCAGTCAAAGTTGCAGCAGTATTTGCCACAGAGAAGAAGAGAGAATCCTAAAGTTTCTAGCCAGCAACACGAGACCCTGACTAGGCAAAGGAATCCTCAGGAAAACGAACAAAGCAGCACGTGTCACAATTTCTGATTTCAACATAGAGGACGAAGCGCTAGGTACCGAAACGGCACAGTCTGGGCCCCAAAACAGGCATGAAGACCCATGCAAAACAATTGAGAGCCCAGAGCCCAACTCAAACTTACGTGGACAGCCCATTTTGGACCAGGGAGCCAAGTGGAGACAGCGGAGAAAGGAGAGTCTCTACAATAAACGGTGCTGGGAAGCCTGCACAGCCACATGGAACACAACGAGAGTACACCATGATGTTACACCTGGCACACACACCACCTGAAGTGGATTAAAGCCTTGAATGGCAGACTTGAAACCGTGAACCTTGTAGGAGAAGACCTAGGCAGAGTGCTCTTTGCCATCTGTCTGAGCCGCCTATTTGGAAGAAGCATGTCTGACTGGGCAAGGGCAACAAAGGAAACAAGAATCAAACGGGACCACATCAAATGCACACACTTCTGCCCACTCAAGGAAACCATCAACTGAATACTAAGACACCACAACAATTGGGAGAGGATGTTTGCAAACCACACATCGGACAAGGGGTGAAAAGCCCAAAGATACAATCAACTCGCACGTCTCCACAAGAAAAAAAACAAGCCAATGAAAACCTGGTCAAAAGATGGAAGCAGAGATTTCTCCGAAGAAGACAGAAAGAGGGCCAGTAGGTGCATGAAAACTTGTTCACCATCATTAAGTCTCAGGAAAATGCAAATCCAAACTGCAAGGCCATGGCAGCTCACTGTGGTCAGCATGGCTAGAAGGAAGCAGACAGGAAATAACAAGTGTCAGAGAGGAGGTGCAGAGAAGGGAAGCCTCCTGCACTGCTGGTGGGAGTGTAACCCGGTGCAGCCACGATGCCAAAGGTGTGGAACTGCCTCAGAAATTTAAGTATCCATGTCCCGTATGACCCAGCTATTAATCTGCCGCTTGCTTATCCAAAAAAGTCAGAAAGACTACCGCATAAAGACATGTGCATGGCTGTGTTCACCACAGTCTTACTCCTGATATCCAAGACTTGGAAAGCACCCTGGTGTCCAGCAAGGGATGATTGGAGAAGGAAGATGGGCTATAGCCACACAATGGTATACCACTCAGCCGGAACAAATGATGCAATCCAGCCATTTGTGACCACCAGAATGGCTGTGAGGGTTTTAGGGGAAGTGTAACAAGCCCCAGTGAGAAATTCAAATACCATAGAATCTCACTTACAAGGAGAAGAAAAAGCAAGCACTAACCAACAGGTGGCACTGAACATTTGTATGCGGGCTCCCAGAGGCAAAGAGGGGCGGTGACGGAGGGTGAAAGAGAAGATTAGGCACAAGTGTGTGGTGAGGGCCTGTGATTAGTCTTACACTGGTGAAGATGATGTAAGCTACACAGAAGTCTAAAGCAATGAGGATGTGAATCTGGAAGTTATAGTACGTTCTAATGCAGGGTCATGGCTATAAATTCACCTCAAATCAAAAATCCAAAAAGGGGTCCAGAATGATGTCATAAAGCTTTGGGGGCGGAAAGAGTTTACGGAAGGTGAACTTCCAAGGATGGAAAATCACCTCCAAATGCTTACAGATGCTACAGAAAGGCAGACCATTCCAAATAGGTGAAGAGGAATACTACGAAGAGAACATGATCAGTCCTAAACCCATGAACGAACGGAAAATGTTACCGTCCATGATGTTATTACTAATCACCTTCACGAATAATCCAAACAGGCCCACGTCTTCCCAAGTTCAGGCAAAAGGTTGGTCCAAAAGTACAATTCAGGGCCGGCCCTGTGGTGGAGCAGGTAAGTGCCCACATTCCGCTTGGGCGGCCCGGGCCTCACTGTTTCACATTACGAGTGCATATCACATTAGTAGTGTTAGGAAATATAGATTTCATGGTATGGTGCGGGCAGAGATCATAAATAAGCAGCAATTGTGAGGATACGTTATCAATACGCACAAGAAAAGGAACCATAAGAATATTACAATCTATGGAAGTATCTGGTACACTTCCCAAAGGCAGAAGGAAGGAAAACTTGTGACCTGCCAAGGTGGAATTGGCAGAGTGCCACGAGATGACACCATCATCGTGCATCAGAACATTCCCTGGGCAACTTCAACTTGTGAGGGAGTCCAGGACTTTTTCTGGGTAAGGTCCACCCATTTTGCCATCTACCCAAGATATAAGAGATAAAACCCAGGATAATCTTACAGGAGTGACACCAGTGTCTAGAGAGAATGTAGGAGCCCTTTCGAAGTTCAAGGAGAAAGATAGAAACTGACAACAATTGCAGAAAAAGGAAAACTATCCTACCTAGACAGGGTGAGGAGTCAGACTGGTCTGAGATGGCTGTGAAACTCTGTGTGCACGGAGGTTGTCAGGACAACTTCGAATTTTGAGGTCGCTTATGACATCACGGTGAACATGTCCCCCAGGGTGGCCGCATGGTTACAGTCTGAGGATTGGCCTAGGCTAGGCTATTAAAGGGACAGATACCCAGAAACAGGTTTGGCAAACAGAAAGCAGGCACAGAAACTAGAAGAGATAAAACAGAGTCTGATGCAAGGGATAAGAAAGGAACCCTAGGCCACAAGTGAGAATAGAGGGACAGGCACGGAGAGGAGAACATTGTCATCTATTCAAGTCTATGGGGAGGTCATGCTGATTCAAGCTTGCAACTTCATTGGAAACAAGTGGCCGGACTTGGCGTTCATCACACCTACAGTGCCCTTGTGCCTTAAGCATAATGCAAAGTCAAGAAAGATGTCTTGAGGACATTGAAGAGAAGAATCGATGCCTCCTTTCCAAGGCCCATAGCATTCTTTGAAGGTCAGTCTCTTTTTCCGAAGCTCTGGTGTCACGTGGGCCCACTGGGCACATGGTAATGTGTCCCAAGAGATGTCTTGGAAGCCTTGAAGGAATGGAGCCCTGTCACGCTTGGGGTATGTCTCTTTGTTTGGAAGTGCTCTACAAGGGTGCTGAAAAGCACCCTCTTCCACAGGGCTTCGTTCCTTCGTGAAGGCTGCCCTCCCAGGCTAGTGTGCTCTGTTTGCCTCCATCGAAATTCTCTCCCCCTACCTCTTGCCGTAGAAGGATTATTGATTATGTGTTTTGACACCATATGTAAGGAAGTTGCACGAAAATTAGAACTTTACAGTTGTGTTTCAAGAAAAATAAACAGGCCAGGGTAGAGGATGTAGGGCAAACAAATGGCACACCCTATAAAAATTAAGTAAGCCCGTATCTGGACGGAATCTAGGGGAACGTTCAAGGATCAGGGGTCAAGTTCGAAACTTCCCAAATCCGGAAAAGAGACAGAAAAATATCTTTCCTGGAGAGTGGAATTCATCCGATTTGTCTAAGTTGTCTTGGAAACATTGTGTCCGTGAAGGGGGTTGCCAGGACCACCTCGAATTTGGAGTTTCTGATCTCAGGATGTCAAACCAACCCACATGACCACGTGTTCTCAGTGCTTAGTTTGACCTAGGCTAGGGTAGCCAAGAGTCCTACAAGTGACCGGTGCAAATTCAAGGACAACAACCAAGAGTCACGAAAGCACTCACACCTCACCCTAGAGAACATACAGCGATTAAAGAAATACAAACTAATCCCTTGGAATGAAGGAGAACGGACTGATAAGCATGTCTAAGGGAGATAGCTGAGAAAGACCATGACGAGTATACTATGGAAAAGAAAAAGAGGACCCAGAAAATGGAAGGTGAACAGAAATCACACCTGAATTATCCACAATGAAAGATGATGTCCGTCTTTAGACAGACTCTGCTGGAACGTTTGAAAGTCAGAGAAATTCACAAGGCAAAAAACGGCAGCGAAGGTCAAGCATGGGCTAACTGGGAAGGGTGAGTTATGAGACTGCTCCAAGCAGGCTCTGAAACCTGTATCCAGGAAGCATGCTGGACCTCAGAGACACAATTATGACAAATCCTCTGACATCACAATGGACCCGAAAAACAACCTAGCCTCATCTACACAGTGCTACAGTGCTATTTAACTCCCATTGCACTCAACTGCACGTTGCCACTGAACATGTAAGTGGCCGGCCGGTGGTGCAGTGGTGAGGTCCGCACCTTCTGGGTCTGTGGCCCAGTATGGGCTGGGTGGAATCCTCGGTTTGGGCCTCCTCACCACTGCTTCAGTTGTTCTGGTGCAGGCGTCCGAGGTAGAGTAGAGGCAGATGGGAAGGGACGTTGGACAGGGCCAGACTTCCACAGCAAATACAGGAGCATTGCCAGCAGATGTGAGCACAGCAATGCACTTGTGCCAAAACAAAACCAATTAAAAGTTGCAAAGAATAGAAAAACTGAAGCTAAGGAAAAAAAAAACAAAAAAACAGGAGCTTGCCATTACGAAGAATAGGATCTCTGTGAATAACCTTAGCAAAACAGGTGAATTCTATGTTAATTCAAAAACTAGCAAACCTTTGGGGAAAGAAACTCAAGAAGACACAAGAAAAAAAAAGATACCGAGGGATCTAGGAATGGAAGGATTAACACACTTGAAAGGTTCATACCGCAGTAAGGAATCTCTGGATTCCATGCAATCCCAGTCAAAGTTGCAGCAGTATTTGCCACAGAGAAGAAGAGAGAATCCTAAAGTTTCTAGCCAGCAACACGAGACCCTGACTAGGCAAAGGAATCCTCAGGAAAACGAACAAAGCAGCACGTGTCACAATTTCTGATTTCAACATAGAGGACGAAGCGCTAGGTACCGAAACGGCACAGTCTGGGCCCCAAAACAGGCATGAAGACCCATGCAAAACAATTGAGAGCCCAGAGCCCAACTCAAACTTACGTGGACAGCCCATTTTGGACCAGGGAGCCAAGTGGAGACAGCGGAGAAAGGAGAGTCTCTACAATAAACGGTGCTGGGAAGCCTGCACAGCCACATGGAACACAACGAGAGTACACCATGATGTTACACCTGGCACACACACCACCTGAAGTGGATTAAAGCCTTGAATGGCAGACTTGAAACCGTGAACCTTGTAGGAGAAGACCTAGGCAGAGTGCTCTTTGCCATCTGTCTGAGCCGCCTATTTGGAAGAAGCATGTCTGACTGGGCAAGGGCAACAAAGGAAACAAGAATCAAACGGGACCACATCAAATGCACACACTTCTGCCCACTCAAGGAAACCATCAACTGAATACTAAGACACCACAACAATTGGGAGAGGATGTTTGCAAACCACACATCGGACAAGGGGTGAAAAGCCCAAAGATACAATCAACTCGCACGTCTCCACAAGAAAAAAAACAAGCCAATGAAAACCTGGTCAAAAGATGGAAGCAGAGATTTCTCCGAAGAAGACAGAAAGAGGGCCAGTAGGTGCATGAAAACTTGTTCACCATCATTAAGTCTCAGGAAAATGCAAATCCAAACTGCAAGGCCATGGCAGCTCACTGTGGTCAGCATGGCTAGAAGGAAGCAGACAGGAAATAACAAGTGTCAGAGAGGAGGTGCAGAGAAGGGAAGCCTCCTGCACTGCTGGTGGGAGTGTAACCCGGTGCAGCCACGATGCCAAAGGTGTGGAACTGCCTCAGAAATTTAAGTATCCATGTCCCGTATGACCCAGCTATTAATCTGCCGCTTGCTTATCCAAAAAAGTCAGAAAGACTACCGCATAAAGACATGTGCATGGCTGTGTTCACCACAGTCTTACTCCTGATATCCAAGACTTGGAAAGCACCCTGGTGTCCAGCAAGGGATGATTGGAGAAGGAAGATGGGCTATAGCCACACAATGGTATACCACTCAGCCGGAACAAATGATGCAATCCAGCCATTTGTGACCACCAGAATGGCTGTGAGGGTTTTAGGGGAAGTGTAACAAGCCCCAGTGAGAAATTCAAATACCATAGAATCTCACTTACAAGGAGAAGAAAAAGCAAGCACTAACCAACAGGTGGCACTGAACATTTGTATGCGGGCTCCCAGAGGCAAAGAGGGGCGGTGACGGAGGGTGAAAGAGAAGATTAGGCACAAGTGTGTGGTGAGGGCCTGTGATTAGTCTTACACTGGTGAAGATGATGTAAGCTACACAGAAGTCTAAAGCAATGAGGATGTGAATCTGGAAGTTATAGTACGTTCTAATGCAGGGTCATGGCTATAAATTCACCTCAAATCAAAAATCCAAAAAGGGGTCCAGAATGATGTCATAAAGCTTTGGGGGCGGAAAGAGTTTACGGAAGGTGAACTTCCAAGGATGGAAAATCACCTCCAAATGCTTACAGATGCTACAGAAAGGCAGACCATTCCAAATAGGTGAAGAGGAATACTACGAAGAGAACATGATCAGTCCTAAACCCATGAACGAACGGAAAATGTTACCGTCCATGATGTTATTACTAATCACCTTCACGAATAATCCAAACAGGCCCACGTCTTCCCAAGTTCAGGCAAAAGGTTGGTCCAAAAGTACAATTCAGGGCCGGCCCTGTGGTGGAGCAGGTAAGTGCCCACATTCCGCTTGGGCGGCCCGGGCCTCACTGTTTCACATTACGAGTGCATATCACATTAGTAGTGTTAGGAAATATAGATTTCATGGTATGGTGCGGGCAGAGATCATAAATAAGCAGCAATTGTGAGGATACGTTATCAATACGCACAAGAAAAGGAACCATAAGAATATTACAATCTATGGAAGTATCTGGTACACTTCCCAAAGGCAGAAGGAAGGAAAACTTGTGACCTGCCAAGGTGGAATTGGCAGAGTGCCACGAGATGACACCATCATCGTGCATCAGAACATTCCCTGGGCAACTTCAACTTGTGAGGGAGTCCAGGACTTTTTCTGGGTAAGGTCCACCCATTTTGCCATCTACCCAAGATATAAGAGATAAAACCCAGGATAATCTTACAGGAGTGACACCAGTGTCTAGAGAGAATGTAGGAGCCCTTTCGAAGTTCAAGGAGAAAGATAGAAACTGACAACAATTGCAGAAAAAGGAAAACTATCCTACCTAGACAGGGTGAGGAGTCAGACTGGTCTGAGATGGCTGTGAAACTCTGTGTGCACGGAGGTTGTCAGGACAACTTCGAATTTTGAGGTCGCTTATGACATCACGGTGAACATGTCCCCCAGGGTGGCCGCATGGTTACAGTCTGAGGATTGGCCTAGGCTAGGCTATTAAAGGGACAGATACCCAGAAACAGGTTTGGCAAACAGAAAGCAGGCACAGAAACTAGAAGAGATAAAACAGAGTCTGATGCAAGGGATAAGAAAGGAACCCTAGGCCACAAGTGAGAATAGAGGGACAGGCACGGAGAGGAGAACATTGTCATCTATTCAAGTCTATGGGGAGGTCATGCTGATTCAAGCTTGCAACTTCATTGGAAACAAGTGGCCGGACTTGGCGTTCATCACACCTACAGTGCCCTTGTGCCTTAAGCATAATGCAAAGTCAAGAAAGATGTCTTGAGGACATTGAAGAGAAGAATCGATGCCTCCTTTCCAAGGCCCATAGCATTCTTTGAAGGTCAGTCTCTTTTTCCGAAGCTCTGGTGTCACGTGGGCCCACTGGGCACATGGTAATGTGTCCCAAGAGATGTCTTGGAAGCCTTGAAGGAATGGAGCCCTGTCACGCTTGGGGTATGTCTCTTTGTTTGGAAGTGCTCTACAAGGGTGCTGAAAAGCACCCTCTTCCACAGGGCTTCGTTCCTTCGTGAAGGCTGCCCTCCCAGGCTAGTGTGCTCTGTTTGCCTCCATCGAAATTCTCTCCCCCTACCTCTTGCCGTAGAAGGATTATTGATTATGTGTTTTGACACCATATGTAAGGAAGTTGCACGAAAATTAGAACTTTACAGTTGTGTTTCAAGAAAAATAAACAGGCCAGGGTAGAGGATGTAGGGCAAACAAATGGCACACCCTATAAAAATTAAGTAAGCCCGTATCTGGACGGAATCTAGGGGAACGTTCAAGGATCAGGGGTCAAGTTCGAAACTTCCCAAATCCGGAAAAGAGACAGAAAAATATCTTTCCTGGAGAGTGGAATTCATCCGATTTGTCTAAGTTGTCTTGGAAACATTGTGTCCGTGAAGGGGGTTGCCAGGACCACCTCGAATTTGGAGTTTCTGATCTCAGGATGTCAAACCAACCCACATGACCACGTGTTCTCAGTGCTTAGTTTGACCTAGGCTAGGGTAGCCAAGAGTCCTACAAGTGACCGGTGCAAATTCAAGGACAACAACCAAGAGTCACGAAAGCACTCACACCTCACCCTAGAGAACATACAGCGATTAAAGAAATACAAACTAATCCCTTGGAATGAAGGAGAACGGACTGATAAGCATGTCTAAGGGAGATAGCTGAGAAAGACCATGACGAGTATACTATGGAAAAGAAAAAGAGGACCCAGAAAATGGAAGGTGAACAGAAATCACACCTGAATTATCCACAATGAAAGATGATGTCCGTCTTTAGACAGACTCTGCTGGAACGTTTGAAAGTCAGAGAAATTCACAAGCCAAAAAACGGCAGCGAAGGTCAAGCATGGGCTAACTGGGAAGGGTGAGTTATGAGACTGCTCCAAGCAGGCTCTGAAACCTGTATCCAGGAAGCATGCTGGACCTCAGAGACACAATTATGACAAATCCTCTGACATCACAATGGACCCGAAAAACAACCTAGCCTCATCTACACAGTGCTACAGTGCTATTTAACTCCCATTGCACTCAACTGCACGTTGCCACTGAACATGTAAGTGGCCGGCCGGTGGTGCAGTGGTGAGGTCCGCACCTTCTGGGTCTGTGGCCCAGTATGGGCTGGGTGGAATCCTCGGTTTGGGCCTCCTCACCACTGCTTCAGTTGTTCTGGTGCAGGCGTCCGAGGTAGAGTAGAGGCAGATGGGAAGGGACGTTGGACAGGGCCAGACTTCCACAGCAAATACAGGAGCATTGCCAGCAGATGTGAGCACAGCAATGCACTTGTGCCAAAACAAAACCAATTAAAAGTTGCAAAGAATAGAAAAACTGAAGCTAAGGAAAAAAAAAACAAAAAAACAGGAGCTTGCCATTACGAAGAATAGGATCTCTGTGAATAACCTTAGCAAAACAGGTGAATTCTATGTTAATTCAAAAACTAGCAAACCTTTGGGGAAAGAAACTCAAGAAGACACAAGAAAAAAAAAGATACCGAGGGATCTAGGAATGGAAGGATTAACACACTTGAAAGGTTCATACCGCAGTAAGGAATCTCTGGATTCCATGCAATCCCAGTCAAAGTTGCAGCAGTATTTGCCACAGAGAAGAAGAGAGAATCCTAAAGTTTCTAGCCAGCAACACGAGACCCTGACTAGGCAAAGGAATCCTCAGGAAAACGAACAAAGCAGCACGTGTCACAATTTCTGATTTCAACATAGAGGACGAAGCGCTAGGTACCGAAACGGCACAGTCTGGGCCCCAAAACAGGCATGAAGACCCATGCAAAACAATTGAGAGCCCAGAGCCCAACTCAAACTTACGTGGACAGCCCATTTTGGACCAGGGAGCCAAGTGGAGACAGCGGAGAAAGGAGAGTCTCTACAATAAACGGTGCTGGGAAGCCTGCACAGCCACATGGAACACAACGAGAGTACACCATGATGTTACACCTGGCACACACACCACCTGAAGTGGATTAAAGCCTTGAATGGCAGACTTGAAACCGTGAACCTTGTAGGAGAAGACCTAGGCAGAGTGCTCTTTGCCATCTGTCTGAGCCGCCTATTTGGAAGAAGCATGTCTGACTGGGCAAGGGCAACAAAGGAAACAAGAATCAAACGGGACCACATCAAATGCACACACTTCTGCCCACTCAAGGAAACCATCAACTGAATACTAAGACACCACAACAATTGGGAGAGGATGTTTGCAAACCACACATCGGACAAGGGGTGAAAAGCCCAAAGATACAATCAACTCGCACGTCTCCACAAGAAAAAAAACAAGCCAATGAAAACCTGGTCAAAAGATGGAAGCAGAGATTTCTCCGAAGAAGACAGAAAGAGGGCCAGTAGGTGCATGAAAACTTGTTCACCATCATTAAGTCTCAGGAAAATGCAAATCCAAACTGCAAGGCCATGGCAGCTCACTGTGGTCAGCATGGCTAGAAGGAAGCAGACAGGAAATAACAAGTGTCAGAGAGGAGGTGCAGAGAAGGGAAGCCTCCTGCACTGCTGGTGGGAGTGTAACCCGGTGCAGCCACGATGCCAAAGGTGTGGAACTGCCTCAGAAATTTAAGTATCCATGTCCCGTATGACCCAGCTATTAATCTGCCGCTTGCTTATCCAAAAAAGTCAGAAAGACTACCGCATAAAGACATGTGCATGGCTGTGTTCACCACAGTCTTACTCCTGATATCCAAGACTTGGAAAGCACCCTGGTGTCCAGCAAGGGATGATTGGAGAAGGAAGATGGGCTATAGCCACACAATGGTATACCACTCAGCCGGAACAAATGATGCAATCCAGCCATTTGTGACCACCAGAATGGCTGTGAGGGTTTTAGGGGAAGTGTAACAAGCCCCAGTGAGAAATTCAAATACCATAGAATCTCACTTACAAGGAGAAGAAAAAGCAAGCACTAACCAACAGGTGGCACTGAACATTTGTATGCGGGCTCCCAGAGGCAAAGAGGGGCGGTGACGGAGGGTGAAAGAGAAGATTAGGCACAAGTGTGTGGTGAGGGCCTGTGATTAGTCTTACACTGGTGAAGATGATGTAAGCTACACAGAAGTCTAAAGCAATGAGGATGTGAATCTGGAAGTTATAGTACGTTCTAATGCAGGGTCATGGCTATAAATTCACCTCAAATCAAAAATCCAAAAAGGGGTCCAGAATGATGTCATAAAGCTTTGGGGGCGGAAAGAGTTTACGGAAGGTGAACTTCCAAGGATGGAAAATCACCTCCAAATGCTTACAGATGCTACAGAAAGGCAGACCATTCCAAATAGGTGAAGAGGAATACTACGAAGAGAACATGATCAGTCCTAAACCCATGAACGAACGGAAAATGTTACCGTCCATGATGTTATTACTAATCACCTTCACGAATAATCCAAACAGGCCCACGTCTTCCCAAGTTCAGGCAAAAGGTTGGTCCAAAAGTACAATTCAGGGCCGGCCCTGTGGTGGAGCAGGTAAGTGCCCACATTCCGCTTGGGCGGCCCGGGCCTCACTGTTTCACATTACGAGTGCATATCACATTAGTAGTGTTAGGAAATATAGATTTCATGGTATGGTGCGGGCAGAGATCATAAATAAGCAGCAATTGTGAGGATACGTTATCAATACGCACAAGAAAAGGAACCATAAGAATATTACAATCTATGGAAGTATCTGGTACACTTCCCAAAGGCAGAAGGAAGGAAAACTTGTGACCTGCCAAGGTGGAATTGGCAGAGTGCCACGAGATGACACCATCATCGTGCATCAGAACATTCCCTGGGCAACTTCAACTTGTGAGGGAGTCCAGGGCTTTTTCTGGGTAAGGTCCACCCATTTTGCCATCTACCCAAGATATAAGAGATAAAACCCAGGATAATCTTACAGGAGTGACACCAGTGTCTAGAGAGAATGTAGGAGCCCTTTCGAAGTTCAAGGAGAAAGATAGAAACTGACAACAATTGCAGAAAAAGGAAAACTATCCTACCTAGACAGGGTGAGGAGTCAGACTGGTCTGAGATGGCTGTGAAACTCTGTGTGCACGGAGGTTGTCAGGACAACTTCGAATTTTGAGGTCGCTTATGACATCACGGTGAACATGTCCCCCAGGGTGGCCGCATGGTTACAGTCTGAGGATTGGCCTAGGCTAGGCTATTAAAGGGACAGATACCCAGAAACAGGTTTGGCAAACAGAAAGCAGGCACAGAAACTAGAAGAGATAAAACAGAGTCTGATGCAAGGGATAAGAAAGGAACCCTAGGCCACAAGTGAGAATAGAGGGACAGGCACGGAGAGGAGAACATTGTCATCTATTCAAGTCTATGGGGAGGTCATGCTGATTCAAGCTTGCAACTTCATTGGAAACAAGTGGCCGGACTTGGCGTTCATCACACCTACAGTGCCCTTGTGCCTTAAGCATAATGCAAAGTCAAGAAAGATGTCTTGAGGACATTGAAGAGAAGAATCGATGCCTCCTTTCCAAGGCCCATAGCATTCTTTGAAGGTCAGTCTCTTTTTCCGAAGCTCTGGTGTCACGTGGGCCCACTGGGCACATGGTAATGTGTCCCAAGAGATGTCTTGGAAGCCTTGAAGGAATGGAGCCCTGTCACGCTTGGGGTATGTCTCTTTGTTTGGAAGTGCTCTACAAGGGTGCTGAAAAGCACCCTCTTCCACAGGGCTTCGTTCCTTCGTGAAGGCTGCCCTCCCAGGCTAGTGTGCTCTGTTTGCCTCCATCGAAATTCTCTCCCCCTACCTCTTGCCGTAGAAGGATTATTGATTATGTGTTTTGACACCATATGTAAGGAAGTTGCACGAAAATTAGAACTTTACAGTTGTGTTTCAAGAAAAATAAACAGGCCAGGGTAGAGGATGTAGGGCAAACAAATGGCACACCCTATAAAAATTAAGTAAGCCCGTATCTGGACGGAATCTAGGGGAACGTTCAAGGATCAGGGGTCAAGTTCGAAACTTCCCAAATCCGGAAAAGAGACAGAAAAATATCTTTCCTGGAGAGTGGAATTCATCCGATTTGTCTAAGTTGTCTTGGAAACATTGTGTCCGTGAAGGGGGTTGCCAGGACCACCTCGAATTTGGAGTTTCTGATCTCAGGATGTCAAACCAACCCACATGACCACGTGTTCTCAGTGCTTAGTTTGACCTAGGCTAGGGTAGCCAAGAGTCCTACAAGTGACCGGTGCAAATTCAAGGACAACAACCAAGAGTCACGAAAGCACTCACACCTCACCCTAGAGAACATACAGCGATTAAAGAAATACAAACTAATCCCTTGGAATGAAGGAGAACGGACTGATAAGCATGTCTAAGGGAGATAGCTGAGAAAGACCATGACGAGTATACTATGGAAAAGAAAAAGAGGACCCAGAAAATGGAAGGTGAACAGAAATCACACCTGAATTATCCACAATGAAAGATGATGTCCGTCTTTAGACAGACTCTGCTGGAACGTTTGAAAGTCAGAGAAATTCACAAGCCAAAAAACGGCAGCGAAGGTCAAGCATGGGCTAACTGGGAAGGGTGAGTTATGAGACTGCTCCAAGCAGGCTCTGAAACCTGTATCCAGGAAGCATGCTGGACCTCAGAGACACAATTATGACAAATCCTCTGACATCACAATGGACCCGAAAAACAACCTAGCCTCATCTACACAGTGCTAGAGTTGGGCTCACTAGTATATTTAACTCCCATTGCACTCAACTTCACGTTGCCACTGAACATGTAAGTGGCCGGCCGGTGGTGCAGTGGTGAGGTCCGCACCTTCTGGGTCTGTGGCCCAGTATGGGCTGGGTGGAATCCTCGGTTTGGGCCTCCTCACCACTGCTTCAGTTGTTCTGGTGCAGGCGTCCGAGGTAGAGTAGAGGCAGATGGGAAGGGACGTTGGACAGGGCCACACTTCCACAGCAAATACAGGAGCATTGCCAGCAGATGTGAGCACAGCAATGCACTTGTGCCAAAACAAAACCAATTAAAAGTTGCAAAGAATAGAAAAACTGAAGCTAAGGAAAAAAAAAACAAAAAAACAGGAGCTTGCCATTACGAAGAATAGGATCTCTGTGAATAACCTTAGCAAAACAGGTGAATTCTATGTTAATTCAAAAACTAGCAAACCTTTGGGGAAAGAAACTCAAGAAGACACAAGAAAAAAAAAGATACCGAGGGATCTAGGAATGGAAGGATTAACACACTTGAAAGGTTCATACCGCAGTAAGGAATCTCTGGATTCCATGCAATCCCAGTCAAAGTTGCAGCAGTATTTGCCACAGAGAAGAAGAGAGAATCCTGAAGTTTCTAGCCAGCAACACGAGACCCTGACTAGGCAAAGGAATCCTCAGGAAAACGAACAAAGCAGCACGTGTCACAATTTCTGATTTCAACATAGAGGACAAAGCGCTAGGTACCGAAACGGCACAGTCTGGGCCCCAAAACAGGCATGAAGACCCATGCAAAACAATTGAGAGCCCAGAGCCCAACTCAAACTTACGTGGACAGCCCATTTTGGACCAGGGAGCCAAGTGGAGACAGCAGAGAAAGGAGAGTCTCTACAATAAACGGTGCTGGGAAGCCTGCACAGCCACATGGAACACAACGAGAGTACACCATGATGTTACACCTGGCACACACACCACCTGAAGTGGATTAAAGCCTTGAATGGCAGACTTGAAACCGTGAACCTTGTAGGAGAAGACCTAGGCAGAGTGCTCTTTGCCATCTGTCTGAGCCGCCTATTTGGAAGAAGCATGTCTGACTGGGCAAGGGCAACAAAGGAAACAAGAAACAAACGGGACCACATCAAATGCACACACTTCTGCCCACTCAAGGAAACCATCAACTGAATACTAAGACACCACAACAATTGGGAGAGGATGTTTGCAAACCACACATCGGACAAGGGGTGAAAAGCCCAAAGATACAATCAACTCGCACGTCTCCACAAGAAAAAAAACAAGCCAATGAAAACCTGGTCAAAAGATGGAAGCAGAGATTTCTCCGAAGAAGACAGAAAGAGGGCCAGTAGGTGCATGAAAACTTGTTCACCATCATTAAGTCTCAGGAAAATGCAAATCCAAACTGCAAGGCCATGTCAGCTCACTGTGGTCAGCATGGCTAGAAGGAAGCAGACAGGAAATAACAAGTGTCAGAGAGGAGGTGCAGAGAAGGGAAGCCTCCTGCACTGCTGGTGGGAGTGTAACCCGGTGCAGCCACGATGCCAAAGGTGTGGAACTGCCTCAGAAATTTAAGTATCCATGTCCCGTATGACCCAGCTATTAATCTGCCGCTTGCTTATCCAAAAAAGTCAGAAAGACTACCGCATAAAGACATGTGCATGGCTGTGTTCACCACAGTCTTACTCCTGATATCCAAGACTTGGAAAGCACCCTGGTGTCCAGCAAGGGATGATTGGAGAAGGAAGATGGGCTATAGCCACACAATGGTATACCACTCAGCCGGAACAAATGATGCAATCCAGCCATTTGTGACCACCAGAATGGCTGTGAGGGTTTTAGGGGAAGTGTAACAAGCCCCAGTGAGAAATTCAAATACCATAGAATCTCACTTACAAGGAGAAGAAAAAGCAAGCACTAACCAACAGGTGGCACTGAACATTTGTATGCGGGCTCCCAGAGGCAAAGAGGGGCGGTGACGGAGGGTGAAAGAGAAGATTAGGCACAAGTGTGTGGTGAGGGCCTGTGATTAGTCTTACACTGGTGAAGATGATGTAAGCTACACAGAAGTCTAAAGCAATGAGGATGTGAATCTGGAAGTTATAGTACGTTCTAATGCAGGGTCATGGCTATAAATTCACCTCAAATCAAAAATCCAAAAAGGGGTCCAGAATGATGTCATAAAGCTTTGGGGGCGGAAAGAGTTTACGGAAGGTGAACTTCCAAGGATGGAAAATCACCTCCAAATGCTTACAGATGCTACAGAAAGGCAGACCATTCCAAATAGGTGAAGAGGAATACTACGAAGAGAACATGATCAGTCCTAAACCCATGAACGAACGGAAAATGTTACCGTCCATGATGTTATTACTAATCACCTTCACGAATAATCCAAACAGGCCCACGTCTTCCCAAGTTCAGGCAAAAGGTTGGTCCAAAAGTACAATTCAGGGCCGGCCCTGTGGTGGAGCAGGTAAGTGCCCACATTCCGCTTGGGCGGCCCGGGCCTCACTGTTTCACATTACGAGTGCATATCACATTAGTAGTGTTAGGAAATATAGATTTCATGGTATGGTGCGGGCAGAGATCATAAATAAGCAGCAATTGTGAGGATACGTTATCAATACGCACAAGAAAAGGAACCATAAGAATATTACAATCTATGGAAGTATCTGGTACACTTCCCAAAGGCAGAAGGAAGGAAAACTTGTGACCTGCCAAGGTGGAATTGGCAGAGTGCCACGAGATGACACCATCATCGTGCATCAGAACATTCCCTGGGCAACTTCAACTTGTGAGGGAGTCCAGGACTTTTTCTGGGTAAGGTCCACCCATTTTGCCATCTACCCAAGATATAAGAGATAAAACCCAGGATAATCTTACAGGAGTGACACCAGTGTCTAGAGAGAATGTAGGAGCCCTTTCGAAGTTCAAGGAGAAAGATAGAAACTGACAACAATTGCAGAAAAAGGAAAACTATCCTACCTAGACAGGGTGAGGAGTCAGACTGGTCTGAGATGGCTGTGAAACTCTGTGTGCACGGAGGTTGTCAGGACAACTTCGAATTTTGAGGTCGCTTATGACATCACGGTGAACATGTCCCCCAGGGTGGCCGCATGGTTACAGTCTGAGGATTGGCCTAGGCTAGGCTATTAAAGGGACAGATACCCAGAAACAGGTTTGGCAAACAGAAAGCAGGCACAGAAACTAGAAGAGATAAAACAGAGTCTGATGCAAGGGATAAGAAAGGAACCCTAGGCCACAAGTGAGAATAGAGGGACAGGCACGGAGAGGAGAACATTGTCATCTATTCAAGTCTATGGGGAGGTCATGCTGATTCAAGCTTGCAACTTCATTGGAAACAAGTGGCCGGACTTGGCGTTCATCACACCTACAGTGCCCTCGTGCCTTAAGCATAATGCAAAGTCAAGAAAGATGTCTTGAGGACATTGAAGAGAAGAATCGATGCCTCCTTTCCAAGGCCCATAGCATTCTTTGAAGGTCAGTCTCTTTTTCCGAAGCTCTGGTGTCACGTGGGCCCACTGGGCACATGGTAATGTGTCCCAAGAGATGTCTTGGAAGCCTTGAAGGAATGGAGCCCTGTCACGCTTGGGGTATGTCTCTTTGTTTGGAAGTGCTCTACAAGGGTGCTGAAAAGCACCCTCTTCCACAGGGCTTCGTTCCTTCGTGAAGGCTGCCCTCCCAGGCTAGTGTGCTCTGTTTGCCTCCATCGAAATTCTCTCCCCCTACCTCTTGCCGTAGAAGGATTATTGATTATGTGTTTTGACACCATATGTAAGGAAGTTGCACGAAAATTAGAACTTTACAGTTGTGTTTCAAGAAAAATAAACAGGCCAGGGTAGAGGATGTAGGGCAAACAAATGGCACACCCTATAAAAATTAAGTAAGCCCGTATCTGGACGGAATCTAGGGCAACGTTCAAGGATCAGGGGTCAAGTTCGAAACTTCCCAAATCCGGAAAAGAGACAGAAAAATATCTTTCCTGGAGAGTGGAATTCATCCGATTTGTCTAAGTTGTCTTGGAAACATTGTGTCCGTGAAGGGGGTTGCCAGGACCACCTCGAATTTGGAGTTTCTGATCTCAGGATGTCAAACCAACCCACATGACCACGTGTTCTCAGTGCTTAGTTTGACCTAGGCTAGGGTAGCCAAGAGTCCTACAAGTGACCGGTGCAAATTCAAGGACAACAACCAAGAGTCACGAAAGCACTCACACCTCACCCTAGAGAACATACAGCGATTAACGAAATACAAACTAATCCCTTGGAATGAAGGAGAACGGACTGATAAGCATGTCTAAGGGAGATAGCTGAGAAAGACCATGACGAGTATACTATGGAAAAGAAAAAGAGGACCCAGAAAATGGAAGGTGAACAGAAATCACACCTGAATTATCCACAATGAAAGATGATGTCCGTCTTTAGACAGACTCTGCTGGAACGTTTGAAAGTCAGAGAAATTCACAAGCCAAAAAACGGCAGCGAAGGTCAAGCATGGGCTAACTGGGAAGGGTGAGTTATGAGACTGCTCCAAGCAGGCTCTGAAACCTGTATCCAGGAAGCATGCTGGACCTCAGAGACACAATTATGACAAATCCTCTGACATCACAATGGACCCGAAAAACAACCTAGCCTCATCTACACAGTGCTAGAGTTGGGCTCACTAGTATATTTAACTCCCATTGCACTCAACTGCACGTTGCCACTGAACATGTAAGTGGCCGGCCGGTGGTGCAGTGGTGAGGTCCGCACCTTCTGGGTCTGTGGCCCAGTATGGGCTGGGTGGAATCCTCGGTTTGGGCCTCCTCACCACTGCTTCAGTTGTTCTGGTGCAGGCGTCCGAGGTAGAGTAGAGGCAGATGGGAAGGGACGTTGGACAGGGCCAGACTTCCACAGCAAATACAGGAGCATTGCCAGCAGATGTGAGCACAGCAATGCACTTGTGCCAAAACAAAACCAATTAAAAGTTGCAAAGAATAGAAAAACTGAAGCTAAGGAAAAAAAAAACAAAAAAACAGGAGCTTGCCATTACGAAGAATAGGATCTCTGTGAATAACCTTAGCAAAACAGGTGAATTCTATGTTAATTCAAAAACTAGCAAACCTTTGGGGAAAGAAACTCAAGAAGACACAAGAAAAAAAAAGATATCGAGGGATCTAGGAATGGAAGGATTAACACACTTGAAAGGTTCATACCGCAGTAAGGAATCTCTGGATTCCATGCAATCCCAGTCAAAGTTGCAGCAGTATTTGCCACAGAGAAGAAGAGAGAATCCTGAAGTTTCTAGCCAGCAACACGAGACCCTGACTAGGCAAAGGAATCCTCAGGAAAACGAACAAAGCAGCACGTGTCACAATTTCTGATTTCAACATAGAGGACGAAGCGCTAGGTACCGAAACGGCACAGTCTGGGCCCCAAAACAGGCATGAAGACCCATGCAAAACAATTGAGAGCCCAGAGCCCAACTCAAACTTACATGGACAGCCCATTTTGGACCAGGGAGCCAAGTGGAGACAGCGGAGAAAGGAGAGTCTCTACAATAAACGGTGCTGGGAAGCCTGCACAGCCACATGGAACACAACGAGAGTACACCATGATGTTACACCTGGCACACACACCACCTGAAGTGGATTAAAGCCTTGAATGGCAGACTTGAAACCGTGAACCTTGTAGGAGAAGACCTAGGCAGAGTGCTCTTTGCCATCTGTCTGAGCCGCCTATTTGGAAGAAGCATGTCTGACTGGGCAAGGGCAACAAAGGAAACAAGAAACAAACGGGACCACATCAAATGCACACACTTCTGCCCACTCAAGGAAACCATCAACTGAATACTAAGACACCACAACAATTGGGAGAGGATGTTTGCAAACCACACATCGGACAAGGGGTGAAAAGCCCAAAGATACAATCAACTCGCACGTCTCCACAAGAAAAAAAACAAGCCAATGAAAACCTGGTCAAAAGATGGAAGCAGAGATTTCTCCGAAGAAGACAGAAAGAGGGCCAGTAGGTGCATGAAAACTTGTTCACCATCATTAAGTCTCAGGAAAATGCAAATCCAAACTGCAAGGCCATGGCAGCTCACTGTGGTCAGCATGGCTAGAAGGAAGCAGACAGGAAATAACAAGTGTCAGAGAGGAGGTGCAGAGAAGGGAAGCCTCCTGCACTGCTGGTGGGAGTGTAACCCGGTGCAGCCACGATGCCAAAGGTGTGGAACTGCCTCAGAAATTTAAGTATCCATGTCCCGTATGACCCAGCTATTAATCTGCCGCTTGCTTATCCAAAAAAGTCAGAAAGACTACCGCATAAAGACATGTGCATGGCTGTGTTCACCACAGTCTTACTCCTGATATCCAAGACTTGGAAAGCACCCTGGTGTCCAGCAAGGGATGATTGGAGAAGGAAGATGGGCTATAGCCACACAATGGTATACCACTCAGCCGGAACAAATGATGCAATCCAGCCATTTGTGACCACCAGAATGGCTGTGAGGGTTTTAGGGGAAGTGTAACAAGCCCCAGTGAGAAATTCAAATACCATAGAATCTCACTTACAAGGAGAAGAAAAAGCAAGCACTAACCAACAGGTGGCACTGAACATTTGTATGCGGGCTCCCAGAGGCAAAGAGGGGCGGTGACGGAGGGTGAAAGAGAAGATTAGGCACAAGTGTGTGGTGAGGGCCTGTGATTAGTCTTACACTGGTGAAGATGATGTAAGCTACACAGAAGTCTAAAGCAATGAGGATGTGAATCTGGAAGTTATAGTACGTTCTAATGCAGGGTCATGGCTATAAATTCACCTCAAATCAAAAATCCAAAAAGGGGTCCAGAATGATGTCATAAAGCTTTGGGGGCGGAAAGAGTTTACGGAAGGTGAACTTCCAAGGATGGAAAATCACCTCCAAATGCTTACAGATGCTACAGAAAGGCAGACCATTCCAAATAGGTGAAGAGGAATACTACGAAGAGAACATGATCAGTCCTAAACCCATGAACGAACGGAAAATGTTACCGTCCATGATGTTATTACTAATCACCTTCACGAATAATCCAAACAGGCCCACGTCTTCCCAAGTTCAGGCAAAAGGTTGGTCCAAAAGTACAATTCAGGGCCGGCCCTGTGGTGGAGCAGGTAAGTGCCCACATTCCGCTTGGGCGGCCCGGGCCTCACTGTTTCACATTACGAGTGCATATCACATTAGTAGTGTTAGGAAATATAGATTTCATGGTATGGTGCGGGCAGAGATCATAAATAAGCAGCAATTGTGAGGATACGTTATCAATACGCACAAGAAAAGGAACCATAAGAATATTACAATCTATGGAAGTATCTGGTACACTTCCCAAAGGCAGAAGGAAGGAAAACTTGTGACCTGCCAAGGTGGAATTGGCAGAGTGCCACGAGATGACACCATCATCGTGCATCAGAACATTCCCTGGGCAACTTCAACTTGTGAGGGAGTCCAGGGCTTTTTCTGGGTAAGGTCCACCCATTTTGCCATCTACCCAAGATATAAGAGATAAAACCCAGGATAATCTTACAGGAGTGACACCAGTGTCTAGAGAGAATGTAGGAGCCCTTTCGAAGTTCAAGGAGAAAGATAGAAACTGACAACAATTGCAGAAAAAGGAAAACTATCCTACCTAGACAGGGTGAGGAGTCAGACTGGTCTGAGATGGCTGTGAAACTCTGTGTGCACGGAGGTTGTCAGGACAACTTCGAATTTTGAGGTCGCTTATGACATCACGGTGAACATGTCCCCCAGGGTGGCCGCATGGTTACAGTCTGAGGATTGGCCTAGGCTAGGCTATTAAAGGGACAGATACCCAGAAACAGGTTTGGCAAACAGAAAGCAGGCACAGAAACTAGAAGAGATAAAACAGAGTCTGATGCAAGGGATAAGAAAGGAACCCTAGGCCACAAGTGAGAATAGAGGGACAGGCACGGAGAGGAGAACATTGTCATCTATTCAAGTCTATGGGGAGGTCATGCTGATTCAAGCTTGCAACTTCATTGGAAACAAGTGGCCGGACTTGGCGTTCATCACACCTACAGTGCCCTTGTGCCTTAAGCATAATGCAAAGTCAAGAAAGATGTCTTGAGGACATTGAAGAGAAGAATCGATGCCTCCTTTCCAAGGCCCATAGCATTCTTTGAAGGTCAGTCTCTTTTTCCGAAGCTCTGGTGTCACGTGGGCCCACTGGGCACATGGTAATGTGTCCCAAGAGATGTCTTGGAAGCCTTGAAGGAATGGAGCCCTGTCACGCTTGGGGTATGTCTCTTTGTTTGGAAGTGCTCTACAAGGGTGCTGAAAAGCACCCTCTTCCACAGGGCTTCGTTCCTTCGTGAAGGCTGCCCTCCCAGGCTAGTGTGCTCTGTTTGCCTCCATCGAAATTCTCTCCCCCTACCTCTTGCCGTAGAAGGATTATTGATTATGTGTTTTGACACCATATGTAAGGAAGTTGCACGAAAATTAGAACTTTACAGTTGTGTTTCAAGAAAAATAAACAGGCCAGGGTAGAGGATGTAGGGCAAACAAATGGCACACCCTATAAAAATTAAGTAAGCCCGTATCTGGACGGAATCTAGGGCAACGTTCAAGGATCAGGGGTCAAGTTCGAAACTTCCCAAATCCGGAAAAGAGACAGAAAAATATCTTTCCTGGAGAGTGGAATTCATCCGATTTGTCTAAGTTGTCTTGGAAACATTGTGTCCGTGAAGGGGGTTGCCAGGACCACCTCGAATTTGGAGTTTCTGATCTCAGGATGTCAAACCAACCCACATGACCACGTGTTCTCAGTGCTTAGTTTGACCTAGGCTAGGGTAGCCAAGAGTCCTACAAGTGACCGGTGCAAATTCAAGGACAACAACCAAGAGTCACGAAAGCACTCACACCTCACCCTAGAGAACATACAGCGATTAAAGAAATACAAACTAATCCCTTGGAATGAAGGAGAACGGACTGATAAGCATGTCTAAGGGAGATAGCTGAGAAAGACCATGACGAGTATACTATGGAAAAGAAAAAGAGGACCCAGAAAATGGAAGGTGAACAGAAATCACACCTGAATTATCCACAATGAAAGATGATGTCCGTCTTTAGACAGACTCTGCTGGAACGTTTGAAAGTCAGAGAAATTCACAAGCCAAAAAACGGCAGCGAAGGTCAAGCATGGGCTAACTGGGAAGGGTGAGTTATGAGACTGCTCCAAGCAGGCTCTGAAACCTGTATCCAGGAAGCATGCTGGACCTCAGAGACACAATTATGACAAATCCTCTGACATCACAATGGACCCGAAAAACAACCTAGCCTCATCTACACAGTGCTACAGTGCTATTTAACTCCCATTGCACTCAACTGCACGTTGCCACTGAACATGTAAGTGGCCGGCCGGTGGTGCAGTGGTGAGGTCCGCACCTTCTGGGTCTGTGGCCCAGTATGGGCTGGGTGGAATCCTCGGTTTGGGCCTCCTCACCACTGCTTCAGTTGTTCTGGTGCAGGCGTCCGAGGTAGAGTAGAGGCAGATGGGAAGGGACGTTGGACAGGGCCAGACTTCCACAGCAAATACAGGAGCATTGCCAGCAGATGTGAGCACAGCAATGCACTTGTGCCAAAACAAAACCAATTAAAAGTTGCAAAGAATAGAAAAACTGAAGCTAAGGAAAAAAAAAACAAAAAAACAGGAGCTTGCCATTACGAAGAATAGGATCTCTGTGAATAACCTTAGCAAAACAGGTGAATTCTATGTTAATTCAAAAACTAGCAAACCTTTGGGGAAAGAAACTCAAGAAGACACAAGAAAAAAAAAGATACCGAGGGATCTAGGAATGGAAGGATTAACACACTTGAAAGGTTCATACCGCAGTAAGGAATCTCTGGATTCCATGCAATCCCAGTCAAAGTTGCAGCAGTATTTGCCACAGAGAAGAAGAGAGAATCCTAAAGTTTCTAGCCAGCAACACGAGACCCTGACTAGGCAAAGGAATCCTCAGGAAAACGAACAAAGCAGCACGTGTCACAATTTCTGATTTCAACATAGAGGACGAAGCGCTAGGTACCGAAACGGCACAGTCTGGGCCCCAAAACAGGCATGAAGACCCATGCAAAACAATTGAGAGCCCAGAGCCCAACTCAAACTTACGTGGACAGCCCATTTTGGACCAGGGAGCCAAGTGGAGACAGCGGAGAAAGGAGAGTCTCTACAATAAACGGTGCTGGGAAGCCTGCACAGCCACATGGAACACAACGAGAGTACACCATGATGTTACACCTGGCACACACACCACCTGAAGTGGATTAAAGCCTTGAATGGCAGACTTGAAACCGTGAACCTTGTAGGAGAAGACCTAGGCAGAGTGCTCTTTGCCATCTGTCTGAGCCGCCTATTTGGAAGAAGCATGTCTGACTGGGCAAGGGCAACAAAGGAAACAAGAAACAAACGGGACCACATCAAATGCACACACTTCTGCCCACTCAAGGAAACCATCAACTGAATACTAAGACACCACAACAATTGGGAGAGGATGTTTGCAAACCACACATCGGACAAGGGGTGAAAAGCCCAAAGATACAATCAACTCGCACGTCTCCACAAGAAAAAAAACAAGCCAATGAAAACCTGGTCAAAAGATGGAAGCAGAGATTTCTCCGAAGAAGACAGAAAGAGGGCCAGTAGGTGCATGAAAACTTGTTCACCATCATTAAGTCTCAGGAAAATGCAAATCCAAACTGCAAGGCCATGGCAGCTCACTGTGGTCAGCATGGCTAGAAGGAAGCAGACAGGAAATAACAAGTGTCAGAGAGGAGGTGCAGAGAAGGGAAGCCTCCTGCACTGCTGGTGGGAGTGTAACCCGGTGCAGCCACGATGCCAAAGGTGTGGAACTGCCTCAGAAATTTAAGTATCCATGTCCCGTATGACCCAGCTATTAATCTGCCGCTTGCTTATCCAAAAAAGTCAGAAAGACTACCGCATAAAGACATGTGCATGGCTGTGTTCACCACAGTCTTACTCCTGATATCCAAGACTTGGAAAGCACCCTGGTGTCCAGCAAGGGATGATTGGAGAAGGAAGATGGGCTATAGCCACACAATGGTATACCACTCAGCCGGAACAAATGATGCAATCCAGCCATTTGTGACCACCAGAATGGCTGTGAGGGTTTTAGGGGAAGTGTAACAAGCCCCAGTGAGAAATTCAAATACCATAGAATCTCACTTACAAGGAGAAGAAAAAGCAAGCACTAACCAACAGGTGGCACTGAACATTTGTATGCGGGCTCCCAGAGGCAAAGAGGGGCGGTGACGGAGGGTGAAAGAGAAGATTAGGCACAAGTGTGTGGTGAGGGCCTGTGATTAGTCTTACACTGGTGAAGATGATGTAAGCTACACAGAAGTCTAAAGCAATGAGGATGTGAATCTGGAAGTTATAGTACGTTCTAATGCAGGGTCATGGCTATAAATTCACCTCAAATCAAAAATCCAAAAAGGGGTCCAGAATGATGTCATAAAGCTTTGGGGGCGGAAAGAGTTTACGGAAGGTGAACTTCCAAGGATGGAAAATCACCTCCAAATGCTTACAGATGCTACAGAAAGGCAGACCATTCCAAATAGGTGAAGAGGAATACTACGAAGAGAACATGATCAGTCCTAAACCCATGAACGAACGGAAAATGTTACCGTCCATGATGTTATTACTAATCACCTTCACGAATAATCCAAACAGGCCCACGTCTTCCCAAGTTCAGGCAAAAGGTTGGTCCAAAAGTACAATTCAGGGCCGGCCCTGTGGTGGAGCAGGTAAGTGCCCACATTCCGCTTGGGCGGCCCGGGCCTCACTGTTTCACATTACGAGTGCATATCACATTAGTAGTGTTAGGAAATATAGATTTCATGGTATGGTGCGGGCAGAGATCATAAATAAGCAGCAATTGTGAGGATACGTTATCAATACGCACAAGAAAAGGAACCATAAGAATATTACAATCTATGGAAGTATCTGGTACACTTCCCAAAGGCAGAAGGAAGGAAAACTTGTGACCTGCCAAGGTGGAATTGGCAGAGTGCCACGAGATGACACCATCATCGTGCATCAGAACATTCCCTGGGCAACTTCAACTTGTGAGGGAGTCCAGGGCTTTTTCTGGGTAAGGTCCACCCATTTTGCCATCTACCCAAGATATAAGAGATAAAACCCAGGATAATCTTACAGGAGTGACACCAGTGTCTAGAGAGAATGTAGGAGCCCTTTCGAAGTTCAAGGAGAAAGATAGAAACTGACAACAATTGCAGAAAAAGGAAAACTATCCTACCTAGACAGGGTGAGGAGTCAGACTGGTCTGAGATGGCTGTGAAACTCTGTGTGCACGGAGGTTGTCAGGACAACTTCGAATTTTGAGGTCGCTTATGACATCACGGTGAACATGTCCCCCAGGGTGGCCGCATGGTTACAGTCTGAGGATTGGCCTAGGCTAGGCTATTAAAGGGACAGATACCCAGAAACAGGTTTGGCAAACAGAAAGCAGGCACAGAAACTAGAAGAGATAAAACAGAGTCTGATGCAAGGGATAAGAAAGGAACCCTAGGCCACAAGTGAGAATAGAGGGACAGGCACGGAGAGGAGAACATTGTCATCTATTCAAGTCTATGGGGAGGTCATGCTGATTCAAGCTTGCAACTTCATTGGAAACAAGTGGCCGGACTTGGCGTTCATCACACCTACAGTGCCCTTGTGCCTTAAGCATAATGCAAAGTCAAGAAAGATGTCTTGAGGACATTGAAGAGAAGAATCGATGCCTCCTTTCCAAGGCCCATAGCATTCTTTGAAGGTCAGTCTCTTTTTCCGAAGCTCTGGTGTCACGTGGGCCCACTGGGCACATGGTAATGTGTCCCAAGAGATGTCTTGGAAGCCTTGAAGGAATGGAGCCCTGTCACGCTTGGGGTATGTCTCTTTGTTTGGAAGTGCTCTACAAGGGTGCTGAAAAGCACCCTCTTCCACAGGGCTTCGTTCCTTCGTGAAGGCTGCCCTCCCAGGCTAGTGTGCTCTGTTTGCCTCCATCGAAATTCTCTCCCCCTACCTCTTGCCGTAGAAGGATTATTGATTATGTGTTTTGACACCATATGTAAGGAAGTTGCACGAAAATTAGAACTTTACAGTTGTGTTTCAAGAAAAATAAACAGGCCAGGGTAGAGGATGTAGGGCAAACAAATGGCACACCCTATAAAAAGTAAGTAAGCCCGTATCTGGACGGAATCTAGGGGAACGTTCAAGGATCAGGGGTCAAGTTCGAAACTTCCCAAATCCGGAAAAGAGACAGAAAAATATCTTTCCTGGAGAGTGGAATTCATCCGATTTGTCTAAGTTGTCTTGGAAACATTGTGTCCGTGAAGGGGGTTGCCAGGACCACCTCGAATTTGGAGTTTCTGATCTCAGGATGTCAAACCAACCCACATGACCACGTGTTCTCAGTGCTTAGTTTGACCTAGGCTAGGGTAGCCAAGAGTCCTACAAGTGACCGGTGCAAATTCAAGGACAACAACCAAGAGTCACGAAAGCACTCACACCTCACCCTAGAGAACATACAGCGATTAAAGAAATACAAACTAATCCCTTGGAATGAAGGAGAACGGACTGATAAGCATGTCTAAGGGAGATAGCTGAGAAAGACCATGACGAGTATACTATGGAAAAGAAAAAGAGGACCCAGAAAATGGAAGGTGAACAGAAATCACACCTGAATTATCCACAATGAAAGATGATGTCCGTCTTTAGACAGACTCTGCTGGAACGTTTGAAAGTCAGAGAAATTCACAAGCCAAAAAACGGCAGCGAAGGTCAAGCATGGGCTAACTGGGAAGGGTGAGTTATGAGACTGCTCCAAGCAGGCTCTGAAACCTGTATCCAGGAAGCATGCTGGACCTCAGAGACACAATTATGACAAATCCTCTGACATCACAATGGACCCGAAAAACAACCTAGCCTCATCTACACAGTGCTACAGTGCTATTTAACTCCCATTGCACTCAACTGCACGTTGCCACTGAACATGTAAGTGGCCGGCCGGTGGTGCAGTGGTGAGGTCCGCACCTTCTGGGTCTGTGGCCCAGTATGGGCTGGGTGGAATCCTCGGTTTGGGCCTCCTCACCACTGCTTCAGTTGTTCTGGTGCAGGCGTCCGAGGTAGAGTAGAGGCAGATGGGAAGGGACGTTGGACAGGGCCATACTTCCACAGCAAATACAGGAGCATTGCCAGCAGATGTGAGCACAGCAATGCACTTGTGCCAAAACAAAACCAATTAAAAGTTGCAAAGAATAGAAAAACTGAAGCTAAGGAAAAAAAAACCAAAAAAACAGGAGCTTGCCATTACGAAGAATAGGATCTCTGTGAATAACCTTAGCAAAACAGGTGAATTCTATGTTAATTCAAAAACTAGCAAACCTTTGGGGAAAGAAACTCAAGAAGACACAAGAAAAAAAAAGATATCGAGGGATCTAGGAATGGAAGGATTAACACACTTGAAAGGTTCATACCGCAGTAAGGAATCTCTGGATTCCATGCAATCCCAGTCAAAGTTGCAGCAGTATTTGCCACAGAGAAGAAGAGAGAATCCTGAAGTTTCTAGCCAGCAACACGAGACCCTGACTAGGCAAAGGAATCCTCAGGAAAACGAACAAAGCAGCACGTGTCACAATTTCTGATTTCAACATAGAGGACGAAGCGCTAGGTACCGAAACGGCACAGTCTGGGCCCCAAAACAGGCATGAAGACCCATGCAAAACAATTGAGAGCCCAGAGCCCAACTCAAACTTACGTGGACAGCCCATTTTGGACCAGGGAGCCAAGTGGAGACAGCGGAGAAAGGAGAGTCTCTACAATAAACGGTGCTGGGAAGCCTGCACAGCCACATGGAACACAACGAGAGTACACCATGATGTTACACCTGGCACACACACCACCTGAAGTGGATTAAAGCCTTGAATGGCAGACTTGAAACCGTGAACCTTGTAGGAGAAGACCTAGGCAGAGTGCTCTTTGCCATCTGTCTGAGCCGCCTATTTGGAAGAAGCATGTCTGACTGGGCAAGGGCAACAAAGGAAACAAGAAACAAACGGGACCACATCAAATGCACACACTTCTGCCCACTCAAGGAAACCATCAACTGAATACTAAGACACCACAACAATTGGGAGAGGATGTTTGCAAACCACACATCGGACAAGGGGTGAAAAGCCCAAAGATACAATCAACTCGCACGTCTCCACAAGAAAAAAAACAAGCCAATGAAAACCTGGTCAAAAGATGGAAGCAGAGATTTCTCCGAAGAAGACAGAAAGAGGGCCAGTAGGTGCATGAAAACTTGTTCACCATCATTAAGTCTCAGGAAAATGCAAATCCAAACTGCAAGGCCATGGCAGCTCACTGTGGTCAGCATGGCTAGAAGGAAGCAGACAGGAAATAACAAGTGTCAGAGAGGAGGTGCAGAGAAGGGAAGCCTCCTGCACTGCTGGTGGGAGTGTAACCCGGTGCAGCCACGATGCCAAAGGTGTGGAACTGCCTCAGAAATTTAAGTATCCATGTCCCGTATGACCCAGCTATTAATCTGCCGCTTGCTTATCCAAAAAAGTCAGAAAGACTACCGCATAAAGACATGTGCATGGCTGTGTTCACCACAGTCTTACTCCTGATATCCAAGACTTGGAAAGCACCCTGGTGTCCAGCAAGGGATGATTGGAGAAGGAAGATGGGCTATAGCCACACAATGGTATACCACTCAGCCGGAACAAATGATGCAATCCAGCCATTTGTGACCACCAGAATGGCTGTGAGGGTTTTAGGGGAAGTGTAACAAGCCCCAGTGAGAAATTCAAATACCATAGAATCTCACTTACAAGGAGAAGAAAAAGCAAGCACTAACCAACAGGTGGCACTGAACATTTGTATGCGGGCTCCCAGAGGCAAAGAGGGGCGGTGACGGAGGGTGAAAGAGAAGATTAGGCACAAGTGTGTGGTGAGGGCCTGTGATTAGTCTTACACTGGTGAAGATGATGTAAGCTACACAGAAGTCTAAAGCAATGAGGATGTGAATCTGGAAGTTATAGTACGTTCTAATGCAGGGTCATGGCTATAAATTCACCTCAAATCAAAAATCCAAAAAGGGGTCCAGAATGATGTCATAAAGCTTTGGGGGCGGAAAGAGTTTACGGAAGGTGAACTTCCAAGGATGGAAAATCACCTCCAAATGCTTACAGATGCTACAGAAAGGCAGACCATTCCAAATAGGTGAAGAGGAATACTACGAAGAGAACATGATCAGTCCTAAACCCATGAACGAACGGAAAATGTTACCGTCCATGATGTTATTACTAATCACCTTCACGAATAATCCAAACAGGCCCACGTCTTCCCAAGTTCAGGCAAAAGGTTGGTCCAAAAGTACAATTCAGGGCCGGCCCTGTGGTGGAGCAGGTAAGTGCCCACATTCCGCTTGGGCGGCCCGGGCCTCACTGTTTCACATTACGAGTGCATATCACATTAGTAGTGTTAGGAAATATAGATTTCATGGTATGGTGCGGGCAGAGATCATAAATAAGCAGCAATTGTGAGGATACGTTATCAATACGCACAAGAAAAGGAACCATAAGAATATTACAATCTATGGAAGTATCTGGTACACTTCCCAAAGGCAGAAGGAAGGAAAACTTGTGACCTGCCAAGGTGGAATTGGCAGAGTGCCACGAGATGACACCATCATTGTGCATCAGAACATTCCCTGGGCAACTTCAACTTGTGAGGGAGTCCAGGACTTTTTCTGGGTAAGGTCCACCCATTTTGCCATCTACCCAAGATATAAGAGATAAAACCCAGGATAATCTTACAGGAGTGACACCAGTGTCTAGAGAGAATGTAGGAGCCCTTTCGAAGTTCAAGGAGAAAGATAGAAACTGACAACAATTGCAGAAAAAGGAAAACTATCCTACCTAGACAGGGTGAGGAGTCAGACTGGTCTGAGATGGCTGTGAAACTCTGTGTGCACGGAGGTTGTCAGGACAACTTCGAATTTTGAGGTCGCTTATGACATCACGGTGAACATGTCCCCCAGGGTGGCCGCATGGTTACAGTCTGAGGATTGGCCTAGGCTAGGCTATTAAAGGGACAGATACCCAGAAACAGGTTTGGCAAACAGAAAGCAGGCACAGAAACTAGAAGAGATAAAACAGAGTCTGATGCAAGGGATAAGAAAGGAACCCTAGGCCACAAGTGAGAATAGAGGGACAGGCACGGAGAGGAGAACATTGTCATCTATTCAAGTCTATGGGGAGGTCATGCTGATTCAAGCTTGCAACTTCATTGGAAACAAGTGGCCGGACTTGGCGTTCATCACACCTACAGTGCCCTCGTGCCTTAAGCATAATGCAAAGTCAAGAAAGATGTCTTGAGGACATTGAAGAGAAGAATCGATGCCTCCTTTCCAAGGCCCATAGCATTCTTTGAAGGTCAGTCTCTTTTTCCGAAGCTCTGGTGTCACATGGGCCCACTGGGCACATGGTAATGTGTCCCAAGAGATGTCTTGGAAGCCTTGAAGGAATGGAGCCCTGTCACGCTTGGGGTATGTCTCTTTGTTTGGAAGTGCTCTACAAGGGTGCTGAAAAGCACCCTCTTCCACAGGGCTTCGTTCCTTCGTGAAGGCTGCCCTCCCAGGCTAGTGTGCTCTGTTTGCCTCCATCGAAATTCTCTCCCCCTACCTCTTGCCGTAGAAGGATTATTGATTATGTGTTTTGACACCATATGTAAGGAAGTTGCACGAAAATTAGAACTTTACAGTTGTGTTTCAAGAAAAATAAACAGGCCAGGGTAGAGGATGTAGGGCAAACAAATGGCACACCCTATAAAAATTAAGTAAGCCCGTATCTGGACGGAATCTAGGGGAACGTTCAAGGATCAGGGGTCAAGTTCGAAACTTCCCAAATCCGGAAAAGAGACAGAAAAATATCTTTCCTGGAGAGTGGAATTCATCCGATTTGTCTAAGTTGTCTTGGAAACATTGTGTCCGTGAAGGGGGTTGCCAGGACCACCTCGAATTTGGAGTTTCTGATCTCAGGATGTCAAACCAACCCACATGACCACGTGTTCTCAGTGCTTAGTTTGACCTAGGCTAGGGTAGCCAAGAGTCCTACAAGTGACCGGTGCAAATTCAAGGACAACAACCAAGAGTCACGAAAGCACTCACACCTCACCCTAGAGAACATACAGCGATTAAAGAAATACAAACTAATCCCTTGGAATGAAGGAGAACGGACTGATAAGCATGTCTAAGGGAGATAGCTGAGAAAGACCATGACGAGTATACTATGGAAAAGAAAAAGAGGACCCAGAAAATGGAAGGTGAACAGAAATCACACCTGAATTATCCACAATGAAAGATGATGTCCGTCTTTAGACAGACTCTGCTGGAACGTTTGAAAGTCAGAGAAATTCACAAGGCAAAAAACGGCAGCGAAGGTCAAGCATGGGCTAACTGGGAAGGGTGAGTTATGAGACTGCTCCAAGCAGGCTCTGAAACCTGTATCCAGGAAGCATGCTGGACCTCAGAGACACAATTATGACAAATCCTCTGACATCACAATGGACCCGAAAAACAACCTAGCCTCATCTACACAGTGCTAGAGTTGGGCTCACTAGTATATTTAACTCCCATTGCACTCAACTGCACGTTGCCACTGAACATGTAAGTGGCCGGCCGGTGGTGCAGTGGTGAGGTCCGCACCTTCTGGGTCTGTGGCCCAGTATGGGCTGGGTGGAATCCTCGGTTTGGGCCTCCTCACCACTGCTTCAGTTGTTCTGGTGCAGGCGTCCGAGGTAGAGTAGAGGCAGATGGGAAGGGACGTTGGACAGGGCCAGACTTCCACAGCAAATACAGGAGCATTGCCAGCAGATGTGAGCACAGCAATGCACTTGTGCCAAAACAAAACCAATTAAAAGTTGCAAAGAATAGAAAAACTGAAGCTAAGGAAAAAAAAAACAAAAAAACAGGAGCTTGCCATTACGAAGAATAGGATCTCTGTGAATAACCTTAGCAAAACAGGTGAATTCTATGTTAATTCAAAAACTAGCAAACCTTTGGGGAAAGAAACTCAAGAAGACACAAGAAAAAAAAAGATACCGAGGGATCTAGGAATGGAAGGATTAACACACTTGAAAGGTTCATACCGCAGTAAGGAATCTCTGGATTCCATGCAATCCCAGTCAAAGTTGCAGCAGTATTTGCCACAGAGAAGAAGAGAGAATCCTGAAGTTTCTAGCCAGCAACACGAGACCCTGACTAGGCAAAGGAATCCTCAGGAAAACGAACAAAGCAGCACGTGTCACAATTTCTGATTTCAACATAGAGGACAAAGCGCTAGGTACCGAAACGGCACAGTCTGGGCCCCAAAACAGGCATGAAGACCCATGCAAAACAATTGAGAGCCCAGAGCCCAACTCAAACTTACGTGGACAGCCCATTTTGGACCAGGGAGCCAAGTGGAGACAGCGGAGAAAGGAGAGTCTCTACAATAAACGGTGCTGGGAAGCCTGCACAGCCACATGGAACACAACGAGAGTACACCATGATGTTACACCTGGCACACACACCACCTGAAGTGGATTAAAGCCTTGAATGGCAGACTTGAAACCGTGAACCTTGTAGGAGAAGACCTAGGCAGAGTGCTCTTTGCCATCTGTCTGAGCCGCCTATTTGGAAGAAGCATGTCTGACTGGGCAAGGGCAACAAAGGAAACAAGAAACAAACGGGACCACATCAAATGCACACACTTCTGCCCACTCAAGGAAACCATCAACTGAATACTAAGACACCACAACAATTGGGAGAGGATGTTTGCAAACCACACATCGGACAAGGGGTGAAAAGCCCAAAGATACAATCAACTCGCACGTCTCCACAAGAAAAAAAACAAGCCAATGAAAACCTGGTCAAAAGATGGAAGCAGAGATTTCTCCGAAGAAGACAGAAAGAGGGCCAGTAGGTGCATGAAAACTTGTTCACCATCATTAAGTCTCAGGAAAATGCAAATCCAAACTGCAAGGCCATGGCAGCTCACTGTGGTCAGCATGGCTAGAAGGAAGCAGACAGGAAATAACAAGTGTCAGAGAGGAGGTGCAGAGAAGGGAAGCCTCCTGCACTGCTGGTGGGAGTGTAACCCGGTGCAGCCACGATGCCAAAGGTGTGGAACTGCCTCAGAAATTTAAGTATCCATGTCCCGTATGACCCAGCTATTAATCTGCCGCTTGCTTATCCAAAAAAGTCAGAAAGACTACCGCATAAAGACATGTGCATGGCTGTGTTCACCACAGTCTTACTCCTGATATCCAAGACTTGGAAAGCACCCTGGTGTCCAGCAAGGGATGATTGGAGAAGGAAGATGGGCTATAGCCACACAATGGTATACCACTCAGCCGGAACAAATGATGCAATCCAGCCATTTGTGACCACCAGAATGGCTGTGAGGGTTTTAGGGGAAGTGTAACAAGCCCCAGTGAGAAATTCAAATACCATAGAATCTCACTTACAAGGAGAAGAAAAAGCAAGCACTAACCAACAGGTGGCACTGAACATTTGTATGCGGGCTCCCAGAGGCAAAGAGGGGCGGTGACGGAGGGTGAAAGAGAAGATTAGGCACAAGTGTGTGGTGAGGGCCTGTGATTAGTCTTACACTGGTGAAGATGATGTAAGCTACACAGAAGTCTAAAGCAATGAGGATGTGAATCTGGAAGTTATAGTACGTTCTAATGCAGGGTCATGGCTATAAATTCACCTCAAATCAAAAATCCAAAAAGGGGTCCAGAATGATGTCATAAAGCTTTGGGGGCGGAAAGAGTTTACGGAAGGTGAACTTCCAAGGATGGAAAATCACCTCCAAATGCTTACAGATGCTACAGAAAGGCAGACCATTCCAAATAGGTGAAGAGGAATACTACGAAGAGAACATGATCAGTCCTAAACCCATGAACGAACGGAAAATGTTACCGTCCATGATGTTATTACTAATCACCTTCACGAATAATCCAAACAGGCCCACGTCTTCCCAAGTTCAGGCAAAAGGTTGGTCCAAAAGTACAATTCAGGGCCGGCCCTGTGGTGGAGCAGGTAAGTGCCCACATTCCGCTTGGGCGGCCCGGGCCTCACTGTTTCACATTACGAGTGCATATCACATTAGTAGTGTTAGGAAATATAGATTTCATGGTATGGTGCGGGCAGAGATCATAAATAAGCAGCAATTGTGAGGATACGTTATCAATACGCACAAGAAAAGGAACCATAAGAATATTACAATCTATGGAAGTATCTGGTACACTTCCCAAAGGCAGAAGGAAGGAAAACTTGTGACCTGCCAAGGTGGAATTGGCAGAGTGCCACGAGATGACACCATCATCGTGCATCAGAACATTCCCTGGGCAACTTCAACTTGTGAGGGAGTCCAGGACTTTTTCTGGGTAAGGTCCACCCATTTTGCCATCTACCCAAGATATAAGAGATAAAACCCAGGATAATCTTACAGGAGTGACACCAGTGTCTAGAGAGAATGTAGGAGCCCTTTCGAAGTTCAAGGAGAAAGATAGAAACTGACAACAATTGCAGAAAAAGGAAAACTATCCTACCTAGACAGGGTGAGGAGTCAGACTGGTCTGAGATGGCTGTGAAACTCTGTGTGCACGGAGGTTGTCAGGACAACTTCGAATTTTGAGGTCGCTTATGACATCACGGTGAACATGTCCCCCAGGGTGGCCGCATGGTTACAGTCTGAGGATTGGCCTAGGCTAGGCTATTAAAGGGACAGATACCCAGAAACAGGTTTGGCAAACAGAAAGCAGGCACAGAAACTAGAAGAGATAAAACAGAGTCTGATGCAAGGGATAAGAAAGGAACCCTAGGCCACAAGTGAGAATAGAGGGACAGGCACGGAGAGGAGAACATTGTCATCTATTCAAGTCTATGGGGAGGTCATGCTGATTCAAGCTTGCAACTTCATTGGAAACAAGTGGCCGGACTTGGCGTTCATCACACCTACAGTGCCCTCGTGCCTTAAGCATAATGCAAAGTCAAGAAAGATGTCTTGAGGACATTGAAGAGAAGAATCGATGCCTCCTTTCCAAGGCCCATAGCATTCTTTGCAGGTCAGTCTCTTTTTCCGAAGCTCTGGTGTCACGTGGGCCCACTGGGCACATGGTAATGTGTCCCAAGAGATGTCTTGGAAGCCTTGAAGGAATGGAGCCCTGTCACGCTTGGGGTATGTCTCTTTGTTTGGAAGTGCTCTACAAGGGTGCTGAAAAGCACCCTCTTCCACAGGGCTTCGTTCCTTCGTGAAGGCTGCCCTCCCAGGCTAGTGTGCTCTGTTTGCCTCCATCGAAATTCTCTCCCCCTACCTCTTGCCGTAGAAGGATTATTGATTATGTGTTTTGACACCATATGTAAGGAAGTTGCACGAAAATTAGAACTTTACAGTTGTGTTTCAAGAAAAATAAACAGGCCAGGGTAGAGGATGTAGGGCAAACAAATGGCACACCCTATAAAAATTAAGTAAGCCCGTATCTGGACGGAATCTAGGGCAACGTTCAAGGATCAGGGGTCAAGTTCGAAACTTCCCAAATCCGGAAAAGAGACAGAAAAATATCTTTCCTGGAGAGTGGAATTCATCCGATTTGTCTAAGTTGTCTTGGAAACATTGTGTCCGTGAAGGGGGTTGCCAGGACCACCTCGAATTTGGAGTTTCTGATCTCAGGATGTCAAACCAACCCACATGACCACGTGTTCTCAGTGCTTAGTTTGACCTAGGCTAGGGTAGCCAAGAGTCCTACAAGTGACCGGTGCAAATTCAAGGACAACAACCAAGAGTCACGAAAGCACTCACACCTCACCCTAGAGAACATACAGCGATTAAAGAAATACAAACTAATCCCTTGGAATGAAGGAGAACGGACTGATAAGCATGTCTAAGGGAGATAGCTGAGAAAGACCATGACGAGTATACTATGGAAAAGAAAAAGAGGACCCAGAAAATGGAAGGTGAACAGAAATCACACCTGAATTATCCACAATGAAAGATGATGTCCGTCTTTAGACAGACTCTGCTGGAACGTTTGAAAGTCAGAGAAATTCACAAGCCAAAAAACGGCAGCGAAGGTCAAGCATGGGCTAACTGGGAAGGGTGAGTTATGAGACTGCTCCAAGCAGGCTCTGAAACCTGTATCCAGGAAGCATGCTGGACCTCAGAGACACAATTATGACAAATCCTCTGACATCACAATGGACCCGAAAAACAACCTAGCCTCATCTACACAGTGCTAGAGTTGGGCTCACTAGTATATTTAACTCCCATTGCACTCAACTGCACGTTGCCACTGAACATGTAAGTGGCCGGCCGGTGGTGCAGTGGTGAGGTCCGCACCTTCTGGGTCTGTGGCCCAGTATGGGCTGGGTGGAATCCTCGGTTTGGGCCTCCTCACCACTGCTTCAGTTGTTCTGGTGCAGGCGTCCGAGGTAGAGTAGAGGCAGATGGGAAGGGACGTTGGACAGGGCCAGACTTCCACAGCAAATACAGGAGCATTGCCAGCAGATGTGAGCACAGCAATGCACTTGTGCCAAAACAAAACCAATTAAAAGTTGCAAAGAATAGAAAAACTGAAGCTAAGGAAAAAAAAAACAAAAAAACAGGAGCTTGCCATTACGAAGAATAGGATCTCTGTGAATAACCTTAGCAAAACAGGTGAATTCTATGTTAATTCAAAAACTAGCAAACCTTTGGGGAAAGAAACTCAAGAAGACACAAGAAAAAAAAAGATATCGAGGGATCTAGGAATGGAAGGATTAACACACTTGAAAGGTTCATACCGCAGTAAGGAATCTCTGGATTCCATGCAATCCCAGTCAAAGTTGCAGCAGTATTTGCCACAGAGAAGAAGAGAGAATCCTGAAGTTTCTAGCCAGCAACACGAGACCCTGACTAGGCAAAGGAATCCTCAGGAAAACGAACAAAGCAGCACGTGTCACAATTTCTGATTTCAACATAGAGGACGAAGCGCTAGGTACCGAAACGGCACAGTCTGGGCCCCAAAACAGGCATGAAGACCCATGCAAAACAATTGAGAGCCCAGAGCCCAACTCAAACTTACATGGACAGCCCATTTTGGACCAGGGAGCCAAGTGGAGACAGCGGAGAAAGGAGAGTCTCTACAATAAACGGTGCTGGGAAGCCTGCACAGCCACATGGAACACAACGAGAGTACACCATGATGTTACACCTGGCACACACACCACCTGAAGTGGATTAAAGCCTTGAATGGCAGACTTGAAACCGTGAACCTTGTAGGAGAAGACCTAGGCAGAGTGCTCTTTGCCATCTGTCTGAGCCGCCTATTTGGAAGAAGCATGTCTGACTGGGCAAGGGCAACAAAGGAAACAAGAAACAAACGGGACCACATCAAATGCACACACTTCTGCCCACTCAAGGAAACCATCAACTGAATACTAAGACACCACAACAATTGGGAGAGGATGTTTGCAAACCACACATCGGACAAGGGGTGAAAAGCCCAAAGATACAATCAACTCGCACGTCTCCACAAGAAAAAAAACAAGCCAATGAAAACCTGGTCAAAAGATGGAAGCAGAGATTTCTCCGAAGAAGACAGAAAGAGGGCCAGTAGGTGCATGAAAACTTGTTCACCATCATGAAGTCTCAGGAAAATGCAAATCCAAACTGCAAGGCCATGGCAGCTCACTGTGGTCAGCATGGCTAGAAGGAAGCAGACAGGAAATAACAAGTGTCAGAGAGGAGGTGGAGAGAAGGGAAGCCTCCTGCACTGCTGGTGGGAGTGTAACCCGGTGCAGCCACGATGCCAAAGGTGTGGAACTGCCTCAGAAGTTTAAGTATCCATGTCCCGTATGACCCAGCTATTAATCTGCCGCTTGCTTATCCAAAAAAGTCAGAAAGACTACCGCATAAAGACATGTGCATGGCTGTGTTCACCACAGTCTTACTCCTGATATCCAAGACTTGGAAAGCACCCTGGTGTCCAGCAAGGGATGATTGGAGAAGGAAGATGGGCTATAGCCACACAATGGTATACCACTCAGCCGGAACAAATGATGCAATCCAGCCATTTGTGACCACCAGAATGGCTGTGAGGGTTTTAGGGGAAGTGTAACAAGCCCCAGTGAGAAATTCAAATACCATAGAATCTCACTTACAAGGAGAAGAAAAAGCAAGCACTAACCAACAGGTGGCACTGAACATTTGTATGCGGGCTCCCAGAGGCAAAGAGGGGCGGTGACGGAGGGTGAAAGAGAAGATTAGGCACAAGTGTGTGGTGAGGGCCTGTGATTAGTCTTACACTGGTGAAGATGATGTAAGCTACACAGAAGTCTAAAGCAATGAGGATGTGAATCTGGAAGTTATAGTACGTTCTAATGCAGGGTCATGGCTATAAATTCACCTCAAATCAAAAATCCAAAAAGGGGTCCAGAATGATGTCATAAAGCTTTGGGGGCGGAAAGAGTTTACGGAAGGTGAACTTCCAAGGATGGAAAATCACCTCCAAATGCTTACAGATGCTACAGAAAGGCAGACCATTCCAAATAGGTGAAGAGGAATACTACGAAGAGAACATGATCAGTCCTAAACCCATGAACGAACGGAAAATGTTACCGTCCATGATGTTATTACTAATCACCTTCACGAATAATCCAAACAGGCCCACGTCTTCCCAAGTTCAGGCAAAAGGTTGGTCCAAAAGTACAATTCAGGGCCGGCCCTGTGGTGGAGCAGGTAAGTGCCCACATTCCGCTTGGGCGGCCCGGGCCTCACTGTTTCACATTACGAGTGCATATCACATTAGTAGTGTTAGGAAATATAGATTTCATGGTATGGTGCGGGCAGAGATCATAAATAAGCAGCAATTGTGAGGATACGTTATCAATACGCACAAGAAAAGGAACCATAAGAATATTACAATCTATGGAAGTATCTGGTACACTTCCCAAAGGCAGAAGGAAGGAAAACTTGTGACCTGCCAAGGTGGAATTGGCAGAGTGCCACGAGATGACACCATCATCGTGCATCAGAACATTCCCTGGGCAACTTCAACTTGTGAGGGAGTCCAGGACTTTTTCTGGGTAAGGTCCACCCATTTTGCCATCTACCCAAGATATAAGAGATAAAACCCAGGATAATCTTACAGGAGTGACACCAGTGTCTAGAGAGAATGTAGGAGCCCTTTCGAAGTTCAAGGAGAAAGATAGAAACTGACAACAATTGCAGAAAAAGGAAAACTATCCTACCTAGACAGGGTGAGGAGTCAGACTGGTCTGAGATGGCTGTGAAACTCTGTGTGCACGGAGGTTGTCAGGACAACTTCGAATTTTGAGGTCGCTTATGACATCACGGTGAACATGTCCCCCAGGGTGGCCGCATGGTTACAGTCTGAGGATTGGCCTAGGCTAGGCTATTAAAGGGACAGATACCCAGAAACAGGTTTGGCAAACAGAAAGCAGGCACAGAAACTAGAAGAGATAAAACAGAGTCTGATGCAAGGGATAAGAAAGGAACCCTAGGCCACAAGTGAGAATAGAGGGACAGGCACGGAGAGGAGAACATTGTCATCTATTCAAGTCTATGGGGAGGTCATGCTGATTCAAGCTTGCAACTTCATTGGAAACAAGTGGCCGGACTTGGCGTTCATCACACCTACAGTGCCCTTGTGCCTTAAGCATAATGCAAAGTCAAGAAAGATGTCTTGAGGACATTGAAGAGAAGAATCGATGCCTCCTTTCCAAGGCCCATAGCATTCTTTGAAGGTCAGTCTCTTTTTCCGAAGCTCTGGTGTCACGTGGGCCCACTGGGCACATGGTAATGTGTCCCAAGAGATGTCTTGGAAGCCTTGAAGGAATGGAGCCCTGTCACGCTTGGGGTATGTCTCTTTGTTTGGAAGTGCTCTACAAGGGTGCTGAAAAGCACCCTCTTCCACAGGGCTTCGTTCCTTCGTGAAGGCTGCCCTCCCAGGCTAGTGTGCTCTGTTTGCCTCCATCGAAATTCTCTCCCCCTACCTCTTGCCGTAGAAGGATTATTGATTATGTGTTTTGACACCATATGTAAGGAAGTTGCACGAAAATTAGAACTTTACAGTTGTGTTTCAAGAAAAATAAACAGGCCAGGGTAGAGGATGTAGGGCAAACAAATGGCACACCCTATAAAAATTAAGTAAGCCCGTATCTGGACGGAATCTAGGGGAACGTTCAAGGATCAGGGGTCAAGTTCGAAACTTCCCAAATCCGGAAAAGAGACAGAAAAATATCTTTCCTGGAGAGTGGAATTCATCCGATTTGTCTAAGTTGTCTTGGAAACATTGTGTCCGTGAAGGGGGTTGCCAGGACCACCTCGAATTTGGAGTTTCTGATCTCAGGATGTCAAACCAACCCACATGACCACGTGTTCTCAGTGCTTAGTTTGACCTAGGCTAGGGTAGCCAAGAGTCCTACAAGTGACCGGTGCAAATTCAAGGACAACAACCAAGAGTCACGAAAGCACTCACACCTCACCCTAGAGAACATACAGCGATTAAAGAAATACAAACTAATCCCTTGGAATGAAGGAGAACGGACTGATAAGCATGTCTAAGGGAGATAGCTGAGAAAGACCATGACGAGTATACTATGGAAAAGAAAAAGAGGACCCAGAAAATGGAAGGTGAACAGAAATCACACCTGAATTATCCACAATGAAAGATGATGTCCGTCTTTAGACAGACTCTGCTGGAACGTTTGAAAGTCAGAGAAATTCACAAGCCAAAAAACGGCAGCGAAGGTCAAGCATGGGCTAACTGGGAAGGGTGAGTTATGAGACTGCTCCAAGCAGGCTCTGAAACCTGTATCCAGGAAGCATGCTGGACCTCAGAGACACAATTATGACAAATCCTCTGACATCACAATGGACCCGAAAAACAACCTAGCCTCATCTACACAGTGCTAGAGTTGGGCTCACTAGTATATTTAACTCCCATTGCACTCAACTGCACGTTGCCACTGAACATGTAAGTGGCCGGCCGGTGGTGCAGTGGTGAGGTCCGCACCTTCTGGGTCTGTGGCCCAGTATGGGCTGGGTGGAATCCTCGGTTTGGGCCTCCTCACCACTGCTTCAGTTGTTCTGGTGCAGGCGTCCGAGGTAGAGTAGAGGCAGATGGGAAGGGACGTTGGACAGGGCCAGACTTCCACAGCAAATACAGGAGCATTGCCAGCAGATGTGAGCACAGCAATGCACTTGTGCCAAAACAAAACCAATTAAAAGTTGCAAAGAATAGAAAAACTGAAGCTAAGGAAAAAAAAAAACAAAAAAACAGGAGCTTGCCATTACGAAGAATAGGATCTCTGTGAATAACCTTAGCAAAACAGGTGAATTCTATGTTAATTCAAAAACTAGCAAACCTTTGGGGAAAGAAACTCAAGAAGACACAAGAAAAAAAAAAGATATCGAGGGATCTAGGAATGGAAGGATTAACACACTTGAAAGGTTCATACCGCAGTAAGGAATCTCTGGATTCCATGCAATCCCAGTCAAAGTTGCAGCAGTATTTGCCACAGAGAAGAAGAGAGAATCCTGAAGTTTCTAGCCAGCAACACGAGACCCTGACTAGGCAAAGGAATCCTCAGGAGAACGAACAAAGCAGCACGTGTCACAATTTCTGATTTCAACATAGAGGACGAAGCGCTAGGTACCGAAACGGCACAGTCTGGGCCCCAAAACAGGCATGAAGACCCATGCAAAACAATTGAGAGCCCAGAGCCCAACTCAAACTTACATGGACAGCCCATTTTGGACCAGGGAGCCAAGTGGAGACAGCGGAGAAAGGAGAGTCTCTACAATAAACGGTGCTGGGAAGCCTGCACAGCCACATGGAACACAACGAGAGTACACCATGATGTTACACCTGGCACACACACCACCTGAAATGGATTAAAGCCTTGAATGGCAGACTTGAAACCGTGAACCTTGTAGGAGAAGACCTAGGCAGAGTGCTCTTTGCCATCTGTCTGAGCCGCCTATTTGGAAGAAGCATGTCTGACTGGGCAAGGGCAACAAAGGAAACAAGAAACAAACGGGACCACATCAAATGCACACACTTCTGCCCACTCAAGGAAACCATCAACTGAATACTAAGACACCACAACAATTGGGAGAGGATGTTTGCAAACCACACATCGGACAAGGGGTGAAAAGCCCAAAGATACAATCAACTCGCACGTCTCCACAAGAAAAAAAACAAGCCAATGAAAACCTGGTCAAAAGATGGAAGCAGAGATTTCTCCGAAGAAGACAGAAAGAGGGCCAGTAGGTGCATGAAAACTTGTTCACCATCATGAAGTCTCAGGAAAATGCAAATCCAAACTGCAAGGCCATGGCAGCTCACTGTGGTCAGCATGGCTAGAAGGAAGCAGACAGGAAATAACAAGTGTCAGAGAGGAGGTGGAGAGAAGGGAAGCCTCCTGCACTGCTGGTGGGAGTGTAACCCGGTGCAGCCACGATGCCAAAGGTGTGGAACTGCCTCAGAAGTTTAAGTATCCATGTCCCGTATGACCCAGCTATTAATCTGCCGCTTGCTTATCCAAAAAAGTCAGAAAGACTACCGCATAAAGACATGTGCATGGCTGTGTTCACCACAGTCTTACTCCTGATATCCAAGACTTGGAAAGCACCCTGGTGTCCAGCAAGGGATGATTGGAGAAGGAAGATGGGCTATAGCCACACAATGGTATACCACTCAGCCGGAACAAATGATGCAATCCAGCCATTTGTGACCACCAGAATGGCTGTGAGGGTTTTAGGGGAAGTGTAACAAGCCCCAGTGAGAAATTCAAATACCATAGAATCTCACTTACAAGGAGAAGAAAAAGCAAGCACTAACCAACAGGTGGCACTGAACATTTGTATGCGGGCTCCCAGAGGCAAAGAGGGGCGGTGACGGAGGGTGAAAGAGAAGATTAGGCACAAGTGTGTGGTGAGGGCCTGTGATTAGTCTTACACTGGTGAAGATGATGTAAGCTACACAGAAGTCTAAAGCAATGAGGATGTGAATCTGGAAGTTATAGTACGTTCTAATGCAGGGTCATGGCTATAAATTCACCTCAAATCAAAAATCCAAAAAGGGGTCCAGAATGATGTCATAAAGCTTTGGGGGCGGAAAGAGTTTACGGAAGGTGAACTTCCAAGGATGGAAAATCACCTCCAAATGCTTACAGATGCTACAGAAAGGCAGACCATTCCAAATAGGTGAAGAGGAATACTACGAAGAGAACATGATCAGTCCTAAACCCATGAACGAACGGAAAATGTTACCGTCCATGATGTTATTACTAATCACCTTCACGAATAATCCAAACAGGCCCACGTCTTCCCAAGTTCAGGCAAAAGGTTGGTCCAAAAGTACAATTCAGGGCCGGCCCTGTGGTGGAGCAGGTAAGTGCCCACATTCCGCTTGGGCGGCCCGGGCCTCACTGTTTCACATTACGAGTGCATATCACATTAGTAGTGTTAGGAAATATAGATTTCATGGTATGGTGCGGGCAGAGATCATAAATAAGCAGCAATTGTGAGGATACGTTATCAATACGCACAAGAAAAGGAACCATAAGAATATTACAATCTATGGAAGTATCTGGTACACTTCCCAAAGGCAGAAGGAAGGAAAACTTGTGACCTGCCAAGGTGGAATTGGCAGAGTGCCACGAGATGACACCATCATCGTGCATCAGAACATTCCCTGGGCAACTTCAACTTGTGAGGGAGTCCAGGACTTTTTCTGGGTAAGGTCCACCCATTTTGCCATCTACCCAAGATATAAGAGATAAAACCCAGGATAATCTTACAGGAGTGACACCAGTGTCTAGAGAGAATGTAGGAGCCCTTTCGAAGTTCAAGGAGAAAGATAGAAACTGACAACAATTGCAGAAAAAGGAAAACTATCCTACCTAGACAGGGTGAGGAGTCAGACTGGTCTGAGATGGCTGTGAAACTCTGTGTGCACGGAGGTTGTCAGGACAACTTCGAATTTTGAGGTCGCTTATGACATCACGGTGAACATGTCCCCCAGGGTGGCCGCATGGTTACAGTCTGAGGATTGGCCTAGGCTAGGCTATTAAAGGGACAGATACCCAGAAACAGGTTTGGCAAACAGAAAGCAGGCACAGAAACTAGAAGAGATAAAACAGAGTCTGATGCAAGGGATAAGAAAGGAACCCTAGGCCACAAGTGAGAATAGAGGGACAGGCACGGAGAGGAGAACATTGTCATCTATTCAAGTCTATGGGGAGGTCATGCTGATTCAAGCTTGCAACTTCATTGGAAACAAGTGGCCGGACTTGGCGTTCATCACACCTACAGTGCCCTTGTGCCTTAAGCATAATGCAAAGTCAAGAAAGATGTCTTGAGGACATTGAAGAGAAGAATCGATGCCTCCTTTCCAAGGCCCATAGCATTCTTTGAAGGTCAGTCTCTTTTTCCGAAGCTCTGGTGTCACGTGGGCCCACTGGGCACATGGTAATGTGTCCCAAGAGATGTCTTGGAAGCCTTGAAGGAATGGAGCCCTGTCACGCTTGGGGTATGTCTCTTTGTTTGGAAGTGCTCTACAAGGGTGCTGAAAAGCACCCTCTTCCACAGGGCTTCGTTCCTTCGTGAAGGCTGCCCTCCCAGGCTAGTGTGCTCTGTTTGCCTCCATCGAAATTCTCTCCCCCTACCTCTTGCCGTAGAAGGATTATTGATTATGTGTTTTGACACCATATGTAAGGAAGTTGCACGAAAATTAGAACTTTACAGTTGTGTTTCAAGAAAAATAAACAGGCCAGGGTAGAGGATGTAGGGCAAACAAATGGCACACCCTATAAAAATTAAGTAAGCCCGTATCTGGACGGAATCTAGGGGAACGTTCAAGGATCAGGGGTCAAGTTCGAAACTTCCCAAATCCGGAAAAGAGACAGAAAAATATCTTTCCTGGAGAGTGGAATTCATCCGATTTGTCTAAGTTGTCTTGGAAACATTGTGTCCGTGAAGGGGGTTGCCAGGACCACCTCGAATTTGGAGTTTCTGATCTCAGGATGTCAAACCAACCCACATGACCACGTGTTCTCAGTGCTTAGTTTGACCTAGGCTAGGGTAGCCAAGAGTCCTACAAGTGACCGGTGCAAATTCAAGGACAACAACCAAGAGTCACGAAAGCACTCACACCTCACCCTAGAGAACATACAGCGATTAAAGAAATACAAACTAATCCCTTGGAATGAAGGAGAACGGACTGATAAGCATGTCTAAGGGAGATAGCTGAGAAAGACCATGACGAGTATACTATGGAAAAGAAAAAGAGGACCCAGAAAATGGAAGGTGAACAGAAATCACACCTGAATTATCCACAATGAAAGATGATGTCCGTCTTTAGACAGACTCTGCTGGAACGTTTGAAAGTCAGAGAAATTCACAAGCCAAAAAACGGCAGCGAAGGTCAAGCATGGGCTAACTGGGAAGGGTGAGTTATGAGACTGCTCCAAGCAGGCTCTGAAACCTGTATCCAGGAAGCATGCTGGACCTCAGAGACACAATTATGACAAATCCTCTGACATCACAATGGACCCGAAAAACAACCTAGCCTCATCTACACAGTGCTAGAGTTGGGCTCACTAGTATATTTAACTCCCATTGCACTCAACTGCACGTTGCCACTGAACATGTAAGTGGCCGGCCGGTGGTGCAGTGGTGAGGTCCGCACCTTCTGGGTCTGTGGCCCAGTATGGGCTGGGTGGAATCCTCGGTTTGGGCCTCCTCACCACTGCTTCAGTTGTTCTGGTGCAGGCGTCCGAGGTAGAGTAGAGGCAGATGGGAAGGGACGTTGGACAGGGCCTGACTTCCACAGCAAATACAGGAGCATTGCCAGCAGATGTGAGCACAGCAATGCACTTGTGCCAAAACAAAACCAATTAAAAGTTGCAAAGAATAGAAAAACTGAAGCTAAGGAAAAAAAAAAACAAAAAAACAGGAGCTTGCCATTACGAAGAATAGGATCTCTGTGAATAACCTTAGCAAAACAGGTGAATTCTATGTTAATTCAAAAACTAGCAAACCTTTGGGGAAAGAAACTCAAGAAGACACAAGAAAAAAAAAAGATATCGAGGGATCTAGGAATGGAAGGATTAACACACTTGAAAGGTTCATACCGCAGTAAGGAATCTCTGGATTCCATGCAATCCCAGTCAAAGTTGCAGCAGTATTTGCCACAGAGAAGAAGAGAGAATCCTGAAGTTTCTAGCCAGCAACACGAGACCCTGACTAGGCAAAGGAATCCTCAGGAAAACGAACAAAGCAGCACGTGTCACAATTTCTGATTTCAACATAGAGGACGAAGCGCTAGGTACCGAAACGGCACAGTCTGGGCCCCAAAACAGGCATGAAGACCCATGCAAAACAATTGAGAGCCCAGAGCCCAACTCAAACTTACATGGACAGCCCATTTTGGACCAGGGAGCCAAGTGGAGACAGCGGAGAAAGGAGAGTCTCTACAATAAACGGTGCTGGGAAGCCTGCACAGCCACATGGAACACAACGAGAGTACACCATGATGTTACACCTGGCACACACACCACCTGAAATGGATTAAAGCCTTGAATGGCAGACTTGAAACCGTGAACCTTGTAGGAGAAGACCTAGGCAGAGTGCTCTTTGCCATCTGTCTGAGCCGCCTATTTGGAAGAAGCATGTCTGACTGGGCAAGGGCAACAAAGGAAACAAGAAACAAACGGGACCACATCAAATGCACACACTTCTGCCCACTCAAGGAAACCATCAACTGAATACTAAGACACCACAACAATTGGGAGAGGATGTTTGCAAACCACACATCGGACAAGGGGTGAAAAGCCCAAAGATACAATCAACTCGCACGTCTCCACAAGAAAAAAAACAAGCCAATGAAAACCTGGTCAAAAGATGGAAGCAGAGATTTCTCCGAAGAAGACAGAAAGAGGGCCAGTAGGTGCATGAAAACTTGTTCACCATCATGAAGTCTCAGGAAAATGCAAATCCAAACTGCAAGGCCATGGCAGCTCACTGTGGTCAGCATGGCTAGAAGGAAGCAGACAGGAAATAACAAGTGTCAGAGAGGAGGTGGAGAGAAGGGAAGCCTCCTGCACTGCTGGTGGGAGTGTAACCCGGTGCAGCCACGATGCCAAAGGTGTGGAACTGCCTCAGAAGTTTAAGTATCCATGTCCCGTATGACCCAGCTATTAATCTGCCGCTTGCTTATCCAAAAAAGTCAGAAAGACTACCGCATAAAGACATGTGCATGGCTGTGTTCACCACAGTCTTACTCCTGATATCCAAGACTTGGAAAGCACCCTGGTGTCCAGCAAGGGATGATTGGAGAAGGAAGATGGGCTATAGCCACACAATGGTATACCACTCAGCCGGAACAAATGATGCAATCCAGCCATTTGTGACCACCAGAATGGCTGTGAGGGTTTTAGGGGAAGTGTAACAAGCCCCAGTGAGAAATTCAAATACCATAGAATCTCACTTACAAGGAGAAGAAAAAGCAAGCACTAACCAACAGGTGGCACTGAACATTTGTATGCGGGCTCCCAGAGGCAAAGAGGGGCGGTGACGGAGGGTGAAAGAGAAGATTAGGCACAAGTGTGTGGTGAGGGCCTGTGATTAGTCTTACACTGGTGAAGATGATGTAAGCTACACAGAAGTCTAAAGCAATGAGGATGTGAATCTGGAAGTTATAGTACGTTCTAATGCAGGGTCATGGCTATAAATTCACCTCAAATCAAAAATCCAAAAAGGGGTCCAGAATGATGTCATAAAGCTTTGGGGGCGGAAAGAGTTTACGGAAGGTGAACTTCCAAGGATGGAAAATCACCTCCAAATGCTTACAGATGCTACAGAAAGGCAGACCATTCCAAATAGGTGAAGAGGAATACTACGAAGAGAACATGATCAGTCCTAAACCCATGAACGAACGGAAAATGTTACCGTCCATGATGTTATTACTAATCACCTTCACGAATAATCCAAACAGGCCCACGTCTTCCCAAGTTCAGGCAAAAGGTTGGTCCAAAAGTACAATTCAGGGCCGGCCCTGTGGTGGAGCAGGTAAGTGCCCACATTCCGCTTGGGCGGCCCGGGCCTCACTGTTTCACATTACGAGTGCATATCACATTAGTAGTGTTAGGAAATATAGATTTCATGGTATGGTGCGGGCAGAGATCATAAATAAGCAGCAATTGTGAGGATACGTTATCAATACGCACAAGAAAAGGAACCATAAGAATATTACAATCTATGGAAGTATCTGGTACACTTCCCAAAGGCAGAAGGAAGGAAATCTTGTGACCTGCCAAGGTGGAATTGGCAGAGTGCCACGAGATGACACCATCATCGTGCATCAGAACATTCCCTGGGCAACTTCAACTTGTGAGGGAGTCCAGGACTTTTTCTGGGTAAGGTCCACCCATTTTGCCATCTACCCAAGATATAAGAGATAAAACCCAGGATAATCTTACAGGAGTGACACCAGTGTCTAGAGAGAATGTAGGAGCCCTTTCGAAGTTCAAGGAGAAAGATAGAAACTGACAACAATTGCAGAAAAAGGAAAACTATCCTACCTAGACAGGGTGAGGAGTCAGACTGGTCTGAGATGGCTGTGAAACTCTGTGTGCACGGAGGTTGTCAGGACAACTTCGAATTTTGAGGTCGCTTATGACATCACGGTGAACATGTCCCCCAGGGTGGCCGCATGGTTACAGTCTGAGGATTGGCCTAGGCTAGGCTATTAAAGGGACAGATACCCAGAAACAGGTTTGGCAAACAGAAAGCAGGCACAGAAACTAGAAGAGATAAAACAGAGTCTGATGCAAGGGATAAGAAAGGAACCCTAGGCCACAAGTGAGAATAGAGGGACAGGCACGGAGAGGAGAACATTGTCATCTATTCAAGTCTATGGGGAGGTCATGCTGATTCAAGCTTGCAACTTCATTGGAAACAAGTGGCCGGACTTGGCGTTCATCACACCTACAGTGCCCTTGTGCCTTAAGCATAATGCAAAGTCAAGAAAGATGTCTTGAGGACATTGAAGAGAAGAATCGATGCCTCCTTTCCAAGGCCCATAGCATTCTTTGAAGGTCAGTCTCTTTTTCCGAAGCTCTGGTGTCACGTGGGCCCACTGGGCACATGGTAATGTGTCCCAAGAGATGTCTTGGAAGCCTTGAAGGAATGGAGCCCTGTCACGCTTGGGGTATGTCTCTTTGTTTGGAAGTGCTCTACAAGGGTGCTGAAAAGCACCCTCTTCCACAGGGCTTCGTTCCTTCGTGAAGGCTGCCCTCCCAGGCTAGTGTGCTCTGTTTGCCTCCATCGAAATTCTCTCCCCCTACCTCTTGCCGTAGAAGGATTATTGATTATGTGTTTTGACACCATATGTAAGGAAGTTGCACGAAAATTAGAACTTTACAGTTGTGTTTCAAGAAAAATAAACAGGCCAGGGTAGAGGATGTAGGGCAAACAAATGGCACACCCTATAAAAATTAAGTAAGCCCGTATCTGGACGGAATCTAGGGGAACGTTCAAGGATCAGGGGTCAAGTTCGAAACTTCCCAAATCCGGAAAAGAGACAGAAAAATATCTTTCCTGGAGAGTGGAATTCATCCGATTTGTCTAAGTTGTCTTGGAAACATTGTGTCCGTGAAGGGGGTTGCCAGGACCACCTCGAATTTGGAGTTTCTGATCTCAGGATGTCAAACCAACCCACATGACCACGTGTTCTCAGTGCTTAGTTTGACCTAGGCTAGGGTAGCCAAGAGTCCTACAAGTGACCGGTGAAAATTCAAGGACAACAACCAAGAGTCACGAAAGCACTCACACCTCACCCTAGAGAACATACAGCGATTAAAGAAATACAAACTAATCCCTTGGAATGAAGGAGAACGGACTGATAAGCATGTCTAAGGGAGATAGCTGAGAAAGACCATGACGAGTATACTATGGAAAAGAAAAAGAGGACCCAGAAAATGGAAGGTGAACAGAAATCACACCTGAATTATCCACAATGAAAGATGATGTCCGTCTTTAGACAGACTCTGCTGGAACGTTTGAAAGTCAGAGAAATTCACAAGCCAAAAAACGGCAGCGAAGGTCAAGCATGGGCTAACTGGGAAGGGTGAGTTATGAGACTGCTCCAAGCAGGCTCTGAAACCTGTATCCAGGAAGCATGCTGGACCTCAGAGACACAATTATGACAAATCCTCTGACATCACAATGGACCCGAAAAACAACCTAGCCTCATCTACACAGTGCTAGAGTTGGGCTCACTAGTATATTTAACTCCCATTGCACTCAACTGCACGTTGCCACTGAACATGTAAGTGGCCGGCCGGTGGTGCAGTGGTGAGGTCCGCACCTTCTGGGTCTGTGGCCCAGTATGGGCTGGGTGGAATCCTCGGTTTGGGCCTCCTCACCACTGCTTCAGTTGTTCTGGTGCAGGCGTCCGAGGTAGAGTAGAGGCAGATGGGAAGGGACGTTGGACAGGGCCAGACTTCCACAGCAAATACAGGAGCATTGCCAGCAGATGTGAGCACAGCAATGCACTTGTGCCAAAACAAAACCAATTAAAAGTTGCAAAGAATAGAAAAACTGAAGCTAAGGAAAAAAAAAAACAAAAAAACAGGAGCTTGCCATTACGAAGAATAGGATCTCTGTGAATAACCTTAGCAAAACAGGTGAATTCTATGTTAATTCAAAAACTAGCAAACCTTTGGGGAAAGAAACTCAAGAAGACACAAGAAAAAAAAAAGATATCGAGGGATCTAGGAATGGAAGGATTAACACACTTGAAAGGTTCATACCGCAGTAAGGAATCTCTGGATTCCATGCAATCCCAGTCAAAGTTGCAGCAGTATTTGCCACAGAGAAGAAGAGAGAATCCTGAAGTTTCTAGCCAGCAACACGAGACCCTGACTAGGCAAAGGAATCCTCAGGAAAACGAACAAAGCAGCACGTGTCACAATTTCTGATTTCAACATAGAGGACGAAGCGCTAGGTACCGAAACGGCACAGTCTGGGCCCCAAAACAGGCATGAAGACCCATGCAAAACAATTGAGAGCCCAGAGCCCAACTCAAACTTACATGGACAGCCCATTTTGGACCAGGGAGCCAAGTGGAGACAGCGGAGAAAGGAGAGTCTCTACAATAAACGGTGCTGGGAAGCCTGCACAGCCACATGGAACACAACGAGAGTACACCATGATGTTACACCTGGCACACACACCACCTGAAATGGATTAAAGCCTTGAATGGCAGACTTGAAACCGTGAACCTTGTAGGAGAAGACCTAGGCAGAGTGCTCTTTGCCATCTGTCTGAGCCGCCTATTTGGAAGAAGCATGTCTGACTGGGCAAGGGCAACAAAGGAAACAAGAAACAAACGGGACCACATCAAATGCACACACTTCTGCCCACTCAAGGAAACCATCAACTGAATACTAAGACACCACAACAATTGGGAGAGGATGTTTGCAAACCACACATCGGACAAGGGGTGAAAAGCCCAAAGATACAATCAACTCGCACGTCTCCACAAGAAAAAAAACAAGCCAATGAAAACCTGGTCAAAAGATGGAAGCAGAGATTTCTCCGAAGAAGACAGAAAGAGGGCCAGTAGGTGCATGAAAACTTGTTCACCATCATGAAGTCTCAGGAAAATGCAAATCCAAACTGCAAGGCCATGGCAGCTCACTGTGGTCAGCATGGCTAGAAGGAAGCAGACAGGAAATAACAAGTGTCAGAGAGGAGGTGGAGAGAAGGGAAGCCTCCTGCACTGCTGGTGGGAGTGTAACCCGGTGCAGCCACGATGCCAAAGGTGTGGAACTGCCTCAGAAGTTTAAGTATCCATGTCCCGTATGACCCAGCTATTAATCTGCCGCTTGCTTATCCAAAAAAGTCAGAAAGACTACCGCATAAAGACATGTGCATGGCTGTGTTCACCACAGTCTTACTCCTGATATCCAAGACTTGGAAAGCACCCTGGTGTCCAGCAAGGGATGATTGGAGAAGGAAGATGGGCTATAGCCACACAATGGTATACCACTCAGCCGGAACAAATGATGCAATCCAGCCATTTGTGACCACCAGAATGGCTGTGAGGGTTTTAGGGGAAGTGTAACAAGCCCCAGTGAGAAATTCAAATACCATAGAATCTCACTTACAAGGAGAAGAAAAAGCAAGCACTAACCAACAGGTGGCACTGAACATTTGTATGCGGGCTCCCAGAGGCAAAGAGGGGCGGTGACGGAGGGTGAAAGAGAAGATTAGGCACAAGTGTGTGGTGAGGGCCTGTGATTAGTCTTACACTGGTGAAGATGATGTAAGCTACACAGAAGTCTAAAGCAATGAGGATGTGAATCTGGAAGTTATAGTACGTTCTAATGCAGGGTCATGGCTATAAATTCACCTCAAATCAAAAATCCAAAAAGGGGTCCAGAATGATGTCATAAAGCTTTGGGGGCGGAAAGAGTTTACGGAAGGTGAACTTCCAAGGATGGAAAATCACCTCCAAATGCTTACAGATGCTACAGAAAGGCAGACCATTCCAAATAGGTGAAGAGGAATACTACGAAGAGAACATGATCAGTCCTAAACCCATGAACGAACGGAAAATGTTACCGTCCATGATGTTATTACTAATCACCTTCACGAATAATCCAAACAGGCCCACGTCTTCCCAAGTTCAGGCAAAAGGTTGGTCCAAAAGTACAATTCAGGGCCGGCCCTGTGGTGGAGCAGGTAAGTGCCCACATTCCGCTTGGGCGGCCCGGGCCTCACTGTTTCACATTACGAGTGCATATCACATTAGTAGTGTTAGGAAATATAGATTTCATGGTATGGTGCGGGCAGAGATCATAAATAAGCAGCAATTGTGAGGATACGTTATCAATACGCACAAGAAAAGGAACCATAAGAATATTACAATCTATGGAAGTATCTGGTACACTTCCCAAAGGCAGAAGGAAGGAAATCTTGTGACCTGCCAAGGTGGAATTGGCAGAGTGCCACGAGATGACACCATCATCGTGCATCAGAACATTCCCTGGGCAACTTCAACTTGTGAGGGAGTCCAGGACTTTTTCTGGGTAAGGTCCACCCATTTTGCCATCTACCCAAGATATAAGAGATAAAACCCAGGATAATCTTACAGGAGTGACACCAGTGTCTAGAGAGAATGTAGGAGCCCTTTCGAAGTTCAAGGAGAAAGATAGAAACTGACAACAATTGCAGAAAAAGGAAAACTATCCTACCTAGACAGGGTGAGGAGTCAGACTGGTCTGAGATGGCTGTGAAACTCTGTGTGCACGGAGGTTGTCAGGACAACTTCGAATTTTGAGGTCGCTTATGACATCACGGTGAACATGTCCCCCAGGGTGGCCGCATGGTTACAGTCTGAGGATTGGCCTAGGCTAGGCTATTAAAGGGACAGATACCCAGAAACAGGTTTGGCAAACAGAAAGCAGGCACAGAAACTAGAAGAGATAAAACAGAGTCTGATGCAAGGGATAAGAAAGGAACCCTAGGCCACAAGTGAGAATAGAGGGACAGGCACGGAGAGGAGAACATTGTCATCTATTCAAGTCTATGGGGAGGTCATGCTGATTCAAGCTTGCAACTTCATTGGAAACAAGTGGCCGGACTTGGCGTTCATCACACCTACAGTGCCCTTGTGCCTTAAGCATAATGCAAAGTCAAGAAAGATGTCTTGAGGACATTGAAGAGAAGAATCGATGCCTCCTTTCCAAGGCCCATAGCATTCTTTGAAGGTCAGTCTCTTTTTCCGAAGCTCTGGTGTCACGTGGGCCCACTGGGCACATGGTAATGTGTCCCAAGAGATGTCTTGGAAGCCTTGAAGGAATGGAGCCCTGTCACGCTTGGGGTATGTCTCTTTGTTTGGAAGTGCTCTACAAGGGTGCTGAAAAGCACCCTCTTCCACAGGGCTTCGTTCCTTCGTGAAGGCTGCCCTCCCAGGCTAGTGTGCTCTGTTTGCCTCCATCGAAATTCTCTCCCCCTACCTCTTGCCGTAGAAGGATTATTGATTATGTGTTTTGACACCATATGTAAGGAAGTTGCACGAAAATTAGAACTTTACAGTTGTGTTTCAAGAAAAATAAACAGGCCAGGGTAGAGGATGTAGGGCAAACAAATGGCACACCCTATAAAAATTAAGTAAGCCCGTATCTGGACGGAATCTAGGGCAACGTTCAAGGATCAGGGGTCAAGTTCGAAACTTCCCAAATCCGGAAAAGAGACAGAAAAATATCTTTCCTGGAGAGTGGAATTCATCCGATTTGTCTAAGTTGTCTTGGAAACATTGTGTCCGTGAAGGGGGTTGCCAGGACCACCTCGAATTTGGAGTTTCTGATCTCAGGATGTCAAACCAACCCACATGACCACGTGTTCTCAGTGCTTAGTTTGACCTTGGCTAGGGTAGCCAAGAGTCCTACAAGTGACCGGTGCAAATTCAAGGACAACAACCAAGAGTCACGAAAGCACTCACACCTCACCCTAGAGAACATACAGCGATTAACGAAATACAAACTAATCCCTTGGAATGAAGGAGAACGGACTGATAAGCATGTCTAAGGGAGATAGCTGAGAAAGACCATGACGAGTATACTATGGAAAAGAAAAAGAGGACCCAGAAAATGGAAGGTGAACAGAAATCACACCTGAATTATCCACAATGAAAGATGATGTCCGTCTTTAGACAGACTCTGCTGGAACGTTTGAAAGTCAGAGAAATTCACAAGCCAAAAAACGGCAGCGAAGGTCAAGCATGGGCTAACTGGGAAGGGTGAGTTATGAGACTGCTCCAAGCAGGCTCTGAAACCTGTATCCAGGAAGCATGCTGGACCTCAGAGACACAATTATGACAAATCCTCTGACATCACAATGGACCCGAAAAACAACCTAGCCTCATCTACACAGTGCTAGAGTTGGGCTCACTAGTATATTTAACTCCCGTTGCACTCAACTGCACGTTGCCACTGAACATGTAAGTGGCCGGCCGGTGGTGCAGTGGTGAGGTCCGCACCTTCTGGGTCTGTGGCCCAGTATGGGCTGGGTGGAATCCTCGGCTTGGGCCTCCTCACCACTGCTTCAGTTGTTCTGGTGCAGGCGTCCGAGGTAGAGTAGAGGCAGATGGGAAGGGACGTTGGACAGGGCCAGACTTCCACAGCAAATACAGGAGCATTGCCAGCAGATGTGAGCACAGCAATGCACTTGTGCCAAAACAAAACCAATTAAAAGTTGCAAAGAATAGAAAAACTGAAGCTAAGGAAAAAAAAAACAAAAAAACAGGAGCTTGCCATTACGAAGAATAGGATCTCTGTGAATAACCTTAGCAAAACAGGTGAATTCTATGTTAATTCAAAAACTAGCAAACCTTTGGGGAAAGAAACTCAAGAAGACACAAGAAAAAAAAAGATATCGAGGGATCTAGGAATGGAAGGATTAACACACTTGAAAGGTTCATACCGCAGTAAGGAATCTCTGGATTCCATGCAATCCCAGTCAAAGTTGCAGCAGTATTTGCCACAGAGAAGAAGAGAGAATCCTAAAGTTTCTAGCCAGCAACACGAGACCCTGACTAGGCAAAGGAATCCTCAGGAAAACGAACAAAGCAGCACGTGTCACAATTTCTGATTTCAACATAGAGGACGAAGCGCTAGGTACCGAAACGGCACAGTCTGGGCCCCAAAACAGGCATGAAGACCCATGCAAAACAATTGAGAGCCCAGAGCCCAACTCAAACTTACATGGACAGCCCATTTTGGACCAGGGAGCCAAGTGGAGACAGCGGAGAAAGGAGAGTCTCTACAATAAACGGTGCTGGGAAGCCTGCACAGCCACATGGAACACAACGAGAGTCCGCCATGATGTTACACCTGGCACACACACCACCTGAAGTGGATTAAAGCCTTGAATGGCAGACTTGAAACCGTGAACCTTGTAGGAGAAGACCTAGGCAGAGTGCTCTTTGCCATCTGTCTGAGCCGCCTGTTTGGAAGAAGCATGTCTGACTGGGCAAGGGCAACAAAGGAAACAAGAAACAAACGGGACCACATCAAATGCACACACTTCTGCCCACTCAAGGAAACCATCAACTGAATACTAAGACACCACAACAATTGGGAGAGGATGTTTGCAAACCACACATCGGACAAGGGGTGAAAAGCCCAAAGATACAATCAACTCGCACGTCTCCACAAGAAAAAAAACAAGCCAATGAAAACCTGGTCAAAAGATGGAAGCAGAGATTTCTCCGAAGAAGACAGAAAGAGGGCCAGTAGGTGCATGAAAACTTGTTCACCATCATGAAGTCTCAGGAAAATGCAAATCCAAACTGCAAGGCCATGGCAGCTCACTGTGGTCAGCATGGCTAGAAGGAAGCAGACAGGAAATAACAAGTGTCAGAGAGGAGGTGGAGAGAAGGGAAGCCTCCTGCACTGCTGGTGGGAGTGTAACCCGGTGCAGCCACGATGCCAAAGGTGTGGAACTGCCTCAGAAGTTTAAGTATCCATGTCCCGTATGACCCAGCTATTAATCTGCCGCTTGCTTATCCAAAAAAGTCAGAAAGACTACCGCATAAAGACATGTGCATGGCTGTGTTCACCACAGTCTTACTCCTGATATCCAAGACTTGGAAAGCACCCTGGTGTCCAGCAAGGGATGATTGGAGAAGGAAGATGGGCTATAGCCACACAATGGTATACCACTCAGCCGGAACAAATGATGCAATCCAGCCATTTGTGACCACCAGAATGGCTGTGAGGGTTTTAGGGGAAGTGTAACAAGCCCCAGTGAGAAATTCAAATACCATAGAATCTCACTTACAAGGAGAAGAAAAAGCAAGCACTAACCAACAGGTGGCACTGAACATTTGTATGCGGGCTCCCAGAGGCAAAGAGGGGCGGTGACGGAGGGTGAAAGAGAAGATTAGGCACAAGTGTGTGGTGAGGGCCTGTGATTAGTCTTACACTGGTGAAGATGATGTAAGCTACACAGAAGTCTAAAGCAATGAGGATGTGAATCTGGAAGTTATAGTACGTTCTAATGCAGGGTCATGGCTATAAATTCACCTCAAATCAAAAATCCAAAAAGGGGTCCAGAATGATGTCATAAAGCTTTGGGGGCGGAAAGAGTTTACGGAAGGTGAACTTCCAAGGATGGAAAATCACCTCCAAATGCTTACAGATGCTACAGAAAGGCAGACCATTCCAAATAGGTGAAGAGGAATACTACGAAGAGAACATGATCAGTCCTAAACCCATGAACGAACGGAAAATGTTACCGTCCATGATGTTATTACTAATCACCTTCACGAATAATCCAAACAGGCCCACGTCTTCCCAAGTTCAGGCAAAAGGTTGGTCCAAAAGTACAATTCAGGGCCGGCCCTGTGGTGGAGCAGGTAAGTGCCCACATTCCGCTTGGGCGGCCCGGGCCTCACTGTTTCACATTACGAGTGCATATCACATTAGTAGTGTTAGGAAATATAGATTTCATGGTATGGTGCGGGCAGAGATCATAAATAAGCAGCAATTGTGAGGATACGTTATCAATACGCACAAGAAAAGGAACCATAAGAATATTACAATCTATGGAAGTATCTGGTACACTTCCCAAAGGCAGAAGGAAGGAAAACTTGTGACCTGCCAAGGTGGAATTGGCAGAGTGCCACGAGATGACACCATCATCGTGCATCAGAACATTCCCTGGGCAACTTCAACTTGTGAGGGAGTCCAGGGCTTTTTCTGGGTAAGGTCCACCCATTTTGCCATCTACCCAAGATATAAGAGATAAAACCCAGGATAATCTTACAGGAGTGACACCAGTGTCTAGAGAGAATGTAGGAGCCCTTTCGAAGTTCAAGGAGAAAGATAGAAACTGACAACAATTGCAGAAAAAGGAAAACTATCCTACCTAGACAGGGTGAGGAGTCAGACTGGTCTGAGATGGCTGTGAAACTCTGTGTGCACGGAGGTTGTCAGGACAACTTCGAATTTTGAGGTCGCTTATGACATCACGGTGAACATGTCCCCCAGGGTGGCCGCATGGTTACAGTCTGAGGATTGGCCTAGGCTAGGCTATTAAAGGGACAGATACCCAGAAACAGGTTTGGCAAACAGAAAGCAGGCACAGAAACTAGAAGAGATAAAACAGAGTCTGATGCAAGGGATAAGAAAGGAACCCTAGGCCACAAGTGAGAATAGAGGGACAGGCACGGAGAGGAGAACATTGTCATCTATTCAAGTCTATGGGGAGGTCATGCTGATTCAAGCTTGCAACTTCATTGGAAACAAGTGGCCGGACTTGGCGTTCATCACACCTACAGTGCCCTTGTGCCTTAAGCATAATGCAAAGTCAAGAAAGATGTCTTGAGGACATTGAAGAGAAGAATCGATGCCTCCTTTCCAAGGCCCATAGCATTCTTTGAAGGTCAGTCTCTTTTTCCGAAGCTCTGGTGTCACGTGGGCCCACTGGGCACATGGTAATGTGTCCCAAGAGATGTCTTGGAAGCCTTGAAGGAATGGAGCCCTGTCACGCTTGGGGTATGTCTCTTTGTTTGGAAGTGCTCTACAAGGGTGCTGAAAAGCACCCTCTTCCACAGGGCTTCGTTCCTTCGTGAAGGCTGCCCTCCCAGGCTAGTGTGCTCTGTTTGCCTCCATCGAAATTCTCTCCCCCTACCTCTTGCCGTAGAAGGATTATTGATTATGTGTTTTGACACCATATGTAAGGAAGTTGCACGAAAATTAGAACTTTACAGTTGTGTTTCAAGAAAAATAAACAGGCCAGGGTAGAGGATGTAGGGCAAACAAATGGCACACCCTATAAAAATTAAGTAAGCCCGTATCTGGACGGAATCTAGGGGAACGTTCAAGGATCAGGGGTCAAGTTCGAAACTTCCCAAATCCGGAAAAGAGACAGAAAAATATCTTTCCTGGAGAGTGGAATTCATCCGATTTGTCTAAGTTGTCTTGGAAACATTGTGTCCGTGAAGGGGGTTGCCAGGACCACCTCGAATTTGGAGTTTCTGATCTCAGGATGTCAAACCAACCCACATGACCACGTGTTCTCAGTGCTTAGTTTGACCTTGGCTAGGGTAGCCAAGAGTCCTACAAGTGACCGGTGCAAATTCAAGGACAACAACCAAGAGTCACGAAAGCACTCACACCTCACCCTAGAGAACATACAGCGATTAACGAAATACAAACTAATCCCTTGGAATGAAGGAGAACGGACTGATAAGCATGTCTAAGGGAGATAGCTGAGAAAGACCATGACGAGTATACTATGGAAAAGAAAAAGAGGACCCAGAAAATGGAAGGTGAACAGAAATCACACCTGAATTATCCACAATGAAAGATGATGTCCGTCTTTAGACAGACTCTGCTGGAACGTTTGAAAGTCAGAGAAATTCACAAGCCAAAAAACGGCAGCGAAGGTCAAGCATGGGCTAACTGGGAAGGGTGAGTTATGAGACTGCTCCAAGCAGGCTCTGAAACCTGTATCCAGGAAGCATGCTGGACCTCAGAGACACAATTATGACAAATCCTCTGACATCACAATGGACCCGAAAAACAACCTAGCCTCATCTACACAGTGCTAGAGTTGGGCTCACTAGTATATTTAACTCCCGTTGCACTCAACTGCACGTTGCCACTGAACATGTAAGTGGCCGGCCGGTGGTGCAGTGGTGAGGTCCGCACCTTCTGGGTCTGTGGCCCAGTATGGGCTGGGTGGAATCCTCGGCTTGGGCCTCCTCACCACTGCTTCAGTTGTTCTGGTGCAGGCGTCCGAGGTAGAGTAGAGGCAGATGGGAAGGGACGTTGGACAGGGCCAGACTTCCACAGCAAATACAGGAGCATTGCCAGCAGATGTGAGCACAGCAATGCACTTGTGCCAAAACAAAACCAATTAAAAGTTGCAAAGAATAGAAAAACTGAAGCTAAGGAAAAAAAAAACAAAAAAACAGGAGCTTGCCATTACGAAGAATAGGATCTCTGTGAATAACCTTAGCAAAACAGGTGAATTCTATGTTAATTCAAAAACTAGCAAACCTTTGGGGAAAGAAACTCAAGAAGACACAAGAAAAAAAAAGATATCGAGGGATCTAGGAATGGAAGGATTAACACACTTGAAAGGTTCATACCGCAGTAAGGAATCTCTGGATTCCATGCAATCCCAGTCAAAGTTGCAGCAGTATTTGCCACAGAGAAGAAGAGAGAATCCTAAAGTTTCTAGCCAGCAACACGAGACCCTGACTAGGCAAAGGAATCCTCAGGAAAACGAACAAAGCAGCACGTGTCACAATTTCTGATTTCAACATAGAGGACGAAGCGCTAGGTACCGAAACGGCACAGTCTGGGCCCCAAAACAGGCATGAAGACCCATGCAAAACAATTGAGAGCCCAGAGCCCAACTCAAACTTACATGGACAGCCCATTTTGGACCAGGGAGCCAAGTGGAGACAGCGGAGAAAGGAGAGTCTCTACAATAAACGGTGCTGGGAAGCCTGCACAGCCACATGGAACACAACGAGAGTCCGCCATGATGTTACACCTGGCACACACACCACCTGAAGTGGATTAAAGCCTTGAATGGCAGACTTGAAACCGTGAACCTTGTAGGAGAAGACCTAGGCAGAGTGCTCTTTGCCATCTGTCTGAGCCGCCTGTTTGGAAGAAGCATGTCTGACTGGGCAAGGGCAACAAAGGAAACAAGAAACAAACGGGACCACATCAAATGCACACACTTCTGCCCACTCAAGGAAACCATCAACTGAATACTAAGACACCACAACAATTGGGAGAGGATGTTTGCAAACCACACATCGGACAAGGGGTGAAAAGCCCAAAGATACAATCAACTCGCACGTCTCCACAAGAAAAAAAACAAGCCAATGAAAACCTGGTCAAAAGATGGAAGCAGAGATTTCTCCGAAGAAGACAGAAAGAGGGCCAGTAGGTGCATGAAAACTTGTTCACCATCATGAAGTCTCAGGAAAATGCAAATCCAAACTGCAAGGCCATGGCAGCTCACTGTGGTCAGCATGGCTAGAAGGAAGCAGACAGGAAATAACAAGTGTCAGAGAGGAGGTGGAGAGAAGGGAAGCCTCCTGCACTGCTGGTGGGAGTGTAACCCGGTGCAGCCACGATGCCAAAGGTGTGGAACTGCCTCAGAAGTTTAAGTATCCATGTCCCGTATGACCCAGCTATTAATCTGCCGCTTGCTTATCCAAAAAAGTCAGAAAGACTACCGCATAAAGACATGTGCATGGCTGTGTTCACCACAGTCTTACTCCTGATATCCAAGACTTGGAAAGCACCCTGGTGTCCAGCAAGGGATGATTGGAGAAGGAAGATGGGCTATAGCCACACAATGGTATACCACTCAGCCGGAACAAATGATGCAATCCAGCCATTTGTGACCACCAGAATGGCTGTGAGGGTTTTAGGGGAAGTGTAACAAGCCCCAGTGAGAAATTCAAATACCATAGAATCTCACTTACAAGGAGAAGAAAAAGCAAGCACTAACCAACAGGTGGCACTGAACATTTGTATGCGGGCTCCCAGAGGCAAAGAGGGGCGGTGACGGAGGGTGAAAGAGAAGATTAGGCACAAGTGTGTGGTGAGGGCCTGTGATTAGTCTTACACTGGTGAAGATGATGTAAGCTACACAGAAGTCTAAAGCAATGAGGATGTGAATCTGGAAGTTATAGTACGTTCTAATGCAGGGTCATGGCTATAAATTCACCTCAAATCAAAAATCCAAAAAGGGGTCCAGAATGATGTCATAAAGCTTTGGGGGCGGAAAGAGTTTACGGAAGGTGAACTTCCAAGGATGGAAAATCACCTCCAAATGCTTACAGATGCTACAGAAAGGCAGACCATTCCAAATAGGTGAAGAGGAATACTACGAAGAGAACATGATCAGTCCTAAACCCATGAACGAACGGAAAATGTTACCGTCCATGATGTTATTACTAATCACCTTCACGAATAATCCAAACAGGCCCACGTCTTCCCAAGTTCAGGCAAAAGGTTGGTCCAAAAGTACAATTCAGGGCCGGCCCTGTGGTGGAGCAGGTAAGTGCCCACATTCCGCTTGGGCGGCCCGGGCCTCACTGTTTCACATTACGAGTGCATATCACATTAGTAGTGTTAGGAAATATAGATTTCATGGTATGGTGCGGGCAGAGATCATAAATAAGCAGCAATTGTGAGGATACGTTATCAATACGCACAAGAAAAGGAACCATAAGAATATCACAATCTATGGAAGTATCTGGTACACTTCCCAAAGGCAGAAGGAAGGAAATCTTGTGACCTGCCAAGGTGGAATTGGCAGAGTGCCACGAGATGACACCATCATCGTGCATCAGAACATTCCCTGGGCAACTTCAACTTGTGAGGGAGTCCAGGACTTTTTCTGGGTAAGGTCCACCCATTTTGCCATCTACCCAAGATATAAGAGATAAAACCCAGGATAATCTTACAGGAGTGACACCAGTGTCTAGAGAGAATGTAGGAGCCCTTTCGAAGTTCAAGGAGAAAGATAGAAACTGACAACAATTGCAGAAAAAGGAAAACTATCCTACCTAGACAGGGTGAGGAGTCAGACTGGTCTGAGATGGCTGTGAAACTCTGTGTGCACGGAGGTTGTCAGGACAACTTCGAATTTTGAGGTCGCTTATGACATCACGGTGAACATGTCCCCCCAGGGTGGCCGCATGGTTACAGTCTGAGGATTGGCCTAGGCTAGGCTATTAAAGGGACAGATACCCAGAAACAGGTTTGGCAAACAGAAAGCAGGCACAGAAACTAGAAGAGATAAAACAGAGTCTGATGCAAGGGATAAGAAAGGAACCCTAGGCCACAAGTGAGAATAGAGGGACAGGCACGGAGAGGAGAACATTGTCATCTATTCAAGTCTATGGGGAGGTCATGCTGATTCAAGCTTGCAACTTCATTGGAAACAAGTGGCCGGACTTGGCGTTCATCACACCTACAGTGCCCTCGTGCCTTAAGCATAATGCAAAGTCAAGAAAGATGTCTTGAGGACATTGAAGAGAAGAATCGATGCCTCCTTTCCAAGGCCCGTAGCATTCTTTGAAGGTCAGTCTCTTTTTCCGAAGCTCTGGTGTCACGTGGGCCCACTGGGCACATGGTAATGTGTCCCAAGAGATGTCTTGGAAGCCTTGAAGGAATGGAGCCCTGTCACGCTTGGGGTATGTCTCTTTGTTTGGAAGTGCTCTACAAGGGTGCTGAAAAGCACCCTCTTCCACAGGGCTTCGTTCCTTCGTGAAGGCTGCCCTCCCAGGCTAGTGTGCTCTGTTTGCCTCCATCGAAATTCTCTCCCCCTACCTCTTGCCGTAGAAGGATTATTGATTATGTGTTTTGACACCATATGTAAGGAAGTTGCACGAAAATTAGAACTTTACAGTTGTGTTTCAAGAAAAATAAACAGGCCAGGGTAGAGGATGTAGGGCAAACAAATGGCACACCCTATAAAAATTAAGTAAGCCCGTATCTGGACGGAATCTAGGGGAACGTTCAAGGATCAGGGGTCAAGTTCGAAACTTCCCAAATCCGGAAAAGAGACAGAAAAATATCTTTCCTGGAGAGTGGAATTCATCCGATTTGTCTAAGTTGTCTTGGAAACATTGTGTCCGTGAAGGGGGTTGCCAGGACCACCTCGAATTTGGAGTTTCTGATCTCAGGATGTCAAACCAACCCACATGACCACGTGTTCTCAGTGCTTAGTTTGACCTAGGCTAGGGTAGCCAAGAGTCCTACAAGTGACCGGTGCAAATTCAAGGACAACAACCAAGAGTCACGAAAGCACTCACACCTCACCCTAGAGAACATACAGCGATTAACGAAATACAAACTAATCCCTTGGAATGAAGGAGAACGGACTGATAAGCATGTCTAAGGGAGATAGCTGAGAAAGACCATGACGAGTATACTATGGAAAAGAAAAAGAGGACCCAGAAAATGGAAGGTGAACAGAAATCACACCTGAATTATCCACAATGAAAGATGATGTCCGTCTTTAGACAGACTCTGCTGGAACGTTTGAAAGTCAGAGAAATTCACAAGCCAAAAAACGGCAGCGAAGGTCAAGCATGGGCTAACTGGGAAGGGTGAGTTATGAGACTGCTCCAAGCAGGCTCTGAAACCTGTATCCAGGAAGCATGCTGGACCTCAGAGACACAATTATGACAAATCCTCTGACATCACAATGGACCCGAAAAACAACCTAGCCTCATCTACACAGTGCTAGAGTTGGGCTCACTAGTATATTTAACTCCCATTGCACTCAACTGCACGTTGCCACTGAACATGTAAGTGGCCGGCCGGTGGTGCAGTGGTGAGGTCCGCACCTTCTGGGTCTGTGGCCCAGTATGGGCTGGGTGGAATCCTCGGTTTGGGCCTCCTCACCACTGCTTCAGTTGTTCTGGTGCAGGCGTCCGAGGTAGAGTAGAGGCAGATGGGAAGGGACGTTGGACAGGGCCAGACTTCCACAGCAAATACAGGAGCATTGCCAGCAGATGTGAGCACAGCAATGCACTTGTGCCAAAACAAAACCAATTAAAAGTTGCAAAGAATAGAAAAACTGAAGCTAAGGAAAAAAAAAACAAAAAAACAGGAGCTTGCCATTACGAAGAATAGGATCTCTGTGAATAACCTTAGCAAAACAGGTGAATTCTATGTTAATTCAAAAACTAGCAAACCTTTGGGGAAAGAAACTCAAGAAGACACAAGAAAAAAAAAGATATCGAGGGATCTAGGAATGGAAGGATTAACACACTTGAAAGGTTCATACCGCAGTAAGGAATCTCTGGATTCCATGCAATCCCAGTCAAAGTTGCAGCAGTATTTGCCACAGAGAAGAAGAGAGAATCCTGAAGTTTCTAGCCAGCAACACGAGACCCTGACTAGGCAAAGGAATCCTCAGGAAAACGAACAAAGCAGCACGTGTCACAATTTCTGATTTCAACATAGAGGACGAAGCGCTAGGTACCGAAACGGCACAGTCTGGGCCCCAAAACAGGCATGAAGACCCATGCAAAACAATTGAGAGCCCAGAGCCCAACTCAAACTTACATGGACAGCCCATTTTGGACCAGGGAGCCAAGTGGAGACAGCGGAGAAAGGAGAGTCTCTACAATAAACGGTGCTGGGAAGCCTGCACAGCCACATGGAACACAACGAGAGTACACCATGATGTTACACCTGGCACACACACCACCTGAAATGGATTAAAGCCTTGAATGGCAGACTTGAAACCGTGAACCTTGTAGGAGAAGACCTAGGCAGAGTGCTCTTTGCCATCTGTCTGAGCCGCCTATTTGGAAGAAGCATGTCTGACTGGGCAAGGGCAACAAAGGAAACAAGAAACAAACGGGACCACATCAAATGCACACACTTCTGCCCACTCAAGGAAACCATCAACTGAATACTAAGACACCACAACAATTGGGAGAGGATGTTTGCAAACCACACATCGGACAAGGGGTGAAAAGCCCAAAGATACAATCAACTCGCACGTCTCCACAAGAAAAAAAACAAGCCAATGAAAACCTGGTCAAAAGATGGAAGCAGAGATTTCTCCGAAGAAGACAGAAAGAGGGCCAGTAGGTGCATGAAAACTTGTTCACCATCATTAAGTCTCAGGAAAATGCAAATCCAAACTGCAAGGCCATGGCAGCTCACTGTGGTCAGCATGGCTAGAAGGAAGCAGACAGGAAATAACAAGTGTCAGAGAGGAGGTGCAGAGAAGGGAAGCCTCCTGCACTGCTGGTGGGAGTGTAACCCGGTGCAGCCACGATGCCAAAGGTGTGGAACTGCCTCAGAAATTTAAGTATCCATGTCCCGTATGACCCAGCTATTAATCTGCCGCTTGCTTATCCAAAAAAGTCAGAAAGACTACCGCATAAAGACATGTGCATGGCTGTGTTCACCACAGTCTTACTCCTGATATCCAAGACTTGGAAAGCACCCTGGTGTCCAGCAAGGGATGATTGGAGAAGGAAGATGGGCTATAGCCACACAATGGTATACCACTCAGCCGGAACAAATGATGCAATCCAGCCATTTGTGACCACCAGAATGGCTGTGAGGGTTTTAGGGGAAGTGTAACAAGCCCCAGTGAGAAATTCAAATACCATAGAATCTCACTTACAAGGAGAAGAAAAAGCAAGCACTAACCAACAGGTGGCACTGAACATTTGTATGCGGGCTCCCAGAGGCAAAGAGGGGCGGTGACGGAGGGTGAAAGAGAAGATTAGGCACAAGTGTGTGGTGAGGGCCTGTGATTAGTCTTACACTGGTGAAGATGATGTAAGCTACACAGAAGTCTAAAGCAATGAGGATGTGAATCTGGAAGTTATAGTACGTTCTAATGCAGGGTCATGGCTATAAATTCACCTCAAATCAAAAATCCAAAAAGGGGTCCAGAATGATGTCATAAAGCTTTGGGGGCGGAAAGAGTTTACGGAAGGTGAACTTCCAAGGATGGAAAATCACCTCCAAATGCTTACAGATGCTACAGAAAGGCAGACCATTCCAAATAGGTGAAGAGGAATACTACGAAGAGAACATGATCAGTCCTAAACCCATGAACGAACGGAAAATGTTACCGTCCATGATGTTATTACTAATCACCTTCACGAATAATCCAAACAGGCCCACGTCTTCCCAAGTTCAGGCAAAAGGTTGGTCCAAAAGTACAATTCAGGGCCGGCCCTGTGGTGGAGCAGGTAAGTGCCCACATTCCGCTTGGGCGGCCCGGGCCTCACTGTTTCACATTACGAGTGCATATCACATTAGTAGTGTTAGGAAATATAGATTTCATGGTATGGTGCGGGCAGAGATCATAAATAAGCAGCAATTGTGAGGATACGTTATCAATACGCACAAGAAAAGGAACCATAAGAATATTACAATCTATGGAAGTATCTGGTACACTTCCCAAAGGCAGAAGGAAGGAAATCTTGTGACCTGCCAAGGTGGAATTGGCAGAGTGCCACGAGATGACACCATCATCGTGCATCAGAACATTCCCTGGGCAACTTCAACTTGTGAGGGAGTCCAGGACTTTTTCTGGGTAAGGTCCACCCATTTTGCCATCTACCCAAGATATAAGAGATAAAACCCAGGATAATCTTACAGGAGTGACACCAGTGTCTAGAGAGAATGTAGGAGCCCTTTCGAAGTTCAAGGAGAAAGATAGAAACTGACAACAATTGCAGAAAAAGGAAAACTATCCTACCTAGACAGGGTGAGGAGTCAGACTGGTCTGAGATGGCTGTGAAACTCTGTGTGCACGGAGGTTGTCAGGACAACTTCGAATTTTGAGGTCGCTTATGACATCACGGTGAACATGTCCCCCAGGGTGGCCGCATGGTTACAGTCTGAGGATTGGCCTAGGCTAGGCTATTAAAGGGACAGATACCCAGAAACAGGTTTGGCAAACAGAAAGCAGGCACAGAAACTAGAAGAGATAAAACAGAGTCTGATGCAAGGGATAAGAAAGGAACCCTAGGCCACAAGTGAGAATAGAGGGACAGGCACGGAGAGGAGAACATTGTCATCTATTCAAGTCTATGGGGAGGTCATGCTGATTCAAGCTTGCAACTTCATTGGAAACAAGTGGCCGGACTTGGCGTTCATCACACCTACAGTGCCCTTGTGCCTTAAGCATAATGCAAAGTCAAGAAAGATGTCTTGAGGACATTGAAGAGAAGAATCGATGCCTCCTTTCCAAGGCCCATAGCATTCTTTGCAGGTCAGTCTCTTTTTCCGAAGCTCTGGTGTCACGTGGGCCCACTGGGCACATGGTAATGTGTCCCAAGAGATGTCTTGGAAGCCTTGAAGGAATGGAGCCCTGTCACGCTTGGGGTATGTCTCTTTGTTTGGAAGTGCTCTACAAGGGTGCTGAAAAGCACCCTCTTCCACAGGGCTTCGTTCCTTCGTGAAGGCTGCCCTCCCAGGCTAGTGTGCTCTGTTTGCCTCCATCGAAATTCTCTCCCCCTACCTCTTGCCGTAGAAGGATTATTGATTATGTGTTTTGACACCATATGTAAGGAAGTTGCACGAAAATTAGAACTTTACAGTTGTGTTTCAAGAAAAATAAACAGGCCAGGGTAGAGGATGTAGGGCAAACAAATGGCACACCCTATAAAAATTAAGTAAGCCCGTATCTGGACGGAATCTAGGGCAACGTTCAAGGATCAGGGGTCAAGTTCGAAACTTCCCAAATCCAGAAAAGAGACAGAAAAATATCTTTCCTGGAGAGTGGAATTCATCCGATTTGTCTAAGTTGTCTTGGAAACATTGTGTCCGTGAAGGGGGTTGCCAGGACCACCTCGAATTTGGAGTTTCTGATCTCAGGATGTCAAACCAACCCACATGACCACGTGTTCTCAGTGCTTAGTTTGACCTAGGCTAGGGTAGCCAAGAGTCCTACAAGTGACCGGTGCAAATTCAAGGACAACAACCAAGAGTCACGAAAGCACTCACACCTCACCCTAGAGAACATACAGCGATTAAAGAAATACAAACTAATCCCTTGGAATGAAGGAGAACGGACTGATAAGCATGTCTAAGGGAGATAGCTGAGAAAGACCATGACGAGTATACTATGGAAAAGAAAAAGAGGACCCAGAAAATGGAAGGTGAACAGAAATCACACCTGAATTATCCACAATGAAAGATGATGTCCGTCTTTAGACAGACTCTGCTGGAACGTTTGAAAGTCAGAGAAATTCACAAGCCAAAAAACGGCAGCGAAGGTCAAGCATGGGTTAACTGGGAAGGGTGAGTTATGAGACTGCTCCAAGCAGGCTCTGAAACCTGTATCCAGGAAGCATGCTGGACCTCAGAGACACAATTATGACAAATCCTCTGACATCACAATGGACCCGAAAAACAACCTAGCCTCATCTACACAGTGCTAGAGTTGGGCTCACTAGTATATTTAACTCCCATTGCACTCAACTGCACGTTGCCACTGAACATGTAAGTGGCCGGCCGGTGGTGCAGTGGTGAGGTCCGCACCTTCTGGGTCTGTGGCCCAGTATGGGCTGGGTGGAATCCTCGGTTTGGGCCTCCTCACCACTGCTTCAGTTGTTCTGGTGCAGGCGTCCGAGGTAGAGTAGAGGCAGATGGGAAGGGACGTTGGACAGGGCCAGACTTCCACGGCAAATACAGGAGCATTGCCAGCAGATGTGAGCACAGCAATGCACTTGTGCCAAAACAAAACCAATTAAAAGTTGCAAAGAATAGAAAAACTGAAGCTAAGGAAAAAAAAAAACAAAAAAACAGGAGCTTGCCATTACGAAGAATAGGATCTCTGTGAATAACCTTAGCAAAACAGGTGAATTCTATGTTAATTCAAAAACTAGCAAACCTTTGGGGAAAGAAACTCAAGAAGACACAAGAAAAAAAAAGATATCGAGGGATCTAGGAATGGAAGGATTAACACACTTGAAAGGTTCATACCGCAGTAAGGAATCTCTGGATTCCATGCAATCCCAGTCAAAGTTGCAGCAGTATTTGCCACAGAGAAGAAGAGAGAATCCTGAAGTTTCTAGCCAGCAACACGAGACCCTGACTAGGCAAAGGAATCCTCAGGAAAACGAACAAAGCAGCACGTGTCACAATTTCTGATTTCAACATAGAGGACGAAGCGCTAGGTACCAAAACGGCACAGTCTGGGCCCCAAAACAGGCATGAAGACCCATGCAAAACAATTGAGAGCCCAGAGCCCAACTCAAACTTACATGGACAGCCCATTTTGGACCAGGGAGCCAAGTGGAGACAGCGGAGAAAGGAGAGTCTCTACAATAAACGGTGCTGGGAAGCCTGCACAGCCACATGGAACACAACGAGAGTACACCATGATGTTACACCTGGCACACACACCACCTGAAATGGATTAAAGCCTTGAATGGCAGACTTGAAACCGTGAACCTTGTAGGAGAAGACCTAGGCAGAGTGCTCTTTGCCATCTGTCTGAGCCGCCTATTTGGAAGAAGCATGTCTGACTGGGCAAGGGCAACAAAGGAAACAAGAAACAAACGGGACCACATCAAATGCACACACTTCTGCCCACTCAAGGAAACCATCAACTGAATACTAAGACACCACAACAATTGGGAGAGGATGTTTGCAAACCACACATCGGACAAGGGGTGAAAAGCCCAAAGATACAATCAACTCGCACGTCTCCACAAGAAAAAAAACAAGCCAATGAAAACCTGGTCAAAAGATGGAAGCAGAGATTTCTCCGAAGAAGACAGAAAGAGGGCCAGTAGGTGCATGAAAACTTGTTCACCATCATTAAGTCTCAGGAAAATGCAAATCCAAACTGCAAGGCCATGGCAGCTCACTGTGGTCAGCATGGCTAGAAGGAAGCAGACAGGAAATAACAAGTGTCAGAGAGGAGGTGCAGAGAAGGGAAGCCTCCTGCACTGCTGGTGGGAGTGTAACCCGGTGCAGCCACGATGCCAAAGGTGTGGAACTGCCTCAGAAATTTAAGTATCCATGTCCCGTATGACCCAGCTATTAATCTGCCGCTTGCTTATCCAAAAAAGTCAGAAAGACTACCGCATAAAGACATGTGCATGGCTGTGTTCACCACAGTCTTACTCCTGATATCCAAGACTTGGAAAGCACCCTGGTGTCCAGCAAGGGATGATTGGAGAAGGAAGATGGGCTATAGCCACACAATGGTATACCACTCAGCCGGAACAAATGATGCAATCCAGCCATTTGTGACCACCAGAATGGCTGTGAGGGTTTTAGGGGAAGTGTAACAAGCCCCAGTGAGAAATTCAAATACCATAGAATCTCACTTACAAGGAGAAGAAAAAGCAAGCACTAACCAACAGGTGGCACTGAACATTTGTATGCGGGCTCCCAGAGGCAAAGAGGGGCGGTGACGGAGGGTGAAAGAGAAGATTAGGCACAAGTGTGTGGTGAGGGCCTGTGATTAGTCTTACACTGGTGAAGATGATGTAAGCTACACAGAAGTCTAAAGCAATGAGGATGTGAATCTGGAAGTTATAGTACGTTCTAATGCAGGGTCATGGCTATAAATTCACCTCAAATCAAAAATCCAAAAAGGGGTCCAGAATGATGTCATAAAGCTTTGGGGGCGGAAAGAGTTTACGGAAGGTGAACTTCCAAGGATGGAAAATCACCTCCAAATGCTTACAGATGCTACAGAAAGGCAGACCATTCCAAATAGGTGAAGAGGAATACTACGAAGAGAACATGATCAGTCCTAAACCCATGAACGAACGGAAAATGTTACCGTCCATGATGTTATTACTAATCACCTTCACGAATAATCCAAACAGGCCCACGTCTTCCCAAGTTCAGGCAAAAGGTTGGTCCAAAAGTACAATTCAGGGCCGGCCCTGTGGTGGAGCAGGTAAGTGCCCACATTCCGCTTGGGCGGCCCGGGCCTCACTGTTTCACATTACGAGTGCATATCACATTAGTAGTGTTAGGAAATATAGATTTCATGGTATGGTGCGGGCAGAGATCATAAATAAGCAGCAATTGTGAGGATACGTTATCAATACGCACAAGAAAAGGAACCATAAGAATATCACAATCTATGGAAGTATCTGGTACACTTCCCAAAGGCAGAAGGAAGGAAATCTTGTGACCTGCCAAGGTGGAATTGGCAGAGTGCCACGAGATGACACCATCATCGTGCATCAGAACATTCCCTGGGCAACTTCAACTTGTGAGGGAGTCCAGGACTTTTTCTGGGTAAGGTCCACCCATTTTGCCATCTACCCAAGATATAAGAGATAAAACCCAGGATAATCTTACAGGAGTGACACCAGTGTCTAGAGAGAATGTAGGAGCCCTTTCGAAGTTCAAGGAGAAAGATAGAAACTGACAACAATTGCAGAAAAAGGAAAACTATCCTACCTAGACAGGGTGAGGAGTCAGACTGGTCTGAGATGGCTGTGAAACTCTGTGTGCACGGAGGTTGTCAGGACAACTTCGAATTTTGAGGTCGCTTATGACATCACGGTGAACATGTCCCCCAGGGTGGCCGCATGGTTACAGTCTGAGGATTGGCCTAGGCTAGGCTATTAAAGGGACAGATACCCAGAAACAGGTTTGGCAAACAGAAAGCAGGCACAGAAACTAGAAGAGATAAAACAGAGTCTGATGCAAGGGATAAGAAAGGAACCCTAGGCCACAAGTGAGAATAGAGGGACAGGCACGGAGAGGAGAACATTGTCATCTATTCAAGTCTATGGGGAGGTCATGCTGATTCAAGCTTGCAACTTCATTGGAAACAAGTGGCCGGACTTGGCGTTCATCACACCTACAGTGCCCTTGTGCCTTAAGCATAATGCAAAGTCAAGAAAGATGTCTTGAGGACATTGAAGAGAAGAATCGATGCCTCCTTTCCAAGGCCCGTAGCATTCTTTGAAGGTCAGTCTCTTTTTCCGAAGCTCTGGTGTCACGTGGGCCCACTGGGCACATGGTAATGTGTCCCAAGAGATGTCTTGGAAGCCTTGAAGGAATGGAGCCCTGTCACGCTTGGGGTATGTCTCTTTGTTTGGAAGTGCTCTACAAGGGTGCTGAAAAGCACCCTCTTCCACAGGGCTTCGTTCCTTCGTGAAGGCTGCCCTCCCAGGCTAGTGTGCTCTGTTTGCCTCCATCGAAATTCTCTCCCCCTACCTCTTGCCGTAGAAGGATTATTGATTATGTGTTTTGACACCATATGTAAGGAAGTTGCACGAAAATTAGAACTTTACAGTTGTGTTTCAAGAAAAATAAACAGGCCAGGGTAGATGATGTAGGGCAAACAAATGGCACACCCTATAAAAATTAAGTAAGCCCGTATCTGGACGGAATCTAGGGCAACGTTCAAGGATCAGGGGTCAAGTTCGAAACTTCCCAAATCCGGAAAAGAGACAGAAAAATATCTTTCCTGGAGAGTGGAATTCATCCGATTTGTCTAAGTTGTCTTGGAAACATTGTGTCCGTGAAGGGGGTTGCCAGGACCACCTCGAATTTGGAGTTTCTGATCTCAGGATGTCAAACCAACCCACATGACCACGTGTTCTCAGTGCTTAGTTTGACCTAGGCTAGGGTAGCCAAGAGTCCTACAAGTGACCGGTGCAAATTCAAGGACAACAACCAAGAGTCACGAAAGCACTCACACCTCACCCTAGAGAACATACAGCGATTAAAGAAATACAAACTAATCCCTTGGAATGAAGGAGAACGGACTGATAAGCATGTCTAAGGGAGATAGCTGAGAAAGACCATGACGAGTATACTATGGAAAAGAAAAAGAGGACCCAGAAAATGGAAGGTGAACAGAAATCACACCTGAATTATCCACAATGAAAGATGATGTCCGTCTTTAGACAGACTCTGCTGGAACGTTTGAAAGTCAGAGAAATTCACAAGCCAAAAAACGGCAGCGAAGGTCAAGCATGGGCTAACTGGGAAGGGTGAGTTATGAGACTGCTCCAAGCAGGCTCTGAAACCTGTATCCAGGAAGCATGCTGGACCTCAGAGACACAATTATGACAAATCCTCTGACATCACAATGGACCCGAAAAACAACCTAGCCTCATCTACACAGTGCTAGAGTTGGGCTCACTAGTATATTTAACTCCCATTGCACTCAACTGCACGTTGCCACTGAACATGTAAGTGGCCGGCCGGTGGTGCAGTGGTGAGGTCCGCACCTTCTGGGTCTGTGGCCCAGTATGGGCTGGGTGGAATCCTCGGTTTGGGCCTCCTCACCACTGCTTCAGTTGTTCTGGTGCAGGCGTCCGAGGTAGAGTAGAGGCAGATGGGAAGGGACGTTGGACAGGGCCAGACTTCCACAGCAAATACAGGAGCATTGCCAGCAGATGTGAGCACAGCAATGCACTTGTGCCAAAACAAAACCAATTAAAAGTTGCAAAGAATAGAAAAACTGAAGCTAAGAAAAAAAAAACAAAAAAACAGGAGCTTGCCATTACGAAGAATAGGATCTCTGTGAATAACCTTAGCAAAACAGGTGAATTCTATGTTAATTCAAAAACTAGCAAACCTTTGGGGAAAGAAACTCAAGAAGACACAAGAAAAAAAAAGATATCGAGGGATCTAGGAATGGAAGGATTAACACACTTGAAAGGTTCATACCGCAGTAAGGAATCTCTGGATTCCATGCAATCCCAGTCAAAGTTGCAGCAGTATTTGCCACAGAGAAGAAGAGAGAATCCTGAAGTTTCTAGCCAGCAACACGAGACCCTGACTAGGCAAAGGAATCCTCAGGAAAACGAACAAAGCAGCACGTGTCACAATTTCTGATTTCAACATAGAGGACGAAGCGCTAGGTACCGAAACGGCACAGTCTGGGCCCCAAAACAGGCATGAAGACCCATGCAAAACAATTGAGAGCCCAGAGCCCAACTCAAACTTACATGGACAGCCCATTTTGGACCAGGGAGCCAAGTGGAGACAGCGGAGAAAGGAGAGTCTCTACAATAAACGGTGCTGGGAAGCCTGCACAGCCACATGGAACACAACGAGAGTACACCATGATGTTACACCTGGCACACACACCACCTGAAATGGATTAAAGCCTTGAATGGCAGACTTGAAACCGTGAACCTTGTAGGAGAAGACCTAGGCCGAGTGCTCTTTGCCATCTGTCTGAGCCGCCTATTTGGAAGAAGCATGTCTGACTGGGCAAGGGCAACAAAGGAAACAAGAAACAAACGGGACCACATCAAATGCACACACTTCTGCCCACTCAAGGAAACCATCAACTGAATACTAAGACACCACAACAATTGGGAGAGGATGTTTGCAAACCACACATCGGACAAGGGGTGAAAAGCCCAAAGATACAATCAACTCGCACGTCTCCACAAGAAAAAAAACAAGCCAATGAAAACCTGGTCAAAAGATGGAAGCAGAGATTTCTCCGAAGAAGACAGAAAGAGGGCCAGTAGGTGCATGAAAACTTGTTCACCATCATTAAGTCTCAGGAAAATGCAAATCCAAACTGCAAGGCCATGGCAGCTCACTGTGGTCAGCATGGCTAGAAGGAAGCAGACAGGAAATAACAAGTGTCAGAGAGGAGGTGCAGAGAAGGGAAGCCTCCTGCACTGCTGGTGGGAGTGTAACCCGGTGCAGCCACGATGCCAAAGGTGTGGAACTGCCTCAGAAATTTAAGTATCCATGTCCCGTATGACCCAGCTATTAATCTGCCGCTTGCTTATCCAAAAAAGTCAGAAAGACTACCGCATAAAGACATGTGCATGGCTGTGTTCACCACAGTCTTACTCCTGATATCCAAGACTTGGAAAGCACCCTGGTGTCCAGCAAGGGATGATTGGAGAAGGAAGATGGGCTATAGCCACACAATGGTATACCACTCAGCCGGAACAAATGATGCAATCCAGCCATTTGTGACCACCAGAATGGCTGTGAGGGTTTTAGGGGAAGTGTAACAAGCCCCAGTGAGAAATTCAAATACCATAGAATCTCACTTACAAGGAGAAGAAAAAGCAAGCACTAACCAACAGGTGGCACTGAACATTTGTATGCGGGCTCCCAGAGGCAAAGAGGGGCGGTGAGGGAGGGTGAAAGAGAAGATTAGGCACAAGTGTGTGGTGAGGGCCTGTGATTAGTCTTACACTGGTGAAGATGATGTAAGCTACACAGAAGTCTAAAGCAATGAGGATGTGAATCTGGAAGTTATAGTACGTTCTAATGCAGGGTCATGGCTATAAATTCACCTCAAATCAAAAATCCAAAAAGGGGTCCAGAATGATGTCATAAAGCTTTGGGGGCGGAAAGAGTTTACGGAAGGTGAACTTCCAAGGATGGAAAATCACCTCCAAATGCTTACAGATGCTACAGAAAGGCAGACCATTCCAAATAGGTGAAGAGGAATACTACGAAGAGAACATGATCAGTCCTAAACCCATGAACGAACGGAAAATGTTACCGTCCATGATGTTATTACTAATCACCTTCACGAATAATCCAAACAGGCCCACGTCTTCCCAAGTTCAGGCAAAAGGTTGGTCCAAAAGTACAATTCAGGGCCGGCCCTGTGGTGGAGCAGGTAAGTGCCCACATTCCGCTTGGGCGGCCCGGGCCTCACTGTTTCACATTACGAGTGCATATCACATTAGTAGTGTTAGGAAATATAGATTTCATGGTATGGTGCGGGCAGAGATCATAAATAAGCAGCAATTGTGAGGATACGTTATCAATACGCACAAGAAAAGGAACCATAAGAATATCACAATCTATGGAAGTATCTGGTACACTTCCCAAAGGCAGAAGGAAGGAAATCTTGTGACCTGCCAAGGTGGAATTGGCAGAGTGCCACGAGATGACACCATCATCGTGCATCAGAACATTCCCTGGGCAACTTCAACTTGTGAGGGAGTCCAGGACTTTTTCTGGGTAAGGTCCACCCATTTTGCCATCTACCCAAGATATAAGAGATAAAACCCAGGATAATCTTACAGGAGTGACACCAGTGTCTAGAGAGAATGTAGGAGCCCTTTCGAAGTTCAAGGAGAAAGATAGAAACTGACAACAATTGCAGAAAAAGGAAAACTATCCTACCTAGACAGGGTGAGGAGTCAGACTGGTCTGAGATGGCTGTGAAACTCTGTGTGCACGGAGGTTGTCAGGACAACTTCGAATTTTGAGGTCGCTTATGACATCACGGTGAACATGTCCCCCAGGGTGGCCGCATGGTTACAGTCTGAGGATTGGCCTAGGCTAGGCTATTAAAGGGACAGATACCCAGAAACAGGTTTGGCAAACAGAAAGCAGGCACAGAAACTAGAAGAGATAAAACAGAGTCTGATGCAAGGGATAAGAAAGGAACCCTAGGCCACAAGTGAGAATAGAGGGACAGGCACGGAGAGGAGAACATTGTCATCTATTCAAGTCTATGGGGAGGTCATGCTGATTCAAGCTTGCAACTTCATTGGAAACAAGTGGCCGGACTTGGCGTTCATCACACCTACAGTGCCCTCGTGCCTTAAGCATAATGCAAAGTCAAGAAAGATGTCTTGAGGACATTGAAGAGAAGAATCGATGCCTCCTTTCCAAGGCCCGTAGCATTCTTTGAAGGTCAGTCTCTTTTTCCGAAGCTCTGGTGTCACGTGGGCCCACTGGGCACATGGTAATGTGTCCCAAGAGATGTCTTGGAAGCCTTGAAGGAATGGAGCCCTGTCACGCTTGGGGTATGTCTCTTTGTTTGGAAGTGCTCTACAAGGGTGCTGAAAAGCACCCTCTTCCACAGGGCTTCGTTCCTTCGTGAAGGCTGCCCTCCCAGGCTAGTGTGCTCTGTTTGCCTCCATCGAAATTCTCTCCCCCTACCTCTTGCCGTAGAAGGATTATTGATTATGTGTTTTGACACCATATGTAAGGAAGTTGCACGAAAATTAGAACTTTACAGTTGTGTTTCAAGAAAAATAAACAGGCCAGGGTAGAGGATGTAGGGCAAACAAATGGCACACCCTATAAAAATTAAGTAAGCCCGTATCTGGACGGAATCTAGGGCAACGTTCAAGGATCAGGGGTCAAGTTCGAAACTTCCCAAATCCGGAAAAGAGACAGAAAAATATCTTTCCTGGAGAGTGGAATTCATCCGATTTGTCTAAGTTGTCTTGGAAACATTGTGTCCGTGAAGGGGGTTGCCAGGACCACCTCGAATTTGGAGTTTCTGATCTCAGGATGTCAAACCAACCCACATGACCACGTGTTCTCAGTGCTTAGTTTGACCTAGGCTAGGGTAGCCAAGAGTCCTACAAGTGACCGGTGCAAATTCAAGGACAACAACCAAGAGTCACGAAAGCACTCACACCTCACCCTAGAGAACATACAGCGATTAAAGAAATACAAACTAATCCCTTGGAATGAAGGAGAACGGACTGATAAGCATGTCTAAGGGAGATAGCTGAGAAAGACCATGACGAGTATACTATGGAAAAGAAAAAGAGGACCCAGAAAATGGAAGGTGAACAGAAATCACACCTGAATTATCCACAATGAAAGATGATGTCCGTCTTTAGACAGACTCTGCTGGAACGTTTGAAAGTCAGAGAAATTCACAAGCCAAAAAACGGCAGCGAAGGTCAAGCATGGGCTAACTGGGAAGGGTGAGTTATGAGACTGCTCCAAGCAGGCTCTGAAACCTGTATCCAGGAAGCATGCTGGACCTCAGAGACACAATTATGACAAATCCTCTGACATCACAATGGACCCGAAAAACAACCTAGCCTCATCTACACAGTGCTAGAGTTGGGCTCACTAGTATATTTAACTCCCATTGCACTCAACTGCACGTTGCCACTGAACATGTAAGTGGCCGGCCGGTGGTGCAGTGGTGAGGTCCGCACCTTCTGGGTCTGTGGCCCAGTATGGGCTGGGTGGAATCCTCGGTTTGGGCCTCCTCACCACTGCTTCAGTTGTTCTGGTGCAGGCGTCCGAGGTAGAGTAGAGGCAGATGGGAAGGGACGTTGGACAGGGCCAGACTTCCACAGCAAATACAGGAGCATTGCCAGCAGATGTGAGCACAGCAATGCACTTGTGCCAAAACAAAACCAATTAAAAGTTGCAAAGAATAGAAAAACTGAAGCTAAGAAAAAAAAAACAAAAAAACAGGAGCTTGCCATTACGAAGAATAGGATCTCTGTGAATAACCTTAGCAAAACAGGTGAATTCTATGTTAATTCAAAAACTAGCAAACCTTTGGGGAAAGAAACTCAAGAAGACACAAGAAAAAAAAAGATATCGAGGGATCTAGGAATGGAAGGATTAACACACTTGAAAGGTTCATACCGCAGTAAGGAATCTCTGGATTCCATGCAATCCCAGTCAAAGTTGCAGCAGTATTTGCCACAGAGAAGAAGAGAGAATCCTGAAGTTTCTAGCCAGCAACACGAGACCCTGACTAGGCAAAGGAATCCTCAGGAAAACGAACAAAGCAGCACGTGTCACAATTTCTGATTTCAACATAGAGGACGAAGCGCTAGGTACCGAAACGGCACAGTCTGGGCCCCAAAACAGGCATGAAGACCCATGCAAAACAATTGAGAGCCCAGAGCCCAACTCAAACTTACATGGACAGCCCATTTTGGACCAGGGAGCCAAGTGGAGACAGCGGAGAAAGGAGAGTCTCTACAATAAACGGTGCTGGGAAGCCTGCACAGCCACATGGAACACAACGAGAGTACACCATGATGTTACACCTGGCACACACACCACCTGAAATGGATTAAAGCCTTGAATGGCAGACTTGAAACCGTGAACCTTGTAGGAGAAGACCTAGGCAGAGTGCTCTTTGCCATCTGTCTGAGCCGCCTATTTGGAAGAAGCATGTCTGACTGGGCAAGGGCAACAAAGGAAACAAGAAACAAACGGGACCACATCAAATGCACACACTTCTGCCCACTCAAGGAAACCATCAACTGAATACTAAGACACCACAACAATTGGGAGAGGATGTTTGCAAACCACACATCGGACAAGGGGTGAAAAGCCCAAAGATACAATCAACTCGCACGTCTCCACAAGAAAAAAAACAAGCCAATGAAAACCTGGTCAAAAGATGGAAGCAGAGATTTCTCCGAAGAAGACAGAAAGAGGGCCAGTAGGTGCATGAAAACTTGTTCACCATCATTAAGTCTCAGGAAAATGCAAATCCAAACTGCAAGGCCATGGCAGCTCACTGTGGTCAGCATGGCTAGAAGGAAGCAGACAGGAAATAACAAGTGTCAGAGAGGAGGTGCAGAGAAGGGAAGCCTCCTGCACTGCTGGTGGGAGTGTAACCCGGTGCAGCCACGATGCCAAAGGTGTGGAACTGCCTCAGAAATTTAAGTATCCATGTCCCGTATGACCCAGCTATTAATCTGCCGCTTGCTTATCCAAAAAAGTCAGAAAGACTACCGCATAAAGACATGTGCATGGCTGTGTTCACCACAGTCTTACTCCTGATATCCAAGACTTGGAAAGCACCCTGGTGTCCAGCAAGGGATGATTGGAGAAGGAAGATGGGCTATAGCCACACAATGGTATACCACTCAGCCGGAACAAATGATGCAATCCAGCCATTTGTGACCACCAGAATGGCTGTGAGGGTTTTAGGGGAAGTGTAACAAGCCCCAGTGAGAAATTCAAATACCATAGAATCTCACTTACAAGGAGAAGAAAAAGCAAGCACTAACCAACAGGTGGCACTGAACATTTGTATGCGGGCTCCCAGAGGCAAAGAGGGGCGGTGACGGAGGGTGAAAGAGAAGATTAGGCACAAGTGTGTGGTGAGGGCCTGTGATTAGTCTTACACTGGTGAAGATGATGTAAGCTACACAGAAGTCTAAAGCAATGAGGATGTGAATCTGGAAGTTATAGTACGTTCTAATGCAGGGTCATGGCTATAAATTCACCTCAAATCAAAAATCCAAAAAGGGGTCCAGAATGATGTCATAAAGCTTTGGGGGCGGAAAGAGTTTACGGAAGGTGAACTTCCAAGGATGGAAAATCACCTCCAAATGCTTACAGATGCTACAGAAAGGCAGACCATTCCAAATAGGTGAAGAGGAATACTACGAAGAGAACATGATCAGTCCTAAACCCATGAACGAACGGAAAATGTTACCGTCCATGATGTTATTACTAATCACCTTCACGAATAATCCAAACAGGCCCACGTCTTCCCAAGTTCAGGCAAAAGGTTGGTCCAAAAGTACAATTCAGGGCCGGCCCTGTGGTGGAGCAGGTAAGTGCCCACATTCCGCTTGGGCGGCCCGGGCCTCACTGTTTCACATTACGAGTGCATATCACATTAGTAGTGTTAGGAAATATAGATTTCATGGTATGGTGCGGGCAGAGATCATAAATAAGCAGCAATTGTGAGGATACGTTATCAATACGCACAAGAAAAGGAACCATAAGAATATCACAATCTATGGAAGTATCTGGTACACTTCCCAAAGGCAGAAGGAAGGAAATCTTGTGACCTGCCAAGGTGGAATTGGCAGAGTGCCACGAGATGACACCATCATCGTGCATCAGAACATTCCCTGGGCAACTTCAACTTGTGAGGGAGTCCAGGACTTTTTCTGGGTAAGGTCCACCCATTTTGCCATCTACCCAAGATATAAGAGATAAAACCCAGGATAATCTTACAGGAGTGACACCAGTGTCTAGAGAGAATGTAGGAGCCCTTTCGAAGTTCAAGGAGAAAGATAGAAACTGACAACAATTGCAGAAAAAGGAAAACTATCCTACCTAGACAGGGTGAGGAGTCAGACTGGTCTGAGATGGCTGTGAAACTCTGTGTGCACGGAGGTTGTCAGGACAACTTCGAATTTTGAGGTCGCTTATGACATCACGGTGAACATGTCCCCCCAGGGTGGCCGCATGGTTACAGTCTGAGGATTGGCCTAGGCTAGGCTATTAAAGGGACAGATACCCAGAAACAGGTTTGGCAAACAGAAAGCAGGCACAGAAACTAGAAGAGATAAAACAGAGTCTGATGCAAGGGATAAGAAAGGAACCCTAGGCCACAAGTGAGAATAGAGGGACAGGCACGGAGAGGAGAACATTGTCATCTATTCAAGTCTATGGGGAGGTCATGCTGATTCAAGCTTGCAACTTCATTGGAAACAAGTGGCCGGACTTGGCGTTCATCACACCTACAGTGCCCTCGTGCCTTAAGCATAATGCAAAGTCAAGAAAGATGTCTTGAGGACATTGAAGAGAAGAATCGATGCCTCCTTTCCAAGGCCCGTAGCATTCTTTGAAGGTCAGTCTCTTTTTCCGAAGCTCTGGTGTCACGTGGGCCCACTGGGCACATGGTAATGTGTCCCAAGAGATGTCTTGGAAGCCTTGAAGGAATGGAGCCCTGTCACGCTTGGGGTATGTCTCTTTGTTTGGAAGTGCTCTACAAGGGTGCTGAAAAGCACCCTCTTCCACAGGGCTTCGTTCCTTCGTGAAGGCTGCCCTCCCAGGCTAGTGTGCTCTGTTTGCCTCCATCGAAATTCTCTCCCCCTACCTCTTGCCGTAGAAGGATTATTGATTATGTGTTTTGACACCATATGTAAGGAAGTTGCACGAAAATTAGAACTTTACAGTTGTGTTTCAAGAAAAATAAACAGGCCAGGGTAGAGGATGTAGGGCAAACAAATGGCACACCCTATAAAAATTAAGTAAGCCCGTATCTGGACGGAATCTAGGGGAACGTTCAAGGATCAGGGGTCAAGTTCGAAACTTCCCAAATCCGGAAAAGAGACAGAAAAATATCTTTCCTGGAGAGTGGAATTCATCCGATTTGTCTAAGTTGTCTTGGAAACATTGTGTCCGTGAAGGGGGTTGCCAGGACCACCTCGAATTTGGAGTTTCTGATCTCAGGATGTCAAACCAACCCACATGACCACGTGTTCTCAGTGCTTAGTTTGACCTAGGCTAGGGTAGCCAAGAGTCCTACAAGTGACCGGTGCAAATTCAAGGACAACAACCAAGAGTCACGAAAGCACTCACACCTCACCCTAGAGAACATACAGCGATTAACGAAATACAAACTAATCCCTTGGAATGAAGGAGAACGGACTGATAAGCATGTCTAAGGGAGATAGCTGAGAAAGACCATGACGAGTATACTATGGAAAAGAAAAAGAGGACCCAGAAAATGGAAGGTGAACAGAAATCACACCTGAATTATCCACAATGAAAGATGATGTCCGTCTTTAGACAGACTCTGCTGGAACGTTTGAAAGTCAGAGAAATTCACAAGGCAAAAAACGGCAGCGAAGGTCAAGCATGGGCTAACTGGGAAGGGTGAGTTATGAGACTGCTCCAAGCAGGCTCTGAAACCTGTATCCAGGAAGCATGCTGGACCTCAGAGACACAATTATGACAAATCCTCTGACATCACAATGGACCCGAAAAACAACCTAGCCTCATCTACACAGTGCTAGAGTTGGGCTCACTAGTATATTTAACTCCCATTGCACTCAACTGCACGTTGCCACTGAACATGTAAGTGGCCGGCCGGTGGTGCAGTGGTGAGGTCCGCACCTTCTGGGTCTGTGGCCCAGTATGGGCTGGGTGGAATCCTCGGTTTGGGCCTCCTCACCACTGCTTCAGTTGTTCTGGTGCAGGCGTCCGAGGTAGAGTAGAGGCAGATGGGAAGGGACGTTGGACAGGGCCAGACTTCCACAGCAAATACAGGAGCATTGCCAGCAGATGTGAGCACAGCAATGCACTTGTGCCAAAACAAAACCAATTAAAAGTTGCAAAGAATAGAAAAACTGAAGCTAAGGAAAAAAAAACCAAAAAAACAGGAGCTTGCCATTACGAAGAATAGGATCTCTGTGAATAACCTTAGCAAAACAGGTGAATTCTATGTTAATTCAAAAACTAGCAAACCTTTGGGGAAAGAAACTCAAGAAGACACAAGAAAAAAAAAGATATCGAGGGATCTAGGAATGGAAGGATTAACACACTTGAAAGGTTCATACCGCAGTAAGGAATCTCTGGATTCCATGCAATCCCAGTCAAAGTTGCAGCAGTATTTGCCACAGAGAAGAAGAGAGAATCCTGAAGTTTCTAGCCAGCAACACGAGACCCTGACTAGGCAAAGGAATCCTCAGGAAAACGAACAAAGCAGCACGTGTCACAATTTCTGATTTCAACATAGAGGACGAAGCGCTAGGTACCGAAACGGCACAGTCTGGGCCCCAAAACAGGCATGAAGACCCATGCAAAACAATTGAGAGCCCAGAGCCCAACTCAAACTTACATGGACAGCCCATTTTGGACCAGGGAGCCAAGTGGAGACAGCGGAGAAAGGAGAGTCTCTACAATAAACGGTGCTGGGAAGCCTGCACAGCCACATGGAACACAACGAGAGTACACCATGATGTTACACCTGGCACACACACCACCTGAAATGGATTAAAGCCTTGAATGGCAGACTTGAAACCGTGAACCTTGTAGGAGAAGACCTAGGCAGAGTGCTCTTTGCCATCTGTCTGAGCCGCCTATTTGGAAGAAGCATGTCTGACTGGGCAAGGGCAACAAAGGAAACAAGAAACAAACGGGACCACATCAAATGCACACACTTCTGCCCACTCAAGGAAACCATCAACTGAATACTAAGACACCACAACAATTGGGAGAGGATGTTTGCAAACCACACATCGGACAAGGGGTGAAAAGCCCAAAGATACAATCAACTCGCACGTCTCCACAAGAAAAAAAACAAGCCAATGAAAACCTGGTCAAAAGATGGAAGCAGAGATTTCTCCGAAGAAGACAGAAAGAGGGCCAGTAGGTGCATGAAAACTTGTTCACCATCATGAAGCCTCAGGAAAATGCAAATCCAAACTGCAAGGCCATGGCAGCTCACTGTGGTCAGCATGGCTAGAAGGAAGCAGACAGGAAATAACAAGTGTCAGAGAGGAGGTGCAGAGAAGGGAAGCCTCCTGCACTGCTGGTGGGAGTGTAACCCGGTGCAGCCACGATGCCAAAGGTGTGGAACTGCCTCAGAAATTTAAGTATCCATGTCCCGTATGACCCAGCTATTAATCTGCCGCTTGCTTATCCAAAAAAGTCAGAAAGACTACCGCATAAAGACATGTGCATGGCTGTGTTCACCACAGTCTTACTCCTGATATCCAAGACTTGGAAAGCACCCTGGTGTCCAGCAAGGGATGATTGGAGAAGGAAGATGGGCTATAGCCACACAATGGTATACCACTCAGCCGGAACAAATGATGCAATCCAGCCATTTGTGACCACCAGAATGGCTGTGAGGGTTTTAGGGGAAGTGTAACAAGCCCCAGTGAGAAATTCAAATACCATAGAATCTCACTTACAAGGAGAAGAAAAAGCAAGCACTAACCAACAGGTGGCACTGAACATTTGTATGCGGGCTCCCAGAGGCAAAGAGGGGCGGTGAGGGAGGGTGAAAGAGAAGATTAGGCACAAGTGTGTGGTGAGGGCCTGTGATTAGTCTTACACTGGTGAAGATGATGTAAGCTACACAGAAGTCTAAAGCAATGAGGATGTGAATCTGGAAGTTATAGTACGTTCTAATGCAGGGTCATGGCTATAAATTCACCTCAAATCAAAAATCCAAAAAGGGGTCCAGAATGATGTCATAAAGCTTTGGGGGCGGAAAGAGTTTACGGAAGGTGAACTTCCAAGGATGGAAAATCACCTCCAAATGCTTACAGATGCTACAGAAAGGCAGACCATTCCAAATAGGTGAAGAGGAATACTACGAAGAGAACATGATCAGTCCTAAACCCATGAACGAACGGAAAATGTTACCGTCCATGATGTTATTACTAATCACCTTCACGAATAATCCAAACAGGCCCACGTCTTCCCAAGTTCAGGCAAAAGGTTGGTCCAAAAGTACAATTCAGGGCCGGCCCTGTGGTGGAGCAGGTAAGTGCCCACATTCCGCTTGGGCGGCCCGGGCCTCACTGTTTCACATTACGAGTGCATATCACATTAGTAGTGTTAGGAAATATAGATTTCATGGTATGGTGCGGGCAGAGATCATAAATAAGCAGCAATTGTGAGGATACGTTATCAATACGCACAAGAAAAGGAACCATAAGAATATTACAATCTATGGAAGTATCTGGTACACTTCCCAAAGGCAGAAGGAAGGAAATCTTGTGACCTGCCAAGGTGGAATTGGCAGAGTGCCACGAGATGACACCATCATCGTGCATCAGAACATTCCCTGGGCAACTTCAACTTGTGAGGGAGTCCAGGACTTTTTCTGGGTAAGGTCCACCCATTTTGCCATCTACCCAAGATATAAGAGATAAAACCCAGGATAATCTTACAGGAGTGACACCAGTGTCTAGAGAGAATGTAGGAGCCCTTTCGAAGTTCAAGGAGAAAGATAGAAACTGACAACAATTGCAGAAAAAGGAAAACTATCCTACCTAGACAGGGTGAGGAGTCAGACTGGTCTGAGATGGCTGTGAAACTCTGTGTGCACGGAGGTTGTCAGGACAACTTCGAATTTTGAGGTCGCTTATGACATCACGGTGAACATGTCCCCCAGGGTGGCCGCATGGTTACAGTCTGAGGATTGGCCTAGGCTAGGCTATTAAAGGGACAGATACCCAGAAACAGGTTTGGCAAACAGAAAGCAGGCACAGAAACTAGAAGAGATAAAACAGAGTCTGATGCAAGGGATAAGAAAGGAACCCTAGGCCACAAGTGAGAATAGAGGGACAGGCACGGAGAGGAGAACATTGTCATCTATTCAAGTCTATGGGGAGGTCATGCTGATTCAAGCTTGCAACTTCATTGGAAACAAGTGGCCGGACTTGGCGTTCATCACACCTACAGTGCCCTTGTGCCTTAAGCATAATGCAAAGTCAAGAAAGATGTCTTGAGGACATTGAAGAGAAGAATCGATGCCTCCTTTCCAAGGCCCATAGCATTCTTTGAAGGTCAGTCTCTTTTTCCGAAGCTCTGGTGTCACGTGGGCCCACTGGGCACATGGTAATGTGTCCCAAGAGATGTCTTGGAAGCCTTGAAGGAATGGAGCCCTGTCACGCTTGGGGTATGTCTCTTTGTTTGGAAGTGCTCTACAAGGGTGCTGAAAAGCACCCTCTTCCACAGGGCTTCGTTCCTTCGTGAAGGCTGCCCTCCCAGGCTAGTGTGCTCTGTTTGCCTCCATCGAAATTCTCTCCCCCTACCTCTTGCCGTAGAAGGATTATTGATTATGTGTTTTGACACCATATGTAAGGAAGTTGCACGAAAATTAGAACTTTACAGTTGTGTTTCAAGAAAAATAAACAGGCCAGGGTAGAGGATGTAGGGCAAACAAATGGCACACCCTATAAAAATTAAGTAAGCCCGTATCTGGACGGAATCTAGGGCAACGTTCAAGGATCAGGGGTCAAGTTCGAAACTTCCCAAATCCGGAAAAGAGACAGAAAAATATCTTTCCTGGAGAGTGGAATTCATCCGATTTGTCTAAGTTGTCTTGGAAACATTGTGTCCGTGAAGGGGGTTGCCAGGACCACCTCGAATTTGGAGTTTCTGATCTCAGGATGTCAAACCAACCCACATGACCACGTGTTCTCAGTGCTTAGTTTGACCTAGGCTAGGGTAGCCAAGAGTCCTACAAGTGACCGGTGCAAATTCAAGGACAACAACCAAGAGTCACGAAAGCACTCACACCTCACCCTAGAGAACATACAGCGATTAAAGAAATACAAACTAATCCCTTGGAATGAAGGAGAACGGACTGATAAGCATGTCTAAGGGAGATAGCTGAGAAAGACCATGACGAGTATACTATGGAAAAGAAAAAGAGGACCCAGAAAATGGAAGGTGAACAGAAATCACACCTGAATTATCCACAATGAAAGATGATGTCCGTCTTTAGACAGACTCTGCTGGAACGTTTGAAAGTCAGAGAAATTCACAAGCCAAAAAACGGCAGCGAAGGTCAAGCATGGGCTAACTGGGAAGGGTGAGTTATGAGACTGCTCCAAGCAGGCTCTGAAACCTGTATCCAGGAAGCATGCTGGACCTCAGAGACACAATTATGACAAATCCTCTGACATCACAATGGACCCGAAAAACAACCTAGCCTCATCTACACAGTGCTAGAGTTGGGCTCACTAGTATATTTAACTCCCATTGCACTCAACTGCACGTTGCCACTGAACATGTAAGTGGCCGGCCGGTGGTGCAGTGGTGAGGTCCGCACCTTCTGGGTCTGTGGCCCAGTATGGGCTGGGTGGAATCCTCGGTTTGGGCCTCCTCACCACTGCTTCAGTTGTTCTGGTGCAGGCGTCCGAGGTAGAGTAGAGGCAGATGGGAAGGGACGTTGGACAGGGCCAGACTTCCACAGCAAATACAGGAGCATTGCCAGCAGATGTGAGCACAGCAATGCACTTGTGCCAAAACAAAACCAATTAAAAGTTGCAAAGAATAGAAAAACTGAAGCTAAGGAAAAAAAAAACAAAAAAACAGGAGCTTGCCATTACGAAGAATAGGATCTCTGTGAATAACCTTAGCAAAACAGGTGAATTCTATGTTAATTCAAAAACTAGCAAACCTTTGGGGAAAGAAACTCAAGAAGACACAAGAAAAAAAAAGATATCGAGGGATCTAGGAATGGAAGGATTAACACACTTGAAAGGTTCATACCGCAGTAAGGAATCTCTGGATTCCATGCAATCCCAGTCAAAGTTGCAGCAGTATTTGCCACAGAGAAGAAGAGAGAATCCTGAAGTTTCTAGCCAGCAACACGAGACCCTGACTAGGCAAAGGAATCCTCAGGAAAACGAACAAAGCAGCACGTGTCACAATTTCTGATTTCAACATAGAGGACGAAGCGCTAGGTACCGAAACGGCACAGTCTGGGCCCCAAAACAGGCATGAAGACCCATGCAAAACAATTGAGAGCCCAGAGCCCAACTCAAACTTACATGGACAGCCCATTTTGGACCAGGGAGCCAAGTGGAGACAGCGGAGAAAGGAGAGTCTCTACAATAAACGGTGCTGGGAAGCCTGCACAGCCACATGGAACACAACGAGAGTACACCATGATGTTACACCTGGCACACACACCACCTGAAATGGATTAAAGCCTTGAATGGCAGACTTGAAACCGTGAACCTTGTAGGAGAAGACCTAGGCAGAGTGCTCTTTGCCATCTGTCTGAGCCGCCTATTTGGAAGAAGCATGTCTGACTGGGCAAGGGCAACAAAGGAAACAAGAAACAAACGGGACCACATCAAATGCACACACTTCTGCCCACTCAAGGAAACCATCAACTGAATACTAAGACACCACAACAATTGGGAGAGGATGTTTGCAAACCACACATCGGACAAGGGGTGAAAAGCCCAAAGATACAATCAACTCGCACGTCTCCACAAGAAAAAAAACAAGCCAATGAAAACCTGGTCAAAAGATGGAAGCAGAGATTTCTCCGAAGAAGACAGAAAGAGGGCCAGTAGGTGCATGAAAACTTGTTCACCATCATTAAGTCTCAGGAAAATGCAAATCCAAACTGCAAGGCCATGGCAGCTCACTGTGGTCAGCATGGCTAGAAGGAAGCAGACAGGAAATAACAAGTGTCAGAGAGGAGGTGCAGAGAAGGGAAGCCTCCTGCACTGCTGGTGGGAGTGTAACCCGGTGCAGCCACGATGCCAAAGGTGTGGAACTGCCTCAGAAATTTAAGTATCCATGTCCCGTATGACCCAGCTATTAATCTGCCGCTTGCTTATCCAAAAAAGTCAGAAAGACTACCGCATAAAGACATGTGCATGGCTGTGTTCACCACAGTCTTACTCCTGATATCCAAGACTTGGAAAGCACCCTGGTGTCCAGCAAGGGATGATTGGAGAAGGAAGATGGGCTATAGCCACACAATGGTATACCACTCAGCCGGAACAAATGATGCAATCCAGCCATTTGTGACCACCAGAATGGCTGTGAGGGTTTTAGGGGAAGTGTAACAAGCCCCAGTGAGAAATTCAAATACCATAGAATCTCACTTACAAGGAGAAGAAAAAGCAAGCACTAACCAACAGGTGGCACTGAACATTTGTATGCGGGCTCCCAGAGGCAAAGAGGGGCGGTGACGGAGGGTGAAAGAGAAGATTAGGCACAAGTGTGTGGTGAGGGCCTGTGATTAGTCTTACACTGGTGAAGATGATGTAAGCTACACAGAAGTCTAAAGCAATGAGGATGTGAATCTGGAAGTTATAGTACGTTCTAATGCAGGGTCATGGCTATAAATTCACCTCAAATCAAAAATCCAAAAAGGGGTCCAGAATGATGTCATAAAGCTTTGGGGGCGGAAAGAGTTTACGGAAGGTGAACTTCCAAGGATGGAAAATCACCTCCAAATGCTTACAGATGCTACAGAAAGGCAGACCATTCCAAATAGGTGAAGAGGAATACTACGAAGAGAACATGATCAGTCCTAAACCCATGAACGAACGGAAAATGTTACCGTCCATGATGTTATTACTAATCACCTTCACGAATAATCCAAACAGGCCCACGTCTTCCCAAGTTCAGGCAAAAGGTTGGTCCAAAAGTACAATTCAGGGCCGGCCCTGTGGTGGAGCAGGTAAGTGCCCACATTCCGCTTGGGCGGCCCGGGCCTCACTGTTTCACATTACGAGTGCATATCACATTAGTAGTGTTAGGAAATATAGATTTCATGGTATGGTGCGGGCAGAGATCATAAATAAGCAGCAATTGTGAGGATACGTTATCAATACGCACAAGAAAAGGAACCATAAGAATATTACAATCTATGGAAGTATCTGGTACACTTCCCAAAGGCAGAAGGAAGGAAATCTTGTGACCTGCCAAGGTGGAATTGGCAGAGTGCCACGAGATGACACCATCATCGTGCATCAGAACATTCCCTGGGCAACTTCAACTTGTGAGGGAGTCCAGGACTTTTTCTGGGTAAGGTCCACCCATTTTGCCATCTACCCAAGATATAAGAGATAAAACCCAGGATAATCTTACAGGAGTGACACCAGTGTCTAGAGAGAATGTAGGAGCCCTTTCGAAGTTCAAGGAGAAAGATAGAAACTGACAACAATTGCAGAAAAAGGAAAACTATCCTACCTAGACAGGGTGAGGAGTCAGACTGGTCTGAGATGGCTGTGAAACTCTGTGTGCACGGAGGTTGTCAGGACAACTTCGAATTTTGAGGTCGCTTATGACATCACGGTGAACATGTCCCCCAGGGTGGCCGCATGGTTACAGTCTGAGGATTGGCCTAGGCTAGGCTATTAAAGGGACAGATACCCAGAAACAGGTTTGGCAAACAGAAAGCAGGCACAGAAACTAGAAGAGATAAAACAGAGTCTGATGCAAGGGATAAGAAAGGAACCCTAGGCCACAAGTGAGAATAGAGGGACAGGCACGGAGAGGAGAACATTGTCATCTATTCAAGTCTATGGGGAGGTCATGCTGATTCAAGCTTGCAACTTCATTGGAAACAAGTGGCCGGACTTGGCGTTCATCACACCTACAGTGCCCTTGTGCCTTAAGCATAATGCAAAGTCAAGAAAGATGTCTTGAGGACATTGAAGAGAAGAATCGATGCCTCCTTTCCAAGGCCCATAGCATTCTTTGAAGGTCAGTCTCTTTTTCCGAAGCTCTGGTGTCACGTGGGCCCACTGGGCACATGGTAATGTGTCCCAAGAGATGTCTTGGAAGCCTTGAAGGAATGGAGCCCTGTCACGCTTGGGGTATGTCTCTTTGTTTGGAAGTGCTCTACAAGGGTGCTGAAAAGCACCCTCTTCCACAGGGCTTCGTTCCTTCGTGAAGGCTGCCCTCCCAGGCTAGTGTGCTCTGTTTGCCTCCATCGAAATTCTCTCCCCCTACCTCTTGCCGTAGAAGGATTATTGATTATGTGTTTTGACACCATATGTAAGGAAGTTGCACGAAAATTAGAACTTTACAGTTGTGTTTCAAGAAAAATAAACAGGCCAGGGTAGAGGATGTAGGGCAAACAAATGGCACACCCTATAAAAATTAAGTAAGCCCGTATCTGGACGGAATCTAGGGCAACGTTCAAGGATCAGGGGTCAAGTTCGAAACTTCCCAAATCCGGAAAAGAGACAGAAAAATATCTTTCCTGGAGAGTGGAATTCATCCGATTTGTCTAAGTTGTCTTGGAAACATTGTGTCCGTGAAGGGGGTTGCCAGGACCACCTCGAATTTGGAGTTTCTGATCTCAGGATGTCAAACCAACCCACATGACCACGTGTTCTCAGTGCTTAGTTTGACCTAGGCTAGGGTAGCCAAGAGTCCTACAAGTGACCGGTGCAAATTCAAGGACAACAACCAAGAGTCACGAAAGCACTCACACCTCACCCTAGAGAACATACAGCGATTAAAGAAATACAAACTAATCCCTTGGAATGAAGGAGAACGGACTGATAAGCATGTCTAAGGGAGATAGCTGAGAAAGACCATGACGAGTATACTATGGAAAAGAAAAAGAGGACCCAGAAAATGGAAGGTGAACAGAAATCACACCTGAATTATCCACAATGAAAGATGATGTCCGTCTTTAGACAGACTCTGCTGGAACGTTTGAAAGTCAGAGAAATTCACAAGCCAAAAAACGGCAGCGAAGGTCAAGCATGGGTTAACTGGGAAGGGTGAGTTATGAGACTGCTCCAAGCAGGCTCTGAAACCTGTATCCAGGAAGCATGCTGGACCTCAGAGACACAATTATGACAAATCCTCTGACATCACAATGGACCCGAAAAACAACCTAGCCTCATCTACACAGTGCTAGAGTTGGGCTCACTAGTATATTTAACTCCCATTGCACTCAACTGCACGTTGCCACTGAACATGTAAGTGGCCGGCCGGTGGTGCAGTGGTGAGGTCCGCACCTTCTGGGTCTGTGGCCCAGTATGGGCTGGGTGGAATCCTCGGTTTGGGCCTCCTCACCACTGCTTCAGTTGTTCTGGTGCAGGCGTCCGAGGTAGAGTAGAGGCAGATGGGAAGGGACGTTGGACAGGGCCAGACTTCCACAGCAAATACAGGAGCATTGCCAGCAGATGTGAGCACAGCAATGCACTTGTGCCAAAACAAAACCAATTAAAAGTTGCAAAGAATAGAAAAACTGAAGCTAAGGAAAAAAAAAACAAAAAAACAGGAGCTTGCCATTACGAAGAATAGGATCTCTGTGAATAACCTTAGCAAAACAGGTGAATTCTATGTTAATTCAAAAACTAGCAAACCTTTGGGGAAAGAAACTCAAGAAGACACAAGAAAAAAAAAGATATCGAGGGATCTAGGAATGGAAGGATTAACACACTTGAAAGGTTCATACCGCAGTAAGGAATCTCTGGATTCCATGCAATCCCAGTCAAAGTTGCAGCAGTATTTGCCACAGAGAAGAAGAGAGAATCCTGAAGTTTCTAGCCAGCAACACGAGACCCTGACTAGGCAAAGGAATCCTCAGGAAAACGAACAAAGCAGCACGTGTCACAATTTCTGATTTCAACATAGAGGACGAAGCGCTAGGTACCAAAACGGCACAGTCTGGGCCCCAAAACAGGCATGAAGACCCATGCAAAACAATTGAGAGCCCAGAGCCCAACTCAAACTTACATGGACAGCCCATTTTGGACCAGGGAGCCAAGTGGAGACAGCGGAGAAAGGAGAGTCTCTACAATAAACGGTGCTGGGAAGCCTGCACAGCCACATGGAACACAACGAGAGTACACCATGATGTTACACCTGGCACACACACCACCTGAAATGGATTAAAGCCTTGAATGGCAGACTTGAAACCGTGAACCTTGTAGGAGAAGACCTAGGCAGAGTGCTCTTTGCCATCTGTCTGAGCCGCCTATTTGGAAGAAGCATGTCTGACTGGGCAAGGGCAACAAAGGAAACAAGAAACAAACGGGACCACATCAAATGCACACACTTCTGCCCACTCAAGGAAACCATCAACTGAATACTAAGACACCACAACAATTGGGAGAGGATGTTTGCAAACCACACATCGGACAAGGGGTGAAAAGCCCAAAGATACAATCAACTCGCACGTCTCCACAAGAAAAAAAACAAGCCAATGAAAACCTGGTCAAAAGATGGAAGCAGAGATTTCTCCGAAGAAGACAGAAAGAGGGCCAGTAGGTGCATGAAAACTTGTTCACCATCATGAAGCCTCAGGAAAATGCAAATCCAAACTGCAAGGCCATGGCAGCTCACTGTGGTCAGCATGGCTAGAAGGAAGCAGACAGGAAATAACAAGTGTCAGAGAGGAGGTGCAGAGAAGGGAAGCCTCCTGCACTGCTGGTGGGAGTGTAACCCGGTGCAGCCACGATGCCAAAGGTGTGGAACTGCCTCAGAAATTTAAGTATCCATGTCCCGTATGACCCAGCTATTAATCTGCCGCTTGCTTATCCAAAAAAGTCAGAAAGACTACCGCATAAAGACATGTGCATGGCTGTGTTCACCACAGTCTTACTCCTGATATCCAAGACTTGGAAAGCACCCTGGTGTCCAGCAAGGGATGATTGGAGAAGGAAGATGGGCTATAGCCACACAATGGTATACCACTCAGCCGGAACAAATGATGCAATCCAGCCATTTGTGACCACCAGAATGGCTGTGAGGGTTTTAGGGGAAGTGTAACAAGCCCCAGTGAGAAATTCAAATACCATAGAATCTCACTTACAAGGAGAAGAAAAAGCAAGCACTAACCAACAGGTGGCACTGAACATTTGTATGCGGGCTCCCAGAGGCAAAGAGGGGCGGTGACGGAGGGTGAAAGAGAAGATTAGGCACAAGTGTGTGGTGAGGGCCTGTGATTAGTCTTACACTGGTGAAGATGATGTAAGCTACACAGAAGTCTAAAGCAATGAGGATGTGAATCTGGAAGTTATAGTACGTTCTAATGCAGGGTCATGGCTATAAATTCACCTCAAATCAAAAATCCAAAAAGGGGTCCAGAATGATGTCATAAAGCTTTGGGGGCGGAAAGAGTTTACGGAAGGTGAACTTCCAAGGATGGAAAATCACCTCCAAATGCTTACAGATGCTACAGAAAGGCAGACCATTCCAAATAGGTGAAGAGGAATACTACGAAGAGAACATGATCAGTCCTAAACCCATGAACGAACGGAAAATGTTACCGTCCATGATGTTATTACTAATCACCTTCACGAATAATCCAAACAGGCCCACGTCTTCCCAAGTTCAGGCAAAAGGTTGGTCCAAAAGTACAATTCAGGGCCGGCCCTGTGGTGGAGCAGGTAAGTGCCCACATTCCGCTTGGGCGGCCCGGGCCTCACTGTTTCACATTACGAGTGCATATCACATTAGTAGTGTTAGGAAATATAGATTTCATGGTATGGTGCGGGCAGAGATCATAAATAAGCAGCAATTGTGAGGATACGTTATCAATACGCACAAGAAAAGGAACCATAAGAATATCACAATCTATGGAAGTATCTGGTACACTTCCCAAAGGCAGAAGGAAGGAAATCTTGTGACCTGCCAAGGTGGAATTGGCAGAGTGCCACGAGATGACACCATCATCGTGCATCAGAACATTCCCTGGGCAACTTCAACTTGTGAGGGAGTCCAGGACTTTTTCTGGGTAAGGTCCACCCATTTTGCCATCTACCCAAGATATAAGAGATAAAACCCAGGATAATCTTACAGGAGTGACACCAGTGTCTAGAGAGAATGTAGGAGCCCTTTCGAAGTTCAAGGAGAAAGATAGAAACTGACAACAATTGCAGAAAAAGGAAAACTATCCTACCTAGACAGGGTGAGGAGTCAGACTGGTCTGAGATGGCTGTGAAACTCTGTGTGCACGGAGGTTGTCAGGACAACTTCGAATTTTGAGGTCGCTTATGACATCACGGTGAACATGTCCCCCAGGGTGGCCGCATGGTTACAGTCTGAGGATTGGCCTAGGCTAGGCTATTAAAGGGACAGATACCCAGAAACAGGTTTGGCAAACAGAAAGCAGGCACAGAAACTAGAAGAGATAAAACAGAGTCTGATGCAAGGGATAAGAAAGGAACCCTAGGCCACAAGTGAGAATAGAGGGACAGGCACGGAGAGGAGAACATTGTCATCTATTCAAGTCTATGGGGAGGTCATGCTGATTCAAGCTTGCAACTTCATTGGAAACAAGTGGCCGGACTTGGCGTTCATCACACCTACAGTGCCCTTGTGCCTTAAGCATAATGCAAAGTCAAGAAAGATGTCTTGAGGACATTGAAGAGAAGAATCGATGCCTCCTTTCCAAGGCCCGTAGCATTCTTTGAAGGTCAGTCTCTTTTTCCGAAGCTCTGGTGTCACGTGGGCCCACTGGGCACATGGTAATGTGTCCCAAGAGATGTCTTGGAAGCCTTGAAGGAATGGAGCCCTGTCACGCTTGGGGTATGTCTCTTTGTTTGGAAGTGCTCTACAAGGGTGCTGAAAAGCACCCTCTTCCACAGGGCTTCGTTCCTTCGTGAAGGCTGCCCTCCCAGGCTAGTGTGCTCTGTTTGCCTCCATCGAAATTCTCTCCCCCTACCTCTTGCCGTAGAAGGATTATTGATTATGTGTTTTGACACCATATGTAAGGAAGTTGCACGAAAATTAGAACTTTACAGTTGTGTTTCAAGAAAAATAAACAGGCCAGGGTAGAGGATGTAGGGCAAACAAATGGCACACCCTATAAAAATTAAGTAAGCCCGTATCTGGACGGAATCTAGGGCAACGTTCAAGGATCAGGGGTCAAGTTCGAAACTTCCCAAATCCGGAAAAGAGACAGAAAAATATCTTTCCTGGAGAGTGGAATTCATCCGATTTGTCTAAGTTGTCTTGGAAACATTGTGTCCGTGAAGGGGGTTGCCAGGACCACCTCGAATTTGGAGTTTCTGATCTCAGGATGTCAAACCAACCCACATGACCACGTGTTCTCAGTGCTTAGTTTGACCTAGGCTAGGGTAGCCAAGAGTCCTACAAGTGACCGGTGCAAATTCAAGGACAACAACCAAGAGTCACGAAAGCACTCACACCTCACCCTAGAGAACATACAGCGATTAAAGAAATACAAACTAATCCCTTGGAATGAAGGAGAACGGACTGATAAGCATGTCTAAGGGAGATAGCTGAGAAAGACCATGACGAGTATACTATGGAAAAGAAAAAGAGGACCCAGAAAATGGAAGGTGAACAGAAATCACACCTGAATTATCCACAATGAAAGATGATGTCCGTCTTTAGACAGACTCTGCTGGAACGTTTGAAAGTCAGAGAAATTCACAAGCCAAAAAACGGCAGCGAAGGTCAAGCATGGGCTAACTGGGAAGGGTGAGTTATGAGACTGCTCCAAGCAGGCTCTGAAACCTGTATCCAGGAAGCATGCTGGACCTCAGAGACACAATTATGACAAATCCTCTGACATCACAATGGACCCGAAAAACAACCTAGCCTCATCTACACAGTGCTAGAGTTGGGCTCACTAGTATATTTAACTCCCATTGCACTCAACTGCACGTTGCCACTGAACATGTAAGTGGCCGGCCGGTGGTGCAGTGGTGAGGTCCGCACCTTCTGGGTCTGTGGCCCAGTATGGGCTGGGTGGAATCCTCGGTTTGGGCCTCCTCACCACTGCTTCAGTTGTTCTGGTGCAGGCGTCCGAGGTAGAGTAGAGGCAGATGGGAAGGGACGTTGGACAGGGCCAGACTTCCACAGCAAATACAGGAGCATTGCCAGCAGATGTGAGCACAGCAATGCACTTGTGCCAAAACAAAACCAATTAAAAGTTGCAAAGAATAGAAAAACTGAAGCTAAGGAAAAAAAAAACAAAAAAACAGGAGCTTGCCATTACGAAGAATAGGATCTCTGTGAATAACCTTAGCAAAACAGGTGAATTCTATGTTAATTCAAAAACTAGCAAACCTTTGGGGAAAGAAACTCAAGAAGACACAAGAAAAAAAAAGATATCGAGGGATCTAGGAATGGAAGGATTAACACACTTGAAAGGTTCATACCGCAGTAAGGAATCTCTGGATTCCATGCAATCCCAGTCAAAGTTGCAGCAGTATTTGCCACAGAGAAGAAGAGAGAATCCTGAAGTTTCTAGCCAGCAACACGAGACCCTGACTAGGCAAAGGAATCCTCAGGAAAACGAACAAAGCAGCACGTGTCACAATTTCTGATTTCAACATAGAGGACGAAGCGCTAGGTACCGAAACGGCACAGTCTGGGCCCCAAAACAGGCATGAAGACCCATGCAAAACAATTGAGAGCCCAGAGCCCAACTCAAACTTACATGGACAGCCCATTTTGGACCAGGGAGCCAAGTGGAGACAGCGGAGAAAGGAGAGTCTCTACAATAAACGGTGCTGGGAAGCCTGCACAGCCACATGGAACACAACGAGAGTACACCATGATGTTACACCTGGCACACACACCACCTGAAATGGATTAAAGCCTTGAATGGCAGACTTGAAACCGTGAACCTTGTAGGAGAAGACCTAGGCAGAGTGCTCTTTGCCATCTGTCTGAGCCGCCTATTTGGAAGAAGCATGTCTGACTGGGCAAGGGCAACAAAGGAAACAAGAAACAAACGGGACCACATCAAATGCACACACTTCTGCCCACTCAAGGAAACCATCAACTGAATACTAAGACACCACAACAATTGGGAGAGGATGTTTGCAAACCACACATCGGACAAGGGGTGAAAAGCCCAAAGATACAATCAACTCGCACGTCTCCACAAGAAAAAAAACAAGCCAATGAAAACCTGGTCAAAAGATGGAAGCAGAGATTTCTCCGAAGAAGACAGAAAGAGGGCCAGTAGGTGCATGAAAACTTGTTCACCATCATTAAGTCTCAGGAAAATGCAAATCCAAACTGCAAGGCCATGGCAGCTCACTGTGGTCAGCATGGCTAGAAGGAAGCAGACAGGAAATAACAAGTGTCAGAGAGGAGGTGCAGAGAAGGGAAGCCTCCTGCACTGCTGGTGGGAGTGTAACCCGGTGCAGCCACGATGCCAAAGGTGTGGAACTGCCTCAGAAATTTAAGTATCCATGTCCCGTATGACCCAGCTATTAATCTGCCGCTTGCTTATCCAAAAAAGTCAGAAAGACTACCGCATAAAGACATGTGCATGGCTGTGTTCACCACAGTCTTACTCCTGATATCCAAGACTTGGAAAGCACCCTGGTGTCCAGCAAGGGATGATTGGAGAAGGAAGATGGGCTATAGCCACACAATGGTATACCACTCAGCCGGAACAAATGATGCAATCCAGCCATTTGTGACCACCAGAATGGCTGTGAGGGTTTTAGGGGAAGTGTAACAAGCCCCAGTGAGAAATTCAAATACCATAGAATCTCACTTACAAGGAGAAGAAAAAGCAAGCACTAACCAACAGGTGGCACTGAACATTTGTATGCGGGCTCCCAGAGGCAAAGAGGGGCGGTGACGGAGGGTGAAAGAGAAGATTAGGCACAAGTGTGTGGTGAGGGCCTGTGATTAGTCTTACACTGGTGAAGATGATGTAAGCTACACAGAAGTCTAAAGCAATGAGGATGTGAATCTGGAAGTTATAGTACGTTCTAATGCAGGGTCATGGCTATAAATTCACCTCAAATCAAAAATCCAAAAAGGGGTCCAGAATGATGTCATAAAGCTTTGGGGGCGGAAAGAGTTTACGGAAGGTGAACTTCCAAGGATGGAAAATCACCTCCAAATGCTTACAGATGCTACAGAAAGGCAGACCATTCCAAATAGGTGAAGAGGAATACTACGAAGAGAACATGATCAGTCCTAAACCCATGAACGAACGGAAAATGTTACCGTCCATGATGTTATTACTAATCACCTTCACGAATAATCCAAACAGGCCCACGTCTTCCCAAGTTCAGGCAAAAGGTTGGTCCAAAAGTACAATTCAGGGCCGGCCCTGTGGTGGAGCAGGTAAGTGCCCACATTCCGCTTGGGCGGCCCGGGCCTCACTGTTTCACATTACGAGTGCATATCACATTAGTAGTGTTAGGAAATATAGATTTCATGGTATGGTGCGGGCAGAGATCATAAATAAGCAGCAATTGTGAGGATACGTTATCAATATGCACAAGAAAAGGAACCATAAGAATATCACAATCTATGGAAGTATCTGGTACACTTCCCAAAGGCAGAAGGAAGGAAATCTTGTGACCTGCCAAGGTGGAATTGGCAGAGTGCCACGAGATGACACCATCATCGTGCATCAGAACATTCCCTGGGCAACTTCAACTTGTGAGGGAGTCCAGGACTTTTTCTGGGTAAGGTCCACCCATTTTGCCATCTACCCAAGATATAAGAGATAAAACCCAGGATAATCTTACAGGAGTGACACCAGTGTCTAGAGAGAATGTAGGAGCCCTTTCGAAGTTCAAGGAGAAAGATAGAAACTGACAACAATTGCAGAAAAAGGAAAACTATCCTACCTAGACAGGGTGAGGAGTCAGACTGGTCTGAGATGGCTGTGAAACTCTGTGTGCACGGAGGTTGTCAGGACAACTTCGAATTTTGAGGTCGCTTATGACATCACGGTGAACATGTCCCCCAGGGTGGCCGCATGGTTACAGTCTGAGGATTGGCCTAGGCTAGGCTATTAAAGGGACAGATACCCAGAAACAGGTTTGGCAAACAGAAAGCAGGCACAGAAACTAGAAGAGATAAAACAGAGTCTGATGCAAGGGATAAGAAAGGAACCCTAGGCCACAAGTGAGAATAGAGGGACAGGCACGGAGAGGAGAACATTGTCATCTATTCAAGTCTATGGGGAGGTCATGCTGATTCAAGCTTGCAACTTCATTGGAAACAAGTGGCCGGACTTGGCGTTCATCACACCTACAGTGCCCTTGTGCCTTAAGCATAATGCAAAGTCAAGAAAGATGTCTTGAGGACATTGAAGAGAAGAATCGATGCCTCCTTTCCAAGGCCCGTAGCATTCTTTGAAGGTCAGTCTCTTTTTCCGAAGCTCTGGTGTCACGTGGGCCCACTGGGCACATGGTAATGTGTCCCAAGAGATGTCTTGGAAGCCTTGAAGGAATGGAGCCCTGTCACGCTTGGGGTATGTCTCTTTGTTTGGAAGTGCTCTACAAGGGTGCTGAAAAGCACCCTCTTCCACAGGGCTTCGTTCCTTCGTGAAGGCTGCCCTCCCAGGCTAGTGTGCTCTGTTTGCCTCCATCGAAATTCTCTCCCCCTACCTCTTGCCGTAGAAGGATTATTGATTATGTGTTTTGACACCATATGTAAGGAAGTTGCACGAAAATTAGAACTTTACAGTTGTGTTTCAAGAAAAATAAACAGGCCAGGGTAGAGGATGTAGGGCAAACAAATGGCACACCCTATAAAAATTAAGTAAGCCCGTATCTGGACGGAATCTAGGGCAACGTTCAAGGATCAGGGGTCAAGTTCGAAACTTCCCAAATCCGGAAAAGAGACAGAAAAATATCTTTCCTGGAGAGTGGAATTCATCCGATTTGTCTAAGTTGTCTTGGAAACATTGTGTCCGTGAAGGGGGTTGCCAGGACCACCTCGAATTTGGAGTTTCTGATCTCAGGATGTCAAACCAACCCACATGACCACGTGTTCTCAGTGCTTAGTTTGACCTAGGCTAGGGTAGCCAAGAGTCCTACAAGTGACCGGTGCAAATTCAAGGACAACAACCAAGAGTCACGAAAGCACTCACACCTCACCCTAGAGAACATACAGCGATTAAAGAAATACAAACTAATCCCTTGGAATGAAGGAGAACGGACTGATAAGCATGTCTAAGGGAGATAGCTGAGAAAGACCATGACGAGTATACTATGGAAAAGAAAAAGAGGACCCAGAAAATGGAAGGTGAACAGAAATCACACCTGAATTATCCACAATGAAAGATGATGTCCGTCTTTAGACAGACTCTGCTGGAACGTTTGAAAGTCAGAGAAATTCACAAGCCAAAAAACGGCAGCGAAGGTCAAGCATGGGCTAACTGGGAAGGGTGAGTTATGAGACTGCTCCAAGCAGGCTCTGAAACCTGTATCCAGGAAGCATGCTGGACCTCAGAGACACAATTATGACAAATCCTCTGACATCACAATGGACCCGAAAAACAACCTAGCCTCATCTACACAGTGCTAGAGTTGGGCTCACTAGTATATTTAACTCCCATTGCACTCAACTGCACGTTGCCACTGAACATGTAAGTGGCCGGCCGGTGGTGCAGTGGTGAGGTCCGCACCTTCTGGGTCTGTGGCCCAGTATGGGCTGGGTGGAATCCTCGGTTTGGGCCTCCTCACCACTGCTTCAGTTGTTCTGGTGCAGGCGTCCGAGGTAGAGTAGAGGCAGATGGGAAGGGACGTTGGACAGGGCCAGACTTCCACAGCAAATACAGGAGCATTGCCAGCAGATGTGAGCACAGCAATGCACTTGTGCCAAAACAAAACCAATTAAAAGTCGCAAAGAATAGAAAAACTGAAGCTAAGGAAAAAAAAACCAAAAAAACAGGAGCTTGCCATTACGAAGAATAGGATCTCTGTGAATAACCTTAGCAAAACAGGTGAATTCTATGTTAATTCAAAAACTAGCAAACCTTTGGGGAAAGAAACTCAAGAAGACACAAGAAAAAAAAAGATATCGAGGGATCTAGGAATGGAAGGATTAACACACTTGAAAGGTTCATACCGCAGTAAGGAATCTCTGGATTCCATGCAATCCCAGTCAAAGTTGCAGCAGTATTTGCCACAGAGAAGAAGAGAGAATCCTGAAGTTTCTAGCCAGCAACACGAGACCCTGACTAGGCAAAGGAATCCTCAGGAAAACGAACAAAGCAGCACGTGTCACAATTTCTGATTTCAACATAGAGGACGAAGCGCTAGGTACCGAAACGGCACAGTCTGGGCCCCAAAACAGGCATGAAGACCCATGCAAAACAATTGAGAGCCCAGAGCCCAACTCAAACTTACATGGACAGCCCATTTTGGACCAGGGAGCCAAGTGGAGACAGCGGAGAAAGGAGAGTCTCTACAATAAACGGTGCTGGGAAGCCTGCACAGCCACATGGAACACAACGAGAGTACACCATGATGTTACACCTGGCACACACACCACCTGAAATGGATTAAAGCCTTGAATGGCAGACTTGAAACCGTGAACCTTGTAGGAGAAGACCTAGGCAGAGTGCTCTTTGCCATCTGTCTGAGCCGCCTATTTGGAAGAAGCATGTCTGACTGGGCAAGGGCAACAAAGGAAACAAGAAACAAACGGGACCACATCAAATGCACACACTTCTGCCCACTCAAGGAAACCATCAACTGAATACTAAGACACCACAACAATTGGGAGAGGATGTTTGCAAACCACACATCGGACAAGGGGTGAAAAGCCCAAAGATACAATCAACTCGCACGTCTCCACAAGAAAAAAAACAAGCCAATGAAAACCTGGTCAAAAGATGGAAGCAGAGATTTCTCCGAAGAAGACAGAAAGAGGGCCAGTAGGTGCATGAAAACTTGTTCACCATCATTAAGTCTCAGGAAAATGCAAATCCAAACTGCAAGGCCATGGCAGCTCACTGTGGTCAGCATGGCTAGAAGGAAGCAGACAGGAAATAACAAGTGTCAGAGAGGAGGTGCAGAGAAGGGAAGCCTCCTGCACTGCTGGTGGGAGTGTAACCCGGTGCAGCCACGATGCCAAAGGTGTGGAACTGCCTCAGAAATTTAAGTATCCATGTCCCGTATGACCCAGCTATTAATCTGCCGCTTGCTTATCCAAAAAAGTCAGAAAGACTACCGCATAAAGACATGTGCATGGCTGTGTTCACCACAGTCTTACTCCTGATATCCAAGACTTGGAAAGCACCCTGGTGTCCAGCAAGGGATGATTGGAGAAGGAAGATGGGCTATAGCCACACAATGGTATACCACTCAGCCGGAACAAATGATGCAATCCAGCCATTTGTGACCACCAGAATGGCTGTGAGGGTTTTAGGGGAAGTGTAACAAGCCCCAGTGAGAAATTCAAATACCATAGAATCTCACTTACAAGGAGAAGAAAAAGCAAGCACTAACCAACAGGTGGCACTGAACATTTGTATGCGGGCTCCCAGAGGCAAAGAGGGGCGGTGACGGAGGGTGAAAGAGAAGATTAGGCACAAGTGTGTGGTGAGGGCCTGTGATTAGTCTTACACTGGTGAAGATGATGTAAGCTACACAGAAGTCTAAAGCAATGAGGATGTGAATCTGGAAGTTATAGTACGTTCTAATGCAGGGTCATGGCTATAAATTCACCTCAAATCAAAAATCCAAAAAGGGGTCCAGAATGATGTCATAAAGCTTTGGGGGCGGAAAGAGTTTACGGAAGGTGAACTTCCAAGGATGGAAAATCACCTCCAAATGCTTACAGATGCTACAGAAAGGCAGACCATTCCAAATAGGTGAAGAGGAATACTACGAAGAGAACATGATCAGTCCTAAACCCATGAACGAACGGAAAATGTTACCGTCCATGATGTTATTACTAATCACCTTCACGAATAATCCAAACAGGCCCACGTCTTCCCAAGTTCAGGCAAAAGGTTGGTCCAAAAGTACAATTCAGGGCCGGCCCTGTGGTGGAGCAGGTAAGTGCCCACATTCCGCTTGGGCGGCCCGGGCCTCACTGTTTCACATTACGAGTGCATATCACATTAGTAGTGTTAGGAAATATAGATTTCATGGTATGGTGCGGGCAGAGATCATAAATAAGCAGCAATTGTGAGGATACGTTATCAATACGCACAAGAAAAGGAACCATAAGAATATCACAATCTATGGAAGTATCTGGTACACTTCCCAAAGGCAGAAGGAAGGAAATCTTGTGACCTGCCAAGGTGGAATTGGCAGAGTGCCACGAGATGACACCATCATCGTGCATCAGAACATTCCCTGGGCAACTTCAACTTGTGAGGGAGTCCAGGACTTTTTCTGGGTAAGGTCCACCCATTTTGCCATCTACCCAAGATATAAGAGATAAAACCCAGGATAATCTTACAGGAGTGACACCAGTGTCTAGAGAGAATGTAGGAGCCCTTTCGAAGTTCAAGGAGAAAGATAGAAACTGACAACAATTGCAGAAAAAGGAAAACTATCCTACCTAGACAGGGTGAGGAGTCAGACTGGTCTGAGATGGCTGTGAAACTCTGTGTGCACGGAGGTTGTCAGGACAACTTCGAATTTTGAGGTCGCTTATGACATCACGGTGAACATGTCCCCCAGGGTGGCCGCATGGTTACAGTCTGAGGATTGGCCTAGGCTAGGCTATTAAAGGGACAGATACCCAGAAACAGGTTTGGCAAACAGAAAGCAGGCACAGAAACTAGAAGAGATAAAACAGAGTCTGATGCAAGGGATAAGAAAGGAACCCTAGGCCACAAGTGAGAATAGAGGGACAGGCACGGAGAGGAGAACATTGTCATCTATTCAAGTCTATGGGGAGGTCATGCTGATTCAAGCTTGCAACTTCATTGGAAACAAGTGGCCGGACTTGGCGTTCATCACACCTACAGTGCCCTTGTGCCTTAAGCATAATGCAAAGTCAAGAAAGATGTCTTGAGGACATTGAAGAGAAGAATCGATGCCTCCTTTCCAAGGCCCGTAGCATTCTTTGAAGGTCAGTCTCTTTTTCCGAAGCTCTGGTGTCACGTGGGCCCACTGGGCACATGGTAATGTGTCCCAAGAGATGTCTTGGAAGCCTTGAAGGAATGGAGCCCTGTCACGCTTGGGGTATGTCTCTTTGTTTGGAAGTGCTCTACAAGGGTGCTGAAAAGCACCCTCTTCCACAGGGCTTCGTTCCTTCGTGAAGGCTGCCCTCCCAGGCTAGTGTGCTCTGTTTGCCTCCATCGAAATTCTCTCCCCCTACCTCTTGCCGTAGAAGGATTATTGATTATGTGTTTTGACACCATATGTAAGGAAGTTGCACGAAAATTAGAACTTTACAGTTGTGTTTCAAGAAAAATAAACAGGCCAGGGTAGAGGATGTAGGGCAAACAAATGGCACACCCTATAAAAATTAAGTAAGCCCGTATCTGGACGGAATCTAGGGCAACGTTCAAGGATCAGGGGTCAAGTTCGAAACTTCCCAAATCCGGAAAAGAGACAGAAAAATATCTTTCCTGGAGAGTGGAATTCATCCGATTTGTCTAAGTTGTCTTGGAAACATTGTGTCCGTGAAGGGGGTTGCCAGGACCACCTCGAATTTGGAGTTTCTGATCTCAGGATGTCAAACCAACCCACATGACCACGTGTTCTCAGTGCTTAGTTTGACCTAGGCTAGGGTAGCCAAGAGTCCTACAAGTGACCGGTGCAAATTCAAGGACAACAACCAAGAGTCACGAAAGCACTCACACCTCACCCTAGAGAACATACAGCGATTAACGAAATACAAACTAATCCCTTGGAATGAAGGAGAACGGACTGATAAGCATGTCTAAGGGAGATAGCTGAGAAAGACCATGACGAGTATACTATGGAAAAGAAAAAGAGGACCCAGAAAATGGAAGGTGAACAGAAATCACACCTGAATTATCCACAATGAAAGATGATGTCCGTCTTTAGACAGACTCTGCTGGAACGTTTGAAAGTCAGAGAAATTCACAAGCCAAAAAACGGCAGCGAAGGTCAAGCATGGGCTAACTGGGAAGGGTGAGTTATGAGACTGCTCCAAGCAGGCTCTGAAACCTGTATCCAGGAAGCATGCTGGACCTCAGAGACACAATTATGACAAATCCTCTGACATCACAATGGACCCGAAAAACAACCTAGCCTCATCTACACAGTGCTAGAGTTGGGCTCACTAGTATATTTAACTCCCATTGCACTCAACTGCACGTTGCCACTGAACATGTAAGTGGCCGGCCGGTGGTGCAGTGGTGAGGTCCGCACCTTCTGGGTCTGTGGCCCAGTATGGGCTGGGTGGAATCCTCGGTTTGGGCCTCCTCACCACTGCTTCAGTTGTTCTGGTGCAGGCGTCCGAGGTAGAGTAGAGGCAGATGGGAAGGGACGTTGGACAGGGCCAGACTTCCACAGCAAATACAGGAGCATTGCCAGCAGATGTGAGCACAGCAATGCACTTGTGCCAAAACAAAACCAATTAAAAGTCGCAAAGAATAGAAAAACTGAAGCTAAGGAAAAAAAAAACAAAAAAACAGGAGCTTGCCATTACGAAGAATAGGATCTCTGTGAATAACCTTAGCAAAACAGGTGAATTCTATGTTAATTCAAAAACTAGCAAACCTTTGGGGAAAGAAACTCAAGAAGACACAAGAAAAAAAAAGATATCGAGGGATCTAGGAATGGAAGGATTAACACACTTGAAAGGTTCATACCGCAGTAAGGAATCTCTGGATTCCATGCAATCCCAGTCAAAGTTGCAGCAGTATTTGCCACAGAGAAGAAGAGAGAATCCTGAAGTTTCTAGCCAGCAACACGAGACCCTGACTAGGCAAAGGAATCCTCAGGAAAACGAACAAAGCAGCACGTGTCACAATTTCTGATTTCAACATAGAGGACGAAGCGCTAGGTACCGAAACGGCACAGTCTGGGCCCCAAAACAGGCATGAAGACCCATGCAAAACAATTGAGAGCCCAGAGCCCAACTCAAACTTACATGGACAGCCCATTTTGGACCAGGGAGCCAAGTGGAGACAGCGGAGAAAGGAGAGTCTCTACAATAAACGGTGCTGGGAAGCCTGCACAGCCACATGGAACACAACGAGAGTACACCATGATGTTACACCTGGCACACACACCACCTGAAGTGGATTAAAGCCTTGAATGGCAGACTTGAAACCGTGAACCTTGTAGGAGAAGACCTAGGCAGAGTGCTCTTTGCCATCTGTCTGAGCCGCCTATTTGGAAGAAGCATGTCTGACTGGGCAAGGGCAACAAAGGAAACAAGAAACAAACGGGACCACATCAAATGCACACACTTCTGCCCACTCAAGGAAACCATCAACTGAATACTAAGACACCACAACAATTGGGAGAGGATGTTTGCAAACCACACATCGGACAAGGGGTGAAAAGCCCAAAGATACAATCAACTCGCACGTCTCCACAAGAAAAAAAACAAGCCAATGAAAACCTGGTCAAAAGATGGAAGCAGAGATTTCTCCGAAGAAGACAGAAAGAGGGCCAGTAGGTGCATGAAAACTTGTTCACCATCATGAAGCCTCAGGAAAATGCAAATCCAAACTGCAAGGCCATGGCAGCTCACTGTGGTCAGCATGGCTAGAAGGAAGCAGACAGGAAATAACAAGTGTCAGAGAGGAGGTGCAGAGAAGGGAAGCCTCCTGCACTGCTGGTGGGAGTGTAACCCGGTGCAGCCACGATGCCAAAGGTGTGGAACTGCCTCAGAAGTTTAAGTATCCATGTCCCGTATGACCCAGCTATTAATCTGCCGCTTGCTTATCCAAAAAAGTCAGAAAGACTACCGCATAAAGACATGTGCATGGCTGTGTTCACCACAGTCTTACTCCTGATATCCAAGACTTGGAAAGCACCCTGGTGTCCAGCAAGGGATGATTGGAGAAGGAAGATGGGCTATAGCCACACAATGGTATACCACTCAGCCGGAACAAATGATGCAATCCAGCCATTTGTGACCACCAGAATGGCTGTGAGGGTTTTAGGGGAAGTGTAACAAGCCCCAGTGAGAAATTCAAATACCATAGAATCTCACTTACAAGGAGAAGAAAAAGCAAGCACTAACCAACAGGTGGCACTGAACATTTGTATGCGGGCTCCCAGAGGCAAAGAGGGGCGGTGACGGAGGGTGAAAGAGAAGATTAGGCACAAGTGTGTGGTGAGGGCCTGTGATTAGTCTTACACTGGTGAAGATGATGTAAGCTACACAGAAGTCTAAAGCAATGAGGATGTGAATCTGGAAGTTATAGTACGTTCTAATGCAGGGTCATGGCTATAAATTCACCTCAAATCAAAAATCCAAAAAGGGGTCCAGAATGATGTCATAAAGCTTTGGGGGCGGAAAGAGTTTACGGAAGGTGAACTTCCAAGGATGGAAAATCACCTCCAAATGCTTACAGATGCTACAGAAAGGCAGACCATTCCAAATAGGTGAAGAGGAATACTACGAAGAGAACATGATCAGTCCTAAACCCATGAACGAACGGAAAATGTTACCGTCCATGATGTTATTACTAATCACCTTCACGAATAATCCAAACAGGCCCACGTCTTCCCAAGTTCAGGCAAAAGGTTGGTCCAAAAGTACAATTCAGGGCCGGCCCTGTGGTGGAGCAGGTAAGTGCCCACATTCCGCTTGGGCGGCCCGGGCCTCACTGTTTCACATTACGAGTGCATATCACATTAGTAGTGTTAGGAAATATAGATTTCATGGTATGGTGCGGGCAGAGATCATAAATAAGCAGCAATTGTGAGGATACGTTATCAATACGCACAAGAAAAGGAACCATAAGAATATTACAATCTATGGAAGTATCTGGTACACTTCCCAAAGGCAGAAGGAAGGAAATCTTGTGACCTGCCAAGGTGGAATTGGCAGAGTGCCACGAGATGACACCATCATCGTGCATCAGAACATTCCCTGGGCAACTTCAACTTGTGAGGGAGTCCAGGACTTTTTCTGGGTAAGGTCCACCCATTTTGCCATCTACCCAAGATATAAGAGATAAAACCCAGGATAATCTTACAGGAGTGACACCAGTGTCTAGAGAGAATGTAGGAGCCCTTTCGAAGTTCAAGGAGAAAGATAGAAACTGACAACAATTGCAGAAAAAGGAAAACTATCCTACCTAGACAGGGTGAGGAGTCAGACTGGTCTGAGATGGCTGTGAAACTCTGTGTGCACGGAGGTTGTCAGGACAACTTCGAATTTTGAGGTCGCTTATGACATCACGGTGAACATGTCCCCCAGGGTGGCCGCATGGTTACAGTCTGAGGATTGGCCTAGGCTAGGCTATTAAAGGGACAGATACCCAGAAACAGGTTTGGCAAACAGAAAGCAGGCACAGAAACTAGAAGAGATAAAACAGAGTCTGATGCAAGGGATAAGAAAGGAACCCTAGGCCACAAGTGAGAATAGAGGGACAGGCACGGAGAGGAGAACATTGTCATCTATTCAAGTCTATGGGGAGGTCATGCTGATTCAAGCTTGCAACTTCATTGGAAACAAGTGGCCGGACTTGGCGTTCATCACACCTACAGTGCCCTCGTGCCTTAAGCATAATGCAAAGTCAAGAAAGATGTCTTGAGGACATTGAAGAGAAGAATCGATGCCTCCTTTCCAAGGCCCATAGCATTCTTTGAAGGTCAGTCTCTTTTTCCGAAGCTCTGGTGTCACGTGGGCCCACTGGGCACATGGTAATGTGTCCCAAGAGATGTCTTGGAAGCCTTGAAGGAATGGAGCCCTGTCACGCTTGGGGTATGTCTCTTTGTTTGGAAGTGCTCTACAAGGGTGCTGAAAAGCACCCTCTTCCACAGGGCTTCGTTCCTTCGTGAAGGCTGCCCTCCCAGGCTAGTGTGCTCTGTTTGCCTCCATCGAAATTCTCTCCCCCTACCTCTTGCCGTAGAAGGATTATTGATTATGTGTTTTGACACCATATGTAAGGAAGTTGCACGAAAATTAGAACTTTACAGTTGTGTTTCAAGAAAAATAAACAGGCCAGGGTAGAGGATGTAGGGCAAACAAATGGCACACCCTATAAAAATTAAGTAAGCCCGTATCTGGACGGAATCTAGGGCAACGTTCAAGGATCAGGGGTCAAGTTCGAAACTTCCCAAATCCGGAAAAGAGACAGAAAAATATCTTTCCTGGAGAGTGGAATTCATCCGATTTGTCTAAGTTGTCTTGGAAACATTGTGTCCGTGAAGGGGGTTGCCAGGACCACCTCGAATTTGGAGTTTCTGATCTCAGGATGTCAAACCAACCCACATGACCACGTGTTCTCAGTGCTTAGTTTGACCTAGGCTAGGGTAGCCAAGAGTCCTACAAGTGACCGGTGCAAATTCAAGGACAACAACCAAGAGTCACGAAAGCACTCACACCTCACCCTAGAGAACATACAGCGATTAAAGAAATACAAACTAATCCCTTGGAATGAAGGAGAACGGACTGATAAGCATGTCTAAGGGAGATAGCTGAGAAAGACCATGACGAGTATACTATGGAAAAGAAAAAGAGGACCCAGAAAATGGAAGGTGAACAGAAATCACACCTGAATTATCCACAATGAAAGATGATGTCCGTCTTTAGACAGACTCTGTTGGAACGTTTGAAAGTCAGAGAAATTCACAAGCCAAAAAACGGCAGCGAAGGTCAAGCATGGGCTAACTGGGAAGGGTGAGTTATGAGACTGCTCCAAGCAGGCTCTGAAACCTGTATCCAGGAAGCATGCTGGACCTCAGAGACACAATTATGACAAATCCTCTGACATCACAATGGACCCGAAAAACAACCTAGCCTCATCTACACAGTGCTAGAGTTGGGCTCACTAGTATATTTAACTCCCATTGCACTCAACTGCACGTTGCCACTGAACATGTAAGTGGCCGGCCGGTGGTGCAGTGGTGAGGTCCGCACCTTCTGGGTCTGTGGCCCAGTATGGGCTGGGTGGAATCCTCGGTTTGGGCCTCCTCACCACTGCTTCAGTTGTTCTGGTGCAGGCGTCCGAGGTAGAGTAGAGGCAGATGGGAAGGGACGTTGGACAGGGCCAGACTTCCACAGCAAATACAGGAGCATTGCCAGCAGATGTGAGCACAGCAATGCACTTGTGCCAAAACAAAACCAATTAAAAGTCGCAAAGAATAGAAAAACTGAAGCTAAGGAAAAAAAAAAACAAAAAAACAGGAGCTTGCCATTACGAAGAATAGGATCTCTGTGAATAACCTTAGCAAAACAGGTGAATTCTATGTTAATTCAAAAACTAGCAAACCTTTGGGGAAAGAAACTCAAGAAGACACAAGAAAAAAAAAGATATCGAGGGATCTAGGAATGGAAGGATTAACACACTTGAAAGGTTCATACCGCAGTAAGGAATCTCTGGATTCCATGCAATCCCAGTCAAAGTTGCAGCAGTATTTGCCACAGAGAAGAAGAGAGAATCCTGAAGTTTCTAGCCAGCAACACGAGACCCTGACTAGGCAAAGGAATCCTCAGGAAAACGAACAAAGCAGCACGTGTCACAATTTCTGATTTCAACATAGAGGACGAAGCGCTAGGTACCGAAACGGCACAGTCTGGGCCCCAAAACAGGCATGAAGACCCATGCAAAACAATTGAGAGCCCAGAGCCCAACTCAAACTTACATGGACAGCCCATTTTGGACCAGGGAGCCAAGTGGAGACAGCGGAGAAAGGAGAGTCTCTACAATAAACGGTGCTGGGAAGCCTGCACAGCCACATGGAACACAACGAGAGTACACCATGATGTTACACCTGGCACACACACCACCTGAAATGGATTAAAGCCTTGAATGGCAGACTTGAAACCGTGAACCTTGTAGGAGAAGACCTAGGCAGAGTGCTCTTTGCCATCTGTCTGAGCCGCCTATTTGGAAGAAGCATGTCTGACTGGGCAAGGGCAACAAAGGAAACAAGAAACAAACGGGACCACATCAAATGCACACACTTCTGCCCACTCAAGGAAACCATCAACTGAATACTAAGACACCACAACAATTGGGAGAGGATGTTTGCAAACCACACATCGGACAAGGGGTGAAAAGCCCAAAGATACAATCAACTCGCACGTCTCCACAAGAAAAAAAACAAGCCAATGAAAACCTGGTCAAAAGATGGAAGCAGAGATTTCTCCGAAGAAGACAGAAAGAGGGCCAGTAGGTGCATGAAAACTTGTTCACCATCATGAAGCCTCAGGAAAATGCAAATCCAAACTGCAAGGCCATGGCAGCTCACTGTGGTCAGCATGGCTAGAAGGAAGCAGACAGGAAATAACAAGTGTCAGAGAGGAGGTGCAGAGAAGGGAAGCCTCCTGCACTGCTGGTGGGAGTGTAACCCGGTGCAGCCACGATGCCAAAGGTGTGGAACTGCCTCAGAAGTTTAAGTATCCATGTCCCGTATGACCCAGCTATTAATCTGCCGCTTGCTTATCCAAAAAAGTCAGAAAGACTACCGCATAAAGACATGTGCATGGCTGTGTTCACCACAGTCTTACTCCTGATATCCAAGACTTGGAAAGCACCCTGGTGTCCAGCAAGGGATGATTGGAGAAGGAAGATGGGCTATAGCCACACAATGGTATACCACTCAGCCGGAACAAATGATGCAATCCAGCCATTTGTGACCACCAGAATGGCTGTGAGGGTTTTAGGGGAAGTGTAACAAGCCCCAGTGAGAAATTCAAATACCATAGAATCTCACTTACAAGGAGAAGAAAAAGCAAGCACTAACCAACAGGTGGCACTGAACATTTGTATGCGGGCTCCCAGAGGCAAAGAGGGGCGGTGACGGAGGGTGAAAGAGAAGATTAGGCACAAGTGTGTGGTGAGGGCCTGTGATTAGTCTTACACTGGTGAAGATGATGTAAGCTACACAGAAGTCTAAAGCAATGAGGATGTGAATCTGGAAGTTATAGTACGTTCTAATGCAGGGTCATGGCTATAAATTCACCTCAAATCAAAAATCCAAAAAGGGGTCCAGAATGATGTCATAAAGCTTTGGGGGCGGAAAGAGTTTACGGAAGGTGAACTTCCAAGGATGGAAAATCACCTCCAAATGCTTACAGATGCTACAGAAAGGCAGACCATTCCAAATAGGTGAAGAGGAATACTACGAAGAGAACATGATCAGTCCTAAACCCATGAACGAACGGAAAATGTTACCGTCCATGATGTTATTACTAATCACCTTCACGAATAATCCAAACAGGCCCACGTCTTCCCAAGTTCAGGCAAAAGGTTGGTCCAAAAGTACAATTCAGGGCCGGCCCTGTGGTGGAGCAGGTAAGTGCCCACATTCCGCTTGGGCGGCCCGGGCCTCACTGTTTCACATTACGAGTGCATATCACATTAGTAGTGTTAGGAAATATAGATTTCATGGTATGGTGCGGGCAGAGATCATAAATAAGCAGCAATTGTGAGGATACGTTATCAATACGCACAAGAAAAGGAACCATAAGAATATTACAATCTATGGAAGTATCTGGTACACTTCCCAAAGGCAGAAGGAAGGAAAACTTGTGACCTGCCAAGGTGGAATTGGCAGAGTGCCACGAGATGACACCATCATCGTGCATCAGAACATTCCCTGGGCAACTTCAACTTGTGAGGGAGTCCAGGACTTTTTCTGGGTAAGGTCCACCCATTTTGCCATCTACCCAAGATATAAGAGATAAAACCCAGGATAATCTTACAGGAGTGACACCAGTGTCTAGAGAGAATGTAGGAGCCCTTTCGAAGTTCAAGGAGAAAGATAGAAACTGACAACAATTGCAGAAAAAGGAAAACTATCCTACCTAGACAGGGTGAGGAGTCAGACTGGTCTGAGATGGCTGTGAAACTCTGTGTGCACGGAGGTTGTCAGGACAACTTCGAATTTTGAGGTCGCTTATGACATCACGGTGAACATGTCCCCCAGGGTGGCCGCATGGTTACAGTCTGAGGATTGGCCTAGGCTAGGCTATTAAAGGGACAGATACCCAGAAACAGGTTTGGCAAACAGAAAGCAGGCACAGAAACTAGAAGAGATAAAACAGAGTCTGATGCAAGGGATAAGAAAGGAACCCTAGGCCACAAGTGAGAATAGAGGGACAGGCACGGAGAGGAGAACATTGTCATCTATTCAAGTCTATGGGGAGGTCATGCTGATTCAAGCTTGCAACTTCATTGGAAACAAGTGGCCGGACTTGGCGTTCATCACACCTACAGTGCCCTTGTGCCTTAAGCATAATGCAAAGTCAAGAAAGATGTCTTGAGGACATTGAAGAGAAGAATCGATGCCTCCTTTCCAAGGCCCATAGCATTCTTTGAAGGTCAGTCTCTTTTTCCGAAGCTCTGGTGTCACGTGGGCCCACTGGGCACATGGTAATGTGTCCCAAGAGATGTCTTGGAAGCCTTGAAGGAATGGAGCCCTGTCACGCTTGGGGTATGTCTCTTTGTTTGGAAGTGCTCTACAAGGGTGCTGAAAAGCACCCTCTTCCACAGGGCTTCGTTCCTTCGTGAAGGCTGCCCTCCCAGGCTAGTGTGCTCTGTTTGCCTCCATCGAAATTCTCTCCCCCTACCTCTTGCCGTAGAAGGATTATTGATTATGTGTTTTGACACCATATGTAAGGAAGTTGCACGAAAATTAGAACTTTACAGTTGTGTTTCAAGAAAAATAAACAGGCCAGGGTAGAGGATGTAGGGCAAACAAATGGCACACCCTATAAAAATTAAGTAAGCCCGTATCTGGACAGAATCTAGGGGAACGTTCAAGGATCAGGGGTCAAGTTCGAAACTTCCCAAATCCGGAAAAGAGACAGAAAAATATCTTTCCTGGAGAGTGGAATTCATCCGATTTGTCTAAGTTGTCTTGGAAACATTGTGTCCGTGAAGGGGGTTGCCAGGACCACCTCGAATTTGGAGTTTCTGATCTCAGGATGTCAAACCAACCCACATGACCACGTGTTCTCAGTGCTTAGTTTGACCTAGGCTAGGGTAGCCAAGAGTCCTACAAGTGACCGGTGCAAATTCAAGGACAACAACCAAGAGTCACGAAAGCACTCACACCTCACCCTAGAGAACATACAGCGATTAACGAAATACAAACTAATCCCTTGGAATGAAGGAGAACGGACTGATAAGCATGTCTAAGGGAGATAGCTGAGAAAGACCATGACGAGTATACTATGGAAAAGAAAAAGAGGACCCAGAAAATGGAAGGTGAACAGAAATCACACCTGAATTATCCACAATGAAAGATGATGTCCGTCTTTAGACAGACTCTGCTGGAACGTTTGAAAGTCAGAGAAATTCACAAGCCAAAAAACGGCAGCGAAGGTCAAGCATGGGCTAACTGGGAAGGGTGAGTTATGAGACTGCTCCAAGCAGGCTCTGAAACCTGTATCCAGGAAGCATGCTGGACCTCAGAGACACAATTATGACAAATCCTCTGACATCACAATGGACCCGAAAAACAACCTAGCCTCATCTACACAGTGCTAGAGTTGGGCTCACTAGTATATTTAACTCCCATTGCACTCAACTGCACGTTGCCACTGAACATGTAAGTGGCCGGCCGGTGGTGCAGTGGTGAGGTCCGCACCTTCTGGGTCTGTGGCCCAGTATGGGCTGGGTGGAATCCTCGGTTTGGGCCTCCTCACCACTGCTTCAGTTGTTCTGGTGCAGGCGTCCGAGGTAGAGTAGAGGCAGATGGGAAGGGACGTTGGACAGGGCCAGACTTCCACAGCAAATACAGGAGCATTGCCAGCAGATGTGAGCACAGCAATGCACTTGTGCCAAAACAAAACCAATTAAAAGTCGCAAAGAACAGAAAAACTGAAGCTAAGGAAAAAAAAAAACAAAAAAACAGGAGCTTGCCATTACGAAGAATAGGATCTCTGTGAATAACCTTAGCAAAACAGGTGAATTCTATGTTAATTCAAAAACTAGCAAACCTTTGGGGAAAGAAACTCAAGAAGACACAAGAAAAAAAAAGATATCGAGGGATCTAGGAATGGAAGGATTAACACACTTGAAAGGTTCATACCGCAGTAAGGAATCTCTGGATTCCATGCAATCCCAGTCAAAGTTGCAGCAGTATTTGCCACAGAGAAGAAGAGAGAATCCTGAAGTTTCTAGCCAGCAACACGAGACCCTGACTAGGCAAAGGAATCCTCAGGAAAACGAACAAAGCAGCACGTGTCACAATTTCTGATTTCAACATAGAGGACGAAGCGCTAGGTACCGAAACGGCACAGTCTGGGCCCCAAAACAGGCATGAAGACCCATGCAAAACAATTGAGAGCCCAGAGCCCAACTCAAACTTACATGGACAGCCCATTTTGGACCAGGGAGCCAAGTGGAGACAGCGGAGAAAGGAGAGTCTCTACAATAAACGGTGCTGGGAAGCCTGCACAGCCACATGGAACACAACGAGAGTACACCATGATGTTACACCTGGCACACACACCACCTGAAATGGATTAAAGCCTTGAATGGCAGACTTGAAACCGTGAACCTTGTAGGAGAAGACCTAGGCAGAGTGCTCTTTGCCATCTGTCTGAGCCGCCTATTTGGAAGAAGCATGTCTGACTGGGCAAGGGCAACAAAGGAAACAAGAAACAAACGGGACCACATCAAATGCACACACTTCTGCCCACTCAAGGAAACCATCAACTGAATACTAAGACACCACAACAATTGGGAGAGGATGTTTGCAAACCACACATCGGACAAGGGGTGAAAAGCCCAAAGATACAATCAACTCGCACGTCTCCACAAGAAAAAAAACAAGCCAATGAAAACCTGGTCAAAAGATGGAAGCAGAGATTTCTCCGAAGAAGACAGAAAGAGGGCCAGTAGGTGCATGAAAACTTGTTCACCATCATGAAGCCTCAGGAAAATGCAAATCCAAACTGCAAGGCCATGGCAGCTCACTGTGGTCAGCATGGCTAGAAGGAAGCAGACAGGAAATAACAAGTGTCAGAGAGGAGGTGGAGAGAAGGGAAGCCTCCTGCACTGCTGGTGGGAGTGTAACCCGGTGCAGCCACGATGCCAAAGGTGTGGAACTGCCTCAGAAATTTAAGTATCCATGTCCCGTATGACCCAGCTATTAATCTGCCGCTTGCTTATCCAAAAAAGTCAGAAAGACTACCGCATAAAGACATGTGCATGGCTGTGTTCACCACAGTCTTACTCCTGATATCCAAGACTTGGAAAGCACCCTGGTGTCCAGCAAGGGATGATTGGAGAAGGAAGATGGGCTATAGCCACACAATGGTATACCACTCAGCCGGAACAAATGATGCAATCCAGCCATTTGTGACCACCAGAATGGCTGTGAGGGTTTTAGGGGAAGTGTAACAAGCCCCAGTGAGAAATTCAAATACCATAGAATCTCACTTACAAGGAGAAGAAAAAGCAAGCACTAACCAACAGGTGGCACTGAACATTTGTATGCGGGCTCCCAGAGGCAAAGAGGGGCGGTGACGGAGGGTGAAAGAGAAGATTAGGCACAAGTGTGTGGTGAGGGCCTGTGATTAGTCTTACACTGGTGAAGATGATGTAAGCTACACAGAAGTCTAAAGCAATGAGGATGTGAATCTGGAAGTTATAGTACGTTCTAATGCAGGGTCATGGCTATAAATTCACCTCAAATCAAAAATCCAAAAAGGGGTCCAGAATGATGTCATAAAGCTTTGGGGGCGGAAAGAGTTTACGGAAGGTGAACTTCCAAGGATGGAAAATCACCTCCAAATGCTTACAGATGCTACAGAAAGGCAGACCATTCCAAATAGGTGAAGAGGAATACTACGAAGAGAACATGATCAGTCCTAAACCCATGAACGAACGGAAAATGTTACCGTCCATGATGTTATTACTAATCACCTTCACGAATAATCCAAACAGGCCCACGTCTTCCCAAGTTCAGGCAAAAGGTTGGTCCAAAAGTACAATTCAGGGCCGGCCCTGTGGTGGAGCAGGTAAGTGCCCACATTCCGCTTGGGCGGCCCGGGCCTCACTGTTTCACATTACGAGTGCATATCACATTAGTAGTGTTAGGAAATATAGATTTCATGGTATGGTGCGGGCAGAGATCATAAATAAGCAGCAATTGTGAGGATACGTTATCAATACGCACAAGAAAAGGAACCATAAGAATATTACAATCTATGGAAGTATCTGGTACACTTCCCAAAGGCAGAAGGAAGGAAATCTTGTGACCTGCCAAGGTGGAATTGGCAGAGTGCCACGAGATGACACCATCATCGTGCATCAGAACATTCCCTGGGCAACTTCAACTTGTGAGGGAGTCCAGGACTTTTTCTGGGTAAGGTCCACCCATTTTGCCATCTACCCAAGATATAAGAGATAAAACCCAGGATAATCTTACAGGAGTGACACCAGTGTCTAGAGAGAATGTAGGAGCCCTTTCGAAGTTCAAGGAGAAAGATAGAAACTGACAACAATTGCAGAAAAAGGAAAACTATCCTACCTAGACAGGGTGAGGAGTCAGACTGGTCTGAGATGGCTGTGAAACTCTGTGTGCACGGAGGTTGTCAGGACAACTTCGAATTTTGAGGTCGCTTATGACATCACGGTGAACATGTCCCCCAGGGTGGCCGCATGGTTACAGTCTGAGGATTGGCCTAGGCTAGGCTATTAAAGGGACAGATACCCAGAAACAGGTTTGGCAAACAGAAAGCAGGCACAGAAACTAGAAGAGATAAAACAGAGTCTGATGCAAGGGATAAGAAAGGAACCCTAGGCCACAAGTGAGAATAGAGGGACAGGCACGGAGAGGAGAACATTGTCATCTATTCAAGTCTATGGGGAGGTCATGCTGATTCAAGCTTGCAACTTCATTGGAAACAAGTGGCCGGACTTGGCGTTCATCACACCTACAGTGCCCTCGTGCCTTAAGCATAATGCAAAGTCAAGAAAGATGTCTTGAGGACATTGAAGAGAAGAATCGATGCCTCCTTTCCAAGGCCCATAGCATTCTTTGAAGGTCAGTCTCTTTTTCCGAAGCTCTGGTGTCACGTGGGCCCACTGGGCACATGGTAATGTGTCCCAAGAGATGTCTTGGAAGCCTTGAAGGAATGGAGCCCTGTCACGCTTGGGGTATGTCTCTTTGTTTGGAAGTGCTCTACAAGGGTGCTGAAAAGCACCCTCTTCCACAGGGCTTCGTTCCTTCGTGAAGGCTGCCCTCCCAGGCTAGTGTGCTCTGTTTGCCTCCATCGAAATTCTCTCCCCCTACCTCTTGCCGTAGAAGGATTATTGATTATGTGTTTTGACACCATATGTAAGGAAGTTGCACGAAAATTAGAACTTTACAGTTGTGTTTCAAGAAAAATAAACAGGCCAGGGTAGAGGATGTAGGGCAAACAAATGGCACACCCTATAAAAATTAAGTAAGCCCGTATCTGGACGGAATCTAGGGCAACGTTCAAGGATCAGGGGTCAAGTTCGAAACTTCCCAAATCCGGAAAAGAGACAGAAAAATATCTTTCCTGGAGAGTGGAATTCATCCGATTTGTCTAAGTTGTCTTGGAAACATTGTGTCCGTGAAGGGGGTTGCCAGGACCACCTCGAATTTGGAGTTTCTGATCTCAGGATGTCAAACCAACCCACATGACCACGTGTTCTCAGTGCTTAGTTTGACCTAGGCTAGGGTAGCCAAGAGTCCTACAAGTGACCGGTGCAAATTCAAGGACAACAACCAAGAGTCACGAAAGCACTCACACCTCACCCTAGAGAACATACAGCGATTAACGAAATACAAACTAATCCCTTGGAATGAAGGAGAACGGACTGATAAGCATGTCTAAGGGAGATAGCTGAGAAAGACCATGACGAGTATACTATGGAAAAGAAAAAGAGGACCCAGAAAATGGAAGGTGAACAGAAATCACACCTGAATTATCCACAATGAAAGATGATGTCCGTCTTTAGACAGACTCTGCTGGAACGTTTGAAAGTCAGAGAAATTCACAAGCCAAAAAACGGCAGCGAAGGTCAAGCATGGGCTAACTGGGAAGGGTGAGTTATGAGACTGCTCCAAGCAGGCTCTGAAACCTGTATCCAGGAAGCATGCTGGACCTCAGAGACACAATTATGACAAATCCTCTGACATCACAATGGACCCGAAAAACAACCTAGCCTCATCTACACAGTGCTAGAGTTGGGCTCACTAGTATATTTAACTCCCATTGCACTCAACTGCACGTTGCCACTGAACATGTAAGTGGCCGGCCGGTGGTGCAGTGGTGAGGTCCGCACCTTCTGGGTCTGTGGCCCAGTATGGGCTGGGTGGAATCCTCGGTTTGGGCCTCCTCACCACTGCTTCAGTTGTTCTGGTGCAGGCGTCCGAGGTAGAGTAGAGGCAGATGGGAAGGGACGTTGGACAGGGCCAGACTTCCACAGCAAATACAGGAGCATTGCCAGCAGATGTGAGCACAGCAATGCACTTGTGCCAAAACAAAACCAATTAAAAGTTGCAAAGAACAGAAAAACTGAAGCTAAGGAAAAAAAAAAACAAAAAAACAGGAGCTTGCCATTACGAAGAATAGGATCTCTGTGAATAACCTTAGCAAAACAGGTGAATTCTATGTTAATTCAAAAACTAGCAAACCTTTGGGGAAAGAAACTCAAGAAGACACAAGAAAAAAAAAGATATCGAGGGATCTAGGAATGGAAGGATTAACACACTTGAAAGGTTCATACCGCAGTAAGGAATCTCTGGATTCCATGCAATCCCAGTCAAAGTTGCAGCAGTATTTGCCACAGAGAAGAAGAGAGAATCCTAAAGTTTCTAGCCAGCAACACGAGACCCTGACTAGGCAAAGGAATCCTCAGGAAAACGAACAAAGCAGCACGTGTCACAATTTCTGATTTCAACATAGAGGACGAAGCGCTAGGTACCGAAACGGCACAGTCTGGGCCCCAAAACAGGCATGAAGACCCATGCAAAACAATTGAGAGCCCAGAGCCCAACTCAAACTTACATGGACAGCCCATTTTGGACCAGGGAGCCAAGTGGAGACAGCGGAGAAAGGAGAGTCTCTACAATAAACGGTGCTGGGAAGCCTGCACAGCCACATGGAACACAACGAGAGTACACCATGATGTTACACCTGGCACACACACCACCTGAAATGGATTAAAGCCTTGAATGGCAGACTTGAAACCGTGAACCTTGTAGGAGAAGACCTAGGCAGAGTGCTCTTTGCCATCTGTCTGAGCCGCCTATTGGGAAGAAGCATGTCTGACTGGGCAAGGGCAACAAAGGAAACAAGAAACAAACGGGACCACATCAAATGCACACACTTCTGCCCACTCAAGGAAACCATCAACTGAATACTAAGACACCACAACAATTGGGAGAGGATGTTTGCAAACCACACATCGGACAAGGGGTGAAAAGCCCAAAGATACAATCAACTCGCACGTCTCCACAAGAAAAAAAACAAGCCAATGAAAACCTGGTCAAAAGATGGAAGCAGAGATTTCTCCGAAGAAGACAGAAAGAGGGCCAGTAGGTGCATGAAAACTTGTTCACCATCATGAAGCCTCAGGAAAATGCAAATCCAAACTGCAAGGCCATGGCAGCTCACTGTGGTCAGCATGGCTAGAAGGAAGCAGACAGGAAATAACAAGTGTCAGAGAGGAGGTGGAGAGAAGGGAAGCCTCCTGCACTGCTGGTGGGAGTGTAACCCGGTGCAGCCACGATGCCAAAGGTGTGGAACTGCCACAGAAGTTTAAGTATCCATGTCCCGTATGACCCAGCTATTAATCTGCCGCTTGCTTATCCAAAAAAGTCAGAAAGACTACCGCATAAAGACATGTGCATGGCTGTGTTCACCACAGTCTTACTCCTGATATCCAAGACTTGGAAAGCACCCTGGTGTCCAGCAAGGGATGATTGGAGAAGGAAGACGGGCTATAGCCACACAATGGTATACCACTCAGCCGGAACAAATGATGCAATCCAGCCATTTGTGACCACCAGAATGGCTGTGAGGGTTTTAGGGGAAGTGTAACAAGCCCCAGTGAGAAATTCAAATACCATAGAATCTCACTTACAAGGAGAAGAAAAAGCAAGCACTAACCAACAGGTGGCACTGAACATTTGTATGCGGGCTCCCAGAGGCAAAGAGGGGCGGTGAGGGAGGGTGAAAGAGAAGATTAGGCACAAGTGTGTGGTGAGGGCCTGTGATTAGTCTTACACTGGTGAAGATGATGTAAGCTACACAGAAGTCTAAAGCAATGAGGATGTGAATCTGGAAGTTATAGTACGTTCTAATGCAGGGTCATGGCTATAAATTCACCTCAAATCAAAAATCCGAAACGGGGTCCAGAATGATGTCATAAAGCTTTGGGGGCGGAAAGAGTTTACGGAAGGTGAACTTCCAAGGATGGAAAATCACCTCCAAATGCTTACAGATGCTACAGAAAGGCAGACCATTCCAAATAGGTGAAGAGGAATACTACGAAGAGAACATGATCAGTCCTAAACCCATGAACGAACGGAAAATGTTACCGTCCATGATGTTATTACTAATCACCTTCACGAATAATCCAAACAGGCCCACGTCTTCCCAAGTTCAGGCAAAAGGTTGGTCCAAAAGTACAATTCAGGGCCGGCCCTGTGGTGGAGCAGGTAAGTGCCCACATTCCGCTTGGGCGGCCCGGGCCTCACTGTTTCACATTACGAGTGCATATCACATTAGTAGTGTTAGGAAATATAGATTTCATGGTATGGTGCGGGCAGAGATCATAAATAAGCAGCAATTGTGAGGATACGTTATCAATACGCACAAGAAAAGGAACCATAAGAATATTACAATCTATGGAAGTATCTGGTACACTTCCCAAAGGCAGAAGGAAGGAAATCTTGTGACCTGCCAAGGTGGAATTGGCAGAGTGCCACGAGATGACACCATCATTGTGCATCAGAACGTTCCCTGGGCAACTTCAACTTGTGAGGGAGTCCAGGACTTTTTCTGGGTAAGGTCCACCCATTTTGCCATCTACCCAAGATATAAGAGATAAAACCCATGATAATCTTACAGGAGTGAAACCAGTGTCTAGAGAGAATGTAGGAGCCCTTTCGAAGTTCAAGGAGAAAGATAGAAACTGACAACAATTGCAGAAAAAGGAAAACTATCCTACCTAGACAGGGTGAGGAGTCAGACTGGTCTGAGATGGCTGTGAAACTCTGTGTGCACGGAGGTTGTCAGGACAACTTCGAATTTTGAGGTCGCTTATGACATCACGGTGAACATGTCCCCCAGGGTGGCCGCATGGTTACAGTCTGAGGATTGGCCTAGGCTAGGCTATTAAAGGGACAGATACCCAGAAACAGGTTTGGCAAACAGAAAGCAGGCACAGAAACTAGAAGAGATAAAACAGAGTCTGATGCAAGGGATAAGAAAGGAACCCTAGGCCACAAGTGAGAATAGAGGGACAGGCACGGAGAGGAGAACATTGTCATCTATTCAAGTCTATGGGGAGGTCATGCTGATTCAAGCTTGCAACTTCATTGGAAACAAGTGGCCGGACTTGGCGTTCATCACACCTACAGTGCCCTTGTGCCTTAAGCATAATGCAAAGTCAAGAAAGATGTCTTGAGGACATTGAAGAGAAGAATCGATGCCTCCTTTCCAAGGCCCATAGCATTCTTTGAAGGTCAGTCTCTTTTTCCGAAGCTCTGGTGTCACGTGGGCCCACTGGGCACATGGTAATGTGTCCCAAGAGATGTCTTGGAAGCCTTGAAGGAATGGAGCCCTGTCACGCTTGGGGTATGTCTCTTTGTTTGGAAGTGCTCTACAAGGGTGCTGAAAAGCACCCTCTTCCACAGGGCTTCGTTCCTTCGTGAAGGCTGCCCTCCCAGGCTAGTGTGCTCTGTTTGCCTCCATCGAAATTCTCTCCCCCTACCTCTTGCCGTAGAAGGATTATTGATTATGTGTTTTGACACCATATGTAAGGAAGTTGCACGAAAATTAGAACTTTACAGTTGTGTTTCAAGAAAAATAAACAGGCCAGGGTAGAGGATGTAGGGCAAACAAATGGCACACCCTATAAAAATTAAGTAAGCCCGTATCTGGACGGAATCTAGGGGAACGTTCAAGGATCAGGGGTCAAGTTCGAAACTTCCCAAATCCGGAAAAGAGACAGAAAAATATCTTTCCTGGAGAGTGGAATTCATCCGATTTGTCTAAGTTGTCTTGGAAACATTGTGTCCGTGAAGGGGGTTGCCAGGACCACCTCGAATTTGGAGTTTCTGATCTCAGGATGTCAAACCAACCCACATGACCACGTGTTCTCAGTGCTTAGTTTGACCTAGGCTAGGATAGCCAAGAGTCCTACAAGTGACCGGTGCAAATTCAAGGACAACAACCAAGAGTCACGAAAGCACTCACACCTCACCCTAGAGAACATACAGCGATTAACGAAATACAAACTAATCCCTTGGAATGAAGGAGAACGGACTGATAAGCATGTCTAAGGGAGATAGCTGAGAAAGACCATGGCGAGTATACTATGGAAAAGAAAAAGAGGACCCAGAAAATGGAAGGTGAACAGAAATCACACCTGAATTATCCACAATGAAAGATGATGTCCGTCTTTAGACAGACTCTGCTGGAACGTTTGAAAGTCAGAGAAATTCACAAGCCAAAAAACGGCAGCGAAGGTCAAGCATGGGCTAACTGGGAAGGGTGAGTTATGAGACTGCTCCAAGCAGGCTCTGAAACCTGTATCCAGGAAGCATGCTGGACCTCAGAGACACAATTATGACAAATCCTCTGACATCACAATGGACCCGAAAAACAACCTAGCCTCATCTACACAGTGCTAGAGTTGGGCTCACTAGTATATTTAACTCCCATTGCACTCAACTGCACGTTGCCACTGAACATGTAAGTGGCCGGCCGGTGGTGCAGTGGTGAGGTCCGCACCTTCTGGGTCTGTGGCCCAGTATGGGCTGGGTGGAATCCTCGGTTTGGGCCTCCTCACCACTGCTTCAGTTGTTCTGGTGCAGGCGTCCGAGGTAGAGTAGAGGCAGATGGGAAGGGACGTTGGACAGGGCCAGACTTCCACAGCAAATACAGGAGCATTGCCAGCAGATGTGAGCACAGCAATGCACTTGTGCCAAAACAAAACCAATTAAAAGTCGCAAAGAACAGAAAAACTGAAGCTAAGGAAAAAAAAAAACAAAAAAACAGGAGCTTGCCATTACGAAGAATAGGATCTCTGTGAATAACCTTAGCAAAACAGGTGAATTCTATGTTAATTCAAAAACTAGCAAACCTTTGGGGAAAGAAACTCAAGAAGACACAAGAAAAAAAAAGATATCGAGGGATCTAGGAATGGAAGGATTAACACACTTGAAAGGTTCATACCGCAGTAAGGAATCTCTGGATTCCATGCAATCCCAGTCAAAGTTGCAGCAGTATTTGCCACAGAGAAGAAGAGAGAATCCTGAAGTTTCTAGCCAGCAACACGAGACCCTGACTAGGCAAAGGAATCCTCAGGAAAACGAACAAAGCAGCACGTGTCACAATTTCTGATTTCAACATAGAGGACGAAGCGCTAGGTACCGAAACGGCACAGTCTGGGCCCCAAAACAGGCATGAAGACCCATGCAAAACAATTGAGAGCCCAGAGCCCAACTCAAACTTACATGGACAGCCCATTTTGGACCAGGGAGCCAAGTGGAGACAGCGGAGAAAGGAGAGTCTCTACAATAAACGGTGCTGGGAAGCCTGCACAGCCACATGGAACACAACGAGAGTACACCATGATGTTACACCTGGCACACACACCACCTGAAATGGATTAAAGCCTTGAATGGCAGACTTGAAACCGTGAACCTTGTAGGAGAAGACCTAGGCAGAGTGCTCTTTGCCATCTGTCTGAGCCGCCTATTTGGAAGAAGCATGTCTGACTGGGCAAGGGCAACAAAGGAAACAAGAAACAAACGGGACCACATCAAATGCACACACTTCTGCCCACTCAAGGAAACCATCAACTGAATACTAAGACACCACAACAATTGGGAGAGGATGTTTGCAAACCACACATCGGACAAGGGGTGAAAAGCCCAAAGATACAATCAACTCGCACGTCTCCACAAGAAAAAAAACAAGCCAATGAAAACCTGGTCAAAAGATGGAAGCAGAGATTTCTCCGAAGAAGACAGAAAGAGGGCCAGTAGGTGCATGAAAACTTGTTCACCATCATGAAGCCTCAGGAAAATGCAAATCCAAACTGCAAGGCCATGGCAGCTCACTGTGGTCAGCATGGCTAGAAGGAAGCAGACAGGAAATAACAAGTGTCAGAGAGGAGGTGGAGAGAAGGGAAGCCTCCTGCACTGCTGGTGGGAGTGTAACCCGGTGCAGCCACGATGCCAAAGGTGTGGAACTGCCTCAGAAATTTAAGTATCCATGTCCCGTATGACCCAGCTATTAATCTGCCGCTTGCTTATCCAAAAAAGTCAGAAAGACTACCGCATAAAGACATGTGCATGGCTGTGTTCACCACAGTCTTACTCCTGATATCCAAGACTTGGAAAGCACCCTGGTGTCCAGCAAGGGATGATTGGAGAAGGAAGATGGGCTATAGCCACACAATGGTATACCACTCAGCCGGAACAAATGATGCAATCCAGCCATTTGTGACCACCAGAATGGCTGTGAGGGTTTTAGGGGAAGTGTAACAAGCCCCAGTGAGAAATTCAAATACCATAGAATCTCACTTACAAGGAGAAGAAAAAGCAAGCACTAACCAACAGGTGGCACTGAACATTTGTATGCGGGCTCCCAGAGGCAAAGAGGGGCGGTGACGGAGGGTGAAAGAGAAGATTAGGCACAAGTGTGTGGTGAGGGCCTGTGATTAGTCTTACACTGGTGAAGATGATGTAAGCTACACAGAAGTCTAAAGCAATGAGGATGTGAATCTGGAAGTTATAGTACGTTCTAATGCAGGGTCATGGCTATAAATTCACCTCAAATCAAAAATCCAAAAAGGGGTCCAGAATGATGTCATAAAGCTTTGGGGGCGGAAAGAGTTTACGGAAGGTGAACTTCCAAGGATGGAAAATCACCTCCAAATGCTTACAGATGCTACAGAAAGGCAGACCATTCCAAATAGGTGAAGAGGAATACTACGAAGAGAACATGATCAGTCCTAAACCCATGAACGAACGGAAAATGTTACCGTCCATGATGTTATTACTAATCACCTTCACGAATAATCCAAACAGGCCCACGTCTTCCCAAGTTCAGGCAAAAGGTTGGTCCAAAAGTACAATTCAGGGCCGGCCCTGTGGTGGAGCAGGTAAGTGCCCACATTCCGCTTGGGCGGCCCGGGCCTCACTGTTTCACATTACGAGTGCATATCACATTAGTAGTGTTAGGAAATATAGATTTCATGGTATGGTGCGGGCAGAGATCATAAATAAGCAGCAATTGTGAGGATACGTTATCAATACGCACAAGAAAAGGAACCATAAGAATATTACAATCTATGGAAGTATCTGGTACACTTCCCAAAGGCAGAAGGAAGGAAATCTTGTGACCTGCCAAGGTGGAATTGGCAGAGTGCCACGAGATGACACCATCATCGTGCATCAGAACATTCCCTGGGCAACTTCAACTTGTGAGGGAGTCCAGGACTTTTTCTGGGTAAGGTCCACCCATTTTGCCATCTACCCAAGATATAAGAGATAAAACCCAGGATAATCTTACAGGAGTGACACCAGTGTCTAGAGAGAATGTAGGAGCCCTTTCGAAGTTCAAGGAGAAAGATAGAAACTGACAACAATTGCAGAAAAAGGAAAACTATCCTACCTAGACAGGGTGAGGAGTCAGACTGGTCTGAGATGGCTGTGAAACTCTGTGTGCACGGAGGTTGTCAGGACAACTTCGAATTTTGAGGTCGCTTATGACATCACGGTGAACATGTCCCCCAGGGTGGCCGCATGGTTACAGTCTGAGGATTGGCCTAGGCTAGGCTATTAAAGGGACAGATACCCAGAAACAGGTTTGGCAAACAGAAAGCAGGCACAGAAACTAGAAGAGATAAAACAGAGTCTGATGCAAGGGATAAGAAAGGAACCCTAGGCCACAAGTGAGAATAGAGGGACAGGCACGGAGAGGAGAACATTGTCATCTATTCAAGTCTATGGGGAGGTCATGCTGATTCAAGCTTGCAACTTCATTGGAAACAAGTGGCCGGACTTGGCGTTCATCACACCTACAGTGCCCTTGTGCCTTAAGCATAATGCAAAGTCAAGAAAGATGTCTTGAGGACATTGAAGAGAAGAATCGATGCCTCCTTTCCAAGGCCCATAGCATTCTTTGAAGGTCAGTCTCTTTTTCCGAAGCTCTGGTGTCACGTGGGCCCACTGGGCACATGGTAATGTGTCCCAAGAGATGTCTTGGAAGCCTTGAAGGAATGGAGCCCTGTCACGCTTGGGGTATGTCTCTTTGTTTGGAAGTGCTCTACAAGGGTGCTGAAAAGCACCCTCTTCCACAGGGCTTCGTTCCTTCGTGAAGGCTGCCCTCCCAGGCTAGTGTGCTCTGTTTGCCTCCATCGAAATTCTCTCCCCCTACCTCTTGCCGTAGAAGGATTATTGATTATGTGTTTTGACACCATATGTAAGGAAGTTGCACGAAAATTAGAACTTTACAGTTGTGTTTCAAGAAAAATAAACAGGCCAGGGTAGAGGATGTAGGGCAAACAAATGGCACACCCTATAAAAATTAAGTAAGCCCGTATCTGGACGGAATCTAGGGCAACGTTCAAGGATCAGGGGTCAAGTTCGAAACTTCCCAAATCCGGAAAAGAGACAGAAAAATATCTTTCCTGGAGAGTGGAATTCATCCGATTTGTCTAAGTTGTCTTGGAAACATTGTGTCCGTGAAGGGGGTTGCCAGGACCACCTCGAATTTGGAGTTTCTGATCTCAGGATGTCAAACCAACCCACATGACCACGTGTTCTCAGTGCTTAGTTTGACCTAGGCTAGGGTAGCCAAGAGTCCTACAAGTGACCGGTGCAAATTCAAGGACAACAACCAAGAGTCACGAAAGCACTCACACCTCACCCTAGAGAACATACAGCGATTAACGAAATACAAACTAATCCCTTGGAATGAAGGAGAACGGACTGATAAGCATGTCTAAGGGAGATAGCTGAGAAAGACCATGACGAGTATACTATGGAAAAGAAAAAGAGGACCCAGAAAATGGAAGGTGAACAGAAATCACACCTGAATTATCCACAATGAAAGATGATGTCCGTCTTTAGACAGACTCTGCTGGAACGTTTGAAAGTCAGAGAAATTCACAAGCCAAAAAACGGCAGCGAAGGTCAAGCATGGGCTAACTGGGAAGGGTGAGTTATGAGACTGCTCCAAGCAGGCTCTGAAACCTGTATCCAGGAAGCATGCTGGACCTCAGAGACACAATTATGACAAATCCTCTGACATCACAATGGACCCGAAAAACAACCTAGCCTCATCTACACAGTGCTAGAGTTGGGCTCACTAGTATATTTAACTCCCATTGCACTCAACTGCACGTTGCCACTGAACATGTAAGTGGCCGGCCGGTGGTGCAGTGGTGAGGTCCGCACCTTCTGGGTCTGTGGCCCAGTATGGGCTGGGTGGAATCCTCGGTTTGGGCCTCCTCACCACTGCTTCAGTTGTTCTGGTGCAGGCGTCCGAGGTAGAGTAGAGGCAGATGGGAAGGGACGTTGGACAGGGCCAGACTTCCACAGCAAATACAGGAGCATTGCCAGCAGATGTGAGCACAGCAATGCACTTGTGCCAAAACAAAACCAATTAAAAGTTGCAAAGAATAGAAAAACTGAAGCTAAGGAAAAAAAAAACAAAAAAACAGGAGCTTGCCATTACGAAGAATAGGATCTCTGTGAATAACCTTAGCAAAACAGGTGAATTCTATGTTAATTCAAAAACTAGCAAACCTTTGGGGAAAGAAACTCAAGAAGACACAAGAAAAAAAAAGATATCGAGGGATCTAGGAATGGAAGGATTAACACACTTGAAAGGTTCATACCGCAGTAAGGAATCTCTGGATTCCATGCAATCCCAGTCAAAGTTGCAGCAGTATTTGCCACAGAGAAGAAGAGAGAATCCTGAAGTTTCTAGCCAGCAACACGAGACCCTGACTAGGCAAAGGAATCCTCAGGAAAACGAACAAAGCAGCACGTGTCACAATTTCTGATTTCAACATAGAGGACGAAGCGCTAGGTACCGAAACGGCACAGTCTGGGCCCCAAAACAGGCATGAAGACCCATGCAAAACAATTGAGAGCCCAGAGCCCAACTCAAACTTACATGGACAGCCCATTTTGGACCAGGGAGCCAAGTGGAGACAGCGGAGAAAGGAGAGTCTCTACAATAAACGGTGCTGGGAAGCCTGCACAGCCACATGGAACACAACGAGAGTACACCATGATGTTACACCTGGCACACACACCACCTGAAATGGATTAAAGCCTTGAATGGCAGACTTGAAACCGTGAACCTTGTAGGAGAAGACCTAGGCAGAGTGCTCTTTGCCATCTGTCTGAGCCGCCTATTTGGAAGAAGCATGTCTGACTGGGCAAGGGCAACAAAGGAAACAAGAAACAAACGGGACCACATCAAATGCACACACTTCTGCCCACTCAAGGAAACCATCAACTGAATACTAAGACACCACAACAATTGGGAGAGGATGTTTGCAAACCACACATCGGACAAGGGGTGAAAAGCCCAAAGATACAATCAACTCGCACGTCTCCACAAGAAAAAAAACAAGCCAATGAAAACCTGGTCAAAAGATGGAAGCAGAGATTTCTCCGAAGAAGACACAAAGAGGGCCAGTAGGTGCATGAAAACTTGTTCACCATCATTAAGTCTCAGGAAAATGCAAATCCAAACTGCAAGGCCATGGCAGCTCACTGTGGTCAGCATGGCTAGAAGGAAGCAGACAGGAAATAACAAGTGTCAGAGAGGAGGTGCAGAGAAGGGAAGCCTCCTGCACTGCTGGTGGGAGTGTAACCCGGTGCAGCCACGATGCCAAAGGTGTGGAACTGCCTCAGAAATTTAAGTATCCATGTCCCGTATGACCCAGCTATTAATCTGCCGCTTGCTTATCCAAAAAAGTCAGAAAGACTACCGCATAAAGACATGTGCATGGCTGTGTTCACCACAGTCTTACTCCTGATATCCAAGACTTGGAAAGCACCCTGGTGTCCAGCAAGGGATGATTGGAGAAGGAAGATGGGCTATAGCCACACAATGGTATACCACTCAGCCGGAACAAATGATGCAATCCAGCCATTTGTGACCACCAGAATGGCTGTGAGGGTTTTAGGGGAAGTGTAACAAGCCCCAGTGAGAAATTCAAATACCATAGAATCTCACTTACAAGGAGAAGAAAAAGCAAGCACTAACCAACAGGTGGCACTGAACATTTGTATGCGGGCTCCCAGAGGCAAAGAGGGGCGGTGACGGAGGGTGAAAGAGAAGATTAGGCACAAGTGTGTGGTGAGGGCCTGTGATTAGTCTTACACTGGTGAAGATGATGTAAGCTACACAGAAGTCTAAAGCAATGAGGATGTGAATCTGGAAGTTATAGTACGTTCTAATGCAGGGTCATGGCTATAAATTCACCTCAAATCAAAAATCCAAAAAGGGGTCCAGAATGATGTCATAAAGCTTTGGGGGCGGAAAGAGTTTACGGAAGGTGAACTTCCAAGGATGGAAAATCACCTCCAAATGCTTACAGATGCTACAGAAAGGCAGACCATTCCAAATAGGTGAAGAGGAATACTACGAAGAGAACATGATCAGTCCTAAACCCATGAACGAACGGAAAATGTTACCGTCCATGATGTTATTACTAATCACCTTCACGAATAATCCAAACAGGCCCACGTCTTCCCAAGTTCAGGCAAAAGGTTGGTCCAAAAGTACAATTCAGGGCCGGCCCTGTGGTGGAGCAGGTAAGTGCCCACATTCCGCTTGGGCGGCCCGGGCCTCACTGTTTCACATTACGAGTGCATATCACATTAGTAGTGTTAGGAAATATAGATTTCATGGTATGGTGCGGGCAGAGATCATAAATAAGCAGCAATTGTGAGGATACGTTATCAATACGCACAAGAAAAGGAACCATAAGAATATTACAATCTATGGAAGTATCTGGTACACTTCCCAAAGGCAGAAGGAAGGAAATCTTGTGACCTGCCAAGGTGGAATTGGCAGAGTGCCACGAGATGACACCATCATTGTGCATCAGAACATTCCCTGGGCAACTTCAACTTGTGAGGGAGTCCAGGACTTTTTCTGGGTAAGGTCCACCCATTTTGCCATCTACCCAAGATATAAGAGATAAAACCCAGGATAATCTTACAGGAGTGAAACCAGTGTCTAGAGAGAATGTAGGAGCCCTTTCGAAGTTCAAGGAGAAAGATAGAAACTGACAACAATTGCAGAAAAAGGAAAACTATCCTACCTAGACAGGGTGAGGAGTCAGACTGGTCTGAGATGGCTGTGAAACTCTGTGTGCACGGAGGTTGTCAGGACAACTTCGAATTTTGAGGTCGCTTATGACATCACGGTGAACATGTCCCCCAGGGTGGCCGCATGGTTACAGTCTGAGGATTGGCCTAGGCTAGGCTATTAAAGGGACAGATACCCAGAAACAGGTTTGGCAAACAGAAAGCAGGCACAGAAACTAGAAGAGATAAAACAGAGTCTGATGCAAGGGATAAGAAAGGAACCCTAGGCCACAAGTGAGAATAGAGGGACAGGCACGGAGAGGAGAACATTGTCATCTATTCAAGTCTATGGGGAGGTCATGCTGATTCAAGCTTGCAACTTCATTGGAAACAAGTGGCCGGACTTGGCGTTCATCACACCTACAGTGCCCTTGTGCCTTAAGCATAATGCAAAGTCAAGAAAGATGTCTTGAGGACATTGAAGAGAAGAATCGATGCCTCCTTTCCAAGGCCCATAGCATTCTTTGAAGGTCAGTCTCTTTTTCCGAAGCTCTGGTGTCACGTGGGCCCACTGGGCACATGGTAATGTGTCCCAAGAGATGTCTTGGAAGCCTTGAAGGAATGGAGCCCTGTCACGCTTGGGGTATGTCTCTTTGTTTGGAAGTGCTCTACAAGGGTGCTGAAAAGCACCCTCTTCCACAGGGCTTCGTTCCTTCGTGAAGGCTGCCCTCCCAGGCTAGTGTGCTCTGTTTGCCTCCATCGAAATTCTCTCCCCCTACCTCTTGCCGTAGAAGGATTATTGATTATGTGTTTTGACACCATATGTAAGGAAGTTGCACGAAAATTAGAACTTTACAGTTGTGTTTCAAGAAAAATAAACAGGCCAGGGTAGAGGATGTAGGGCAAACAAATGGCACACCCTATAAAAATTAAGTAAGCCCGTATCTGGACGGAATCTAGGGGAACGTTCAAGGATCAGGGGTCAAGTTCGAAACTTCCCAAATCCGGAAAAGAGACAGAAAAATATCTTTCCTGGAGAGTGGAATTCATCCGATTTGTCTAAGTTGTCTTGGAAACATTGTGTCCGTGAAGGGGGTTGCCAGGACCACCTCGAATTTGGAGTTTCTGATCTCAGGATGTCAAACCAACCCACATGACCACGTGTTCTCAGTGCTTAGTTTGACCTAGGCTAGGATAGCCAAGAGTCCTACAAGTGACCGGTGCAAATTCAAGGACAACAACCAAGAGTCACGAAAGCACTCACACCTCACCCTAGAGAACATACAGCGATTAACGAAATACAAAGTAATCACGTGGAATGAAGGAGAACGGACTGATAAGCATGTCTAAGGGAGATAGCTGAGAAAGACCATGACGAGTATACTATGGAAAAGAAAAAGAGGACCCAGAAAATGGAAGGTGAACAGAAATCACACCTGAATTATCCACAATGAAAGATGATGTCCGTCTTTAGACAGACTCTGCTGGAACGTTTGAAAGTCAGAGAAATTCACAAGCCAAAAAACGGCAGCGAAGGTCAAGCATGGGCTAACTGGGAAGGGTGAGTTATGAGACTGCTCCAAGCAGGCTCTGAAACCTGTATCCAGGAAGCATGCTGGACCTCAGAGACACAATTATGACAAATCCTCTGACATCACAATGGACCCGAAAAACAACCTAGCCTCATCTACACAGTGCTAGAGTTGGGCTCACTAGTATATTTAACTCCCATTGCACTCAACTGCACGTTGCCACTGAACATGTAAGTGGCCGGCCGGTGGTGCAGTGGTGAGGTCCGCACCTTCTGGGTCTGTGGCCCAGTATGGGCTGGGTGGAATCCTCGGTTTGGGCCTCCTCACCACTGCTTCAGTTGTTCTGGTGCAGGCGTCCGAGGTAGAGTAGAGGCAGATGGGAAGGGACGTTGGACAGGGCCAGACTTCCACAGCAAATACAGGAGCATTGCCAGCAGATGTGAGCACAGCAATGCACTTGTGCCAAAACAAAACCAATTAAAAGTTGCAAAGAATAGAAAAACTGAAGCTAAGGAAAAAAAAAACAAAAAAACAGGAGCTTGCCATTACGAAGAATAGGATCTCTGTGAATAACCTTAGCAAAACAGGTGAATTCTATGTTAATTCAAAAACTAGCAAACCTTTGGGGAAAGAAACTCAAGAAGACACAAGAAAAAAAAAGATATCGAGGGATCTAGGAATGGAAGGATTAACACACTTGAAAGGTTCATACCGCAGTAAGGAATCTCTGGATTCCATGCAATCCCAGTCAAAGTTGCAGCAGTATTTGCCACAGAGAAGAAGAGAGAATCCTGAAGTTTCTAGCCAGCAACACGAGACCCTGACTAGGCAAAGGAATCCTCAGGAAAACGAACAAAGCAGCACGTGTCACAATTTCTGATTTCAACATAGAGGACGAAGCGCTAGGTACCGAAACGGCACAGTCTGGGCCCCAAAACAGGCATGAAGACCCATGCAAAACAATTGAGAGCCCAGAGCCCAACTCAAACTTACATGGACAGCCCATTTTGGACCAGGGAGCCAAGTGGAGACAGCGGAGAAAGGAGAGTCTCTACAATAAACGGTGCTGGGAAGCCTGCACAGCCACATGGAACACAACGAGAGTACACCATGATGTTACACCTGGCACACACACCACCTGAAATGGATTAAAGCCTTGAATGGCAGACTTGAAACCGTGAACCTTGTAGGAGAAGACCTAGGCAGAGTGCTCTTTGCCATCTGTCTGAGCCGCCTATTTGGAAGAAGCATGTCTGACTGGGCAAGGGCAACAAAGGAAACAAGAAACAAACGGGACCACATCAAATGCACACACTTCTGCCCACTCAAGGAAACCATCAACTGAATACTAAGACACCACAACAATTGGGAGAGGATGTTTGCAAACCACACATCGGACAAGGGGTGAAAAGCCCAAAGATACAATCAACTCGCACGTCTCCACAAGAAAAAAAACAAGCCAATGAAAACCTGGTCAAAAGATGGAAGCAGAGATTTCTCCGAAGAAGACAGAAAGAGGGCCAGTAGGTGCATGAAAACTTGTTCACCATCATGAAGCCTCAGGAAAATGCAAATCCAAACTGCAAGGCCATGGCAGCTCACTGTGGTCAGCATGGCTAGAAGGAAGCAGACAGGAAATAACAAGTGTCAGAGAGGAGGTGGAGAGAAGGGAAGCCTCCTGCACTGCTGGTGGGAGTGTAACCCGGTGCAGCCACGATGCCAAAGGTGTGGAACTGCCTCAGAAATTTAAGTATCCATGTCCCGTATGACCCAGCTATTAATCTGCCGCTTGCTTATCCAAAAAAGTCAGAAAGACTACCGCATAAAGACATGTGCATGGCTGTGTTCACCACAGTCTTACTCCTGATATCCAAGACTTGGAAAGCACCCTGGTGTCCAGCAAGGGATGATTGGAGAAGGAAGATGGGCTATAGCCACACAATGGTATACCACTCAGCCGGAACAAATGATGCAATCCAGCCATTTGTGACCACCAGAATGGCTGTGAGGGTTTTAGGGGAAGTGTAACAAGCCCCAGTGAGAAATTCAAATACCATAGAATCTCACTTACAAGGAGAAGAAAAAGCAAGCACTAACCAACAGGTGGCACTGAACATTTGTATGCGGGCTCCCAGAGGCAAAGAGGGGCGGTGACGGAGGGTGAAAGAGAAGATTAGGCACAAGTGTGTGGTGAGGGCCTGTGATTAGTCTTACACTGGTGAAGATGATGTAAGCTACACAGAAGTCTAAAGCAATGAGGATGTGAATCTGGAAGTTATAGTACGTTCTAATGCAGGGTCATGGCTATAAATTCACCTCAAATCAAAAATCCAAAAAGGGGTCCAGAATGATGTCATAAAGCTTTGGGGGCGGAAAGAGTTTACGGAAGGTGAACTTCCAAGGATGGAAAATCACCTCCAAATGCTTACAGATGCTACAGAAAGGCAGACCATTCCAAATAGGTGAAGAGGAATACTACGAAGAGAACATGATCAGTCCTAAACCCATGAACGAACGGAAAATGTTACCGTCCATGATGTTATTACTAATCACCTTCACGAATAATCCAAACAGGCCCACGTCTTCCCAAGTTCAGGCAAAAGGTTGGTCCAAAAGTACAATTCAGGGCCGGCCCTGTGGTGGAGCAGGTAAGTGCCCACATTCCGCTTGGGCGGCCCGGGCCTCACTGTTTCACATTACGAGTGCATATCACATTAGTAGTGTTAGGAAATATAGATTTCATGGTATGGTGCGGGCAGAGATCATAAATAAGCAGCAATTGTGAGGATACGTTATCAATACGCACAAGAAAAGGAACCATAAGAATATTACAATCTATGGAAGTATCTGGTACACTTCCCAAAGGCAGAAGGAAGGAAATCTTGTGACCTGCCAAGGTGGAATTGGCAGAGTGCCACGAGATGACACCATCATTGTGCATCAGAACATTCCCTGGGCAACTTCAACTTGTGAGGGAGTCCAGGACTTTTTCTGGGTAAGGTCCACCCATTTTGCCATCTACCCAAGATATAAGAGATAAAACCCAGGATAATCTTACAGGAGTGAAACCAGTGTCTAGAGAGAATGTAGGAGCCCTTTCGAAGTTCAAGGAGAAAGATAGAAACTGACAACAATTGCAGAAAAAGGAAAACTATCCTACCTAGACAGGGTGAGGAGTCAGACTGGTCTGAGATGGCTGTGAAACTCTGTGTGCACGGAGGTTGTCAGGACAACTTCGAATTTTGAGGTCGCTTATGACATCACGGTGAACATGTCCCCCAGGGTGGCCGCATGGTTACAGTCTGAGGATTGGCCTAGGCTAGGCTATTAAAGGGACAGATACCCAGAAACAGGTTTGGCAAACAGAAAGCAGGCACAGAAACTAGAAGAGATAAAACAGAGTCTGATGCAAGGGATAAGAAAGGAACCCTAGGCCACAAGTGAGAATAGAGGGACAGGCACGGAGAGGAGAACATTGTCATCTATTCAAGTCTATGGGGAGGTCATGCTGATTCAAGCTTGCAACTTCATTGGAAACAAGTGGCCGGACTTGGCGTTCATCACACCTACAGTGCCCTTGTGCCTTAAGCATAATGCAAAGTCAAGAAAGATGTCTTGAGGACATTGAAGAGAAGAATCGATGCCTCCTTTCCAAGGCCCATAGCATTCTTTGCAGGTCAGTCTCTTTTTCCGAAGCTCTGGTGTCACGTGGGCCCACTGGGCACATGGTAATGTGTCCCAAGAGATGTCTTGGAAGCCTTGAAGGAATGGAGCCCTGTCACGCTTGGGGTATGTCTCTTTGTTTGGAAGTGCTCTACAAGGGTGCTGAAAAGCACCCTCTTCCACAGGGCTTCGTTCCTTCGTGAAGGCTGCCCTCCCAGGCTAGTGTGCTCTGTTTGCCTCCATCGAAATTCTCTCCCCCTACCTCTTGCCGTAGAAGGATTATTGATTATGTGTTTTGACACCATATGTAAGGAAGTTGCACGAAAATTAGAACTTTACAGTTGTGTTTCAAGAAAAATAAACAGGCCAGGGTAGAGGATGTAGGGCAAACAAATGGCACACCCTATAAAAATTAAGTAAGCCCGTATCTGGACGGAATCTAGGGGAACGTTCAAGGATCAGGGGTCAAGTTCGAAACTTCCCAAATCCGGAAAAGAGACAGAAAAATATCTTTCCTGGAGAGTGGAATTCATCCGATTTGTCTAAGTTGTCTTGGAAACATTGTGTCCGTGAAGGGGGTTGCCAGGACCACCTCGAATTTGGAGTTTCTGATCTCAGGATGTCAAACCAACCCACATGACCACGTGTTCTCAGTGCTTAGTTTGACCTAGGCTAGGATAGCCAAGAGTCCTACAAGTGACCGGTGCAAATTCAAGGACAACAACCAAGAGTCACGAAAGCACTCACACCTCACCCTAGAGAACATACAGCGATTAACGAAATACAAAGTAATCACGTGGAATGAAGGAGAACGGACTGATAAGCATGTCTAAGGGAGATAGCTGAGAAAGACCATGACGAGTATACTATGGAAAAGAAAAAGAGGACCCAGAAAATGGAAGGTGAACAGAAATCACACCTGAATTATCCACAATGAAAGATGATGTCCGTCTTTAGACAGACTCTGCTGGAACGTTTGAAAGTCAGAGAAATTCACAAGCCAAAAAACGGCAGCGAAGGTCAAGCATGGGCTAACTGGGAAGGGTGAGTTATGAGACTGCTCCAAGCAGGCTCTGAAACCTGTATCCAGGAAGCATGCTGGACCTCAGAGACACAATTATGACAAATCCTCTGACATCACAATGGACCCGAAAAACAACCTAGCCTCATCTACACAGTGCTAGAGTTGGGCTCACTAGTATATTTAACTCCCATTGCACTCAACTGCACGTTGCCACTGAACATGTAAGTGGCCGGCCGGTGGTGCAGTGGTGAGGTCCGCACCTTCTGGGTCTGTGGCCCAGTATGGGCTGGGTGGAATCCTCGGTTTGGGCCTCCTCACCACTGCTTCAGTTGTTCTGGTGCAGGCGTCCGAGGTAGAGTAGAGGCAGATGGGAAGGGACGTTGGACAGGGCCAGACTTCCACAGCAAATACAGGAGCATTGCCAGCAGATGTGAGCACAGCAATGCACTTGTGCCAAAACAAAACCAATTAAAAGTTGCAAAGAATAGAAAAACTGAAGCTAAGGAAAAAAAAAACAAAAAAACAGGAGCTTGCCATTACGAAGAATAGGATCTCTGTGAATAACCTTAGCAAAACAGGTGAATTCTATGTTAATTCAAAAACTAGCAAACCTTTGGGGAAAGAAACTCAAGAAGACACAAGAAAAAAAAAGATATCGAGGGATCTAGGAATGGAAGGATTAACACACTTGAAAGGTTCATACCGCAGTAAGGAATCTCTGGATTCCATGCAATCCCAGTCAAAGTTGCAGCAGTATTTGCCACAGAGAAGAAGAGAGAATCCTGAAGTTTCTAGCCAGCAACACGAGACCCTGACTAGGCAAAGGAATCCTCAGGAAAACGAACAAAGCAGCACGTGTCACAATTTCTGATTTCAACATAGAGGACGAAGCGCTAGGTACCGAAACGGCACAGTCTGGGCCCCAAAACAGGCATGAAGACCCATGCAAAACAATTGAGAGCCCAGAGCCCAACTCAAACTTACATGGACAGCCCATTTTGGACCAGGGAGCCAAGTGGAGACAGCGGAGAAAGGAGAGTCTCTACAATAAACGGTGCTGGGAAGCCTGCACAGCCACATGGAACACAACGAGAGTACACCATGATGTTACACCTGGCACACACACCACCTGAAATGGATTAAAGCCTTGAATGGCAGACTTGAAACCGTGAACCTTGTAGGAGAAGACCTAGGCAGAGTGCTCTTTGCCATCTGTCTGAGCCGCCTATTTGGAAGAAGCATGTCTGACTGGGCAAGGGCAACAAAGGAAACAAGAAACAAACGGGACCACATCAAATGCACACACTTCTGCCCACTCAAGGAAACCATCAACTGAATACTAAGACACCACAACAATTGGGAGAGGATGTTTGCAAACCACACATCGGACAAGGGGTGAAAAGCCCAAAGATACAATCAACTCGCACGTCTCCACAAGAAAAAAAACAAGCCAATGAAAACCTGGTCAAAAGATGGAAGCAGAGATTTCTCCGAAGAAGACAGAAAGAGGGCCAGTAGGTGCATGAAAACTTGTTCACCATCATGAAGTCTCAGGAAAATGCAAATCCAAACTGCAAGGCCATGGCAGCTCACTGTGGTCAGCATGGCTAGAAGGAAGCAGACAGGAAATAACAAGTGTCAGAGAGGAGGTGCAGAGAAGGGAAGCCTCCTGCACTGCTGGTGGGAGTGTAACCCGGTGCAGCCACGATGCCAAAGGTGTGGAACTGCCTCAGAAGTTTAAGTATCCATGTCCCGTATGACCCAGCTATTAATCTGCCGCTTGCTTATCCAAAAAAGTCAGAAAGACTACCGCATAAAGACATGTGCATGGCTGTGTTCACCACAGTCTTACTCCTGATATCCAAGACTTGGAAAGCACCCTGGTGTCCAGCAAGGGATGATTGGAGAAGGAAGATGGGCTATAGCCACACAATGGTATACCACTCAGCCGGAACAAATGATGCAATCCAGCCATTTGTGACCACCAGAATGGCTGTGAGGGTTTTAGGGGAAGTGTAACAAGCCCCAGTGAGAAATTCAAATACCATAGAATCTCACTTACAAGGAGAAGAAAAAGCAAGCACTAACCAACAGGTGGCACTGAACATTTGTATGCGGGCTCCCAGAGGCAAAGAGGGGCGGTGACGGAGGGTGAAAGAGAAGATTAGGCACAAGTGTGTGGTGAGGGCCTGTGATTAGTCTTACACTGGTGAAGATGATGTAAGCTACACAGAAGTCTAAAGCAATGAGGATGTGAATCTGGAAGTTATAGTACGTTCTAATGCAGGGTCATGGCTATAAATTCACCTCAAATCAAAAATCCAAAAAGGGGTCCAGAATGATGTCATAAAGCTTTGGGGGCGGAAAGAGTTTACGGAAGGTGAACTTCCAAGGATGGAAAATCACCTCCAAATGCTTACAGATGCTACAGAAAGGCAGACCATTCCAAATAGGTGAAGAGGAATACTACGAAGAGAACATGATCAGTCCTAAACCCATGAACGAACGGAAAATGTTACCGTCCATGATGTTATTACTAATCACCTTCACGAATAATCCAAACAGGCCCACGTCTTCCCAAGTTCAGGCAAAAGGTTGGTCCAAAAGTACAATTCAGGGCCGGCCCTGTGGTGGAGCAGGTAAGTGCCCACATTCCGCTTGGGCGGCCCGGGCCTCACTGTTTCACATTACGAGTGCATATCACATTAGTAGTGTTAGGAAATATAGATTTCATGGTATGGTGCGGGCAGAGATCATAAATAAGCAGCAATTGTGAGGATACGTTATCAATACGCACAAGAAAAGGAACCATAAGAATATTACAATCTATGGAAGTATCTGGTACACTTCCCAAAGGCAGAAGGAAGGAAAACTTGTGACCTGCCAAGGTGGAATTGGCAGAGTGCCACGAGATGACACCATCATCGTGCATCAGAACATTCCCTGGGCAACTTCAACTTGTGAGGGAGTCCAGGACTTTTTCTGGGTAAGGTCCACCCATTTTGCCATCTACCCAAGATATAAGAGATAAAACCCAGGATAATCTTACAGGAGTGACACCAGTGTCTAGAGAGAATGTAGGAGCCCTTTCGAAGTTCAAGGAGAAAGATAGAAACTGACAACAATTGCAGAAAAAGGAAAACTATCCTACCTAGACAGGGTGAGGAGTCAGACTGGTCTGAGATGGCTGTGAAACTCTGTGTGCACGGAGGTTGTCAGGACAACTTCGAATTTTGAGGTCGCTTATGACATCACGGTGAACATGTCCCCCAGGGTGGCCGCATGGTTACAGTCTGAGGATTGGCCTAGGCTAGGCTATTAAAGGGACAGATACCCAGAAACAGGTTTGGCAAACAGAAAGCAGGCACAGAAACTAGAAGAGATAAAACAGAGTCTGATGCAAGGGATAAGAAAGGAACCCTAGGCCACAAGTGAGAATAGAGGGACAGGCACGGAGAGGAGAACATTGTCATCTATTCAAGTCTATGGGGAGGTCATGCTGATTCAAGCTTGCAACTTCATTGGAAACAAGTGGCCGGACTTGGCGTTCATCACACCTACAGTGCCCTTGTGCCTTAAGCATAATGCAAAGTCAAGAAAGATGTCTTGAGGACATTGAAGAGAAGAATCGATGCCTCCTTTCCAAGGCCCATAGCATTCTTTGAAGGTCAGTCTCTTTTTCCGAAGCTCTGGTGTCACGTGGGCCCACTGGGCACATGGTAATGTGTCCCAAGAGATGTCTTGGAAGCCTTGAAGGAATGGAGCCCTGTCACGCTTGGGGTATGTCTCTTTGTTTGGAAGTGCTCTACAAGGGTGCTGAAAAGCACCCTCTTCCACAGGGCTTCGTTCCTTCGTGAAGGCTGCCCTCCCAGGCTAGTGTGCTCTGTTTGCCTCCATCGAAATTCTCTCCCCCTACCTCTTGCCGTAGAAGGATTATTGATTATGTGTTTTGACACCATATGTAAGGAAGTTGCACGAAAATTAGAACTTTACAGTTGTGTTTCAAGAAAAATAAACAGGCCAGGGTAGAGGATGTAGGGCAAACAAATGGCACACCCTATAAAAATTAAGTAAGCCCGTATCTGGACGGAATCTAGGGGAACGTTCAAGGATCAGGGGTCAAGTTCGAAACTTCCCAAATCCGGAAAAGAGACAGAAAAATATCTTTCCTGGAGAGTGGAATTCATCCGATTTGTCTAAGTTGTCTTGGAAACATTGTGTCCGTGAAGGGGGTTGCCAGGACCACCTCGAATTTGGAGTTTCTGATCTCAGGATGTCAAACCAACCCACATGACCACGTGTTCTCAGTGCTTAGTTTGACCTAGGCTAGGGTAGCCAAGAGTCCTACAAGTGACCGGTGCAAATTCAAGGACAACAACCAAGAGTCACGAAAGCACTCACACCTCACCCTAGAGAACATACAGCGATTAAAGAAATACAAACTAATCCCTTGGAATGAAGGAGAACGGACTGATAAGCATGTCTAAGGGAGATAGCTGAGAAAGACCATGACGAGTATACTATGGAAAAGAAAAAGAGGACCCAGAAAATGGAAGGTGAACAGAAATCACACCTGAATTATCCACAATGAAAGATGATGTCCGTCTTTAGACAGACTCTGCTGGAACGTTTGAAAGTCAGAGAAATTCACAAGCCAAAAAACGGCAGCGAAGGTCAAGCATGGGCTAACTGGGAAGGGTGAGTTATGAGACTGCTCCAAGCAGGCTCTGAAACCTGTATCCAGGAAGCATGCTGGACCTCAGAGACACAATTATGACAAATCCTCTGACATCACAATGGACCCGAAAAACAACCTAGCCTCATCTACACAGTGCTAGAGTTGGGCTCACTAGTATATTTAACTCCCATTGCACTCAACTGCACGTTGCCACTGAACATGTAAGTGGCCGGCCGGTGGTGCAGTGGTGAGGTCCGCACCTTCTGGGTCTGTGGCCCAGTATGGGCTGGGTGGAATCCTCGGTTTGGGCCTCCTCACCACTGCTTCAGTTGTTCTGGTGCAGGCGTCCGAGGTAGAGTAGAGGCAGATGGGAAGGGACGTTGGACAGGGCCAGACTTCCACAGCAAATACAGGAGCATTGCCAGCAGATGTGAGCACAGCAATGCACTTGTGCCAAAACAAAACCAATTAAAAGTTGCAAAGAATAGAAAAACTGAAGCTAAGGAAAAAAAAACCAAAAAAACAGGAGCTTGCCATTACGAAGAATAGGATCTCTGTGAATAACCTTAGCAAAACAGGTGAATTCTATGTTAATTCAAAAACTAGCAAACCTTTGGGGAAAGAAACTCAAGAAGACACAAGAAAAAAAAAGATATCGAGGGATCTAGGAATGGAAGGATTAACACACTTGAAAGGTTCATACCGCAGTAAGGAATCTCTGGATTCCATGCAATCCCAGTCAAAGTTGCAGCAGTATTTGCCACAGAGAAGAAGAGAGAATCCTGAAGTTTCTAGCCAGCAACACGAGACCCTGACTAGGCAAAGGAATCCTCAGGAAAACGAACAAAGCAGCACGTGTCACAATTTCTGATTTCAACATAGAGGACGAAGCGCTAGGTACCGAAACGGCACAGTCTGGGCCCCAAAACAGGCATGAAGACCCATGCAAAACAATTGAGAGCCCAGAGCCCAACTCAAACTTACATGGACAGCCCATTTTGGACCAGGGAGCCAAGTGGAGACAGCGGAGAAAGGAGAGTCTCTACAATAAACGGTGCTGGGAAGCCTGCACAGCCACATGGAACACAACGAGAGTACACCATGATGTTACACCTGGCACACACACCACCTGAAATGGATTAAAGCCTTGAATGGCAGACTTGAAACCGTGAACCTTGTAGGAGAAGACCTAGGCAGAGTGCTCTTTGCCATCTGTCTGAGCCGCCTATTTGGAAGAAGCATGTCTGACTGGGCAAGGGCAACAAAGGAAACAAGAAACAAACGGGACCACATCAAATGCACACACTTCTGCCCACTCAAGGAAACCATCAACTGAATACTAAGACACCACAACAATTGGGAGAGGATGTTTGCAAACCACACATCGGACAAGGGGTGAAAAGCCCAAAGATACAATCAACTCGCACGTCTCCACAAGAAAAAAAACAAGCCAATGAAAACCTGGTCAAAAGATGGAAGCAGAGATTTCTCCGAAGAAGACAGAAAGAGGGCCAGTAGGTGCATGAAAACTTGTTCACCATCATGAAGCCTCAGGAAAATGCAAATCCAAACTGCAAGGCCATGGCAGCTCACTGTGGTCAGCATGGCTAGAAGGAAGCAGACAGGAAATAACAAGTGTCAGAGAGGAGGTGCAGAGAAGGGAAGCCTCCTGCACTGCTGGTGGGAGTGTAACCCGGTGCAGCCACGATGCCAAAGGTGTGGAACTGCCTCAGAAATTTAAGTATCCATGTCCCGTATGACCCAGCTATTAATCTGCCGCTTGCTTATCCAAAAAAGTCAGAAAGACTACCGCATAAAGACATGTGCATGGCTGTGTTCACCACAGTCTTACTCCTGATATCCAAGACTTGGAAAGCACCCTGGTGTCCAGCAAGGGATGATTGGAGAAGGAAGATGGGCTATAGCCACACAATGGTATACCACTCAGCCGGAACAAATGATGCAATCCAGCCATTTGTGACCACCAGAATGGCTGTGAGGGTTTTAGGGGAAGTGTAACAAGCCCCAGTGAGAAATTCAAATACCATAGAATCTCACTTACAAGGAGAAGAAAAAGCAAGCACTAACCAACAGGTGGCACTGAACATTTGTATGCGGGCTCCCAGAGGCAAAGAGGGGCGGTGACGGAGGGTGAAAGAGAAGATTAGGCACAAGTGTGTGGTGAGGGCCTGTGATTAGTCTTACACTGGTGAAGATGATGTAAGCTACACAGAAGTCTAAAGCAATGAGGATGTGAATCTGGAAGTTATAGTACGTTCTAATGCAGGGTCATGGCTATAAATTCACCTCAAATCAAAAATCCAAAAAGGGGTCCAGAATGATGTCATAAAGCTTTGGGGGCGGAAAGAGTTTACGGAAGGTGAACTTCCAAGGATGGAAAATCACCTCCAAATGCTTACAGATGCTACAGAAAGGCAGACCATTCCAAATAGGTGAAGAGGAATACTACGAAGAGAACATGATCAGTCCTAAACCCATGAACGAACGGAAAATGTTACCGTCCATGATGTTATTACTAATCACCTTCACGAATAATCCAAACAGGCCCACGTCTTCCCAAGTTCAGGCAAAAGGTTGGTCCAAAAGTACAATTCAGGGCCGGCCCTGTGGTGGAGCAGGTAAGTGCCCACATTCCGCTTGGGCGGCCCGGGCCTCACTGTTTCACATTACGAGTGCATATCACATTAGTAGTGTTAGGAAATATAGATTTCATGGTATGGTGCGGGCAGAGATCATAAATAAGCAGCAATTGTGAGGATACGTTATCAATACGCACAAGAAAAGGAACCATAAGAATATTACAATCTATGGAAGTATCTGGTACACTTCCCAAAGGCAGAAGGAAGGAAAACTTGTGACCTGCCAAGGTGGAATTGGCAGAGTGCCACGAGATGACACCATCATCGTGCATCAGAACATTCCCTGGGCAACTTCAACTTGTGAGGGAGTCCAGGACTTTTTCTGGGTAAGGTCCACCCATTTTGCCATCTACCCAAGATATAAGAGATAAAACCCAGGATAATCTTACAGGAGTGACACCAGTGTCTAGAGAGAATGTAGGAGCCCTTTCGAAGTTCAAGGAGAAAGATAGAAACTGACAACAATTGCAGAAAAAGGAAAACTATCCTACCTAGACAGGGTGAGGAGTCAGACTGGTCTGAGATGGCTGTGAAACTCTGTGTGCACGGAGGTTGTCAGGACAACTTCGAATTTTGAGGTCGCTTATGACATCACGGTGAACATGTCCCCCAGGGTGGCCGCATGGTTACAGTCTGAGGATTGGCCTAGGCTAGGCTATTAAAGGGACAGATACCCAGAAACAGGTTTGGCAAACAGAAAGCAGGCACAGAAACTAGAAGAGATAAAACAGAGTCTGATGCAAGGGATAAGAAAGGAACCCTAGGCCACAAGTGAGAATAGAGGGACAGGCACGGAGAGGAGAACATTGTCATCTATTCAAGTCTATGGGGAGGTCATGCTGATTCAAGCTTGCAACTTCATTGGAAACAAGTGGCCGGACTTGGCGTTCATCACACCTACAGTGCCCTCGTGCCTTAAGCATAATGCAAAGTCAAGAAAGATGTCTTGAGGACATTGAAGAGAAGAATCGATGCCTCCTTTCCAAGGCCCATAGCATTCTTTGCAGGTCAGTCTCTTTTTCCGAAGCTCTGGTGTCACGTGGGCCCACTGGGCACATGGTAATGTGTCCCAAGAGATGTCTTGGAAGCCTTGAAGGAATGGAGCCCTGTCACGCTTGGGGTATGTCTCTTTGTTTGGAAGTGCTCTACAAGGGTGCTGAAAAGCACCCTCTTCCACAGGGCTTCGTTCCTTCGTGAAGGCTGCCCTCCCAGGCTAGTGTGCTCTGTTTGCCTCCATCGAAATTCTCTCCCCCTACCTCTTGCCGTAGAAGGATTATTGATTATGTGTTTTGACACCATATGTAAGGAAGTTGCACGAAAATTAGAACTTTACAGTTGTGTTTCAAGAAAAATAAACAGGCCAGGGTAGAGGATGTAGGGCAAACAAATGGCACACCCTATAAAAATTAAGTAAGCCCGTATCTGGACGGAATCTAGGGGAACGTTCAAGGATCAGGGGTCAAGTTCGAAACTTCCCAAATCCGGAAAAGAGACAGAAAAATATCTTTCCTGGAGAGTGGAATTCATCCGATTTGTCTAAGTTGTCTTGGAAACATTGTGTCCGTGAAGGGGGTTGCCAGGACCACCTCGAATTTGGAGTTTCTGATCTCAGGATGTCAAACCAACCCACATGACCACGTGTTCTCAGTGCTTAGTTTGACCTAGGCTAGGATAGCCAAGAGTCCTACAAGTGACCGGTGCAAATTCAAGGACAACAACCAAGAGTCACGAAAGCACTCACACCTCACCCTAGAGAACATACAGCGATTAAAGAAATACAAACTAATCCCTTGGAATGAAGGAGAACGGACTGATAAGCATGTCTAAGGGAGATAGCTGAGAAAGACCATGACGAGTATACTATGGAAAAGAAAAAGAGGACCCAGAAAATGGAAGGTGAACAGAAATCACACCTGAATTATCCACAATGAAAGATGATGTCCGTCTTTAGACAGACTCTGCTGGAACGTTTGAAAGTCAGAGAAATTCACAAGGCAAAAAACGGCAGCGAAGGTCAAGCATGGGCTAACTGGGAAGGGTGAGTTATGAGACTGCTCCAAGCAGGCTCTGAAACCTGTATCCAGGAAGCATGCTGGACCTCAGAGACACAATTATGACAAATCCTCTGACATCACAATGGACCCGAAAAACAACCTAGCCTCATCTACACAGTGCTAGAGTTGGGCTCACTAGTATATTTAACTCCCATTGCACTCAACTGCACGTTGCCACTGAACATGTAAGTGGCCGGCCGGTGGTGCAGTGGTGAGGTCCGCACCTTCTGGGTCTGTGGCCCAGTATGGGCTGGGTGGAATCCTCGGTTTGGGCCTCCTCACCACTGCTTCAGTTGTTCTGGTGCAGGCGTCCGAGGTAGAGTAGAGGCAGATGGGAAGGGACGTTGGACAGGGCCAGACTTCCACAGCAAATACAGGAGCATTGCCAGCAGATGTGAGCACAGCAATGCACTTGTGCCAAAACAAAACCAATTAAAAGTTGCAAAGAATAGAAAAACTGAAGCTAAGGAAAAAAAAAACAAAAAAACAGGAGCTTGCCATTACGAAGAATAGGATCTCTGTGAATAACCTTAGCAAAACAGGTGAATTCTATGTTAATTCAAAAACTAGCAAACCTTTGGGGAAAGAAACTCAAGAAGACACAAGAAAAAAAAAGATATCGAGGGATCTAGGAATGGAAGGATTAACACACTTGAAAGGTTCATACCGCAGTAAGGAATCTCTGGATTCCATGCAATCCCAGTCAAAGTTGCAGCAGTATTTGCCACAGAGAAGAAGAGAGAATCCTGAAGTTTCTAGCCAGCAACACGAGACCCTGACTAGGCAAAGGAATCCTCAGGAAAACGAACAAAGCAGCACGTGTCACAATTTCTGATTTCAACATAGAGGACGAAGCGCTAGGTACCGAAACGGCACAGTCTGGGCCCCAAAACAGGCATGAAGACCCATGCAAAACAATTGAGAGCCCAGAGCCCAACTCAAACTTACATGGACAGCCCATTTTGGACCAGGGAGCCAAGTGGAGACAGCGGAGAAAGGAGAGTCTCTACAATAAACGGTGCTGGGAAGCCTGCACAGCCACATGGAACACAACGAGAGTACACCATGATGTTACACCTGGCACACACACCACCTGAAATGGATTAAAGCCTTGAATGGCAGACTTGAAACCGTGAACCTTGTAGGAGAAGACCTAGGCAGAGTGCTCTTTGCCATCTGTCTGAGCCGCCTATTTGGAAGAAGCATGTCTGACTGGGCAAGGGCAACAAAGGAAACAAGAAACAAACGGGACCACATCAAATGCACACACTTCTGCCCACTCAAGGAAACCATCAACTGAATACTAAGACACCACAACAATTGGGAGAGGATGTTTGCAAACCACACATCGGACAAGGGGTGAAAAGCCCAAAGATACAATCAACTCGCACGTCTCCACAAGAAAAAAAACAAGCCAATGAAAACCTGGTCAAAAGATGGAAGCAGAGATTTCTCCGAAGAAGACAGAAAGAGGGCCAGTAGGTGCATGAAAACTTGTTCACCATCATGAAGCCTCAGGAAAATGCAAATCCAAACTGCAAGGCCATGGCAGCTCACTGTGGTCAGCATGGCTAGAAGGAAGCAGACAGGAAATAACAAGTGTCAGAGAGGAGGTGCAGAGAAGGGAAGCCTCCTGCACTGCTGGTGGGAGTGTAACCCGGTGCAGCCACGATGCCAAAGGTGTGGAACTGCCTCAGAAATTTAAGTATCCATGTCCCGTATGACCCAGCTATTAATCTGCCGCTTGCTTATCCAAAAAAGTCAGAAAGACTACCGCATAAAGACATGTGCATGGCTGTGTTCACCACAGTCTTACTCCTGATATCCAAGACTTGGAAAGCACCCTGGTGTCCAGCAAGGGATGATTGGAGAAGGAAGATGGGCTATAGCCACACAATGGTATACCACTCAGCCGGAACAAATGATGCAATCCAGCCATTTGTGACCACCAGAATGGCTGTGAGGGTTTTAGGGGAAGTGTAACAAGCCCCAGTGAGAAATTCAAATACCATAGAATCTCACTTACAAGGAGAAGAAAAAGCAAGCACTAACCAACAGGTGGCACTGAACATTTGTATGCGGGCTCCCAGAGGCAAAGAGGGGCGGTGACGGAGGGTGAAAGAGAAGATTAGGCACAAGTGTGTGGTGAGGGCCTGTGATTAGTCTTACACTGGTGAAGATGATGTAAGCTACACAGAAGTCTAAAGCAATGAGGATGTGAATCTGGAAGTTATAGTACGTTCTAATGCAGGGTCATGGCTATAAATTCACCTCAAATCAAAAATCCAAAAAGGGGTCCAGAATGATGTCATAAAGCTTTGGGGGCGGAAAGAGTTTACGGAAGGTGAACTTCCAAGGATGGAAAATCACCTCCAAATGCTTACAGATGCTACAGAAAGGCAGACCATTCCAAATAGGTGAAGAGGAATACTACGAAGAGAACATGATCAGTCCTAAACCCATGAACGAACGGAAAATGTTACCGTCCATGATGTTATTACTAATCACCTTCACGAATAATCCAAACAGGCCCACGTCTTCCCAAGTTCAGGCAAAAGGTTGGTCCAAAAGTACAATTCAGGGCCGGCCCTGTGGTGGAGCAGGTAAGTGCCCACATTCCGCTTGGGCGGCCCGGGCCTCACTGTTTCACATTACGAGTGCATATCACATTAGTAGTGTTAGGAAATATAGATTTCATGGTATGGTGCGGGCAGAGATCATAAATAAGCAGCAATTGTGAGGATACGTTATCAATACGCACAAGAAAAGGAACCATAAGAATATTACAATCTATGGAAGTATCTGGTACACTTCCCAAAGGCAGAAGGAAGGAAAACTTGTGACCTGCCAAGGTGGAATTGGCAGAGTGCCACGAGATGACACCATCATCGTGCATCAGAACATTCCCTGGGCAACTTCAACTTGTGAGGGAGTCCAGGACTTTTTCTGGGTAAGGTCCACCCATTTTGCCATCTACCCAAGATATAAGAGATAAAACCCAGGATAATCTTACAGGAGTGACACCAGTGTCTAGAGAGAATGTAGGAGCCCTTTCGAAGTTCAAGGAGAAAGATAGAAACTGACAACAATTGCAGAAAAAGGAAAACTATCCTACCTAGACAGGGTGAGGAGTCAGACTGGTCTGAGATGGCTGTGAAACTCTGTGTGCACGGAGGTTGTCAGGACAACTTCGAATTTTGAGGTCGCTTATGACATCACGGTGAACATGTCCCCCAGGGTGGCCGCATGGTTACAGTCTGAGGATTGGCCTAGGCTAGGCTATTAAAGGGACAGATACCCAGAAACAGGTTTGGCAAACAGAAAGCAGGCACAGAAACTAGAAGAGATAAAACAGAGTCTGATGCAAGGGATAAGAAAGGAACCCTAGGCCACAAGTGAGAATAGAGGGACAGGCACGGAGAGGAGAACATTGTCATCTATTCAAGTCTATGGGGAGGTCATGCTGATTCAAGCTTGCAACTTCATTGGAAACAAGTGGCCGGACTTGGCGTTCATCACACCTACAGTGCCCTCGTGCCTTAAGCATAATGCAAAGTCAAGAAAGATGTCTTGAGGACATTGAAGAGAAGAATCGATGCCTCCTTTCCAAGGCCCATAGCATTCTTTGCAGGTCAGTCTCTTTTTCCGAAGCTCTGGTGTCACGTGGGCCCACTGGGCACATGGTAATGTGTCCCAAGAGATGTCTTGGAAGCCTTGAAGGAATGGAGCCCTGTCACGCTTGGGGTATGTCTCTTTGTTTGGAAGTGCTCTACAAGGGTGCTGAAAAGCACCCTCTTCCACAGGGCTTCGTTCCTTCGTGAAGGCTGCCCTCCCAGGCTAGTGTGCTCTGTTTGCCTCCATCGAAATTCTCTCCCCCTACCTCTTGCCGTAGAAGGATTATTGATTATGTGTTTTGACACCATATGTAAGGAAGTTGCACGAAAATTAGAACTTTACAGTTGTGTTTCAAGAAAAATAAACAGGCCAGGGTAGAGGATGTAGGGCAAACAAATGGCACACCCTATAAAAATTAAGTAAGCCCGTATCTGGACGGAATCTAGGGGAACGTTCAAGGATCAGGGGTCAAGTTCGAAACTTCCCAAATCCGGAAAAGAGACAGAAAAATATCTTTCCTGGAGAGTGGAATTCATCCGATTTGTCTAAGTTGTCTTGGAAACATTGTGTCCGTGAAGGGGGTTGCCAGGACCACCTCGAATTTGGAGTTTCTGATCTCAGGATGTCAAACCAACCCACATGACCACGTGTTCTCAGTGCTTAGTTTGACCTAGGCTAGGATAGCCAAGAGTCCTACAAGTGACCGGTGCAAATTCAAGGACAACAACCAAGAGTCACGAAAGCACTCACACCTCACCCTAGAGAACATACAGCGATTAACGAAATACAAACTAATCCCTTGGAATGAAGGAGAACGGACTGATAAGCATGTCTAAGGGAGATAGCTGAGAAAGACCATGACGAGTATACTATGGAAAAGAAAAAGAGGACCCAGAAAATGGAAGGTGAACAGAAATCACACCTGAATTATCCACAATGAAAGATGATGTCCGTCTTTAGACAGACTCTGCTGGAACGTTTGAAAGTCAGAGAAATTCACAAGGCAAAAAACGGCAGCGAAGGTCAAGCATGGGCTAACTGGGAAGGGTGAGTTATGAGACTGCTCCAAGCAGGCTCTGAAACCTGTATCCAGGAAGCATGCTGGACCTCAGAGACACAATTATGACAAATCCTCTGACATCACAATGGACCCGAAAAACAACCTAGCCTCATCTACACAGTGCTAGAGTTGGGCTCACTAGTATATTTAACTCCCATTGCACTCAACTGCACGTTGCCACTGAACATGTAAGTGGCCGGCCGGTGGTGCAGTGGTGAGGTCCGCACCTTCTGGGTCTGTGGCCCAGTATGGGCTGGGTGGAATCCTCGGTTTGGGCCTCCTCACCACTGCTTCAGTTGTTCTGGTGCAGGCGTCCGAGGTAGAGTAGAGGCAGATGGGAAGGGACGTTGGACAGGGCCAGACTTCCACAGCAAATACAGGAGCATTGCCAGCAGATGTGAGCACAGCAATGCACTTGTGCCAAAACAAAACCAATTAAAAGTTGCAAAGAATAGAAAAACTGAAGCTAAGGAAAAAAAAAACAAAAAAACAGGAGCTTGCCATTACGAAGAATAGGATCTCTGTGAATAACCTTAGCAAAACAGGTGAATTCTATGTTAATTCAAAAACTAGCAAACCTTTGGGGAAAGAAACTCAAGAAGACACAAGAAAAAAAAAGATATCGAGGGATCTAGGAATGGAAGGATTAACACACTTGAAAGGTTCATACCGCAGTAAGGAATCTCTGGATTCCATGCAATCCCAGTCAAAGTTGCAGCAGTATTTGCCACAGAGAAGAAGAGAGAATCCTGAAGTTTCTAGCCAGCAACACGAGACCCTGACTAGGCAAAGGAATCCTCAGGAAAACGAACAAAGCAGCACGTGTCACAATTTCTGATTTCAACATAGAGGACGAAGCGCTAGGTACCGAAACGGCACAGTCTGGGCCCCAAAACAGGCATGAAGACCCATGCAAAACAATTGAGAGCCCAGAGCCCAACTCAAACTTACATGGACAGCCCATTTTGGACCAGGGAGCCAAGTGGAGACAGCGGAGAAAGGAGAGTCTCTACAATAAACGGTGCTGGGAAGCCTGCACAGCCACATGGAACACAACGAGAGTACACCATGATGTTACACCTGGCACACACACCACCTGAAATGGATTAAAGCCTTGAATGGCAGACTTGAAACCGTGAACCTTGTAGGAGAAGACCTAGGCAGAGTGCTCTTTGCCATCTGTCTGAGCCGCCTATTTGGAAGAAGCATGTCTGACTGGGCAAGGGCAACAAAGGAAACAAGAAACAAACGGGACCACATCAAATGCACACACTTCTGCCCACTCAAGGAAACCATCAACTGAATACTAAGACACCACAACAATTGGGAGAGGATGTTTGCAAACCACACATCGGACAAGGGGTGAAAAGCCCAAAGATACAATCAACTCGCACGTCTCCACAAGAAAAAAAACAAGCCAATGAAAACCTGGTCAAAAGATGGAAGCAGAGATTTCTCCGAAGAAGACAGAAAGAGGGCCAGTAGGTGCATGAAAACTTGTTCACCATCATGAAGTCTCAGGAAAATGCAAATCCAAACTGCAAGGCCATGGCAGCTCACTGTGGTCAGCATGGCTAGAAGGAAGCAGACAGGAAATAACAAGTGTCAGAGAGGAGGTGGAGAGAAGGGAAGCCTCCTGCACTGCTGGTGGGAGTGTAACCCGGTGCAGCCACGATGCCAAAGGTGTGGAACTGCCTCAGAAGTTTAAGTATCCATGTCCCGTATGACCCAGCTATTAATCTGCCGCTTGCTTATCCAAAAAAGTCAGAAAGACTACCGCATAAAGACATGTGCATGGCTGTGTTCACCACAGTCTTACTCCTGATATCCAAGACTTGGAAAGCACCCTGGTGTCCAGCAAGGGATGATTGGAGAAGGAAGATGGGCTATAGCCACACAATGGTATACCACTCAGCCGGAACAAATGATGCAATCCAGCCATTTGTGACCACCAGAATGGCTGTGAGGGTTTTAGGGGAAGTGTAACAAGCCCCAGTGAGAAATTCAAATACCATAGAATCTCACTTACAAGGAGAAGAAAAAGCAAGCACTAACCAACAGGTGGCACTGAACATTTGTATGCGGGCTCCCAGAGGCAAAGAGGGGCGGTGAGGGAGGGTGAAAGAGAAGATTAGGCACAAGTGTGTGGTGAGGGCCTGTGATTAGTCTTACACTGGTGAAGATGATGTAAGCTACACAGAAGTCTAAAGCAATGAGGATGTGAATCTGGAAGTTATAGTACGTTCTAATGCAGGGTCATGGCTATAAATTCACCTCAAATCAAAAATCCAAAAAGGGGTCCAGAATGATGTCATAAAGCTTTGGGGGCGGAAAGAGTTTACGGAAGGTGAACTTCCAAGGATGGAAAATCACCTCCAAATGCTTACAGATGCTACAGAAAGGCAGACCATTCCAAATAGGTGAAGAGGAATACTACGAAGAGAACATGATCAGTCCTAAACCCATGAACGAACGGAAAATGTTACCGTCCATGATGTTATTACTAATCACCTTCACGAATAATCCAAACAGGCCCACGTCTTCCCAAGTTCAGGCAAAAGGTTGGTCCAAAAGTACAATTCAGGGCCGGCCCTGTGGTGGAGCAGGTAAGTGCCCACATTCCGCTTGGGCGGCCCGGGCCTCACTGTTTCACATTACGAGTGCATATCACATTAGTAGTGTTAGGAAATATAGATTTCATGGTATGGTGCGGGCAGAGATCATAAATAAGCAGCAATTGTGAGGATACGTTATCAATACGCACAAGAAAAGGAACCATAAGAATATTACAATCTATGGAAGTATCTGGTACACTTCCCAAAGGCAGAAGGAAGGAAAACTTGTGACCTGCCAAGGTGGAATTGGCAGAGTGCCACGAGATGACACCATCATCGTGCATCAGAACATTCCCTGGGCAACTTCAACTTGTGAGGGAGTCCAGGACTTTTTCTGGGTAAGGTCCACCCATTTTGCCATCTACCCAAGATATAAGAGATAAAACCCAGGATAATCTTACAGGAGTGACACCAGTGTCTAGAGAGAATGTAGGAGCCCTTTCGAAGTTCAAGGAGAAAGATAGAAACTGACAACAATTGCAGAAAAAGGAAAACTATCCTACCTAGACAGGGTGAGGAGTCAGACTGGTCTGAGATGGCTGTGAAACTCTGTGTGCACGGAGGTTGTCAGGACAACTTCGAATTTTGAGGTCGCTTATGACATCACGGTGAACATGTCCCCCAGGGTGGCCGCATGGTTACAGTCTGAGGATTGGCCTAGGCTAGGCTATTAAAGGGACAGATACCCAGAAACAGGTTTGGCAAACAGAAAGCAGGCACAGAAACTAGAAGAGATAAAACAGAGTCTGATGCAAGGGATAAGAAAGGAACCCTAGGCCACAAGTGAGAATAGAGGGACAGGCACGGAGAGGAGAACATTGTCATCTATTCAAGTCTATGGGGAGGTCATGCTGATTCAAGCTTGCAACTTCATTGGAAACAAGTGGCCGGACTTGGCGTTCATCAAACCTACAGTGCCCTTGTGCCTTAAGCATAATGCAAAGTCAAGAAAGATGTCTTGAGGACATTGAAGAGAAGAATCGATGCCTCCTTTCCAAGGCCCATAGCATTCTTTGAAGGTCAGTCTCTTTTTCCGAAGCTCTGGTGTCACGTGGGCCCACTGGGCACATGGTAATGTGTCCCAAGAGATGTCTTGGAAGCCTTGAAGGAATGGAGCCCTGTCACGCTTGGGGTATGTCTCTTTGTTTGGAAGTGCTCTACAAGGGTGCTGAAAAGCACCCTCTTCCACAGGGCTTCGTTCCTTCGTGAAGGCTGCCCTCCCAGGCTAGTGTGCTCTGTTTGCCTCCATCGAAATTCTCTCCCCCTACCTCTTGCCGTAGAAGGATTATTGATTATGTGTTTTGACACCATATGTAAGGAAGTTGCACGAAAATTAGAACTTTACAGTTGTGTTTCAAGAAAAATAAACAGGCCAGGGTAGAGGATGTAGGGCAAACAAATGGCACACCCTATAAAAATTAAGTAAGCCCGTATCTGGACGGAATCTAGGGGAACGTTCAAGGATCAGGGGTCAAGTTCGAAACTTCCCAAATCCGGAAAAGAGACAGAAAAATATCTTTCCTGGAGAGTGGAATTCATCCGATTTGTCTAAGTTGTCTTGGAAACATTGTGTCCGTGAAGGGGGTTGCCAGGACCACCTCGAATTTGGAGTTTCTGATCTCAGGATGTCAAACCAACCCACATGACCACGTGTTCTCAGTGCTTAGTTTGACCTAGGCTAGGATAGCCAAGAGTCCTACAAGTGACCGGTGCAAATTCAAGGACAACAACCAAGAGTCACGAAAGCACTCACACCTCACCCTAGAGAACATACAGCGATTAACGAAATACAAACTAATCCCTTGGAATGAAGGAGAACGGACTGATAAGCATGTCTAAGGGAGATAGCTGAGAAAGACCATGACGAGTATACTATGGAAAAGAAAAAGAGGACCCAGAAAATGGAAGGTGAACAGAAATCACACCTGAATTATCCACAATGAAAGATGATGTCCGTCTTTAGACAGACTCTGCTGGAACGTTTGAAAGTCAGAGAAATTCACAAGGCAAAAAACGGCAGCGAAGGTCAAGCATGGGCTAACTGGGAAGGGTGAGTTATGAGACTGCTCCAAGCAGGCTCTGAAACCTGTATCCAGGAAGCATGCTGGACCTCAGAGACACAATTATGACAAATCCTCTGACATCACAATGGACCCGAAAAACAACCTAGCCTCATCTACACAGTGCTAGAGTTGGGCTCACTAGTATATTTAACTCCCATTGCACTCAACTGCACGTTGCCACTGAACATGTAAGTGGCCGGCCGGTGGTGCAGTGGTGAGGTCCGCACCTTCTGGGTCTGTGGCCCAGTATGGGCTGGGTGGAATCCTCGGTTTGGGCCTCCTCACCACTGCTTCAGTTGTTCTGGTGCAGGCGTCCGAGGTAGAGTAGAGGCAGATGGGAAGGGACGTTGGACAGGGCCAGACTTCCACAGCAAATACAGGAGCATTGCCAGCAGATGTGAGCACAGCAATGCACTTGTGCCAAAACAAAACCAATTAAAAGTTGCAAAGAATAGAAAAACTGAAGCTAAGGAAAAAAAAAACAAAAAAACAGGAGCTTGCCATTACGAAGAATAGGATCTCTGTGAATAACCTTAGCAAAACAGGTGAATTCTATGTTAATTCAAAAACTAGCAAACCTTTGGGGAAAGAAACTCAAGAAGACACAAGAAAAAAAAAGATATCGAGGGATCTAGGAATGGAAGGATTAACACACTTGAAAGGTTCATACCGCAGTAAGGAATCTCTGGATTCCATGCAATCCCAGTCAAAGTTGCAGCAGTATTTGCCACAGAGAAGAAGAGAGAATCCTGAAGTTTCTAGCCAGCAACACGAGACCCTGACTAGGCAAAGGAATCCTCAGGAAAACGAACAAAGCAGCACGTGTCACAATTTCTGATTTCAACATAGAGGACGAAGCGCTAGGTACCGAAACGGCACAGTCTGGGCCCCAAAACAGGCATGAAGACCCATGCAAAACAATTGAGAGCCCAGAGCCCAACTCAAACTTACATGGACAGCCCATTTTGGACCAGGGAGCCAAGTGGAGACAGCGGAGAAAGGAGAGTCTCTACAATAAACGGTGCTGGGAAGCCTGCACAGCCACATGGAACACAACGAGAGTACACCATGATGTTACACCTGGCACACACACCACCTGAAATGGATTAAAGCCTTGAATGGCAGACTTGAAACCGTGAACCTTGTAGGAGAAGACCTAGGCAGAGTGCTCTTTGCCATCTGTCTGAGCCGCCTATTTGGAAGAAGCATGTCTGACTGGGCAAGGGCAACAAAGGAAACAAGAAACAAACGGGACCACATCAAATGCACACACTTCTGCCCACTCAAGGAAACCATCAACTGAATACTAAGACACCACAACAATTGGGAGAGGATGTTTGCAAACCACACATCGGACAAGGGGTGAAAAGCCCAAAGATACAATCAACTCGCACGTCTCCACAAGAAAAAAAACAAGCCAATGAAAACCTGGTCAAAAGATGGAAGCAGAGATTTCTCCGAAGAAGACAGAAAGAGGGCCAGTAGGTGCATGAAAACTTGTTCACCATCATGAAGTCTCAGGAAAATGCAAATCCAAACTGCAAGGCCATGGCAGCTCACTGTGGTCAGCATGGCTAGAAGGAAGCAGACAGGAAATAACAAGTGTCAGAGAGGAGGTGGAGAGAAGGGAAGCCTCCTGCACTGCTGGTGGGAGTGTAACCCGGTGCAGCCACGATGCCAAAGGTGTGGAACTGCCTCAGAAGTTTAAGTATCCATGTCCCGTATGACCCAGCTATTAATCTGCCGCTTGCTTATCCAAAAAAGTCAGAAAGACTACCGCATAAAGACATGTGCATGGCTGTGTTCACCACAGTCTTACTCCTGATATCCAAGACTTGGAAAGCACCCTGGTGTCCAGCAAGGGATGATTGGAGAAGGAAGATGGGCTATAGCCACACAATGGTATACCACTCAGCCGGAACAAATGATGCAATCCAGCCATTTGTGACCACCAGAATGGCTGTGAGGGTTTTAGGGGAAGTGTAACAAGCCCCAGTGAGAAATTCAAATACCATAGAATCTCACTTACAAGGAGAAGAAAAAGCAAGCACTAACCAACAGGTGGCACTGAACATTTGTATGCGGGCTCCCAGAGGCAAAGAGGGGCGGTGACGGAGGGTGAAAGAGAAGATTAGGCACAAGTGTGTGGTGAGGGCCTGTGATTAGTCTTACACTGGTGAAGATGATGTAAGCTACACAGAAGTCTAAAGCAATGAGGATGTGAATCTGGAAGTTATAGTACGTTCTAATGCAGGGTCATGGCTATAAATTCACCTCAAATCAAAAATCCAAAAAGGGGTCCAGAATGATGTCATAAAGCTTTGGGGGCGGAAAGAGTTTACGGAAGGTGAACTTCCAAGGATGGAAAATCACCTCCAAATGCTTACAGATGCTACAGAAAGGCAGACCATTCCAAATAGGTGAAGAGGAATACTACGAAGAGAACATGATCAGTCCTAAACCCATGAACGAACGGAAAATGTTACCGTCCATGATGTTATTACTAATCACCTTCACGAATAATCCAAACAGGCCCACGTCTTCCCAAGTTCAGGCAAAAGGTTGGTCCAAAAGTACAATTCAGGGCCGGCCCTGTGGTGGAGCAGGTAAGTGCCCACATTCCGCTTGGGCGGCCCGGGCCTCACTGTTTCACATTACGAGTGCATATCACATTAGTAGTGTTAGGAAATATAGATTTCATGGTATGGTGCGGGCAGAGATCATAAATAAGCAGCAATTGTGAGGATACGTTATCAATACGCACAAGAAAAGGAACCATAAGAATATTACAATCTATGGAAGTATCTGGTACACTTCCCAAAGGCAGAAGGAAGGAAAACTTGTGACCTGCCAAGGTGGAATTGGCAGAGTGCCACGAGATGACACCATCATCGTGCATCAGAACATTCCCTGGGCAACTTCAACTTGTGAGGGAGTCCAGGACTTTTTCTGGGTAAGGTCCACCCATTTTGCCATCTACCCAAGATATAAGAGATAAAACCCAGGATAATCTTACAGGAGTGACACCAGTGTCTAGAGAGAATGTAGGAGCCCTTTCGAAGTTCAAGGAGAAAGATAGAAACTGACAACAATTGCAGAAAAAGGAAAACTATCCTACCTAGACAGGGTGAGGAGTCAGACTGGTCTGAGATGGCTGTGAAACTCTGTGTGCACGGAGGTTGTCAGGACAACTTCGAATTTTGAGGTCGCTTATGACATCACGGTGAACATGTCCCCCAGGGTGGCCGCATGGTTACAGTCTGAGGATTGGCCTAGGCTAGGCTATTAAAGGGACAGATACCCAGAAACAGGTTTGGCAAACAGAAAGCAGGCACAGAAACTAGAAGAGATAAAACAGAGTCTGATGCAAGGGATAAGAAAGGAACCCTAGGCCACAAGTGAGAATAGAGGGACAGGCACGGAGAGGAGAACATTGTCATCTATTCAAGTCTATGGGGAGGTCATGCTGATTCAAGCTTGCAACTTCATTGGAAACAAGTGGCCGGACTTGGCGTTCATCACACCTACAGTGCCCTTGTGCCTTAAGCATAATGCAAAGTCAAGAAAGATGTCTTGAGGACATTGAAGAGAAGAATCGATGCCTCCTTTCCAAGGCCCATAGCATTCTTTGAAGGTCAGTCTCTTTTTCCGAAGCTCTGGTGTCACGTGGGCCCACTGGGCACATGGTAATGTGTCCCAAGAGATGTCTTGGAAGCCTTGAAGGAATGGAGCCCTGTCACGCTTGGGGTATGTCTCTTTGTTTGGAAGTGCTCTACAAGGGTGCTGAAAAGCACCCTCTTCCACAGGGCTTCGTTCCTTCGTGAAGGCTGCCCTCCCAGGCTAGTGTGCTCTGTTTGCCTCCATCGAAATTCTCTCCCCCTACCTCTTGCCGTAGAAGGATTATTGATTATGTGTTTTGACACCATATGTAAGGAAGTTGCACGAAAATTAGAACTTTACAGTTGTGTTTCAAGAAAAATAAACAGGCCAGGGTAGAGGATGTAGGGCAAACAAATGGCACACCCTATAAAAATTAAGTAAGCCCGTATCTGGACGGAATCTAGGGGAACGTTCAAGGATCAGGGGTCAAGTTCGAAACTTCCCAAATCCGGAAAAGAGACAGAAAAATATCTTTCCTGGAGAGTGGAATTCATCCGATTTGTCTAAGTTGTCTTGGAAACATTGTGTCCGTGAAGGGGGTTGCCAGGACCACCTCGAATTTGGAGTTTCTGATCTCAGGATGTCAAACCAACCCACATGACCACGTGTTCTCAGTGCTTAGTTTGACCTAGGCTAGGATAGCCAAGAGTCCTACAAGTGACCGGTGCAAATTCAAGGACAACAACCAAGAGTCACGAAAGCACTCACACCTCACCCTAGAGAACATACAGCGATTAACGAAATACAAACTAATCCCTTGGAATGAAGGAGAACGGACTGATAAGCATGTCTAAGGGAGATAGCTGAGAAAGACCATGACGAGTATACTATGGAAAAGAAAAAGAGGACCCAGAAAATGGAAGGTGAACAGAAATCACACCTGAATTATCCACAATGAAAGATGATGTCCGTCTTTAGACAGACTCTGCTGGAACGTTTGAAAGTCAGAGAAATTCACAAGGCAAAAAACGGCAGCGAAGGTCAAGCATGGGCTAACTGGGAAGGGTGAGTTATGAGACTGCTCCAAGCAGGCTCTGAAACCTGTATCCAGGAAGCATGCTGGACCTCAGAGACACAATTATGACAAATCCTCTGACATCACAATGGACCCGAAAAACAACCTAGCCTCATCTACACAGTGCTAGAGTTGGGCTCACTAGTATATTTAACTCCCATTGCACTCAACTGCACGTTGCCACTGAACATGTAAGTGGCCGGCCGGTGGTGCAGTGGTGAGGTCCGCACCTTCTGGGTCTGTGGCCCAGTATGGGCTGGGTGGAATCCTCGGTTTGGGCCTCCTCACCACTGCTTCAGTTGTTCTGGTGCAGGCGTCCGAGGTAGAGTAGAGGCAGATGGGAAGGGACGTTGGACAGGGCCAGACTTCCACAGCAAATACAGGAGCATTGCCAGCAGATGTGAGCACAGCAATGCACTTGTGCCAAAACAAAACCAATTAAAAGTTGCAAAGAATAGAAAAACTGAAGCTAAGGAAAAAAAAAACAAAAAAACAGGAGCTTGCCATTACGAAGAATAGGATCTCTGTGAATAACCTTAGCAAAACAGGTGAATTCTATGTTAATTCAAAAACTAGCAAACCTTTGGGGAAAGAAACTCAAGAAGACACAAGAAAAAAAAAGATATCGAGGGATCTAGGAATGGAAGGATTAACACACTTGAAAGGTTCATACCGCAGTAAGGAATCTCTGGATTCCATGCAATCCCAGTCAAAGTTGCAGCAGTATTTGCCACAGAGAAGAAGAGAGAATCCTGAAGTTTCTAGCCAGCAACACGAGACCCTGACTAGGCAAAGGAATCCTCAGGAAAACGAACAAAGCAGCACGTGTCACAATTTCTGATTTCAACATAGAGGACGAAGCGCTAGGTACCGAAACGGCACAGTCTGGGCCCCAAAACAGGCATGAAGACCCATGCAAAACAATTGAGAGCCCAGAGCCCAACTCAAACTTACATGGACAGCCCATTTTGGACCAGGGAGCCAAGTGGAGACAGCGGAGAAAGGAGAGTCTCTACAATAAACGGTGCTGGGAAGCCTGCACAGCCACATGGAACACAACGAGAGTACACCATGATGTTACACCTGGCACACACACCACCTGAAATGGATTAAAGCCTTGAATGGCAGACTTGAAACCGTGAACCTTGTAGGAGAAGACCTAGGCAGAGTGCTCTTTGCCATCTGTCTGAGCCGCCTATTTGGAAGAAGCATGTCTGACTGGGCAAGGGCAACAAAGGAAACAAGAAACAAACGGGACCACATCAAATGCACACACTTCTGCCCACTCAAGGAAACCATCAACTGAATACTAAGACACCACAACAATTGGGAGAGGATGTTTGCAAACCACACATCGGACAAGGGGTGAAAAGCCCAAAGATACAATCAACTCGCACGTCTCCACAAGAAAAAAAACAAGCCAATGAAAACCTGGTCAAAAGATGGAAGCAGAGATTTCTCCGAAGAAGACAGAAAGAGGGCCAGTAGGTGCATGAAAACTTGTTCACCATCATTAAGTCTCAGGAAAATGCAAATCCAAACTGCAAGGCCATGGCAGCTCACTGTGGTCAGCATGGCTAGAAGGAAGCAGACAGGAAATAACAAGTGTCAGAGAGGAGGTGCAGAGAAGGGAAGCCTCCTGCACTGCTGGTGGGAGTGTAACCCGGTGCAGCCACGATGCCAAAGGTGTGGAACTGCCTCAGAAATTTAAGTATCCATGTCCCGTATGACCCAGCTATTAATCTGCCGCTTGCTTATCCAAAAAAGTCAGAAAGACTACCGCATAAAGACATGTGCATGGCTGTGTTCACCACAGTCTTACTCCTGATATCCAAGACTTGGAAAGCACCCTGGTGTCCAGCAAGGGATGATTGGAGAAGGAAGATGGGCTATAGCCACACAATGGTATACCACTCAGCCGGAACAAATGATGCAATCCAGCCATTTGTGACCACCAGAATGGCTGTGAGGGTTTTAGGGGAAGTGTAACAAGCCCCAGTGAGAAATTCAAATACCATAGAATCTCACTTACAAGGAGAAGAAAAAGCAAGCACTAACCAACAGGTGGCACTGAACATTTGTATGCGGGCTCCCAGAGGCAAAGAGGGGCGGTGACGGAGGGTGAAAGAGAAGATTAGGCACAAGTGTGTGGTGAGGGCCTGTGATTAGTCTTACACTGGTGAAGATGATGTAAGCTACACAGAAGTCTAAAGCAATGAGGATGTGAATCTGGAAGTTATAGTACGTTCTAATGCAGGGTCATGGCTATAAATTCACCTCAAATCAAAAATCCAAAAAGGGGTCCAGAATGATGTCATAAAGCTTTGGGGGCGGAAAGAGTTTACGGAAGGTGAACTTCCAAGGATGGAAAATAACCTCCAAATGCTTACAGATGCTACAGAAAGGCAGACCATTCCAAATAGGTGAAGAGGAATACTACGAAGAGAACATGATCAGTCCTAAACCCATGAACGAACGGAAAATGTTACCGTCCATGATGTTATTACTAATCACCTTCACGAATAATCCAAACAGGCCCACGTCTTCCCAAGTTCAGGCAAAAGGTTGGTCCAAAAGTACAATTCAGGGCCGGCCCTGTGGTGGAGCAGGTAAGTGCCCACATTCCGCTTGGGCGGCCCGGGCCTCACTGTTTCACATTACGAGTGCATATCACATTAGTAGTGTTAGGAAATATAGATTTCATGGTATGGTGCGGGCAGAGATCATAAATAAGCAGCAATTGTGAGGATACGTTATCAATACGCACAAGAAAAGGAACCATAAGAATATTACAATCTATGGAAGTATCTGGTACACTTCCCAAAGGCAGAAGGAAGGAAAACTTGTGACCTGCCAAGGTGGAATTGGCAGAGTGCCACGAGATGACACCATCATCGTGCATCAGAACATTCCCTGGGCAACTTCAACTTGTGAGGGAGTCCAGGACTTTTTCTGGGTAAGGTCCACCCATTTTGCCATCTACCCAAGATATAAGAGATAAAACCCAGGATAATCTTACAGGAGTGACACCAGTGTCTAGAGAGAATGTAGGAGCCCTTTCGAAGTTCAAGGAGAAAGATAGAAACTGACAACAATTGCAGAAAAAGGAAAACTATCCTACCTAGACAGGGTGAGGAGTCAGACTGGTCTGAGATGGCTGTGAAACTCTGTGTGCACGGAGGTTGTCAGGACAACTTCGAATTTTGAGGTCGCTTATGACATCACGGTGAACATGTCCCCCAGGGTGGCCGCATGGTTACAGTCTGAGGATTGGCCTAGGCTAGGCTATTAAAGGGACAGATACCCAGAAACAGGTTTGGCAAACAGAAAGCAGGCACAGAAACTAGAAGAGATAAAACAGAGTCTGATGCAAGGGATAAGAAAGGAACCCTAGGCCACAAGTGAGAATAGAGGGACAGGCACGGAGAGGAGAACATTGTCATCTATTCAAGTCTATGGGGAGGTCATGCTGATTCAAGCTTGCAACTTCATTGGAAACAAGTGGCCGGACTTGGCGTTCATCACACCTACAGTGCCCTTGTGCCTTAAGCATAATGCAAAGTCAAGAAAGATGTCTTGAGGACATTGAAGAGAAGAATCGATGCCTCCTTTCCAAGGCCCATAGCATTCTTTGCAGGTCAGTCTCTTTTTCCGAAGCTCTGGTGTCACGTGGGCCCACTGGGCACATGGTAATGTGTCCCAAGAGATGTCTTGGAAGCCTTGAAGGAATGGAGCCCTGTCACGCTTGGGGTATGTCTCTTTGTTTGGAAGTGCTCTACAAGGGTGCTGAAAAGCACCCTCTTCCACAGGGCTTCGTTCCTTCGTGAAGGCTGCCCTCCCAGGCTAGTGTGCTCTGTTTGCCTCCATCGAAATTCTCTCCCCCTACCTCTTGCCGTAGAAGGATTATTGATTATGTGTTTTGACACCATATGTAAGGAAGTTGCACGAAAATTAGAACTTTACAGTTGTGTTTCAAGAAAAATAAACAGGCCAGGGTAGAGGATGTAGGGCAAACAAATGGCACACCCTATAAAAATTAAGTAAGCCCGTATCTGGACGGAATCTAGGGGAACGTTCAAGGATCAGGGGTCAAGTTCGAAACTTCCCAAATCCGGAAAAGAGACAGAAAAATATCTTTCCTGGAGAGTGGAATTCATCCGATTTGTCTAAGTTGTCTTGGAAACATTGTGTCCGTGAAGGGGGTTGCCAGGACCACCTCGAATTTGGAGTTTCTGATCTCAGGATGTCAAACCAACCCACATGACCACGTGTTCTCAGTGCTTAGTTTGACCTAGGCTAGGATAGCCAAGAGTCCTACAAGTGACCGGTGCAAATTCAAGGACAACAACCAAGAGTCACGAAAGCACTCACACCTCACCCTAGAGAACATACAGCGATTAACGAAATACAAACTAATCCCTTGGAATGAAGGAGAACGGACTGATAAGCATGTCTAAGGGAGATAGCTGAGAAAGACCATGACGAGTATACTATGGAAAAGAAAAAGAGGACCCAGAAAATGGAAGGTGAACAGAAATCACACCTGAATTATCCACAATGAAAGATGATGTCCGTCTTTAGACAGACTCTGCTGGAACGTTTGAAAGTCAGAGAAATTCACAAGCCAAAAAACGGCAGCGAAGGTCAAGCATGGGCTAACTGGGAAGGGTGAGTTATGAGACTGCTCCAAGCAGGCTCTGAAACCTGTATCCAGGAAGCATGCTGGACCTCAGAGACACAATTATGACAAATCCTCTGACATCACAATGGACCCGAAAAACAACCTAGCCTCATCTACACAGTGCTAGAGTTGGGCTCACTAGTATATTTAACTCCCATTGCACTCAACTGCACGTTGCCACTGAACATGTAAGTGGCCGGCCGGTGGTGCAGTGGTGAGGTCCGCACCTTCTGGGTCTGTGGCCCAGTATGGGCTGGGTGGAATCCTCGGTTTGGGCCTCCTCACCACTGCTTCAGTTGTTCTGGTGCAGGCGTCCGAGGTAGAGTAGAGGCAGATGGGAAGGGACGTTGGACAGGGCCAGACTTCCACAGCAAATACAGGAGCATTGCCAGCAGATGTGAGCACAGCAATGCACTTGTGCCAAAACAAAACCAATTAAAAGTTGCAAAGAATAGAAAAACTGAAGCTAAGGAAAAAAAAAACAAAAAAACAGGAGCTTGCCATTACGAAGAATAGGATCTCTGTGAATAACCTTAGCAAAACAGGTGAATTCTATGTTAATTCAAAAACTAGCAAACCTTTGGGGAAAGAAACTCAAGAAGACACAAGAAAAAAAAAGATATCGAGGGATCTAGGAATGGAAGGATTAACACACTTGAAAGGTTCATACCGCAGTAAGGAATCTCTGGATTCCATGCAATCCCAGTCAAAGTTGCAGCAGTATTTGCCACAGAGAAGAAGAGAGAATCCTGAAGTTTCTAGCCAGCAACACGAGACCCTGACTAGGCAAAGGAATCCTCAGGAAAACGAACAAAGCAGCACGTGTCACAATTTCTGATTTCAACATAGAGGACGAAGCGCTAGGTACCGAAACGGCACAGTCTGGGCCCCAAAACAGGCATGAAGACCCATGCAAAACAATTGAGAGCCCAGAGCCCAACTCAAACTTACATGGACAGCCCATTTTGGACCAGGGAGCCAAGTGGAGACAGCGGAGAAAGGAGAGTCTCTACAATAAACGGTGCTGGGAAGCCTGCACAGCCACATGGAACACAACGAGAGTACACCATGATGTTACACCTGGCACACACACCACCTGAAATGGATTAAAGCCTTGAATGGCAGACTTGAAACCGTGAACCTTGTAGGAGAAGACCTAGGCAGAGTGCTCTTTGCCATCTGTCTGAGCCGCCTATTTGGAAGAAGCATGTCTGACTGGGCAAGGGCAACAAAGGAAACAAGAAACAAACGGGACCACATCAAATGCACACACTTCTGCCCACTCAAGGAAACCATCAACTGAATACTAAGACACCACAACAATTGGGAGAGGATGTTTGCAAACCACACATCGGACAAGGGGTGAAAAGCCCAAAGATACAATCAACTCGCACGTCTCCACAAGAAAAAAAACAAGCCAATGAAAACCTGGTCAAAAGATGGAAGCAGAGATTTCTCCGAAGAAGACACAAAGAGGGCCAGTAGGTGCATGAAAACTTGTTCACCATCATGAAGCCGCAGGAAAATGCAAATCCAAACTGCAAGGCCATGGCAGCTCACTGTGGTCAGCATGGCTAGAAGGAAGCAGACAGGAAATAACAAGTGTCAGAGAGGAGGTGCAGAGAAGGGAAGCCTCCTGCACTGCTGGTGGGAGTGTAACCCGGTGCAGCCACGATGCCAAAGGTGTGGAACTGCCTCAGAAATTTAAGTATCCATGTCCCGTATGACCCAGCTATTAATCTGCCGCTTGCTTATCCAAAAAAGTCAGAAAGACTACCGCATAAAGACATGTGCATGGCTGTGTTCACCACAGTCTTACTCCTGATATCCAAGACTTGGAAAGCACCCTGGTGTCCAGCAAGGGATGATTGGAGAAGGAAGATGGGCTATAGCCACACAATGGTATACCACTCAGCCGGAACAAATGATGCAATCCAGCCATTTGTGACCACCAGAATGGCTGTGAGGGTTTTAGGGGAAGTGTAACAAGCCCCAGTGAGAAATTCAAATACCATAGAATCTCACTTACAAGGAGAAGAAAAAGCAAGCACTAACCAACAGGTGGCACTGAACATTTGTATGCGGGCTCCCAGAGGCAAAGAGGGGCGGTGACGGAGGGTGAAAGAGAAGATTAGGCACAAGTGTGTGGTGAGGGCCTGTGATTAGTCTTACACTGGTGAAGATGATGTAAGCTACACAGAAGTCTAAAGCAATGAGGATGTGAATCTGGAAGTTATAGTACGTTCTAATGCAGGGTCATGGCTATAAATTCACCTCAAATCAAAAATCCAAAAAGTGGTCCAGAATGATGTCATAAAGCTTTGGGGGCGGAAAGAGTTTACAGAAGGTGAACTTCCAAGGATGGAAAATCACCTCCAAATGCTTACAGATGCTACAGAAAGGCAGACCATTCCAAATAGGTGAAGAGGAATACTACGAAGAGAACATGATCAGTCCTAAACCCATGAACGAACGGAAAATGTTACCGTCCATGATGTTATTACTAATCACCTTCACGAATAATCCAAACAGGCCCACGTCTTCCCAAGTTCAGGCAAAAGGTTGGTCCAAAAGTACAATTCAGGGCCGGCCCTGTGGTGGAGCAGGTAAGTGCCCGCATTCCGCTTGGGCGGCCCGGGCCTCACTGTTTCACATTACGAGTGCATATCACATTAGTAGTGTTAGGAAATATAGATTTCACGGTATGGTGCGGGCAGAGATCATAAATAAGCAGCAATTGTGAGGATGCGTTATCAATACGCACAAGAAAAGGAACCATAAGAATATTACAATCTATGGAAGTATCTGGTACACTTCCCAAAGGCAGAAGGAAGGAAAACTTGTGACCTGCCAAGGTGGAATTGGCAGAGTGCCACGAGATGACACCATCATTGTGCATCAGAACATTCCCTGGGCAACTTCAACTTGTGAGGGAGTCCAGGACTTTTTCTGGGTAAGGTCCACCCATTTTGCCATCTACCCAAGATATAAGAGATAAAACCCAGGATAATCTTACAGGAGTGACACCAGTGTCTAGAGAGAATGTAGGAGCCCTTTCGAAGTTCAAGGAGAAAGATAGAAACTGACAACAATTGCAGAAAAAGGAAAACTATCCTACCTAGACAGGGTGAGGAGTCAGACTGGTCTGAGATGGCTGTGAAACTCTGTGTGCACGGAGGTTGTCAGGACAACTTCGAATTTTGAGGTCGCTTATGACATCACGGTGAACATGTCCCCCAGGGTGGCCGCATGGTTACAGTCTGAGGATTGGCCTAGGCTAGGCTATTAAAGGGACAGATACCCAGAAACAGGTTTGGCAAACAGAAAGCAGGCACAGAAACTAGAAGAGATAAAACAGAGTCTGATGCAAGGGATAAGAAAGGAACCCTAGGCCACAAGTGAGAATAGAGGGACAGGCACGGAGAGGAGAACATTGTCATCTATTCAAGTCTATGGGGAGGTCATGCTGATTCAAGCTTGCAACTTCATTGGAAACAAGTGGCCGGACTTGGGGTTCATCACACCTACAGTGCCCTCGTGCCTTAAGCATAATGCAAAGTCAAGAAAGATGTCTTGAGGACATTGAAGAGAAGAATCGATGCCTCCTTTCCAAGGCCCATAGCATTCTTTGCAGGTCAGTCTCTTTTTCCGAAGCTCTGGTGTCACGTGGGCCCACTGGGCACATGGTAATGTGTCCCAAGAGATGTCTTGGAAGCCTTGAAGGAATGGAGCCCTGTCACGCTTGGGGTATGTCTCTTTGTTTGGAAGTGCTCTACAAGGGTGCTGAAAAGCACCCTCTTCCACAGGGCTTCGTTCCTTCGTGAAGGCTGCCCTCCCAGGCTAGTGTGCTCTGTTTGCCTCCATCGAAATTCTCTCCCCCTACCTCTTGCCGTAGAAGGATTATTGATTATGTGTTTTGACACCATATGTAAGGAAGTTGCACGAAAATTAGAACTTTACAGTTGTGTTTCAAGAAAAATAAACAGGCCAGGGTAGAGGATGTAGGGCAAACAAATGGCACACCCTATAAAAATTAAGTAAGCCCGTATCTGGACGGAATCTAGGGGAACGTTCAAGGATCAGGGGTCAAGTTCGAAACTTCCCAAATCCGGAAAAGAGACAGAAAAATATCTTTCCTGGAGAGTGGAATTCATCCGATTTGTCTAAGTTGTCTTGGAAACATTGTGTCCGTGAAGGGGGTTGCCAGGACCACCTCGAATTTGGAGTTTCTGATCTCAGGATGTCAAACCAACCCACATGACCACGTGTTCTCAGTGCTTAGTTTGACCTAGGCTAGGATAGCCAAGAGTCCTACAAGTGACCGGTGCAAATTCAAGGACAACAACCAAGAGTCACGAAAGCACTCACACCTCACCCTAGAGAACATACAGCGATTAACGAAATACAAACTAATCCCTTGGAATGAAGGAGAACGGACTGATAAGCATGTCTAAGGGAGATAGCTGAGAAAGACCATGACGAGTATACTATGGAAAAGAAAAAGAGGACCCAGAAAATGGAAGGTGAACAGAAATCACACCTGAATTATCCACAATGAAAGATGATGTCCGTCTTTAGACAGACTCTGCTGGAACGTTTGAAAGTCAGAGAAATTCACAAGGCAAAAAACGGCAGCGAAGGTCAAGCATGGGCTAACTGGGAAGGGTGAGTTATGAGACTGCTCCAAGCAGGCTCTGAAACCTGTATCCAGGAAGCATGCTGGACCTCAGAGACACAATTATGACAAATCCTCTGACATCACAATGGACCCGAAAAACAACCTAGCCTCATCTACACAGTGCTAGAGTTGGGCTCACTAGTATATTTAACTCCCATTGCACTCAACTGCACGTTGCCACTGAACATGTAAGTGGCCGGCCGGTGGTGCAGTGGTGAGGTCCGCACCTTCTGGGTCTGTGGCCCAGTATGGGCTGGGTGGAATCCTCGGTTTGGGCCTCCTCACCACTGCTTCAGTTGTTCTGGTGCAGGCGTCCGAGGTAGAGTAGAGGCAGATGGGAAGGGACGTTGGACAGGGCCAGACTTCCACAGCAAATACAGGAGCATTGCCAGCAGATGTGAGCACAGCAATGCACTTGTGCCAAAACAAAACCAATTAAAAGTTGCAAAGAATAGAAAAACTGAAGCTAAGGAAAAAAAAAACAAAAAAACAGGAGCTTGCCATTACGAAGAATAGGATCTCTGTGAATAACCTTAGCAAAACAGGTGAATTCTATGTTAATTCAAAAACTAGCAAACCTTTGGGGAAAGAAACTCAAGAAGACACAAGAAAAAAAAAGATATCGAGGGATCTAGGAATGGAAGGATTAACACACTTGAAAGGTTCATACCGCAGTAAGGAATCTCTGGATTCCATGCAATCCCAGTCAAAGTTGCAGCAGTATTTGCCACAGAGAAGAAGAGAGAATCCTGAAGTTTCTAGCCAGCAACACGAGACCCTGACTAGGCAAAGGAATCCTCAGGAAAACGAACAAAGCAGCACGTGTCACAATTTCTGATTTCAACATAGAGGACGAAGCGCTAGGTACCGAAACGGCACAGTCTGGGCCCCAAAACAGGCATGAAGACCCATGCAAAACAATTGAGAGCCCAGAGCCCAACTCAAACTTACATGGACAGCCCATTTTGGACCAGGGAGCCAAGTGGAGACAGCGGAGAAAGGAGAGTCTCTACAATAAACGGTGCTGGGAAGCCTGCACAGCCACATGGAACACAACGAGAGTACACCATGATGTTACACCTGGCACACACACCACCTGAAATGGATTAAAGCCTTGAATGGCAGACTTGAAACCGTGAACCTTGTAGGAGAAGACCTAGGCAGAGTGCTCTTTGCCATCTGTCTGAGCCGCCTATTTGGAAGAAGCATGTCTGACTGGGCAAGGGCAACAAAGGAAACAAGAAACAAACGGGACCACATCAAATGCACACACTTCTGCCCACTCAAGGAAACCATCAACTGAATACTAAGACACCACAACAATTGGGAGAGGATGTTTGCAAACCACACATCGGACAAGGGGTGAAAAGCCCAAAGATACAATCAACTCGCACGTCTCCACAAGAAAAAAAACAAGCCAATGAAAACCTGGTCAAAAGATGGAAGCAGAGATTTCTCCGAAGAAGACAGAAAGAGGGCCAGTAGGTGCATGAAAACTTGTTCACCATCATTAAGCCTCAGGAAAATGCAAATCCAAACTGCAAGGCCATGGCAGCTCACTGTGGTCAGCATGGCTAGAAGGAAGCAGACAGGAAATAACAAGTGTCAGAGAGGAGGTGCAGAGAAGGGAAGCCTCCTGCACTGCTGGTGGGAGTGTAACCCGGTGCAGCCACGATGCCAAAGGTGTGGAACTGCCTCAGAAATTTAAGTATCCATGTCCCGTATGACCCAGCTATTAATCTGCCGCTTGCTTATCCAAAAAAGTCAGAAAGACTACCGCATAAAGACATGTGCATGGCTGTGTTCACCACAGTCTTACTCCTGATATCCAAGACTTGGAAAGCACCCTGGTGTCCAGCAAGGGATGATTGGAGAAGGAAGATGGGCTATAGCCACACAATGGTATACCACTCAGCCGGAACAAATGATGCAATCCAGCCATTTGTGACCACCAGAATGGCTGTGAGGGTTTTAGGGGAAGTGTAACAAGCCCCAGTGAGAAATTCAAATACCATAGAATCTCACTTACAAGGAGAAGAAAAAGCAAGCACTAACCAACAGGTGGCACTGAACATTTGTATGCGGGCTCCCAGAGGCAAAGAGGGGCGGTGAGGGAGGGTGAAAGAGAAGATTAGGCACAAGTGTGTGGTGAGGGCCTGTGATTAGTCTTACACTGGTGAAGATGATGTAAGCTACACAGAAGTCTAAAGCAATGAGGATGTGAATCTGGAAGTTATAGTACGTTCTAATGCAGGGTCATGGCTATAAATTCACCTCAAATCAAAAATCCAAAAAGGGGTCCAGAATGATGTCATAAAGCTTTGGGGGCGGAAAGAGTTTACGGAAGGTGAACTTCCAAGGATGGAAAATCACCTCCAAATGCTTACAGATGCTACAGAAAGGCAGACCATTCCAAATAGGTGAAGAGGAATACTACGAAGAGAACATGATCAGTCCTAAACCCATGAACGAACGGAAAATGTTACCGTCCATGATGTTATTACTAATCACCTTCACGAATAATCCAAACAGGCCCACGTCTTCCCAAGTTCAGGCAAAAGGTTGGTCCAAAAGTACAATTCAGGGCCGGCCCTGTGGTGGAGCAGGTAAGTGCCCACATTCCGCTTGGGCGGCCCGGGCCTCACTGTTTCACATTACGAGTGCATATCACATTAGTAGTGTTAGGAAATATAGATTTCATGGTATGGTGCGGGCAGAGATCATAAATAAGCAGCAATTGTGAGGATACGTTATCAATACGCACAAGAAAAGGAACCATAAGAATATTACAATCTATGGAAGTATCTGGTACACTTCCCAAAGGCAGAAGGAAGGAAATCTTGTGACCTGCCAAGGTGGAATTGGCAGAGTGCCACGAGATGACACCATCATCGTGCATCAGAACATTCCCTGGGCAACTTCAACTTGTGAGGGAGTCCAGGACTTTTTCTGGGTAAGGTCCACCCATTTTGCCATCTACCCAAGATATAAGAGATAAAACCCAGGATAATCTTACAGGAGTGAAACCAGTGTCTAGAGAGAATGTAGGAGCCCTTTCGAAGTTCAAGGAGAAAGATAGAAACTGACAACAATTGCAGAAAAAGGAAAACTATCCTACCTAGACAGGGTGAGGAGTCAGACTGGTCTGAGATGGCTGTGAAACTCTGTGTGCACGGAGGTTGTCAGGACAACTTCGAATTTTGAGGTCGCTTATGACATCACGGTGAACATGTCCCCCAGGGTGGCCGCATGGTTACAGTCTGAGGATTGGCCTAGGCTAGGCTATTAAAGGGACAGATACCCAGAAACAGGTTTGGCAAACAGAAAGCAGGCACAGAAACTAGAAGAGATAAAACAGAGTCTGATGCAAGGGATAAGAAAGGAACCCTAGGCCACAAGTGAGAATAGAGGGACAGGCACGGAGAGGAGAACATTGTCATCTATTCAAGTCTATGGGGAGGTCATGCTGATTCAAGCTTGCAACTTCATTGGAAACAAGTGGCCGGACTTGGCGTTCATCACACCTACAGTGCCCTCGTGCCTTAAGCATAATGCAAAGTCAAGAAAGATGTCTTGAGGACATTGAAGAGAAGAATCGATGCCTCCTTTCCAAGGCCCATAGCATTCTTTGCAGGTCAGTCTCTTTTGCCGAAGCTCTGGTGTCACGTGGGCCCACTGGGCACATGGTAATGTGTCCCAAGAGATGTCTTGGAAGCCTTGAAGGAATGGAGGCCTGTCACGCTTGGGGTATGTCTCTTTGTTTGGAAGTGCTCTACAAGGGTGCTGAAAAGCACCCTCTTCCACAGGGCTTCGTTCCTTCGTGAAGGCTGCCCTCCCAGGCTAGTGTGCTCTGTTTGCCTCCATCGAAATTCTCTCCCCCTACCTCTTGCCGTAGAAGGATTATTGATTATGTGTTTTGACACCATATGTAAGGAAGTTGCACGAAAATTAGAACTTTACAGTTGTGTTTCAAGAAAAATAAACAGGCCAGGGTAGAGGATGTAGGGCAAACAAATGGCACACCCTATAAAAATTAAGTAAGCCCGTATCTGGACGGAATCTAGGGGAACGTTCAAGGATCAGGGGTCAAGTTCGAAACTTCCCAAATCCGGAAAAGAGACAGAAAAATATCTTTCCTGGAGAGTGGAATTCATCCGATTTGTCTAAGTTGTCTTGGAAACATTGTGTCCGTGAAGGGGGTTGCCAGGACCACCTCGAATTTGGAGTTTCTGATCTCAGGATGTCAAACCAACCCACATGACCACGTGTTCTCAGTGCTTAGTTTGACCTAGGCTAGGATAGCCAAGAGTCCTACAAGTGACCGGTGCAAATTCAAGGACAACAACCAAGAGTCACGAAAGCACTCACACCTCACCCTAGAGAACATACAGCGATTAACGAAATACAAACTAATCCCTTGGAATGAAGGAGAACGGACTGATAAGCATGTCTAAGGGAGATAGCTGAGAAAGACCATGACGAGTATACTATGGAAAAGAAAAAGAGGACCCAGAAAATGGAAGGTGAACAGAAATCACACCTGAATTATCCACAATGAAAGATGATGTCCGTCTTTAGACAGACTCTGCTGGAACGTTTGAAAGTCAGAGAAATTCACAAGGCAAAAAACGGCAGCGAAGGTCAAGCATGGGCTAACTGGGAAGGGTGAGTTATGAGACTGCTCCAAGCAGGCTCTGAAACCTGTATCCAGGAAGCATGCTGGACCTCAGAGACACAATTATGACAAATCCTCTGACATCACAATGGACCCGAAAAACAACCTAGCCTCATCTACACAGTGCTAGAGTTGGGCTCACTAGTATATTTAACTCCCATTGCACTCAACTGCACGTTGCCACTGAACATGTAAGTGGCCGGCCGGTGGTGCAGTGGTGAGGTCCGCACCTTCTGGGTCTGTGGCCCAGTATGGGCTGGGTGGAATCCTCGGTTTGGGCCTCCTCACCACTGCTTCAGTTGTTCTGGTGCAGGCGTCCGAGGTAGAGTAGAGGCAGATGGGAAGGGACGTTGGACAGGGCCAGACTTCCACAGCAAATACAGGAGCATTGCCAGCAGATGTGAGCACAGCAATGCACTTGTGCCAAAACAAAACCAATTAAAAGTTGCAAAGAATAGAAAAACTGAAGCTAAGGAAAAAAAAAACAAAAAAACAGGAGCTTGCCATTACGAAGAATAGGATCTCTGTGAATAACCTTAGCAAAACAGGTGAATTCTATGTTAATTCAAAAACTAGCAAACCTTTGGGGAAAGAAACTCAAGAAGACACAAGAAAAAAAAAGATATCGAGGGATCTAGGAATGGAAGGATTAACACACTTGAAAGGTTCATACCGCAGTAAGGAATCTCTGGATTCCATGCAATCCCAGTCAAAGTTGCAGCAGTATTTGCCACAGAGAAGAAGAGAGAATCCTGAAGTTTCTAGCCAGCAACACGAGACCCTGACTAGGCAAAGGAATCCTCAGGAAAACGAACAAAGCAGCACGTGTCACAATTTCTGATTTCAACATAGAGGACGAAGCGCTAGGTACCGAAACGGCACAGTCTGGGCCCCAAAACAGGCATGAAGACCCATGCAAAACAATTGAGAGCCCAGAGCCCAACTCAAACTTACATGGACAGCCCATTTTGGACCAGGGAGCCAAGTGGAGACAGCGGAGGAAGGAGAGTCTCTACAATAAACGGTGCTGGGAAGCCTGCACAGCCACATGGAACACAACGACAGTACACCATGATGTTACACCTGGCACACACACCACCTGAAATGGATTAAAGCCTTGAATGGCAGACTTGAAACCGTGAACCTTGTAGGAGAAGACCTAGGCAGAGTGCTCTTTGCCATCTGTCTGAGCCGCCTATTTGGAAGAAGCATGTCTGACTGGGCAAGGGCAACAAAGGAAACAAGAAACAAACGGGACCACATCAAATGCACACACTTCTGCCCACTCAAGGAAACCATCAACTGAATACTAAGACACCACAACAATTGGGAGAGGATGTTTGCAAACCACACATCGGACAAGGGGTGAAAAGCCCAAAGATACAATCAACTCGCACGTCTCCACAAGAAAAAAAACAAGCCAATGAAAACCTGGTCAAAAGATGGAAGCAGAGATTTCTCCGAAGAAGACACAAAGAGGGCCAGTAGGTGCATGAAAACTTGTTCACCATCATTAAGCCTCAGGAAAATGCAAATCCAAACTGCAAGGCCATGGCAGCTCACTGTGGTCAGCATGGCTAGAAGGAAGCAGACAGGAAATAACAAGTGTCAGAGAGGAGGTGCAGAGAAGGGAAGCCTCCTGCACTGCTGGTGGGAGTGTAACCCGGTGCAGCCACGATGCCAAAGGTGTGGAACTGCCTCAGAAATTTAAGTATCCATGTCCCGTATGACCCAGCTATTAATCTGCCGCTTGCTTATCCAAAAAAGTCAGAAAGACTACCGCATAAAGACATGTGCATGGCTGTGTTCACCACAGTCTTACTCCTGATATCCAAGACTTGGAAAGCACCCTGGTGTCCAGCAAGGGATGATTGGAGAAGGAAGATGGGCTATAGCCACACAATGGTATACCACTCAGCCGGAACAAATGATGCAATCCAGCCATTTGTGACCACCAGAATGGCTGTGAGGGTTTTAGGGGAAGTGTAACAAGCCCCAGTGAGAAATTCAAATACCATAGAATCTCACTTACAAGGAGAAGAAAAAGCAAGCACTAACCAACAGGTGGCACTGAACATTTGTATGCGGGCTCCCAGAGGCAAAGAGGGGCGGTGACGGAGGGTGAAAGAGAAGATTAGGCACAAGTGTGTGGTGAGGGCCTGTGATTAGTCTTACACTGGTGAAGATGATGTAAGCTACACAGAAGTCTAAAGCAATGAGGATGTGAATCTGGAAGTTATAGTACGTTCTAATGCAGGGCCATGGCTATAAATTCACCTCAAATCAAAAATCCAAAAAGGGGTCCAGAATGATGTCATAAAGCTTTGGGGGCGGAAAGAGTTTACGGAAGGTGAACTTCCAAGGATGGAAAATCACCTCCAAATGCTTACAGATGCTACAGAAAGGCAGACCATTCCAAATAGGTGAAGAGGAATACTACGAAGAGAACATGATCAGTCCTAAACCCATGAACGAACGGAAAATGTTACCGTCCATGATGTTATTACTAATCACCTTCACGAATAATCCAAACAGGCCCACGTCTTCCCAAGTTCAGGCAAAAGGTTGGTCCAAAAGTACAATTCAGGGCCGGCCCTGTGGTGGAGCAGGTAAGTGCCCACATTCCGCTTGGGCGGCCCGGGCCTCACTGTTTCACATTACGAGTGCATATCACATTAGTAGTGTTAGGAAATATAGATTTCATGGTATGGTGCGGGCAGAGATCATAAATAAGCAGCAATTGTGAGGATACGTTATCAATACGCACAAGAAAAGGAACCATAAGAATATTACAATCTATGGAAGTATCTGGTACACTTCCCAAAGGCAGAAGGAAGGAAAACTTGTGACCTGCCAAGGTGGAATTGGCAGAGTGCCAAGAGATGACACCATCATCGTGCATCAGAACATTCCCTGGGCAACTTCAACTTGTGAGGGAGTCCAGGACTTTTTCTGGGTAAGGTCCACCCATTTTGCCATCTACCCAAGATATAAGAGATAAAACCCAGGATAATCTTACAGGAGTGACACCAGTGTCTAGAGAGAATGTAGGAGCCCTTTCGAAGTTCAAGGAGAAAGATAGAAACTGACAACAATTGCAGAAAAAGGAAAACTATCCTACCTAGACAGGGTGAGGAGTCAGACTGGTCTGAGATGGCTGTGAAACTCTGTGTGCACGGAGGTTGTCAGGACAACTTCGAATTTTGAGGTCGCTTATGACATCACGGTGAACATGTCCCCCAGGGTGGCCGCATGGTTACAGTCTGAGGATTGGCCTAGGCTAGGCTATTAAAGGGACAGATACCCAGAAACAGGTTTGGCAAACAGAAAGCAGGCACAGAAACTAGAAGAGATAAAACAGAGTCTGATGCAAGGGATAAGAAAGGAACCCTAGGCCACAAGTGAGAATAGAGGGACAGGCACGGAGAGGAGAACATTGTCATCTATTCAAGTCTATGGGGAGGTCATGCTGATTCAAGCTTGCAACTTCATTGGAAACAAGTGGCCGGACTTGGCGTTCATCACACCTACAGTGCCCTCGTGCCTTAAGCATAATGCAAAGTCAAGAAAGATGTCTTGAGGACATTGAAGAGAAGAATCGATGCCTCCTTTCCAAGGCCCATAGCATTCTTTGCAGGTCAGTCTCTTTTTCCGAAGCTCTGGTGTCACGTGGGCCCACTGGGCACATGGTAATGTGTCCCAAGAGATGTCTTGGAAGCCTTGAAGGAATGGAGCCCTGTCACGCTTGGGGTATGTCTCTTTGTTTGGAAGTGCTCTACAAGGGTGCTGAAAAGCACCCTCTTCCACAGGGCTTCGTTCCTTCGTGAAGGCTGCCCTCCCAGGCTAGTATGCTCTGTTTGCCTCCATCGAAATTCTCTCCCCCTACCTCTTGCCGTAGAAGGATTATTGATTATGTGTTTTGACACCATATGTAAGGAAGTTGCACGAAAATTAGAACTTTACAGTTGTGTTTCAAGAAAAATAAACAGGCCAGGGTAGAGGATGTAGGGCAAACAAATGGCACACCCTATAAAAATTAAGTAAGCCCGTATCTGGACGGAATCTAGGGGAACGTTCAAGGATCAGGGGTCAAGTTCGAAACTTCCCAAATCCGGAAAAGAGACAGAAAAATATCTTTCCTGGAGAGTGGAATTCATCCGATTTGTCTAAGTTGTCTTGGAAACATTGTGTCCGTGAAGGGGGTTGCCAGGACCACCTCGAATTTGGAGTTTCTGATCTCAGGATGTCAAACCAACCCACATGACCACGTGTTCTCAGTGCTTAGTTTGACCTAGGCTAGGGTAGCCAAGAGTCCTACAAGTGACCGGTGCAAATTCAAGGACAACAACCAAGAGTCACGAAAGCACTCACACCTCACCCTAGAGAACATACAGCGATTAAAGAAATACAAACTAATCCCTTGGAATGAAGGAGAACGGACTGATAAGCATGTCTAAGGGAGATAGCTGAGAAAGACCATGACGAGTATACTATGGAAAAGAAAAAGAGGACCCAGAAAATGGAAGGTGAACAGAAATCACACCTGAATTATCCACAATGAAAGATGATGTCCGTCTTTAGACAGACTCTGCTGGAACGTTTGAAAGTCAGAGAAATTCACAAGCCAAAAAACGGCAGCGAAGGTCAAGCATGGGCTAACTGGGAAGGGTGAGTTATGAGACTGCTCCAAGCAGGCTCTGAAACCTGTATCCAGGAAGCATGCTGGACCTCAGAGACACAATTATGACAAATCCTCTGACATCACAATGGACCCGAAAAACAACCTAGCCTCATCTACACAGTGCTAGAGTTGGGCTCACTAGTATATTTAACTCCCATTGCACTCAACTGCACGTTGCCACTGAACATGTAAGTGGCCGACCGGTGGTGCAGTGGTGAGGTCCGCACCTTCTGGGTCTGTGGCCCAGTATGGGCTGGGTGGAATCCTCGGTTTGGGCCTCCTCACCACTGCTTCAGTTGTTCTGGTGCAGGCGTCCGAGGTAGAGTAGAGGCAGATGGGAAGGGACGTTGGACAGGGCCAGACTTCCACAGCAAATACAGGAGCATTGCCAGCAGATGTGAGCACAGCAATGCACTTGTGCCAAAACAAAACCAATTAAAAGTTGCAAAGAATAGAAAAACTGAAGCTAAGGAAAAAAAAAACAAAAAAACAGGAGCTTGCCATTACGAAGAATAGGATCTCTGTGAATAACCTTAGCAAAACAGGTGAATTCTATGTTAATTCAAAAACTAGCAAACCTTTGGCGAAAGAAACTCAAGAAGACACAAGAAAAAAAAAGATATCGAGGGATCTAGGAATGGAAGGATTAACACACTTGAAAGGTTCATACCGCAGTAAGGAATCTCTGGATTCCATGCAATCCCAGTCAAAGTTGCAGCAGTATTTGCCACAGAGAAGAAGAGAGAATCCTGAAGTTTCTAGCCAGCAACACGAGACCCTGACTAGGCAAAGGAATCCTCAGGAAAACGAACAAAGCAGCACGTGTCACAATTTCTGATTTCAACATAGAGGACGAAGCGCTAGGTACCGAAACGGCACAGTCTGGGCCCCAAAACAGGCATGAAGACCCATGCAAAACAATTGAGAGCCCAGAGCCCAACTCAAACTTACATGGACAGCCCATTTTGGACCAGGGAGCCAAGTGGAGACAGCGGAGGAAGGAGAGTCTCTACAATAAACGGTGCTGGGAAGCCTGCACAGCCACATGGAACACAACGACAGTACACCATGATGTTACACCTGGCACACACACCACCTGAAATGGATTAAAGCCTTGAATGGCAGACTTGAAACCGTGAACCTTGTAGGAGAAGACCTAGGCAGAGTGCTCTTTGCCATCTGTCTGAGCCGCCTATTTGGAAGAAGCATGTCTGACTGGGCAAGGGCAACAAAGGAAACAAGAAACAAACGGGACCACATCAAATGCACACACTTCTGCCCACTCAAGGAAACCATCAACTGAATACTAAGACACCACAACAATTGGGAGAGGATGTTTGCAAACCACACATCGGACAAGGGGTGAAAAGCCCAAAGATACAATCAACTCGCACGTCTCCACAAGAAAAAAAACAAGCCAATGAAAACCTGGTCAAAAGATGGAAGCAGAGATTTCTCCGAAGAAGACAGAAAGAGGGCCAGTAGGTGCATGAAAACTTGTTCACCATCATTAAGTCTCAGGAAAATGCAAATCCAAACTGCAAGGCCATGGCAGCTCACTGTGGTCAGCATGGCTAGAAGGAAGCAGACAGGAAATAACAAGTGTCAGAGAGGAGGTGCAGAGAAGGGAAGCCTCCTGCACTGCTGGTGGGAGTGTAACCCGGTGCAGCCACGATGCCAAAGGTGTGGAACTGCCTCAGAAATTTAAGTATCCATGTCCCGTATGACCCAGCTATTAATCTGCCGCTTGCTTATCCAAAAAAGTCAGAAAGACTACCGCATAAAGACATGTGCATGGCTGTGTTCACCACAGTCTTACTCCTGATATCCAAGACTTGGAAAGCACCCTGGTGTCCAGCAAGGGATGATTGGAGAAGGAAGATGGGCTATAGCCACACAATGGTATACCACTCAGCCGGAACAAATGATGCAATCCAGCCATTTGTGACCACCAGAATGGCTGTGAGGGTTTTAGGGGAAGTGTAACAAGCCCCAGTGAGAAATTCAAATACCATAGAATCTCACTTACAAGGAGAAGAAAAAGCAAGCACTAACCAACAGGTGGCACTGAACATTTGTATGCGGGCTCCCAGAGGCAAAGAGGGGCGGTGACGGAGGGTGAAAGAGAAGATTAGGCACAAGTGTGTGGTGAGGGCCTGTGATTAGTCTTACACTGGTGAAGATGATGTAAGCTACACAGAAGTCTAAAGCAATGAGGATGTGAATCTGGAAGTTATAGTACGTTCTAATGCAGGGTCATGGCTATAAATTCACCTCAAATCAAAAATCCAAAAAGGGGTCCAGAATGATGTCATAAAGCTTTGGGGGCGGAAAGAGTTTACGGAAGGTGAACTTCCAAGGATGGAAAATCACCTCCAAATGCTTACAGATGCTACAGAAAGGCAGACCATTCCAAATAGGTGAAGAGGAATACTACGAAGAGAACATGATCAGTCCTAAACCCATGAACGAACGGAAAATGTTACCGTCCATGATGTTATTACTAATCACCTTCACGAATAATCCAAACAGGCCCACGTCTTCCCAAGTTCAGGCAAAAGGTTGGTCCAAAAGTACAATTCAGGGCCGGCCCTGTGGTGGAGCAGGTAAGTGCCCACATTCCGCTTGGGCGGCCCGGGCCTCACTGTTTCACATTACGAGTGCATATCACATTAGTAGTGTTAGGAAATATAGATTTCATGGTATGGTGCGGGCAGAGATCATAAATAAGCAGCAATTGTGAGGATACGTTATCAATACGCACAAGAAAAGGAACCATAAGAATATTACAATCTATGGAAGTATCTGGTACACTTCCCAAAGGCAGAAGGAAGGAAAACTTGTGACCTGCCAAGGTGGAATTGGCAGAGTGCCACGAGATGACACCATCATCGTGCATCAGAACATTCCCTGGGCAACTTCAACTTGTGAGGGAGTCCAGGACTTTTTCTGGGTAAGGTCCACCCATTTTGCCATCTACCCAAGATATAAGAGATAAAACCCAGGATAATCTTACAGGAGTGACACCAGTGTCTAGAGAGAATGTAGGAGCCCTTTCGAAGTTCAAGGAGAAAGATAGAAACTGACAACAATTGCAGAAAAAGGAAAACTATCCTACCTAGACAGGGTGAGGAGTCAGACTGGTCTGAGATGGCTGTGAAACTCTGTGTGCACGGAGGTTGTCAGGACAACTTCGAATTTTGAGGTCGCTTATGACATCACGGTGAACATGTCCCCCAGGGTGGCCGCATGGTTACAGTCTGAGGATTGGCCTAGGCTAGGCTATTAAAGGGACAGATACCCAGAAACAGGTTTGGCAAACAGAAAGCAGGCACAGAAACTAGAAGAGATAAAACAGAGTCTGATGCAAGGGATAAGAAAGGAACCCTAGGCCACAAGTGAGAATAGAGGGACAGGCACGGAGAGGAGAACATTGTCATCTATTCAAGTCTATGGGGAGGTCATGCTGATTCAAGCTTGCAACTTCATTGGAAACAAGTGGCCGGACTTGGCGTTCATCACACCTACAGTGCCCTCGTGCCTTAAGCATAATGCAAAGTCAAGAAAGATGTCTTGAGGACATTGAAGAGAAGAATCGATGCCTCCTTTCCAAGGCCCATAGCATTCTTTGCAGGTCAGTCTCTTTTGCCGAAGCTCTGGTGTCACGTGGGCCCACTGGGCACATGGTAATGTGTCCCAAGAGATGTCTTGGAAGCCTTGAAGGAATGGAGCCCTGTCACGCTTGGGGTATGTCTCTTTGTTTGGAAGTGCTCTACAAGGGTGTTGAAATCACCCTCTTCCACAGGGCTTCGTTCCTTCGTGAAGGCTGCCCTCCCAGGCTAGTGTGCTCTGTTTGCCTCCATCGAAATTCTCTCCCCCTACCTCTTGCCGTAGAAGGATTATTGATTATGTGTTTTGACACCATATGTAAGGAAGTTGCACGAAAATTAGAACTTTACAGTTGTGTTTCAAGAAAAATAAACAGGCCAGGGTAGAGGATGTAGGGCAAACAAATGGCACACCCTATAAAAATTAAGTAAGCCCGTATCTGGACGGAATCTAGGGGAACGTTCAAGGATCAGGGGTCAAGTTCGAAACTTCCCAAATCCGGAAAAGAGACAGAAAAATATCTTTCCTGGAGAGTGGAATTCATCCGATTTGTCTAAGTTGTCTTGGAAACATTGTGTCCGTGAAGGGGGTTGCCAGGACCACCTCGAATTTGGAGTTTCTGATCTCAGGATGTCAAACCAACCCACATGACCACGTGTTCTCAGTGCTTAGTTTGACCTAGGCTAGGATAGCCAAGAGTCCTACAAGTGACCGGTGCAAATTCAAGGACAACAACCAAGAGTCACGAAAGCACTCACACCTCACCCTAGAGAACATACAGCGATTAAAGAAATACAAACTAATCCCTTGGAATGAAGGAGAACGGACTGATAAGCATGTCTAAGGGAGATAGCTGAGAAAGACCATGACGAGTATACTATGGAAAAGAAAAAGAGGACCCAGAAAATGGAAGGTGAACAGAAATCACACCTGAATTATCCACAATGAAAGATGATGTCCGTCTTTAGACAGACTCTGCTGGAACGTTTGAAAGTCAGAGAAATTCACAAGCCAAAAAACGGCAGCGAAGGTCAAGCATGGGCTAACTGGGAAGGGTGAGTTATGAGACTGCTCCAAGCAGGCTCTGAAACCTGTATCCAGGAAGCATGCTGGACCTCAGAGACACAATTATGACAAATCCTCTGACATCACAATGGACCCGAAAAACAACCTAGCCTCATCTACACAGTGCTAGAGTTGGGCTCACTAGTATATTTAACTCCCATTGCACTCAACTGCACGTTGCCACTGAACATGTAAGTGGCCGACCGGTGGTGCAGTGGTGAGGTCCGCACCTTCTGGGTCTGTGGCCCAGTATGGGCTGGGTGGAATCCTCGGTTTGGGCCTCCTCACCACTGCTTCAGTTGTTCTGGTGCAGGCGTCCGAGGTAGAGTAGAGGCAGATGGGAAGGGACGTTGGACAGGGCCAGACTTCCACAGCAAATACAGGAGCATTGCCAGCAGATGTGAGCACAGCAATGCACTTGTGCCAAAACAAAACCAATTAAAAGTTGCAAAGAATAGAAAAACTGAAGCTAAGGAAAAAAAAAACAAAAAAACAGGAGCTTGCCATTACGAAGAATAGGATCTCTGTGAATAACCTTAGCAAAACAGGTGAATTCTATGTTAATTCAAAAACTAGCAAACCTTTGGCGAAAGAAACTCAAGAAGACACAAGAAAAAAAAAGATATCGAGGGATCTAGGAATGGAAGGATTAACACACTTGAAAGGTTCATACCGCAGTAAGGAATCTCTGGATTCCATGCAATCCCAGTCAAAGTTGCAGCAGTATTTGCCACAGAGAAGAAGAGAGAATCCTGAAGTTTCTAGCCAGCAACACGAGACCCTGACTAGGCAAAGGAATCCTCAGGAAAACGAACAAAGCAGCACGTGTCACAATTTCTGATTTCAACATAGAGGACGAAGCGCTAGGTACCGAAACGGCACAGTCTGGGCCCCAAAACAGGCATGAAGACCCATGCAAAACAATTGAGAGCCCAGAGCCCAACTCAAACTTACATGGACAGCCCATTTTGGACCAGGGAGCCAAGTGGAGACAGCGGAGGAAGGAGAGTCTCTACAATAAACGGTGCTGGGAAGCCTGCACAGCCACATGGAACACAACGACAGTACACCATGATGTTACACCTGGCACACACACCACCTGAAATGGATTAAAGCCTTGAATGGCAGACTTGAAACCGTGAACCTTGTAGGAGAAGACCTAGGCAGAGTGCTCTTTGCCATCTGTCTGAGCCGCCTATTTGGAAGAAGCATGTCTGACTGGGCAAGGGCAACAAAGGAAACAAGAAACAAACGGGACCACATCAAATGCACACACTTCTGCCCACTCAAGGAAACCATCAACTGAATACTAAGACACCACAACAATTGGGAGAGGATGTTTGCAAACCACACATCGGACAAGGGGTGAAAAGCCCAAAGATACAATCAACTCGCACGTCTCCACAAGAAAAAAAACAAGCCAATGAAAACCTGGTCAAAAGATGGAAGCAGAGATTTCTCCGAAGAAGACAGAAAGAGGGCCAGTAGGTGCATGAAAACTTGTTCACCATCATTAAGTCTCAGGAAAATGCAAATCCAAACTGCAAGGCCATGGCAGCTCACTGTGGTCAGCATGGCTAGAAGGAAGCAGACAGGAAATAACAAGTGTCAGAGAGGAGGTGCAGAGAAGGGAAGCCTCCTGCACTGCTGGTGGGAGTGTAACCCGGTGCAGCCACGATGCCAAAGGTGTGGAACTGCCTCAGAAATTTAAGTATCCATGTCCCGTATGACCCAGCTATTAATCTGCCGCTTGCTTATCCAAAAAAGTCAGAAAGACTACCGCATAAAGACATGTGCATGGCTGTGTTCACCACAGTCTTACTCCTGATATCCAAGACTTGGAAAGCACCCTGGTGTCCAGCAAGGGATGATTGGAGAAGGAAGATGGGCTATAGCCACACAATGGTATACCACTCAGCCGGAACAAATGATGCAATCCAGCCATTTGTGACCACCAGAATGGCTGTGAGGGTTTTAGGGGAAGTGTAACAAGCCCCAGTGAGAAATTCAAATACCATAGAATCTCACTTACAAGGAGAAGAAAAAGCAAGCACTAACCAACAGGTGGCACTGAACATTTGTATGCGGGCTCCCAGAGGCAAAGAGGGGCGGTGACGGAGGGTGAAAGAGAAGATTAGGCACAAGTGTGTGGTGAGGGCCTGTGATTAGTCTTACACTGGTGAAGATGATGTAAGCTACACAGAAGTCTAAAGCAATGAGGATGTGAATCTGGAAGTTATAGTACGTTCTAATGCAGGGTCATGGCTATAAATTCACCTCAAATCAAAAATCCAAAAAGGGGTCCAGAATGATGTCATAAAGCTTTGGGGGCGGAAAGAGTTTACGGAAGGTGAACTTCCAAGGATGGAAAATCACCTCCAAATGCTTACAGATGCTACAGAAAGGCAGACCATTCCAAATAGGTGAAGAGGAATACTACGAAGAGAACATGATCAGTCCTAAACCCATGAACGAACGGAAAATGTTACCGTCCATGATGTTATTACTAATCACCTTCACGAATAATCCAAACAGGCCCACGTCTTCCCAAGTTCAGGCAAAAGGTTGGTCCAAAAGTACAATTCAGGGCCGGCCCTGTGGTGGAGCAGGTAAGTGCCCACATTCCGCTTGGGCGGCCCGGGCCTCACTGTTTCACATTACGAGTGCATATCACATTAGTAGTGTTAGGAAATATAGATTTCATGGTATGGTGCGGGCAGAGATCATAAATAAGCAGCAATTGTGAGGATACGTTATCAATACGCACAAGAAAAGGAACCATAAGAATATTACAATCTATGGAAGTATCTGGTACACTTCCCAAAGGCAGAAGGAAGGAAAACTTGTGACCTGCCAAGGTGGAATTGGCAGAGTGCCACGAGATGACACCATCATCGTGCATCAGAACATTCCCTGGGCAACTTCAACTTGTGAGGGAGTCCAGGACTTTTTCTGGGTAAGGTCCACCCATTTTGCCATCTACCCAAGATATAAGAGATAAAACCCAGGATAATCTTACAGGAGTGACACCAGTGTCTAGAGAGAATGTAGGAGCCCTTTCGAAGTTCAAGGAGAAAGATAGAAACTGACAACAATTGCAGAAAAAGGAAAACTATCCTACCTAGACAGGGTGAGGAGTCAGACTGGTCTGAGATGGCTGTGAAACTCTGTGTGCACGGAGGTTGTCAGGACAACTTCGAATTTTGAGGTCGCTTATGACATCACGGTGAACATGTCCCCCAGGGTGGCCGCATGGTTACAGTCTGAGGATTGGCCTAGGCTAGGCTATTAAAGGGACAGATACCCAGAAACAGGTTTGGCAAACAGAAAGCAGGCACAGAAACTAGAAGAGATAAAACAGAGTCTGATGCAAGGGATAAGAAAGGAACCCTAGGCCACAAGTGAGAATAGAGGGACAGGCACGGAGAGGAGAACATTGTCATCTATTCAAGTCTATGGGGAGGTCATGCTGATTCAAGCTTGCAACTTCATTGGAAACAAGTGGCCGGACTTGGCGTTCATCACACCTACAGTGCCCTCGTGCCTTAAGCATAATGCAAAGTCAAGAAAGATGTCTTGAGGACATTGAAGAGAAGAATCGATGCCTCCTTTCCAAGGCCCATAGCATTCTTTGCAGGTCAGTCTCTTTTTCCGAAGCTCTGGTGTCACGTGGGCCCACTGGGCACATGGTAATGTGTCCCAAGAGATGTCTTGGAAGCCTTGAAGGAATGGAGCCCTGTCACGCTTGGGGTATGTCTCTTTGTTTGGAAGTGCTCTACAAGGGTGCTGAAAAGCACCCTCTTCCACAGGGCTTCGTTCCTTCGTGAAGGCTGCCCTCCCAGGCTAGTGTGCTCTGTTTGCCTCCATCGAAATTCTCTCCCCCTACCTCTTGCCGTAGAAGGATTATTGATTATGTGTTTTGACACCATATGTAAGGAAGTTGCACGAAAATTAGAACTTTACAGTTGTGTTTCAAGAAAAATAAACAGGCCAGGGTAGAGGATGTAGGGCAAACAAATGGCACACCCTATAAAAATTAAGTAAGCCCGTATCTGGACGGAATCTAGGGGAACGTTCAAGGATCAGGGGTCAAGTTCGAAACTTCCCAAATCCGGAAAAGAGACAGAAAAATATCTTTCCTGGAGAGTGGAATTCATCCGATTTGTCTAAGTTGTCTTGGAAACATTGTGTCCGTGAAGGGGGTTGCCAGGACCACCTCGAATTTGGAGTTTCTGATCTCAGGATGTCAAACCAACCCACATGACCACGTGTTCTCAGTGCTTAGTTTGACCTAGGCTAGGATAGCCAAGAGTCCTACAAGTGACCGGTGCAAATTCAAGGACAACAACCAAGAGTCACGAAAGCACTCACACCTCACCCTAGAGAACATACAGCGATTAAAGAAATACAAACTAATCCCTTGGAATGAAGGAGAACGGACTGATAAGCATGTCTAAGGGAGATAGCTGAGAAAGACCATGACGAGTATACTATGGAAAAGAAAAAGAGGACCCAGAAAATGGAAGGTGAACAGAAATCACACCTGAATTATCCACAATGAAAGATGATGTCCGTCTTTAGACAGACTCTGCTGGAACGTTTGAAAGTCAGAGAAATTCACAAGCCAAAAAACGGCAGTGAAGGTCAAGCATGGGCTAACTGGGAAGGGTGAGTTATGAGACTGCTCCAAGCAGGCTCTGAAACCTGTATCCAGGAAGCATGCTGGACCTCAGAGACACAATTATGACAAATCCTCTGACATCACAATGGACCCGAAAAACAACCTAGCCTCATCTACACAGTGCTAGAGTTGGGCTCACTAGTATATTTAACTCCCATTGCACTCAACTGCACGTTGCCACTGAACATGTAAGTGGCCGACCGGTGGTGCAGTGGTGAGGTCCGCACCTTCTGGGTCTGTGGCCCAGTATGGGCTGGGTGGAATCCTCGGTTTGGGCCTCCTCACCACTGCTTCAGTTGTTCTGGTGCAGGCGTCCGAGGTAGAGTAGAGGCAGATGGGAAGGGACGTTGGACAGGGCCACACTTCCACAGCAAATACAGGAGCATTGCCAGCAGATGTGAGCACAGCAATGCACTTGTGCCAAAACAAAACCAATTAAAAGTTGCAAAGAATAGAAAAACTGAAGCTAAGGAAAAAAAACCCAAAAAAACAGGAGCTTGCCATTACGAAGAATAGGATCTCTGTGAATAACCTTAGCAAAACAGGTGAATTCTATGTTAATTCAAAAACTAGCAAACCTTTGGGGAAAGAAACTCAAGAAGACACAAGAAAAAAAAAGATATCGAGGGATCTAGGAATGGAAGGATTAACACACTTGAAAGGTTCATACCGCAGTAAGGAATCTCTGGATTCCATGCAATCCCAGTCAAAGTTGCAGCAGTATTTGCCACAGAGAAGAAGAGAGAATCCTGAAGTTTCTAGCCAGCAACACGAGACCCTGACTAGGCAAAGGAATCCTCAGGAAAACGAACAAAGCAGCACGTGTCACAATTTCTGATTTCAACATAGAGGACGAAGCGCTAGGTACCGAAACGGCACAGTCTGGGCCCCAAAACAGGCATGAAGACCCATGCAAAACAATTGAGAGCCCAGAGCCCAACTCAAACTTACATGGACAGCCCATTTTGGACCAGGGAGCCAAGTGGAGACAGCGGAGGAAGGAGAGTCTCTACAATAAACGGTGCTGGGAAGCCTGCACAGCCACATGGAACACAACGACAGTACACCATGATGTTACACCTGGCACACACACCACCTGAAATGGATTAAAGCCTTGAATGGCAGACTTGAAACCGTGAACCTTGTAGGAGAAGACCTAGGCAGAGTGCTCTTTGCCATCTGTCTGAGCCGCCTATTTGGAAGAAGCATGTCTGACTGGGCAAGGGCAACAAAGGAAACAAGAAACAAACGGGACCACATCAAATGCACACACTTCTGCCCACTCAAGGAAACCATCAACTGAATACTAAGACACCACAACAATTGGGAGAGGATGTTTGCAAACCACACATCGGACAAGGGGTGAAAAGCCCAAAGATACAATCAACTCGCACGTCTCCACAAGAAAAAAAACAAGCCAATGAAAACCTGGTCAAAAGATGGAAGCAGAGATTTCTCCGAAGAAGACAGAAAGAGGGCCAGTAGGTGCATGAAAACTTGTTCACCATCATGAAGTCTCAGGAAAATGCAAATCCAAACTGCAAGGCCATGGCAGCTCACTGTGGTCAGCATGGCTAGAAGGAAGCAGACAGGAAATAACAAGTGTCAGAGAGGAGGTGCAGAGAAGGGAAGCCTCCTGCACTGCTGGTGGGAGTGTAACCCGGTGCAGCCACGATGCCAAAGGTGTGGAACTGCCTCAGAAATTTAAGTATCCATGTCCCGTATGACCCAGCTATTAATCTGCCGCTTGCTTATCCAAAAGAGTCAGAAAGACTACCGCATAAAGACATGTGCATGGCTGTGTTCACCACAGTCTTACTCCTGATATCCAAGACTTGGAAAGCACCCTGGTGTCCAGCAAGGGATGATTGGAGAAGGAAGATGGGCTATAGCCACACAATGGTATACCACTCAGCCGGAACAAATGATGCAATCCAGCCATTTGTGACCACCAGAATGGCTGTGAGGGTTTTAGGGGAAGTGTAACAAGCCCCAGTGAGAAATTCAAATACCATAGAATCTCACTTACAAGGAGAAGAAAAAGCAAGCACTAACCAACAGGTGGCACTGAACATTTGTATGCGGGCTCCCAGAGGCAAAGAGGGGCGGTGACGGAGGGTGAAAGAGAAGATTAGGCACAAGTGTGTGGTGAGGGCCTGTGATTAGTCTTACACTGGTGAAGATGATGTAAGCTACACAGAAGTCTAAAGCAATGAGGATGTGAATCTGGAAGTTATAGTACGTTCTAATGCAGGGTCATGGCTATAAATTCACCTCAAATCAAAAATCCAAAAAGGGGTCCAGAATGATGTCATAAAGCTTTGGGGGCGGAAAGAGTTTACAGAAGGTGAACTTCCAAGGATGGAAAATCACCTCCAAATGCTTACAGATGCTACAGAAAGGCAGACCATTCCAAATAGGTGAAGAGGAATACTACGAAGAGAACATGATCAGTCCTAAACCCATGAACGAACGGAAAATGTTACCGTCCATGATGTTATTACTAATCACCTTCACGAATAATCCAAACAGGCCCACGTCTTCCCAAGTTCAGGCAAAAGGTTGGTCCAAAAGTACAATTCAGGGCCGGCCCTGTGGTGGAGCAGGTAAGTGCCCACATTCCGCTTGGGCGGCCCGGGCCTCACTGTTTCACATTACGAGTGCATATCACATTAGTAGTGTTAGGAAATATAGATTTCATGGTATGGTGCGGGCAGAGATCATAAATAAGCAGCAATTGTGAGGATACGTTATCAATACGCACAAGAAAAGGAACCATAAGAATATTACAATCTATGGAAGTATCTGGTACACTTCCCAAAGGCAGAAGGAAGGAAAACTTGTGACCTGCCAAGGTGGAATTGGCAGAGTGCCACGAGATGACACCATCATCGTGCATCAGAACATTCCCTGGGCAACTTCAACTTGTGAGGGAGTCCAGGACTTTTTCTGGGTAAGGTCCACCCATTTTGCCATCTACCCAAGATATAAGAGATAAAACCCAGGATAATCTTACAGGAGTGACACCAGTGTCTAGAGAGAATGTAGGAGCCCTTTCGAAGTTCAAGGAGAAAGATAGAAACTGACAACAATTGCAGAAAAAGGAAAACTATCCTACCTAGACAGGGTGAGGAGTCAGACTGGTCTGAGATGGCTGTGAAACTCTGTGTGCACGGAGGTTGTCAGGACAACTTCGAATTTTGAGGTCGCTTATGACATCACGGTGAACATGTCCCCCAGGGTGGCCGCATGGTTACAGTCTGAGGATTGGCCTAGGCTAGGCTATTAAAGGGACAGATACCCAGAAACAGGTTTGGCAAACAGAAAGCAGGCACAGAAACTAGAAGAGATAAAACAGAGTCTGATGCAAGGGATAAGAAAGGAACCCTAGGCCACAAGTGAGAATAGAGGGACAGGCACGGAGAGGAGAACATTGTCATCTATTCAAGTCTATGGGGAGGTCATGCTGATTCAAGCTTGCAACTTCATTGGAAACAAGTGGCCGGACTTGGCGTTCATCACACCTACAGTGCCCTCGTGCCTTAAGCATAATGCAAAGTCAAGAAAGATGTCTTGAGGACATTGAAGAGAAGAATCGATGCCTCCTTTCCAAGGCCCATAGCATTCTTTGCAGGTCAGTCTCTTTTTCCGAAGCTCTGGTGTCACGTGGGCCCACTGGGCACATGGTAATGTGTCCCAAGAGATGTCTTGGAAGCCTTGAAGGAATGGAGCCCTGTCACGCTTGGGGTATGTCTCTTTGTTTGGAAGTGCTCTACAAGGGTGCTGAAAAGCACCCTCTTCCACAGGGCTTCGTTCCTTCGTGAAGGCTGCCCTCCCAGGCTAGTGTGCTCTGTTTGCCTCCATCGAAATTCTCTCCCCCTACCTCTTGCCGTAGAAGGATTATTGATTATGTGTTTTGACACCATATGTAAGGAAGTTGCACGAAAATTAGAACTTTACAGTTGTGTTTCAAGAAAAATAAACAGGCCAGGGTAGAGGATGTAGGGCAAACAAATGGCACACCCTATAAAAATTAAGTAAGCCCGTATCTGGACGGAATCTAGGGGAACGTTCAAGGATCAGGGGTCAAGTTCGAAACTTCCCAAATCCGGAAAAGAGACAGAAAAATATCTTTCCTGGAGAGTGGAATTCATCCGATTTGTCTAAGTTGTCTTGGAAACATTGTGTCCGTGAAGGGGGTTGCCAGGACCACCTCGAATTTGGAGTTTCTGATCTCAGGATGTCAAACCAACCCACATGACCACGTGTTCTCAGTGCTTAGTTTGACCTAGGCTAGGATAGCCAAGAGTCCTACAAGTGACCGGTGCAAATTCAAGGACAACAACCAAGAGTCACGAAAGCACTCACACCTCACCCTAGAGAACATACAGCGATTAAAGAAATACAAACTAATCCCTTGGAATGAAGGAGAACGGACTGATAAGCATGTCTAAGGGAGATAGCTGAGAAAGACCATGACGAGTATACTATGGAAAAGAAAAAGAGGACCCAGAAAATGGAAGGTGAACAGAAATCACACCTGAATTATCCACAATGAAAGATGATGTCCGTCTTTAGACAGACTCTGCTGGAACGTTTGAAAGTCAGAGAAATTCACAAGGCAAAAAACGGCAGCGAAGGTCAAGCATGGGCTAACTGGGAAGGGTGAGTTATGAGACTGCTCCAAGCAGGCTCTGAAACCTGTATCCAGGAAGCATGCTGGACCTCAGAGACACAATTATGACAAATCCTCTGACATCACAATGGACCCGAAAAACAACCTAGCCTCATCTACACAGTGCTAGAGTTGGGCTCACTAGTATATTTAACTCCCATTGCACTCAACTGCACGTTGCCACTGAACATGTAAGTGGCCGACCGGTGGTGCAGTGGTGAGGTCCGCACCTTCTGGGTCTGTGGCCCAGTATGGGCTGGGTGGAATCCTCGGTTTGGGCCTCCTCACCACTGCTTCAGTTGTTCTGGTGCAGGCGTCCGAGGTAGAGTAGAGGCAGATGGGAAGGGACGTTGGACAGGGCCACACTTCCACAGCAAATACAGGAGCATTGCCAGCAGATGTGAGCACAGCAATGCACTTGTGCCAAAACAAAACCAATTAAAAGTTGCAAAGAATAGAAAAACTGAAGCTAAGGAAAAAAAACCCAAAAAAACAGGAGCTTGCCATTACGAAGAATAGGATCTCTGTGAATAACCTTAGCAAAACAGGTGAATTCTATGTTAATTCAAAAACTAGCAAACCTTTGGGGAAAGAAACTCAAGAAGACACAAGAAAAAAAAAGATATCGAGGGATCTAGGAATGGAAGGATTAACACACTTGAAAGGTTCATACCGCAGTAAGGAATCTCTGGATTCCATGCAATCCCAGTCAAAGTTGCAGCAGTATTTGCCACAGAGAAGAAGAGAGAATCCTGAAGTTTCTAGCCAGCAACACGAGACCCTGACTAGGCAAAGGAATCCTCAGGAAAACGAACAAAGCAGCACGTGTCACAATTTCTGATTTCAACATAGAGGACGAAGCGCTAGGTACCGAAACGGCACAGTCTGGGCCCCAAAACAGGCATGAAGACCCATGCAAAACAATTGAGAGCCCAGAGCCCAACTCAAACTTACATGGACAGCCCATTTTGGACCAGGGAGCCAAGTGGAGACAGCGGAGGAAGGAGAGTCTCTACAATAAACGGTGCTGGGAAGCCTGCACAGCCACATGGAACACAACGACAGTACACCATGATGTTACACCTGGCACACACACCACCTGAAATGGATTAAAGCCTTGAATGGCAGACTTGAAACCGTGAACCTTGTAGGAGAAGACCTAGGCAGAGTGCTCTTTGCCATCTGTCTGAGCCGCCTATTTGGAAGAAGCATGTCTGACTGGGCAAGGGCAACAAAGGAAACAAGAAACAAACGGGACCACATCAAATGCACACACTTCTGCCCACTCAAGGAAACCATCAACTGAATACTAAGACACCACAACAATTGGGAGAGGATGTTTGCAAACCACACATCGGACAAGGGGTGAAAAGCCCAAAGATACAATCAACTCGCACGTCTCCACAAGAAAAAAAACAAGCCAATGAAAACCTGGTCAAAAGATGGAAGCAGAGATTTCTCCGAAGAAGACAGAAAGAGGGCCAGTAGGTGCATGAAAACTTGTTCACCATCATGAAGTCTCAGGAAAATGCAAATCCAAACTGCAAGGCCATGGCAGCTCACTGTGGTCAGCATGGCTAGAAGGAAGCAGACAGGAAATAACAAGTGTCAGAGAGGAGGTGCAGAGAAGGGAAGCCTCCTGCACTGCTGGTGGGAGTGTAACCCGGTGCAGCCACGATGCCAAAGGTGTGGAACTGCCTCAGAAATTTAAGTATCCATGTCCCGTATGACCCAGCTATTAATCTGCCGCTTGCTTATCCAAAAGAGTCAGAAAGACTACCGCATAAAGACATGTGCATGGCTGTGTTCACCACAGTCTTACTCCTGATATCCAAGACTTGGAAAGCACCCTGGTGTCCAGCAAGGGATGATTGGAGAAGGAAGATGGGCTATAGCCACACAATGGTATACCACTCAGCCGGAACAAATGATGCAATCCAGCCATTTGTGACCACCAGAATGGCTGTGAGGGTTTTAGGGGAAGTGTAACAAGCCCCAGTGAGAAATTCAAATACCATAGAATCTCACTTACAAGGAGAAGAAAAAGCAAGCACTAACCAACAGGTGGCACTGAACATTTGTATGCGGGCTCCCAGAGGCAAAGAGGGGCGGTGACGGAGGGTGAAAGAGAAGATTAGGCACAAGTGTGTGGTGAGGGCCTGTGATTAGTCTTACACTGGTGAAGATGATGTAAGCTACACAGAAGTCTAAAGCAATGAGGATGTGAATCTGGAAGTTATAGTACGTTCTAATGCAGGGTCATGGCTATAAATTCACCTCAAATCAAAAATCCAAAAAGGGGTCCAGAATGATGTCATAAAGCTTTGGGGGCGGAAAGAGTTTACAGAAGGTGAACTTCCAAGGATGGAAAATCACCTCCAAATGCTTACAGATGCTACAGAAAGGCAGACCATTCCAAATAGGTGAAGAGGAATACTACGAAGAGAACATGATCAGTCCTAAACCCATGAACGAACGGAAAATGTTACCGTCCATGATGTTATTACTAATCACCTTCACGAATAATCCAAACAGGCCCACGTCTTCCCAAGTTCAGGCAAAAGGTTGGTCCAAAAGTACAATTCAGGGCCGGCCCTGTGGTGGAGCAGGTAAGTGCCCACATTCCGCTTGGGCGGCCCGGGCCTCACTGTTTCACATTACGAGTGCATATCACATTAGTAGTGTTAGGAAATATAGATTTCATGGTATGGTGCGGGCAGAGATCATAAATAAGCAGCAATTGTGAGGATACGTTATCAATACGCACAAGAAAAGGAACCATAAGAATATTACAATCTATGGAAGTATCTGGTACACTTCCCAAAGGCAGAAGGAAGGAAAACTTGTGACCTGCCAAGGTGGAATTGGCAGAGTGCCACGAGATGACACCATCATCGTGCATCAGAACATTCCCTGGGCAACTTCAACTTGTGAGGGAGTCCAGGACTTTTTCTGGGTAAGGTCCACCCATTTTGCCATCTACCCAAGATATAAGAGATAAAACCCAGGATAATCTTACAGGAGTGACACCAGTGTCTAGAGAGAATGTAGGAGCCCTTTCGAAGTTCAAGGAGAAAGATAGAAACTGACAACAATTGCAGAAAAAGGAAAACTATCCTACCTAGACAGGGTGAGGAGTCAGACTGGTCTGAGATGGCTGTGAAACTCTGTGTGCACGGAGGTTGTCAGGACAACTTCGAATTTTGAGGTCGCTTATGACATCACGGTGAACATGTCCCCCAGGGTGGCCGCATGGTTACAGTCTGAGGATTGGCCTAGGCTAGGCTATTAAAGGGACAGATACCCAGAAACAGGTTTGGCAAACAGAAAGCAGGCACAGAAACTAGAAGAGATAAAACAGAGTCTGATGCAAGGGATAAGAAAGGAACCCTAGGCCACAAGTGAGAATAGAGGGACAGGCACGGAGAGGAGAACATTGTCATCTATTCAAGTCTATGGGGAGGTCATGCTGATTCAAGCTTGCAACTTCATTGGAAACAAGTGGCCGGACTTGGCGTTCATCACACCTACAGTGCCCTCGTGCCTTAAGCATAATGCAAAGTCAAGAAAGATGTCTTGAGGACATTGAAGAGAAGAATCGATGCCTCCTTTCCAAGGCCCATAGCATTCTTTGCAGGTCAGTCTCTTTTTCCGAAGCTCTGGTGTCACGTGGGCCCACTGGGCACATGGTAATGTGTCCCAAGAGATGTCTTGGAAGCCTTGAAGGAATGGAGCCCTGTCACGCTTGGGGTATGTCTCTTTGTTTGGAAGTGCTCTACAAGGGTGCTGAAAAGCACCCTCTTCCACAGGGCTTCGTTCCTTCGTGAAGGCTGCCCTCCCAGGCTAGTGTGCTCTGTTTGCCTCCATCGAAATTCTCTCCCCCTACCTCTTGCCGTAGAAGGATTATTGATTATGTGTTTTGACACCATATGTAAGGAAGTTGCACGAAAATTAGAACTTTACAGTTGTGTTTCAAGAAAAATAAACAGGCCAGGGTAGAGGATGTAGGGCAAACAAATGGCACACCCTATAAAAATTAAGTAAGCCCGTATCTGGACGGAATCTAGGGGAACGTTCAAGGATCAGGGGTCAAGTTCGAAACTTCCCAAATCCGGAAAAGAGACAGAAAAATATCTTTCCTGGAGAGTGGAATTCATCCGATTTGTCTAAGTTGTCTTGGAAACATTGTGTCCGTGAAGGGGGTTGCCAGGACCACCTCGAATTTGGAGTTTCTGATCTCAGGATGTCAAACCAACCCACATGACCACGTGTTCTCAGTGCTTAGTTTGACCTAGGCTAGGATAGCCAAGAGTCCTACAAGTGACCGGTGCAAATTCAAGGACAACAACCAAGAGTCACGAAAGCACTCACACCTCACCCTAGAGAACATACAGCGATTAAAGAAATACAAACTAATCACTCGGAATGAAGGAGAACGGACTGATAAGCATGTCTAAGGGAGATAGCTGAGAAAGACCATGACGAGTATACTATGGAAAAGAAAAAGAGGACCCAGAAAATGGAAGGTGAACAGAAATCACACCTGAATTATCCACAATGAAAGATGATGTCCGTCTTTAGACAGACTCTGCTGGAACGTTTGAAAGTCAGAGAAATTCACAAGGCAAAAAACGGCAGCGAAGGTCAAGCATGGGCTAACTGGGAAGGGTGAGTTATGAGACTGCTCCAAGCAGGCTCTGAAACCTGTATCCAGGAAGCATGCTGGACCTCAGAGACACAATTATGACAAATCCTCTGACATCACAATGGACCCGAAAAACAACCTAGCCTCATCTACACAGTGCTAGAGTTGGGCTCACTAGTATATTTAACTCCCATTGCACTCAACTTCACGTTGCCACTGAACATGTAAGTGGCCGACCGGTGGTGCAGTGGTGAGGTCCGCACCTTCTGGGTCTGTGGCCCAGTATGGGCTGGGTGGAATCCTCGGTTTGGGCCTCCTCACCACTGCTTCAGTTGTTCTGGTGCAGGCGTCCGAGGTAGAGTAGAGGCAGATGGGAAGGGACGTTGGACAGGGCCAGACTTCCACAGCAAATACAGGAGCATTGCCAGCAGACGTGAGCACAGCAATGCACTTGTGCCAAAACAAAACCAATTAAAAGTTGCAAAGAATAGAAAAACTGAAGCTAAGGAAAAAAAAACCAAAAAAACAGGAGCTTGCCATTACGAAGAATAGGATCTCTGTGAATAACCTTAGCAAAACAGGTGAATTCTATGTTAATTCAAATACTAGCAAACCTTTGGGGAAAGAAACTCAAGAAGACACAAGAAAAAAAAAGATATCGAGGGATCTAGGAATGGAAGGATTAACACACTTGAAAGGTTCATACCGCAGTAAGGAATCTCTGGATTCCATGCAATCCCAGTCAAAGTTGCAGCAGTATTTGCCACAGAGAAGAAGAGAGAATCCTGAAGTTTCTAGCCAGCAACACGAGACCCTGACTAGGCAAAGGAATCCTCAGGAAAACGAACAAAGCAGCACGTGTCACAATTTCTGATTTCAACATAGAGGACGAAGCGCTAGGTACCGAAACGGCACAGTCTGGGCCCCAAAACAGGCATGAAGACCCATGCAAAACAATTGAGAGCCCAGAGCCCAACTCAAACTTACATGGACAGCCCATTTTGGACCAGGGAGCCAAGTGGAGACAGCGGAGAAAGGAGAGTCTCTACAATAAACGGTGCTGGGAAGCCTGCACAGCCACATGGAACACAACGAGAGTACACCATGATGTTACACCTGGCACACACACCACCTGAAATGGATTAAAGCCTTGAATGGCAGACTTGAAACCGTGAACCTTGTAGGAGAAGACCTAGGCAGAGTGCTCTTTGCCATCTGTCTGAGCCGCCTATTTGGAAGAAGCATGTCTGACTGGGCAAGGGCAACAAAGGAAACAAGAAACAAACGGGACCACATCAAATGCACACACTTCTGCCCACTCAAGGAAACCATCAACTGAATACTAAGACACCACAACAATTGGGAGAGGATGTTTGCAAACCACACATCGGACAAGGGGTGAAAAGCCCAAAGATACAATCAACTCGCACGTCTCCACAAGAAAAAAAACAAGCCAATGAAAACCTGGTCAAAAGATGGAAGCAGAGATTTCTCCGAAGAAGACAGAAAGAGGGCCAGTAGGTGCATGAAAACTTGTTCACCATCATTAAGTCTCAGGAAAATGCAAATCCAAACTGCAAGGCCATGGCAGCTCACTGTGGTCAGCATGGCTAGAAGGAAGCAGACAGGAAATAACAAGTGTCAGAGAGGAGGTGCAGAGAAGGGAAGCCTCCTGCACTGCTGGTGGGAGTGTAACCCGGTGCAGCCACGATGCCAAAGGTGTGGAACTGCCTCAGAAATTTAAGTATCCATGTCCCGTATGACCCAGCTATTAATCTGCCGCTTGCTTATCCAAAAAAGTCAGAAAGACTACCGCATAAAGACATGTGCATGGCTGTGTTCACCACAGTCTTACTCCTGATATCCAAGACTTGGAAAGCACCCTGGTGTCCAGCAAGGGATGATTGGAGAAGGAAGACGGGCTATAGCCACACAATGGTATACCACTCAGCCGGAACAAATGATGCAATCCAGCCATTTGTGACCACCAGAATGGCTGTGAGGGTTTTAGGGGAAGTGTAACAAGCCCCAGTGAGAAATTCAAATACCATAGAATCTCACTTACAAGGAGAAGAAAAAGCAAGCACTAACCAACAGGTGGCACTGAACATTTGTATGCGGGCTCCCAGAGGCAAAGAGGGGCGGTGACGGAGGGTGAAAGAGAAGATTAGGCACAAGTGTGTGGTGAGGGCCTGTGATTAGTCTTACACTGGTGAAGATGATGTAAGCTACACAGAAGTCTAAAGCAATGAGGATGTGAATCTGGAAGTTATAGTACGTTCTAATGCAGGGTCATGGCTATAAATTCACCTCAAATCAAAAATCCAAAAAGGGGTCCAGAATGATGTCATAAAGCTTTGGGGGCGGAAAGAGTTTACAGAAGGTGAACTTCCAAGGATGGAAAATCACCTCCAAATGCTACAGAAAGGCAGACCATTCCAAATAGGTGAAGAGGAATACTACGAAGAGAACATGATCAGTCCTAAACCCATGAACGAACGGAAAATGTTACCGTCCATGATGTTATTACTAATCACCTTCACGAATAATCCAAACAGGCCCACGTCTTCCCAAGTTCAGGCAAAAGGTTGGTCCAAAAGTACAATTCAGGGCCGGCCCTGTGGTGGAGCAGGTAAGTGCCCACATTCCGCTTGGGCGGCCCGGGCCTCACTGTTTCACATTACGAGTGCATATCACATTAGTAGTGTTAGGAAATATAGATTTCATGGTATGGTGCGGGCAGAGATCATAAATAAGCAGCAATTGTGAGGATACGTTATCAATACGCACAAGAAAAGGAACCATAAGAATATTACAATCTATGGAAGTATCTGGTACACTTCCCAAAGGCAGAAGGAAGGAAAACTTGTGACCTGCCAAGGTGGAATTGGCAGAGTGCCACGAGATGACACCATCATTGTGCATCAGAACATTCCCTGGGCAACTTCAACTTGTGAGGGAGTCCAGGACTTTTTCTGGGTAAGGTCTACCCATTTTGCCATCTAACCAAGATATAAGAGATAAAACCCAGGATAATCTTACAGGAGTGACACCAGTGTCTAGAGAGAATGTAGGAGCCCTTTCGAAGTTCAAGGAGAAAGATAGAAACTGACAACAATTGCAGAAAAAGGAAAACTATCCTACCTAGACAGGGTGAGGAGTCAGACTGGTCTGAGATGGCTGTGAAACTCTGTGTGCACGGAGGTTGTCAGGACAACTTCGAATTTTGAGGTCGCTTATGACATCACGGTGAACATGTCCCCCAGGGTGCCCGCATGGTTACAGTCTGAGGATTGGCCTAGGCTAGGCTATTAAAGGGACAGATACCCAGAAACAGGTTTGGCAAACAGAAAGCAGGCACAGAAACTAGAAGAGATAAAACAGAGTCTGATGCAAGGGATAAGAAAGGAACCCTAGGCCACAAGTGAGAATAGAGGGACAGGCACGGAGAGGAGAACATTGTCATCTATTCAAGTCTATGGGGAGGTCATGCTGATTCAAGCTTGCAACTTCATTGGAAACAAGTGGCCGGACTTGGCGTTCATCACACCTACAGTGCCCTCGTGCCTTAAGCATAATGCAAAGTCAAGAAAGATGTCTTGAGGACATTGAAGAGAAGAATCGATGCCTCCTTTCCAAGGCCCATAGCATTCTTTGCAGGTCAGTCTCTTTTTCCGAAGCTCTGGTGTCACGTGGGCCCACTGGGCACATGGTAATGTGTCCCAAGAGATGTCTTGGAAGCCTTGAAGGAATGGAGCCCTGTCACGCTTGGGGTATGTCTCTTTGTTTGGAAGTGCTCTACAAGGGTGCTGAAAAGCACCCTCTTCCACAGGGCTTCGTTCCTTCGTGAAGGCTGCCCTCCCAGGCTAGTGTGCTCTGTTTGCCTCCATCGAAATTCTCTCCCCCTACCTCTTGCCGTAGAAGGATTATTGATTATGTGTTTTGACACCATATGTAAGGAAGTTGCACGAAAATTAGAACTTTACAGTTGTGTTTCAAGAAAAATAAACAGGCCAGGGTAGAGGATGTAGGGCAAACAAATGGCACACCCTATAAAAATTAAGTAAGCCCGTATCTGGACGGAATCTAGGGGAACGTTCAAGGATCAGGGGTCAAGTTCGAAACTTCCCAAATCCGGAAAAGAGACAGAAAAATATCTTTCCTGGAGAGTGGAATTCATCCGATTTGTCTAAGTTGTCTTGGAAACATTGTGTCCGTGAAGGGGGTTGCCAGGACCACCTCGAATTTGGAGTTTCTGATCTCAGGATGTCAAACCAACCCACATGACCACGTGTTCTCAGTGCTTAGTTTGACCTAGGCTAGGATAGCCAAGAGTCCTACAAGTGACCGGTGCAAATTCAAGGACAACAACCAAGAGTCACGAAAGCACTCACACCTCACCCTAGAGAACATACAGCGATTAAAGAAATACAAACTAATCACTCGGAATGAAGGAGAACGGACTGATAAGCATGTCTAAGGGAGATAGCTGAGAAAGACCATGACGAGTATACTATGGAAAAGAAAAAGAGGACCCAGAAAATGGAAGGTGAACAGAAATCACACCTGAATTATCCACAATGAAAGATGATGTCCGTCTTTAGACAGACTCTGCTGGAACGTTTGAAAGTCAGAGAAATTCACAAGGCAAAAAACGGCAGCGAAGGTCAAGCATGGGCTAACTGGGAAGGGTGAGTTATGAGACTGCTCCAAGCAGGCTCTGAAACCTGTATCCAGGAAGCATGCTGGACCTCAGAGACACAATTATGACAAATCCTCTGACATCACAATGGACCCGAAAAACAACCTAGCCTCATCTACACAGTGCTAGAGTTGGGCTCACTAGTATATTTAACTCCCATTGCACTCAACTTCACGTTGCCACTGAACATGTAAGTGGCCGACCGGTGGTGCAGTGGTGAGGTCCGCACCTTCTGGGTCTGTGGCCCAGTATGGGCTGGGTGGAATCCTCGGTTTGGGCCTCCTCACCACTGCTTCAGTTGTTCTGGTGCAGGCGTCCGAGGTAGAGTAGAGGCAGATGGGAAGGGACGTTGGACAGGGCCAGACTTCCACAGCAAATACAGGAGCATTGCCAGCAGACGTGAGCACAGCAATGCACTTGTGCCAAAACAAAACCAATTAAAAGTTGCAAAGAATAGAAAAACTGAAGCTAAGGAAAAAAAAACCAAAAAAACAGGAGCTTGCCATTACGAAGAATAGGATCTCTGTGAATAACCTTAGCAAAACAGGTGAATTCTATGTTAATTCAAAAACTAGCAAACCTTTGGGGAAAGAAACTCAAGAAGACACAAGAAAAAAAAAGATATCGAGGGATCTAGGAATGGAAGGATTAACACACTTGAAAGGTTCATACCGCAGTAAGGAATCTCTGGATTCCATGCAATCCCAGTCAAAGTTGCAGCAGTATTTGCCACAGAGAAGAAGAGAGAATCCTGAAGTTTCTAGCCAGCAACACGAGACCCTGACTAGGCAAAGGAATCCTCAGGAAAACGAACAAAGCAGCACGTGTCACAATTTCTGATTTCAACATAGAGGACGAAGCGCTAGGTACCGAAACGGCACAGTCTGGGCCCCAAAACAGGCATGAAGACCCATGCAAAACAATTGAGAGCCCAGAGCCCAACTCAAACTTACATGGACAGCCCATTTTGGACCAGGGAGCCAAGTGGAGACAGCGGAGAAAGGAGAGTCTCTACAATAAACGGTGCTGGGAAGCCTGCACAGCCACATGGAACACAACGACAGTACACCATGATGTTACACCTGGCACACACACCACCTGAAATGGATTAAAGCCTTGAATGGCAGACTTGAAACCGTGAACCTTGTAGGAGAAGACCTAGGCAGAGTGCTCTTTGCCATCTGTCTGAGCCGCCTATTTGGAAGAAGCATGTCTGACTGGGCAAGGGCAACAAAGGAAACAAGAAACAAACGGGACCACATCAAATGCACACACTTCTGCCCACTCAAGGAAACCATCAACTGAATACTAAGACACCACAACAATTGGGAGAGGATGTTTGCAAACCACACATCGGACAAGGGGTGAAAAGCCCAAAGATACAATCAACTCGCACGTCTCCACAAGAAAAAAAACAAGCCAATGAAAACCTGGTCAAAAGATGGAAGCAGAGATTTCTCCGAAGAAGACAGAAAGAGGGCCAGTAGGTGCATGAAAACTTGTTCACCATCATTAAGTCTCAGGAAAATGCAAATCCAAACTGCAAGGCCATGGCAGCTCACTGTGGTCAGCATGGCTAGAAGGAAGCAGACAGGAAATAACAAGTGTCAGAGAGGAGGTGCAGAGAAGGGAAGCCTCCTGCACTGCTGGTGGGAGTGTAACCCGGTGCAGCCACGATGCCAAAGGTGTGGAACTGCCTCAGAAATTTAAGTATCCATGTCCCGTATGACCCAGCTATTAATCTGCCGCTTGCTTATCCAAAAAAGTCAGAAAGACTACCGCATAAAGACATGTGCATGGCTGTGTTCACCACAGTCTTACTCCTGATATCCAAGACTTGGAAAGCACCCTGGTGTCCAGCAAGGGATGATTGGAGAAAGAAGACGGGCTATAGCCACACAATGGTATACCACTCAGCCGGAACAAATGATGCAATCCAGCCATTTGTGACCACCAGAATGGCTGTGAGGGTTTTAGGGGAAGTGTAACAAGCCCCAGTGAGAAATTCAAATACCATAGAATCTCACTTACAAGGAGAAGAAAAAGCAAGCACTAACCAACAGGTGGCACTGAACATTTGTATGCGGGCTCCCAGAGGCAAAGAGGGGCGGTGACGGAGGGTGAAAGAGAAGATTAGGCACAAGTGTGTGGTGAGGGCCTGTGATTAGTCTTACACTGGTGAAGATGATGTAAGCTACACAGAAGTCTAAAGCAATGAGGATGTGAATCTGGAAGTTATAGTACGTTCTAATGCAGGGTCATGGCTATAAATTCACCTCAAATCAAAAATCCAAAAAGGGGTCCAGAATGATGTCATAAAGCTTTGGGGGCGGAAAGAGTTTACAGAAGGTGAACTTCCAAGGATGGAAAATCACCTCCAAATGCTACAGAAAGGCAGACCATTCCAAATAGGTGAAGAGGAATACTACGAAGAGAACATGATCAGTCCTAAACCCATGAACGAACGGAAAATGTTACCGTCCATGATGTTATTACTAATCACCTTCACGAATAATCCAAACAGGCCCACGTCTTCCCAAGTTCAGGCAAAAGGTTGGTCCAAAAGTACAATTCAGGGCCGGCCCTGTGGTGGAGCAGGTAAGTGCCCACATTCCGCTTGGGCGGCCCGGGCCTCACTGTTTCACATTACGAGTGCATATCACATTAGTAGTGTTAGGAAATATAGATTTCATGGTATGGTGCGGGCAGAGATCATAAATAAGCAGCAATTGTGAGGATACGTTATCAATACGCACAAGAAAAGGAACCATAAGAATATTACAATCTATGGAAGTATCTGGTACACTTCCCAAAGGCAGAAGGAAGGAAAACTTGTGACCTGCCAAGGTGGAATTGGCAGAGTGCCACGAGATGACACCATCATTGTGCATCAGAACATTCCCTGGGCAACTTCAACTTGTGAGGGAGTCCAGGACTTTTTCTGGGTAAGGTCTACCCATTTTGCCATCTACCCAAGATATAAGAGATAAAACCCAGGATAATCTTACAGGAGTGACACCAGTGTCTAGAGAGAATGTAGGAGCCCTTTCGAAGTTCAAGGAGAAAGATAGAAACTGACAACAATTGCAGAAAAAGGAAAACTATCCTACCTAGACAGGGTGAGGAGTCAGACTGGTCTGAGATGGCTGTGAAACTCTGTGTGCACGGAGGTTGTCAGGACAACTTCGAATTTTGAGGTCGCTTATGACATCACGGTGAACATGTCCCCCAGGGTGCCCGCATGGTTACAGTCTGAGGATTGGCCTAGGCTAGGCTATTAAAGGGACAGATACCCAGAAACAGGTTTGGCAAACAGAAAGCAGGCACAGAAACTAGAAGAGATAAAACAGAGTCTGATGCAAGGGATAAGAAAGGAACCCTAGGCCACAAGTGAGAATAGAGGGACAGGCACGGAGAGGAGAACATTGTCATCTATTCAAGTCTATGGGGAGGTCATGCTGATTCAAGCTTGCAACTTCATTGGAAACAAGTGGCCGGACTTGGCGTTCATCACACCTACAGTGCCCTCGTGCCTTAAGCATAATGCAAAGTCAAGAAAGATGTCTTGAGGACATTGAAGAGAAGAATCGATGCCTCCTTTCCAAGGCCCATAGCATTCTTTGCAGGTCAGTCTCTTTTTCCGAAGCTCTGGTGTCACGTGGGCCCACTGGGCACATGGTAATGTGTCCCAAGAGATGTCTTGGAAGCCTTGAAGGAATGGAGCCCTGTCACGCTTGGGGTATGTCTCTTTGTTTGGAAGTGCTCTACAAGGGTGCTGAAAAGCACCCTCTTCCACAGGGCTTCGTTCCTTCGTGAAGGCTGCCCTCCCAGGCTAGTGTGCTCTGTTTGCCTCCATCGAAATTCTCTCCCCCTACCTCTTGCCGTAGAAGGATTATTGATTATGTGTTTTGACACCATATGTAAGGAAGTTGCACGAAAATTAGAACTTTACAGTTGTGTTTCAAGAAAAATAAACAGGCCAGGGTAGAGGATGTAGGGCAAACAAATGGCACACCCTATAAAAATTAAGTAAGCCCGTATCTGGACGGAATCTAGGGGAACGTTCAAGGATCAGGGGTCAAGTTCGAAACTTCCCAAATCCGGAAAAGAGACAGAAAAATATCTTTCCTGGAGAGTGGAATTCATCCGATTTGTCTAAGTTGTCTTGGAAACATTGTGTCCGTGAAGGGGGTTGCCAGGACCACCTCGAATTTGGAGTTTCTGATCTCAGGATGTCAAACCAACCCACATGACCACGTGTTCTCAGTGCTTAGTTTGACCTAGGCTAGGATAGCCAAGAGTCCTACAAGTGACCGGTGCAAATTCAAGGACAACAACCAAGAGTCACGAAAGCACTCACACCTCACCCTAGAGAACATACAGCGATTAAAGAAATACAAACTAATCACTCGGAATGAAGGAGAACGGACTGATAAGCATGTCTAAGGGAGATAGCTGAGAAAGACCATGACGAGTATACTATGGAAAAGAAAAAGAGGACCCAGAAAATGGAAGGTGAACAGAAATCACACCTGAATTATCCACAATGAAAGATGATGTCCGTCTTTAGACAGACTCTGCTGGAACGTTTGAAAGTCAGAGAAATTCACAAGGCAAAAAACGGCAGCGAAGGTCAAGCATGGGCTAACTGGGAAGGGTGAGTTATGAGACTGCTCCAAGCAGGCTCTGAAACCTGTATCCAGGAAGCATGCTGGACCTCAGAGACACAATTATGACAAATCCTCTGACATCACAATGGACCCGAAAAACAACCTAGCCTCATCTACACAGTGCTAGAGTTGGGCTCACTAGTATATTTAACTCCCATTGCACTCAACTTCACGTTGCCACTGAACATGTAAGTGGCCGACCGGTGGTGCAGTGGTGAGGTCCGCACCTTCTGGGTCTGTGGCCCAGTATGGGCTGGGTGGAATCCTCGGTTTGGGCCTCCTCACCACTGCTTCAGTTGTTCTGGTGCAGGCGTCCGAGGTAGAGTAGAGGCAGATGGGAAGGGACGTTGGACAGGGCCAGACTTCCACAGCAAATACAGGAGCATTGCCAGCAGACGTGAGCACAGCAATGCACTTGTGCCAAAACAAAACCAATTAAAAGTTGCAAAGAATAGAAAAACTGAAGCTAAGGAAAAAAAAACCAAAAAAACAGGAGCTTGCCATTACGAAGAATAGGATCTCTGTGAATAACCTTAGCAAAACAGGTGAATTCTATGTTAATTCAAATACTAGCAAACCTTTGGGGAAAGAAACTCAAGAAGACACAAGAAAAAAAAAGATATCGAGGGATCTAGGAATGGAAGGATTAACACACTTGAAAGGTTCATACCGCAGTAAGGAATCTCTGGATTCCATGCAATCCCAGTCAAAGTTGCAGCAGTATTTGCCACAGAGAAGAAGAGAGAATCCTGAAGTTTCTAGCCAGCAACACGAGACCCTGACTAGGCAAAGGAATCCTCAGGAAAACGAACAAAGCAGCACGTGTCACAATTTCTGATTTCAACATAGAGGACGAAGCGCTAGGTACCGAAACGGCACAGTCTGGGCCCCAAAACAGGCATGAAGACCCATGCAAAACAATTGAGAGCCCAGAGCCCAACTCAAACTTACATGGACAGCCCATTTTGGACCAGGGAGCCAAGTGGAGACAGCGGAGAAAGGAGAGTCTCTACAATAAACGGTGCTGGGAAGCCTGCACAGCCACATGGAACACAACGACAGTACACCATGATGTTACACCTGGCACACACACCACCTGAAATGGATTAAAGCCTTGAATGGCAGACTTGAAACCGTGAACCTTGTAGGAGAAGACCTAGGCAGAGTGCTCTTTGCCATCTGTCTGAGCCGCCTATTTGGAAGAAGCATGTCTGACTGGGCAAGGGCAACAAAGGAAACAAGAAACAAACGGGACCACATCAAATGCACACACTTCTGCCCACTCAAGGAAACCATCAACTGAATACTAAGACACCACAACAATTGGGAGAGGATGTTTGCAAACCACACATCGGACAAGGGGTGAAAAGCCCAAAGATACAATCAACTCGCACGTCTCCACAAGAAAAAAAACAAGCCAATGAAAACCTGGTCAAAAGATGGAAGCAGAGATTTCTCCGAAGAAGACAGAAAGAGGGCCAGTAGGTGCATGAAAACTTGTTCACCATCATTAAGTCTCAGGAAAATGCAAATCCAAACTGCAAGGCCATGGCAGCTCACTGTGGTCAGCATGGCTAGAAGGAAGCAGACAGGAAATAACAAGTGTCAGAGAGGAGGTGCAGAGAAGGGAAGCCTCCTGCACTGCTGGTGGGAGTGTAACCCGGTGCAGCCACGATGCCAAAGGTGTGGAACTGCCTCAGAAATTTAAGTATCCATGTCCCGTATGACCCAGCTATTAATCTGCCGCTTGCTTATCCAAAAAAGTCAGAAAGACTACCGCATAAAGACATGTGCATGGCTGTGTTCACCACAGTCTTACTCCTGATATCCAAGACTTGGAAAGCACCCTGGTGTCCAGCAAGGGATGATTGGAGAAGGAAGACGGGCTATAGCCACACAATGGTATACCACTCAGCCGGAACAAATGATGCAATCCAGCCATTTGTGACCACCAGAATGGCTGTGAGGGTTTTAGGGGAAGTGTAACAAGCCCCAGTGAGAAATTCAAATACCATAGAATCTCACTTACAAGGAGAAGAAAAAGCAAGCACTAACCAACAGGTGGCACTGAACATTTGTATGCGGGCTCCCAGAGGCAAAGAGGGGCGGTGACGGAGGGTGAAAGAGAAGATTAGGCACAAGTGTGTGGTGAGGGCCTGTGATTAGTCTTACACTGGTGAAGATGATGTAAGCTACACAGAAGTCTAAAGCAATGAGGATGTGAATCTGGAAGTTATAGTACGTTCTAATGCAGGGTCATGGCTATAAATTCACCTCAAATCAAAAATCCAAAAAGGGGTCCAGAATGATGTCATAAAGCTTTGGGGGCGGAAAGAGTTTACAGAAGGTGAACTTCCAAGGATGGAAAATCACCTCCAAATGCTACAGAAAGGCAGACCATTCCAAATAGGTGAAGAGGAATACTACGAAGAGAACATGATCAGTCCTAAACCCATGAACGAACGGAAAATGTTACCGTCCATGATGTTATTACTAATCACCTTCACGAATAATCCAAACAGGCCCACGTCTTCCCAAGTTCAGGCAAAAGGTTGGTCCAAAAGTACAATTCAGGGCCGGCCCTGTGGTGGAGCAGGTAAGTGCCCACATTCCGCTTGGGCGGCCCGGGCCTCACTGTTTCACATTACGAGTGCATATCACATTAGTAGTGTTAGGAAATATAGATTTCATGGTATGGTGCGGGCAGAGATCATAAATAAGCAGCAATTGTGAGGATACGTTATCAATACGCACAAGAAAAGGAACCATAAGAATATTACAATCTATGGAAGTATCTGGTACACTTCCCAAAGGCAGAAGGAAGGAAAACTTGTGACCTGCCAAGGTGGAATTGGCAGAGTGCCACGAGATGACACCATCATTGTGCATCAGAACATTCCCTGGGCAACTTCAACTTGTGAGGGAGTCCAGGACTTTTTCTGGGTAAGGTCTACCCATTTTGCCATCTAACCAAGATATAAGAGATAAAACCCAGGATAATCTTACAGGAGTGACACCAGTGTCTAGAGAGAATGTAGGAGCCCTTTCGAAGTTCAAGGAGAAAGATAGAAACTGACAACAATTGCAGAAAAAGGAAAACTATCCTACCTAGACAGGGTGAGGAGTCAGACTGGTCTGAGATGGCTGTGAAACTCTGTGTGCACGGAGGTTGTCAGGACAACTTCGAATTTTGAGGTCGCTTATGACATCACGGTGAACATGTCCCCCAGGGTGCCCGCATGGTTACAGTCTGAGGATTGGCCTAGGCTAGGCTATTAAAGGGACAGATACCCAGAAACAGGTTTGGCAAACAGAAAGCAGGCACAGAAACTAGAAGAGATAAAACAGAGTCTGATGCAAGGGATAAGAAAGGAACCCTAGGCCACAAGTGAGAATAGAGGGACAGGCACGGAGAGGAGAACATTGTCATCTATTCAAGTCTATGGGGAGGTCATGCTGATTCAAGCTTGCAACTTCATTGGAAACAAGTGGCCGGACTTGGCGTTCATCACACCTACAGTGCCCTCGTGCCTTAAGCATAATGCAAAGTCAAGAAAGATGTCTTGAGGACATTGAAGAGAAGAATCGATGCCTCCTTTCCAAGGCCCATAGCATTCTTTGCAGGTCAGTCTCTTTTTCCGAAGCTCTGGTGTCACGTGGGCCCACTGGGCACATGGTAATGTGTCCCAAGAGATGTCTTGGAAGCCTTGAAGGAATGGAGCCCTGTCACGCTTGGGGTATGTCTCTTTGTTTGGAAGTGCTCTACAAGGGTGCTGAAAAGCACCCTCTTCCACAGGGCTTCGTTCCTTCGTGAAGGCTGCCCTCCCAGGCTAGTGTGCTCTGTTTGCCTCCATCGAAATTCTCTCCCCCTACCTCTTGCCGTAGAAGGATTATTGATTATGTGTTTTGACACCATATGTAAGGAAGTTGCACGAAAATTAGAACTTTACAGTTGTGTTTCAAGAAAAATAAACAGGCCAGGGTAGAGGATGTAGGGCAAACAAATGGCACACCCTATAAAAATTAAGTAAGCCCGTATCTGGACGGAATCTAGGGGAACGTTCAAGGATCAGGGGTCAAGTTCGAAACTTCCCAAATCCGGAAAAGAGACAGAAAAATATCTTTCCTGGAGAGTGGAATTCATCCGATTTGTCTAAGTTGTCTTGGAAACATTGTGTCCGTGAAGGGGGTTGCCAGGACCACCTCGAATTTGGAGTTTCTGATCTCAGGATGTCAAACCAACCCACATGACCACGTGTTCTCAGTGCTTAGTTTGACCTAGGCTAGGATAGCCAAGAGTCCTACAAGTGACCGGTGCAAATTCAAGGACAACAACCAAGAGTCACGAAAGCACTCACACCTCACCCTAGAGAACATACAGCGATTAAAGAAATACAAACTAATCACTCGGAATGAAGGAGAACGGACTGATAAGCATGTCTAAGGGAGATAGCTGAGAAAGACCATGACGAGTATACTATGGAAAAGAAAAAGAGGACCCAGAAAATGGAAGGTGAACAGAAATCACACCTGAATTATCCACAATGAAAGATGATGTCCGTCTTTAGACAGACTCTGCTGGAACGTTTGAAAGTCAGAGAAATTCACAAGGCAAAAAACGGCAGCGAAGGTCAAGCATGGGCTAACTGGGAAGGGTGAGTTATGAGACTGCTCCAAGCAGGCTCTGAAACCTGTATCCAGGAAGCATGCTGGACCTCAGAGACACAATTATGACAAATCCTCTGACATCACAATGGACCCGAAAAACAACCTAGCCTCATCTACACAGTGCTAGAGTTGGGCTCACTAGTATATTTAACTCCCATTGCACTCAACTTCACGTTGCCACTGAACATGTAAGTGGCCGACCGGTGGTGCAGTGGTGAGGTCCGCACCTTCTGGGTCTGTGGCCCAGTATGGGCTGGGTGGAATCCTCGGTTTGGGCCTCCTCACCACTGCTTCAGTTGTTCTGGTGCAGGCGTCCGAGGTAGAGTAGAGGCAGATGGGAAGGGACGTTGGACAGGGCCAGACTTCCACAGCAAATACAGGAGCATTGCCAGCAGACGTGAGCACAGCAATGCACTTGTGCCAAAACAAAACCAATTAAAAGTTGCAAAGAATAGAAAAACTGAAGCTAAGGAAAAAAAAACCAAAAAAACAGGAGCTTGCCATTACGAAGAATAGGATCTCTGTGAATAACCTTAGCAAAACAGGTGAATTCTATGTTAATTCAAAAACTAGCAAACCTTTGGGGAAAGAAACTCAAGAAGACACAAGAAAAAAAAAGATATCGAGGGATCTAGGAATGGAAGGATTAACACACTTGAAAGGTTCATACCGCAGTAAGGAATCTCTGGATTCCATGCAATCCCAGTCAAAGTTGCAGCAGTATTTGCCACAGAGAAGAAGAGAGAATCCTGAAGTTTCTAGCCAGCAACACGAGACCCTGACTAGGCAAAGGAATCCTCAGGAAAACGAACAAAGCAGCACGTGTCACAATTTCTGATTTCAACATAGAGGACGAAGCGCTAGGTACCGAAACGGCACAGTCTGGGCCCCAAAACAGGCATGAAGACCCATGCAAAACAATTGAGAGCCCAGAGCCCAACTCAAACTTACATGGACAGCCCATTTTGGACCAGGGAGCCAAGTGGAGACAGCGGAGAAAGGAGAGTCTCTACAATAAACGGTGCTGGGAAGCCTGCACAGCCACATGGAACACAACGACAGTACACCATGATGTTACACCTGGCACACACACCACCTGAAATGGATTAAAGCCTTGAATGGCAGACTTGAAACCGTGAACCTTGTAGGAGAAGACCTAGGCAGAGTGCTCTTTGCCATCTGTCTGAGCCGCCTATTTGGAAGAAGCATGTCTGACTGGGCAAGGGCAACAAAGGAAACAAGAAACAAACGGGACCACATCAAATGCACACACTTCTGCCCACTCAAGGAAACCATCAACTGAATACTAAGACACCACAACAATTGGGAGAGGATGTTTGCAAACCACACATCGGACAAGGGGTGAAAAGCCCAAAGATACAATCAACTCGCACGTCTCCACAAGAAAAAAAACAAGCCAATGAAAACCTGGTCAAAAGATGGAAGCAGAGATTTCTCCGAAGAAGACAGAAAGAGGGCCAGTAGGTGCATGAAAACTTGTTCACCATCATTAAGTCTCAGGAAAATGCAAATCCAAACTGCAAGGCCATGGCAGCTCACTGTGGTCAGCATGGCTAGAAGGAAGCAGACAGGAAATAACAAGTGTCAGAGAGGAGGTGCAGAGAAGGGAAGCCTCCTGCACTGCTGGTGGGAGTGTAACCCGGTGCAGCCACGATGCCAAAGGTGTGGAACTGCCTCAGAAATTTAAGTATCCATGTCCCGTATGACCCAGCTATTAATCTGCCGCTTGCTTATCCAAAAAAGTCAGAAAGACTACCGCATAAAGACATGTGCATGGCTGTGTTCACCACAGTCTTACTCCTGATATCCAAGACTTGGAAAGCACCCTGGTGTCCAGCAAGGGATGATTGGAGAAAGAAGACGGGCTATAGCCACACAATGGTATACCACTCAGCCGGAACAAATGATGCAATCCAGCCATTTGTGACCACCAGAATGGCTGTGAGGGTTTTAGGGGAAGTGTAACAAGCCCCAGTGAGAAATTCAAATACCATAGAATCTCACTTACAAGGAGAAGAAAAAGCAAGCACTAACCAACAGGTGGCACTGAACATTTGTATGCGGGCTCCCAGAGGCAAAGAGGGGCGGTGACGGAGGGTGAAAGAGAAGATTAGGCACAAGTGTGTGGTGAGGGCCTGTGATTAGTCTTACACTGGTGAAGATGATGTAAGCTACACAGAAGTCTAAAGCAATGAGGATGTGAATCTGGAAGTTATAGTACGTTCTAATGCAGGGTCATGGCTATAAATTCACCTCAAATCAAAAATCCAAAAAGGGGTCCAGAATGATGTCATAAAGCTTTGGGGGCGGAAAGAGTTTACAGAAGGTGAACTTCCAAGGATGGAAAATCACCTCCAAATGCTACAGAAAGGCAGACCATTCCAAATAGGTGAAGAGGAATACTACGAAGAGAACATGATCAGTCCTAAACCCATGAACGAACGGAAAATGTTACCGTCCATGATGTTATTACTAATCACCTTCACGAATAATCCAAACAGGCCCACGTCTTCCCAAGTTCAGGCAAAAGGTTGGTCCAAAAGTACAATTCAGGGCCGGCCCTGTGGTGGAGCAGGTAAGTGCCCACATTCCGCTTGGGCGGCCCGGGCCTCACTGTTTCACATTACGAGTGCATATCACATTAGTAGTGTTAGGAAATATAGATTTCATGGTATGGTGCGGGCAGAGATCATAAATAAGCAGCAATTGTGAGGATACGTTATCAATACGCACAAGAAAAGGAACCATAAGAATATTACAATCTATGGAAGTATCTGGTACACTTCCCAAAGGCAGAAGGAAGGAAAACTTGTGACCTGCCAAGGTGGAATTGGCAGAGTGCCACGAGATGACACCATCATTGTGCATCAGAACATTCCCTGGGCAACTTCAACTTGTGAGGGAGTCCAGGACTTTTTCTGGGTAAGGTCCACCCATTTTGCCATCTACCCAAGATATAAGAGATAAAACCCAGGATAATCTTACAGGAGTGACACCAGTGTCTAGAGAGAATGTAGGAGCCCTTTCGAAGTTCAAGGAGAAAGATAGAAACTGACAACAATTGCAGAAAAAGGAAAACTATCCTACCTAGACAGGGTGAGGAGTCAGACTGGTCTGAGATGGCTGTGAAACTCTGTGTGCACGGAGGTTGTCAGGACAACTTCGAATTTTGAGGTCGCTTATGACATCACGGTGAACATGTCCCCCAGGGTGCCCGCATGGTTACAGTCTGAGGATTGGCCTAGGCTAGGCTATTAAAGGGACAGATACCCAGAAACAGGTTTGGCAAACAGAAAGCAGGCACAGAAACTAGAAGAGATAAAACAGAGTCTGATGCAAGGGATAAGAAAGGAACCCTAGGCCACAAGTGAGAATAGAGGGACAGGCACGGAGAGGAGAACATTGTCATCTATTCAAGTCTATGGGGAGGTCATGCTGATTCAAGCTTGCAACTTCATTGGAAACAAGTGGCCGGACTTGGCGTTCATCACACCTACAGTGCCCTCGTGCCTTAAGCATAATGCAAAGTCAAGAAAGATGTCTTGAGGACATTGAAGAGAAGAATCGATGCCTCCTTTCCAAGGCCCATAGCATTCTTTGCAGGTCAGTCTCTTTTTCCGAAGCTCTGGTGTCACGTGGGCCCACTGGGCACATGGTAATGTGTCCCAAGAGATGTCTTGGAAGCCTTGAAGGAATGGAGCCCTGTCACGCTTGGGGTATGTCTCTTTGTTTGGAAGTGCTCTACAAGGGTGCTGAAAAGCACCCTCTTCCACAGGGCTTCGTTCCTTCGTGAAGGCTGCCCTCCCAGGCTAGTGTGCTCTGTTTGCCTCCATCGAAATTCTCTCCCCCTACCTCTTGCCGTAGAAGGATTATTGATTATGTGTTTTGACACCATATGTAAGGAAGTTGCACGAAAATTAGAACTTTACAGTTGTGTTTCAAGAAAAATAAACAGGCCAGGGTAGAGGATGTAGGGCAAACAAATGGCACACCCTATAAAAATTAAGTAAGCCCGTATCTGGACGGAATCTAGGGGAACGTTCAAGGATCAGGGGTCAAGTTCGAAACTTCCCAAATCCGGAAAAGAGACAGAAAAATATCTTTCCTGGAGAGTGGAATTCATCCGATTTGTCTAAGTTGTCTTGGAAACATTGTGTCCGTGAAGGGGGTTGCCAGGACCACCTCGAATTTGGAGTTTCTGATCTCAGGATGTCAAACCAACCCACATGACCACGTGTTCTCAGTGCTTAGTTTGACCTAGGCTAGGATAGCCAAGAGTCCTACAAGTGACCGGTGCAAATTCAAGGACAACAACCAAGAGTCACGAAAGCACTCACACCTCACCCTAGAGAACATACAGCGATTAAAGAAATACAAACTAATCACTCGGAATGAAGGAGAACGGACTGATAAGCATGTCTAAGGGAGATAGCTGAGAAAGACCATGACGAGTATACTATGGAAAAGAAAAAGAGGACCCAGAAAATGGAAGGTGAACAGAAATCACACCTGAATTATCCACAATGAAAGATGATGTCCGTCTTTAGACAGACTCTGCTGGAACGTTTGAAAGTCAGAGAAATTCACAAGGCAAAAAACGGCAGCGAAGGTCAAGCATGGGCTAACTGGGAAGGGTGAGTTATGAGACTGCTCCAAGCAGGCTCTGAAACCTGTATCCAGGAAGCATGCTGGACCTCAGAGACACAATTATGACAAATCCTCTGACATCACAATGGACCCGAAAAACAACCTAGCCTCATCTACACAGTGCTAGAGTTGGGCTCACTAGTATATTTAACTCCCATTGCACTCAACTTCACGTTGCCACTGAACATGTAAGTGGCCGACCGGTGGTGCAGTGGTGAGGTCCGCACCTTCTGGGTCTGTGGCCCAGTATGGGCTGGGTGGAATCCTCGGTTTGGGCCTCCTCACCACTGCTTCAGTTGTTCTGGTGCAGGCGTCCGAGGTAGAGTAGAGGCAGATGGGAAGGGACGTTGGACAGGGCCAGACTTCCACAGCAAATACAGGAGCATTGCCAGCAGACGTGAGCACAGCAATGCACTTGTGCCAAAACAAAACCAATTAAAAGTTGCAAAGAATAGAAAAACTGAAGCTAAGGAAAAAAAAACCAAAAAAACAGGAGCTTGCCATTACGAAGAATAGGATCTCTGTGAATAACCTTAGCAAAACAGGTGAATTCTATGTTAATTCAAAAACTAGCAAACCTTTGGGGAAAGAAACTCAAGAAGACACAAGAAAAAAAAAGATATCGAGGGATCTAGGAATGGAAGGATTAACACACTTGAAAGGTTCATACCGCAGTAAGGAATCTCTGGATTCCATGCAATCCCAGTCAAAGTTGCAGCAGTATTTGCCACAGAGAAGAAGAGAGAATCCTGAAGTTTCTAGCCAGCAACACGAGACCCTGACTAGGCAAAGGAATCCTCAGGAAAACGAACAAAGCAGCACGTGTCACAATTTCTGATTTCAACATAGAGGACGAAGCGCTAGGTACCGAAACGGCACAGTCTGGGCCCCAAAACAGGCATGAAGACCCATGCAAAACAATTGAGAGCCCAGAGCCCAACTCAAACTTACATGGACAGCCCATTTTGGACCAGGGAGCCAAGTGGAGACAGCGGAGAAAGGAGAGTCTCTACAATAAACGGTGCTGGGAAGCCTGCACAGCCACATGGAACACAACGACAGTACACCATGATGTTACACCTGGCACACACACCACCTGAAATGGATTAAAGCCTTGAATGGCAGACTTGAAACCGTGAACCTTGTAGGAGAAGACCTAGGCAGAGTGCTCTTTGCCATCTGTCTGAGCCGCCTATTTGGAAGAAGCATGTCTGACTGGGCAAGGGCAACAAAGGAAACAAGAAACAAACGGGACCACATCAAATGCACACACTTCTGCCCACTCAAGGAAACCATCAACTGAATACTAAGACACCACAACAATTGGGAGAGGATGTTTGCAAACCACACATCGGACAAGGGGTGAAAAGCCCAAAGATACAATCAACTCGCACGTCTCCACAAGAAAAAAAACAAGCCAATGAAAACCTGGTCAAAAGATGGAAGCAGAGATTTCTCCGAAGAAGACAGAAAGAGGGCCAGTAGGTGCATGAAAACTTGTTCACCATCATTAAGTCTCAGGAAAATGCAAATCCAAACTGCAAGGCCATGGCAGCTCACTGTGGTCAGCATGGCTAGAAGGAAGCAGACAGGAAATAACAAGTGTCAGAGAGGAGGTGCAGAGAAGGGAAGCCTCCTGCACTGCTGGTGGGAGTGTAACCCGGTGCAGCCACGATGCCAAAGGTGTGGAACTGCCTCAGAAATTTAAGTATCCATGTCCCGTATGACCCAGCTATTAATCTGCCGCTTGCTTATCCAAAAAAGTCAGAAAGACTACCGCATAAAGACATGTGCATGGCTGTGTTCACCACAGTCTTACTCCTGATATCCAAGACTTGGAAAGCACCCTGGTGTCCAGCAAGGGATGATTGGAGAAAGAAGACGGGCTATAGCCACACAATGGTATACCACTCAGCCGGAACAAATGAGGCAATCCAGCCATTTGTGACCACCAGAATGGCTGTGAGGGTTTTAGGGGAAGTGTAACAAGCCCCAGTGAGAAATTCAAATACCATAGAATCTCACTTACAAGGAGAAGAAAAAGCAAGCACTAACCAACAGGTGGCACTGAACATTTGTATGCGGGCTCCCAGAGGCAAAGAGGGGCGGTGACGGAGGGTGAAAGAGAAGATTAGGCACAAGTGTGTGGTGAGGGCCTGTGATTAGTCTTACACTGGTGAAGATGATGTAAGCTACACAGAAGTCTAAAGCAATGAGGATGTGAATCTGGAAGTTATAGTACGTTCTAATGCAGGGTCATGGCTATAAATTCACCTCAAATCAAAAATCCAAAAAGGGGTCCAGAATGATGTCATAAAGCTTTGGGGGCGGAAAGAGTTTACAGAAGGTGAACTTCCAAGGATGGAAAATCACCTCCAAATGCTACAGAAAGGCAGACCATTCCAAATAGGTGAAGAGGAATACTACGAAGAGAACATGATCAGTCCTAAACCCATGAACGAACGGAAAATGTTACCGTCCATGATGTTATTACTAATCACCTTCACGAATAATCCAAACAGGCCCACGTCTTCCCAAGTTCAGGCAAAAGGTTGGTCCAAAAGTACAATTCAGGGCCGGCCCTGTGGTGGAGCAGGTAAGTGCCCACATTCCGCTTGGGCGGCCCGGGCCTCACTGTTTCACATTACGAGTGCATATCACATTAGTAGTGTTAGGAAATATAGATTTCATGGTATGGTGCGGGCAGAGATCATAAATAAGCAGCAATTGTGAGGATACGTTATCAATACGCACAAGAAAAGGAACCATAAGAATATTACAATCTATGGAAGTATCTGGTACACTTCCCAAAGGCAGAAGGAAGGAAAACTTGTGACCTGCCAAGGTGGAATTGGCAGAGTGCCACGAGATGACACCATCATTGTGCATCAGAACATTCCCTGGGCAACTTCAACTTGTGAGGGAGTCCAGGACTTTTTCTGGGTAAGGTCTACCCATTTTGCCATCTACCCAAGATATAAGAGATAAAACCCAGGATAATCTTACAGGAGTGACACCAGTGTCTAGAGAGAATGTAGGAGCCCTTTCGAAGTTCAAGGAGAAAGATAGAAACTGACAACAATTGCAGAAAAAGGAAAACTATCCTACCTAGACAGGGTGAGGAGTCAGACTGGTCTGAGATGGCTGTGAAACTCTGTGTGCACGGAGGTTGTCAGGACAACTTCGAATTTTGAGGTCGCTTATGACATCACGGTGAACATGTCCCCCAGGGTGCCCGCATGGTTACAGTCTGAGGATTGGCCTAGGCTAGGCTATTAAAGGGACAGATACCCAGAAACAGGTTTGGCAAACAGAAAGCAGGCACAGAAACTAGAAGAGATAAAACAGAGTCTGATGCAAGGGATAAGAAAGGAACCCTAGGCCACAAGTGAGAATAGAGGGACAGGCACGGAGAGGAGAACATTGTCATCTATTCAAGTCTATGGGGAGGTCATGCTGATTCAAGCTTGCAACTTCATTGGAAACAAGTGGCCGGACTTGGCGTTCATCACACCTACAGTGCCCTCGTGCCTTAAGCATAATGCAAAGTCAAGAAAGATGTCTTGAGGACATTGAAGAGAAGAATCGATGCCTCCTTTCCAAGGCCCATAGCATTCTTTGCAGGTCAGTCTCTTTTTCCGAAGCTCTGGTGTCACGTGGGCCCACTGGGCACATGGTAATGTGTCCCAAGAGATGTCTTGGAAGCCTTGAAGGAATGGAGCCCTGTCACGCTTGGGGTATGTCTCTTTGTTTGGAAGTGCTCTACAAGGGTGCTGAAAAGCACCCTCTTCCACAGGGCTTCGTTCCTTCGTGAAGGCTGCCCTCCCAGGCTAGTGTGCTCTGTTTGCCTCCATCGAAATTCTCTCCCCCTACCTCTTGCCGTAGAAGGATTATTGATTATGTGTTTTGACACCATATGTAAGGAAGTTGCACGAAAATTAGAACTTTACAGTTGTGTTTCAAGAAAAATAAACAGGCCAGGGTAGAGGATGTAGGGCAAACAAATGGCACACCCTATAAAAATTAAGTAAGCCCGTATCTGGACGGAATCTAGGGGAACGTTCAAGGATCAGGGGTCAAGTTCGAAACTTCCCAAATCCGGAAAAGAGACAGAAAAATATCTTTCCTGGAGAGTGGAATTCATCCGATTTGTCTAAGTTGTCTTGGAAACATTGTGTCCGTGAAGGGGGTTGCCAGGACCACCTCGAATTTGGAGTTTCTGATCTCAGGATGTCAAACCAACCCACATGACCACGTGTTCTCAGTGCTTAGTTTGACCTAGGCTAGGATAGCCAAGAGTCCTACAAGTGACCGGTGCAAATTCAAGGACAACAACCAAGAGTCACGAAAGCACTCACACCTCACCCTAGAGAACATACAGCGATTAAAGAAATACAAACTAATCACTCGGAATGAAGGAGAACGGACTGATAAGCATGTCTAAGGGAGATAGCTGAGAAAGACCATGACGAGTATACTATGGAAAAGAAAAAGAGGACCCAGAAAATGGAAGGTGAACAGAAATCACACCTGAATTATCCACAATGAAAGATGATGTCCGTCTTTAGACAGACTCTGCTGGAACGTTTGAAAGTCAGAGAAATTCACAAGGCAAAAAACGGCAGCGAAGGTCAAGCATGGGCTAACTGGGAAGGGTGAGTTATGAGACTGCTCCAAGCAGGCTCTGAAACCTGTATCCAGGAAGCATGCTGGACCTCAGAGACACAATTATGACAAATCCTCTGACATCACAATGGACCCGAAAAACAACCTAGCCTCATCTACACAGTGCTAGAGTTGGGCTCACTAGTATATTTAACTCCCATTGCACTCAACTTCACGTTGCCACTGAACATGTAAGTGGCCGACCGGTGGTGCAGTGGTGAGGTCCGCACCTTCTGGGTCTGTGGCCCAGTATGGGCTGGGTGGAATCCTCGGTTTGGGCCTCCTCACCACTGCTTCAGTTGTTCTGGTGCAGGCGTCCGAGGTAGAGTAGAGGCAGATGGGAAGGGACGTTGGACAGGGCCAGACTTCCACAGCAAATACAGGAGCATTGCCAGCAGACGTGAGCACAGCAATGCACTTGTGCCAAAACAAAACCAATTAAAAGTTGCAAAGAATAGAAAAACTGAAGCTAAGGAAAAAAAAAACAAAAAAACAGGAGCTTGCCATTACGAAGAATAGGATCTCTGTGAATAACCTTAGCAAAACAGGTGAATTCTATGTTAATTCAAATACTAGCAAACCTTTGGGGAAAGAAACTCAAGAAGACACAAGAAAAAAAAAGATATCGAGGGATCTAGGAATGGAAGGATTAACACACTTGAAAGGTTCATACCGCAGTAAGGAATCTCTGGATTCCATGCAATCCCAGTCAAAGTTGCAGCAGTATTTGCCACAGAGAAGAAGAGAGAATCCTGAAGTTTCTAGCCAGCAACACGAGACCCTGACTAGGCAAAGGAATCCTCAGGAAAACGAACAAAGCAGCACGTGTCACAATTTCTGATTTCAACATAGAGGACGAAGCGCTAGGTACCGAAACGGCACAGTCTGGGCCCCAAAACAGGCATGAAGACCCATGCAAAACAATTGAGAGCCCAGAGCCCAACTCAAACTTACATGGACAGCCCATTTTGGACCAGGGAGCCAAGTGGAGACAGCGGAGAAAGGAGAGTCTCTACAATAAACGGTGCTGGGAAGCCTGCACAGCCACATGGAACACAACGAGAGTACACCATGATGTTACACCTGGCACACACACCACCTGAAATGGATTAAAGCCTTGAATGGCAGACTTGAAACCGTGAACCTTGTAGGAGAAGACCTAGGCAGAGTGCTCTTTGCCATCTGTCTGAGCCGCCTATTTGGAAGAAGCATGTCTGACTGGGCAAGGGCAACAAAGGAAACAAGAAACAAACGGGACCACATCAAATGCACACACTTCTGCCCACTCAAGGAAACCATCAACTGAATACTAAGACACCACAACAATTGGGAGAGGATGTTTGCAAACCACACATCGGACAAGGGGTGAAAAGCCCAAAGATACAATCAACTCGCACGTCTCCACAAGAAAAAAAACAAGCCAATGAAAACCTGGTCAAAAGATGGAAGCAGAGATTTCTCCGAAGAAGACAGAAAGAGGGCCAGTAGGTGCATGAAAACTTGTTCACCATCATTAAGTCTCAGGAAAATGCAAATCCAAACTGCAAGGCCATGGCAGCTCACTGTGGTCAGCATGGCTAGAAGGAAGCAGACAGGAAATAACAAGTGTCAGAGAGGAGGTGCAGAGAAGGGAAGCCTCCTGCACTGCTGGTGGGAGTGTAACCCGGTGCAGCCACGATGCCAAAGGTGTGGAACTGCCTCAGAAATTTAAGTATCCATGTCCCGTATGACCCAGCTATTAATCTGCCGCTTGCTTATCCAAAAAAGTCAGAAAGACTACCGCATAAAGACATGTGCATGGCTGTGTTCACCACAGTCTTACTCCTGATATCCAAGACTTGGAAAGCACCCTGGTGTCCAGCAAGGGATGATTGGAGAAGGAAGACGGGCTATAGCCACACAATGGTATACCACTCAGCCGGAACAAATGATGCAATCCAGCCATTTGTGACCACCAGAATGGCTGTGAGGGTTTTAGGGGAAGTGTAACAAGCCCCAGTGAGAAATTCAAATACCATAGAATCTCACTTACAAGGAGAAGAAAAAGCAAGCACTAACCAACAGGTGGCACTGAACATTTGTATGCGGGCTCCCAGAGGCAAAGAGGGGCGGTGACGGAGGGTGAAAGAGAAGATTAGGCACAAGTGTGTGGTGAGGGCCTGTGATTAGTCTTACACTGGTGAAGATGATGTAAGCTACACAGAAGTCTAAAGCAATGAGGATGTGAATCTGGAAGTTATAGTACGTTCTAATGCAGGGTCATGGCTATAAATTCACCTCAAATCAAAAATCCAAAAAGGGGTCCAGAATGATGTCATAAAGCTTTGGGGGCGGAAAGAGTTTACAGAAGGTGAACTTCCAAGGATGGAAAATCACCTCCAAATGCTACAGAAAGGCAGACCATTCCAAATAGGTGAAGAGGAATACTACGAAGAGAACATGATCAGTCCTAAACCCATGAACGAACGGAAAATGTTACCGTCCATGATGTTATTACTAATCACCTTCACGAATAATCCAAACAGGCCCACGTCTTCCCAAGTTCAGGCAAAAGGTTGGTCCAAAAGTACAATTCAGGGCCGGCCCTGTGGTGGAGCAGGTAAGTGCCCACATTCCGCTTGGGCGGCCCGGGCCTCACTGTTTCACATTACGAGTGCATATCACATTAGTAGTGTTAGGAAATATAGATTTCATGGTATGGTGCGGGCAGAGATCATAAATAAGCAGCAATTGTGAGGATACGTTATCAATACGCACAAGAAAAGGAACCATAAGAATATTACAATCTATGGAAGTATCTGGTACACTTCCCAAAGGCAGAAGGAAGGAAAACTTGTGACCTGCCAAGGTGGAATTGGCAGAGTGCCACGAGATGACACCATCATTGTGCATCAGAACATTCCCTGGGCAACTTCAACTTGTGAGGGAGTCCAGGACTTTTTCTGGGTAAGGTCTACCCATTTTGCCATCTAACCAAGATATAAGAGATAAAACCCAGGATAATCTTACAGGAGTGACACCAGTGTCTAGAGAGAATGTAGGAGCCCTTTCGAAGTTCAAGGAGAAAGATAGAAACTGACAACAATTGCAGAAAAAGGAAAACTATCCTACCTAGACAGGGTGAGGAGTCAGACTGGTCTGAGATGGCTGTGAAACTCTGTGTGCACGGAGGTTGTCAGGACAACTTCGAATTTTGAGGTCGCTTATGACATCACGGTGAACATGTCCCCCAGGGTGGCCGCATGGTTACAGTCTGAGGATTGGCCTAGGCTAGGCTATTAAAGGGACAGATACCCAGAAACAGGTTTGGCAAACAGAAAGCAGGCACAGAAACTAGAAGAGATAAAACAGAGTCTGATGCAAGGGATAAGAAAGGAACCCTAGGCCACAAGTGAGAATAGAGGGACAGGCACGGAGAGGAGAACATTGTCATCTATTCAAGTCTATGGGGAGGTCATGCTGATTCAAGCTTGCAACTTCATTGGAAACAAGTGGCCGGACTTGGCGTTCATCACACCTACAGTGCCCTCGTGCCTTAAGCATAATGCAAAGTCAAGAAAGATGTCTTGAGGACATTGAAGAGAAGAATCGATGCCTCCTTTCCAAGGCCCATAGCATTCTTTGCAGGTCAGTCTCTTTTTCCGAAGCTCTGGTGTCACGTGGGCCCACTGGGCACATGGTAATGTGTCCCAAGAGATGTCTTGGAAGCCTTGAAGGAATGGAGCCCTGTCACGCTTGGGGTATGTCTCTTTGTTTGGAAGTGCTCTACAAGGGTGCTGAAAAGCACCCTCTTCCACAGGGCTTCGTTCCTTCGTGAAGGCTGCCCTCCCAGGCTAGTGTGCTCTGTTTGCCTCCATCGAAATTCTCTCCCCCTACCTCTTGCCGTAGAAGGATTATTGATTATGTGTTTTGACACCATATGTAAGGAAGTTGCACGAAAATTAGAACTTTACAGTTGTGTTTCAAGAAAAATAAACAGGCCAGGGTAGAGGATGTAGGGCAAACAAATGGCACACCCTATAAAAATTAAGTAAGCCCGTATCTGGACGGAATCTAGGGGAACGTTCAAGGATCAGGGGTCAAGTTCGAAACTTCCCAAATCCGGAAAAGAGACAGAAAAATATCTTTCCTGGAGAGTGGAATTCATCCGATTTGTCTAAGTTGTCTTGGAAACATTGTGTCCGTGAAGGGGGTTGCCAGGACCACCTCGAATTTGGAGTTTCTGATCTCAGGATGTCAAACCAACCCACATGACCACGTGTTCTCAGTGCTTAGTTTGACCTAGGCTAGGATAGCCAAGAGTCCTACAAGTGACCGGTGCAAATTCAAGGACAACAACCAAGAGTCACGAAAGCACTCACACCTCACCCTAGAGAACATACAGCGATTAAAGAAATACAAACTAATCACTCGGAATGAAGGAGAACGGACTGATAAGCATGTCTAAAGGAGATAGCTGAGAAAGACCATGACGAGTATACTATGGAAAAGAAAAAGAGGACCCAGAAAATGGAAGGTGAACAGAAATCACACCTGAATTATCCACAATGAAAGATGATGTCCGTCTTTAGACAGACTCTGCTGGAACGTTTGAAAGTCAGAGAAATTCACAAGGCAAAAAACGGCAGCGAAGGTCAAGCATGGGCTAACTGGGAAGGGTGAGTTATGAGACTGCTCCAAGCAGGCTCTGAAACCTGTATCCAGGAAGCATGCTGGACCTCAGAGACACAATTATGACAAATCCTCTGACATCACAATGGACCCGAAAAACAACCTAGCCTCATCTACACAGTGCTAGAGTTGGGCTCACTAGTATATTTAACTCCCATTGCACTCAACTTCACGTTGCCACTGAACATGTAAGTGGCCGACCGGTGGTGCAGTGGTGAGGTCCGCACCTTCTGGGTCTGTGGCCCAGTATGGGCTGGGTGGAATCCTCGGTTTGGGCCTCCTCACCACTGCTTCAGTTGTTCTGGTGCAGGCGTCCGAGGTAGAGTAGAGGCAGATGGGAAGGGACGTTGGACAGGGCCAGACTTCCACAGCAAATACAGGAGCATTGCCAGCAGACGTGAGCACAGCAATGCACTTGTGCCAAAACAAAACCAATTAAAAGTTGCAAAGAATAGAAAAACTGAAGCTAAGGAAAAAAAAACCAAAAAAACAGGAGCTTGCCATTACGAAGAATAGGATCTCTGTGAATAACCTTAGCAAAACAGGTGAATTCTATGTTAATTCAAATACTAGCAAACCTTTGGGGAAAGAAACTCAAGAAGACACAAGAAAAAAAAAGATATCGAGGGATCTAGGAATGGAAGGATTAACACACTTGAAAGGTTCATACCGCAGTAAGGAATCTCTGGATTCCATGCAATCCCAGTCAAAGTTGCAGCAGTATTTGCCACAGAGAAGAAGAGAGAATCCTGAAGTTTCTAGCCAGCAACACGAGACCCTGACTAGGCAAAGGAATCCTCAGGAAAACGAACAAAGCAGCACGTGTCACAATTTCTGATTTCAACATAGAGGACGAAGCGCTAGGTACCGAAACGGCACAGTCTGGGCCCCAAAACAGGCATGAAGACCCATGCAAAACAATTGAGAGCCCAGAGCCCAACTCAAACTTACATGGACAGCCCATTTTGGACCAGGGAGCCAAGTGGAGACAGCGGAGAAAGGAGAGTCTCTACAATAAACGGTGCTGGGAAGCCTGCACAGCCACATGGAACACAACGAGAGTACACCATGATGTTACACCTGGCACACACACCACCTGAAATGGATTAAAGCCTTGAATGGCAGACTTGAAACCGTGAACCTTGTAGGAGAAGACCTAGGCAGAGTGCTCTTTGCCATCTGTCTGAGCCGCCTATTTGGAAGAAGCATGTCTGACTGGGCAAGGGCAACAAAGGAAACAAGAAACAAACGGGACCACATCAAATGCACACACTTCTGCCCACTCAAGGAAACCATCAACTGAATACTAAGACACCACAACAATTGGGAGAGGATGTTTGCAAACCACACATCGGACAAGGGGTGAAAAGCCCAAAGATACAATCAACTCGCACGTCTCCACAAGAAAAAAAACAAGCCAATGAAAACCTGGTCAAAAGATGGAAGCAGAGATTTCTCCGAAGAAGACAGAAAGAGGGCCAGTAGGTGCATGAAAACTTGTTCACCATCATTAAGTCTCAGGAAAATGCAAATCCAAACTGCAAGGCCATGGCAGCTCACTGTGGTCAGCATGGCTAGAAGGAAGCAGACAGGAAATAACAAGTGTCAGAGAGGAGGTGCAGAGAAGGGAAGCCTCCTGCACTGCTGGTGGGAGTGTAACCCGGTGCAGCCACGATGCCAAAGGTGTGGAACTGCCTCAGAAATTTAAGTATCCATGTCCCGTATGACCCAGCTATTAATCTGCCGCTTGCTTATCCAAAAAAGTCAGAAAGACTACCGCATAAAGACATGTGCATGGCTGTGTTCACCACAGTCTTACTCCTGATATCCAAGACTTGGAAAGCACCCTGGTGTCCAGCAAGGGATGATTGGAGAAGGAAGACGGGCTATAGCCACACAATGGTATACCACTCAGCCGGAACAAATGATGCAATCCAGCCATTTGTGACCACCAGAATGGCTGTGAGGGTTTTAGGGGAAGTGTAACAAGCCCCAGTGAGAAATTCAAATACCATAGAATCTCACTTACAAGGAGAAGAAAAAGCAAGCACTAACCAACAGGTGGCACTGAACATTTGTATGCGGGCTCCCAGAGGCAAAGAGGGGCGGTGACGGAGGGTGAAAGAGAAGATTAGGCACAAGTGTGTGGTGAGGGCCTGTGATTAGTCTTACACTGGTGAAGATGATGTAAGCTACACAGAAGTCTAAAGCAATGAGGATGTGAATCTGGAAGTTATAGTACGTTCTAATGCAGGGTCATGGCTATAAATTCACCTCAAATCAAAAATCCAAAAAGGGGTCCAGAATGATGTCATAAAGCTTTGGGGGCGGAAAGAGTTTACAGAAGGTGAACTTCCAAGGATGGAAAATCACCTCCAAATGCTACAGAAAGGCAGACCATTCCAAATAGGTGAAGAGGAATACTACGAAGAGAACATGATCAGTCCTAAACCCATGAACGAACGGAAAATGTTACCGTCCATGATGTTATTACTAATCACCTTCACGAATAATCCAAACAGGCCCACGTCTTCCCAAGTTCAGGCAAAAGGTTGGTCCAAAAGTACAATTCAGGGCCGGCCCTGTGGTGGAGCAGGTAAGTGCCCACATTCCGCTTGGGCGGCCCGGGCCTCACTGTTTCACATTACGAGTGCATATCACATTAGTAGTGTTAGGAAATATAGATTTCATGGTATGGTGCGGGCAGAGATCATAAATAAGCAGCAATTGTGAGGATACGTTATCAATACGCACAAGAAAAGGAACCATAAGAATATTACAATCTATGGAAGTATCTGGTACACTTCCCAAAGGCAGAAGGAAGGAAAACTTGTGACCTGCCAAGGTGGAATTGGCAGAGTGCCACGAGATGACACCATCATTGTGCATCAGAACATTCCCTGGGCAACTTCAACTTGTGAGGGAGTCCAGGACTTTTTCTGGGTAAGGTCTACCCATTTTGCCATCTACCCAAGATATAAGAGATAAAACCCAGGATAATCTTACAGGAGTGACACCAGTGTCTAGAGAGAATGTAGGAGCCCTTTCGAAGTTCAAGGAGAAAGATAGAAACTGACAACAATTGCAGAAAAAGGAAAACTATCCTACCTAGACAGGGTGAGGAGTCAGACTGGTCTGAGATGGCTGTGAAACTCTGTGTGCACGGAGGTTGTCAGGACAACTTCGAATTTTGAGGTCGCTTATGACATCACGGTGAACATGTCCCCCAGGGTGCCCGCATGGTTACAGTCTGAGGATTGGCCTAGGCTAGGCTATTAAAGGGACAGATACCCAGAAACAGGTTTGGCAAACAGAAAGCAGGCACAGAAACTAGAAGAGATAAAACAGAGTCTGATGCAAGGGATAAGAAAGGAACCCTAGGCCACAAGTGAGAATAGAGGGACAGGCACGGAGAGGAGAACATTGTCATCTATTCAAGTCTATGGGGAGGTCATGCTGATTCAAGCTTGCAACTTCATTGGAAACAAGTGGCCGGACTTGGCGTTCATCACACCTACAGTGCCCTCGTGCCTTAAGCATAATGCAAAGTCAAGAAAGATGTCTTGAGGACATTGAAGAGAAGAATCGATGCCTCCTTTCCAAGGCCCATAGCATTCTTTGCAGGTCAGTCTCTTTTTCCGAAGCTCTGGTGTCACGTGGGCCCACTGGGCACATGGTAATGTGTCCCAAGAGATGTCTTGGAAGCCTTGAAGGAATGGAGCCCTGTCACGCTTGGGGTATGTCTCTTTGTTTGGAAGTGCTCTACAAGGGTGCTGAAAAGCACCCTCTTCCACAGGGCTTCGTTCCTTCGTGAAGGCTGCCCTCCCAGGCTAGTGTGCTCTGTTTGCCTCCATCGAAATTCTCTCCCCCTACCTCTTGCCGTAGAAGGATTATTGATTATGTGTTTTGACACCATATGTAAGGAAGTTGCACGAAAATTAGAACTTTACAGTTGTGTTTCAAGAAAAATAAACAGGCCAGGGTAGAGGATGTAGGGCAAACAAATGGCACACCCTATAAAAATTAAGTAAGCCCGTATCTGGACGGAATCTAGGGGAACGTTCAAGGATCAGGGGTCAAGTTCGAAACTTCCCAAATCCGGAAAAGAGACAGAAAAATATCTTTCCTGGAGAGTGGAATTCATCCGATTTGTCTAAGTTGTCTTGGAAACATTGTGTCCGTGAAGGGGGTTGCCAGGACCACCTCGAATTTGGAGTTTCTGATCTCAGGATGTCAAACCAACCCACATGACCACGTGTTCTCAGTGCTTAGTTTGACCTAGGCTAGGATAGCCAAGAGTCCTACAAGTGACCGGTGCAAATTCAAGGACAACAACCAAGAGTCACGAAAGCACTCACACCTCACCCTAGAGAACATACAGCGATTAAAGAAATACAAACTAATCACTCGGAATGAAGGAGAACGGACTGATAAGCATGTCTAAGGGAGATAGCTGAGAAAGACCATGACGAGTATACTATGGAAAAGAAAAAGAGGACCCAGAAAATGGAAGGTGAACAGAAATCACACCTGAATTATCCACAATGAAAGATGATGTCCGTCTTTAGACAGACTCTGCTGGAACGTTTGAAAGTCAGAGAAATTCACAAGGCAAAAAACGGCAGCGAAGGTCAAGCATGGGCTAACTGGGAAGGGTGAGTTATGAGACTGCTCCAAGCAGGCTCTGAAACCTGTATCCAGGAAGCATGCTGGACCTCAGAGACACAATTATGACAAATCCTCTGACATCACAATGGACCCGAAAAACAACCTAGCCTCATCTACACAGTGCTAGAGTTGGGCTCACTAGTATATTTAACTCCCATTGCACTCAACTTCACGTTGCCACTGAACATGTAAGTGGCCGACCGGTGGTGCAGTGGTGAGGTCCGCACCTTCTGGGTCTGTGGCCCAGTATGGGCTGGGTGGAATCCTCGGTTTGGGCCTCCTCACCACTGCTTCAGTTGTTCTGGTGCAGGCGTCCGAGGTAGAGTAGAGGCAGATGGGAAGGGACGTTGGACAGGGCCAGACTTCCACAGCAAATACAGGAGCATTGCCAGCAGACGTGAGCACAGCAATGCACTTGTGCCAAAACAAAACCAATTAAAAGTTGCAAAGAATAGAAAAACTGAAGCTAAGGAAAAAAAAACCAAAAAAACAGGAGCTTGCCATTACGAAGAATAGGATCTCTGTGAATAACCTTAGCAAAACAGGTGAATTCTATGTTAATTCAAATACTAGCAAACCTTTGGGGAAAGAAACTCAAGAAGACACAAGAAAAAAAAAGATATCGAGGGATCTAGGAATGGAAGGATTAACACACTTGAAAGGTTCATACCGCAGTAAGGAATCTCTGGATTCCATGCAATCCCAGTCAAAGTTGCAGCAGTATTTGCCACAGAGAAGAAGAGAGAATCCTGAAGTTTCTAGCCAGCAACACGAGACCCTGACTAGGCAAAGGAATCCTCAGGAAAACGAACAAAGCAGCACGTGTCACAATTTCTGATTTCAACATAGAGGACGAAGCGCTAGGTACCGAAACGGCACAGTCTGGGCCCCAAAACAGGCATGAAGACCCATGCAAAACAATTGAGAGCCCAGAGCCCAACTCAAACTTACATGGACAGCCCATTTTGGACCAGGGAGCCAAGTGGAGACAGCGGAGAAAGGAGAGTCTCTACAATAAACGGTGCTGGGAAGCCTGCACAGCCACATGGAACACAACGACAGTACACCATGATGTTACACCTGGCACACACACCACCTGAAATGGATTAAAGCCTTGAATGGCAGACTTGAAACCGTGAACCTTGTAGGAGAAGACCTAGGCAGAGTGCTCTTTGCCATCTGTCTGAGCCGCCTATTTGGAAGAAGCATGTCTGACTGGGCAAGGGCAACAAAGGAAACAAGAAACAAACGGGACCACATCAAATGCACACACTTCTGCCCACTCAAGGAAACCATCAACTGAATACTAAGACACCACAACAATTGGGAGAGGATGTTTGCAAACCACACATCGGACAAGGGGTGAAAAGCCCAAAGATACAATCAACTCGCACGTCTCCACAAGAAAAAAAACAAGCCAATGAAAACCTGGTCAAAAGATGGAAGCAGAGATTTCTCCGAAGAAGACAGAAAGAGGGCCAGTAGGTGCATGAAAACTTGTTCACCATCATTAAGTCTCAGGAAAATGCAAATCCAAACTGCAAGGCCATGGCAGCTCACTGTGGTCAGCATGGCTAGAAGGAAGCAGACAGGAAATAACAAGTGTCAGAGAGGAGGTGCAGAGAAGGGAAGCCTCCTGCACTGCTGGTGGGAGTGTAACCCGGTGCAGCCACGATGCCAAAGGTGTGGAACTGCCTCAGAAATTTAAGTATCCATGTCCCGTATGACCCAGCTATTAATCTGCCGCTTGCTTATCCAAAAAAGTCAGAAAGACTACCGCATAAAGACATGTGCATGGCTGTGTTCACCACAGTCTTACTCCTGATATCCAAGACTTGGAAAGCACCCTGGTGTCCAGCAAGGGATGATTGGAGAAAGAAGACGGGCTATAGCCACACAATGGTATACCACTCAGCCGGAACAAATGATGCAATCCAGCCATTTGTGACCACCAGAATGGCTGTGAGGGTTTTAGGGGAAGTGTAACAAGCCCCAGTGAGAAATTCAAATACCATAGAATCTCACTTACAAGGAGAAGAAAAAGCAAGCACTAACCAACAGGTGGCACTGAACATTTGTATGCGGGCTCCCAGAGGCAAAGAGGGGCGGTGACGGAGGGTGAAAGAGAAGATTAGGCACAAGTGTGTGGTGAGGGCCTGTGATTAGTCTTACACTGGTGAAGATGATGTAAGCTACACAGAAGTCTAAAGCAATGAGGATGTGAATCTGGAAGTTATAGTACGTTCTAATGCAGGGTCATGGCTATAAATTCACCTCAAATCAAAAATCCAAAAAGGGGTCCAGAATGATGTCATAAAGCTTTGGGGGCGGAAAGAGTTTACAGAAGGTGAACTTCCAAGGATGGAAAATCACCTCCAAATGCTACAGAAAGGCAGACCATTCCAAATAGGTGAAGAGGAATACTACGAAGAGAACATGATCAGTCCTAAACCCATGAACGAACGGAAAATGTTACCGTCCATGATGTTATTACTAATCACCTTCACGAATAATCCAAACAGGCCCACGTCTTCCCAAGTTCAGGCAAAAGGTTGGTCCAAAAGTACAATTCAGGGCCGGCCCTGTGGTGGAGCAGGTAAGTGCCCACATTCCGCTTGGGCGGCCCGGGCCTCACTGTTTCACATTACGAGTGCATATCACATTAGTAGTGTTAGGAAATATAGATTTCATGGTATGGTGCGGGCAGAGATCATAAATAAGCAGCAATTGTGAGGATACGTTATCAATACGCACAAGAAAAGGAACCATAAGAATATTACAATCTATGGAAGTATCTGGTACACTTCCCAAAGGCAGAAGGAAGGAAAACTTGTGACCTGCCAAGGTGGAATTGGCAGAGTGCCACGAGATGACACCATCATTGTGCATCAGAACATTCCCTGGGCAACTTCAACTTGTGAGGGAGTCCAGGACTTTTTCTGGGTAAGGTCTACCCATTTTGCCATCTACCCAAGATATAAGAGATAAAACCCAGGATAATCTTACAGGAGTGACACCAGTGTCTAGAGAGAATGTAGGAGCCCTTTCGAAGTTCAAGGAGAAAGATAGAAACTGACAACAATTGCAGAAAAAGGAAAACTATCCTACCTAGACAGGGTGAGGAGTCAGACTGGTCTGAGATGGCTGTGAAACTCTGTGTGCACGGAGGTTGTCAGGACAACTTCGAATTTTGAGGTCGCTTATGACATCACGGTGAACATGTCCCCCAGGGTGCCCGCATGGTTACAGTCTGAGGATTGGCCTAGGCTAGGCTATTAAAGGGACAGATACCCAGAAACAGGTTTGGCAAACAGAAAGCAGGCACAGAAACTAGAAGAGATAAAACAGAGTCTGATGCAAGGGATAAGAAAGGAACCCTAGGCCACAAGTGAGAATAGAGGGACAGGCACGGAGAGGAGAACATTGTCATCTATTCAAGTCTATGGGGAGGTCATGCTGATTCAAGCTTGCAACTTCATTGGAAACAAGTGGCCGGACTTGGCGTTCATCACACCTACAGTGCCCTCGTGCCTTAAGCATAATGCAAAGTCAAGAAAGATGTCTTGAGGACATTGAAGAGAAGAATCGATGCCTCCTTTCCAAGGCCCATAGCATTCTTTGCAGGTCAGTCTCTTTTTCCGAAGCTCTGGTGTCACGTGGGCCCACTGGGCACATGGTAATGTGTCCCAAGAGATGTCTTGGAAGCCTTGAAGGAATGGAGCCCTGTCACGCTTGGGGTATGTCTCTTTGTTTGGAAGTGCTCTACAAGGGTGCTGAAAAGCACCCTCTTCCACAGGGCTTCGTTCCTTCGTGAAGGCTGCCCTCCCAGGCTAGTGTGCTCTGTTTGCCTCCATCGAAATTCTCTCCCCCTACCTCTTGCCGTAGAAGGATTATTGATTATGTGTTTTGACACCATATGTAAGGAAGTTGCACGAAAATTAGAACTTTACAGTTGTGTTTCAAGAAAAATAAACAGGCCAGGGTAGAGGATGTAGGGCAAACAAATGGCACACCCTATAAAAATTAAGTAAGCCCGTATCTGGACGGAATCTAGGGGAACGTTCAAGGATCAGGGGTCAAGTTCGAAACTTCCCAAATCCGGAAAAGAGACAGAAAAATATCTTTCCTGGAGAGTGGAATTCATCCGATTTGTCTAAGTTGTCTTGGAAACATTGTGTCCGTGAAGGGGGTTGCCAGGACCACCTCGAATTTGGAGTTTCTGATCTCAGGATGTCAAACCAACCCACATGACCACGTGTTCTCAGTGCTTAGTTTGACCTAGGCTAGGATAGCCAAGAGTCCTACAAGTGACCGGTGCAAATTCAAGGACAACAACCAAGAGTCACGAAAGCACTCACACCTCACCCTAGAGAACATACAGCGATTAAAGAAATACAAACTAATCACTCGGAATGAAGGAGAACGGACTGATAAGCATGTCTAAGGGAGATAGCTGAGAAAGACCATGACGAGTATACTATGGAAAAGAAAAAGAGGACCCAGAAAATGGAAGGTGAACAGAAATCACACCTGAATTATCCACAATGAAAGATGATGTCCGTCTTTAGACAGACTCTGCTGGAACGTTTGAAAGTCAGAGAAATTCACAAGGCAAAAAACGGCAGCGAAGGTCAAGCATGGGCTAACTGGGAAGGGTGAGTTATGAGACTGCTCCAAGCAGGCTCTGAAACCTGTATCCAGGAAGCATGCTGGACCTCAGAGACACAATTATGACAAATCCTCTGACATCACAATGGACCCGAAAAACAACCTAGCCTCATCTACACAGTGCTAGAGTTGGGCTCACTAGTATATTTAACTCCCATTGCACTCAACTTCACGTTGCCACTGAACATGTAAGTGGCCGACCGGTGGTGCAGTGGTGAGGTCCGCACCTTCTGGGTCTGTGGCCCAGTATGGGCTGGGTGGAATCCTCGGTTTGGGCCTCCTCACCACTGCTTCAGTTGTTCTGGTGCAGGCGTCCGAGGTAGAGTAGAGGCAGATGGGAAGGGACGTTGGACAGGGCCAGACTTCCACAGCAAATACAGGAGCATTGCCAGCAGACGTGAGCACAGCAATGCACTTGTGCCAAAACAAAACCAATTAAAAGTTGCAAAGAATAGAAAAACTGAAGCTAAGGAAAAAAAAACCAAAAAAACAGGAGCTTGCCATTACGAAGAATAGGATCTCTGTGAATAACCTTAGCAAAACAGGTGAATTCTATGTTAATTCAAATACTAGCAAACCTTTGGGGAAAGAAACTCAAGAAGACACAAGAAAAAAAAAGATATCGAGGGATCTAGGAATGGAAGGATTAACACACTTGAAAGGTTCATACCGCAGTAAGGAATCTCTGGATTCCATGCAATCCCAGTCAAAGTTGCAGCAGTATTTGCCACAGAGAAGAAGAGAGAATCCTGAAGTTTCTAGCCAGCAACACGAGACCCTGACTAGGCAAAGGAATCCTCAGGAAAACGAACAAAGCAGCACGTGTCACAATTTCTGATTTCAACATAGAGGACGAAGCGCTAGGTACCGAAACGGCACAGTCTGGGCCCCAAAACAGGCATGAAGACCCATGCAAAACAATTGAGAGCCCAGAGCCCAACTCAAACTTACATGGACAGCCCATTTTGGACCAGGGAGCCAAGTGGAGACAGCGGAGAAAGGAGAGTCTCTACAATAAACGGTGCTGGGAAGCCTGCACAGCCACATGGAACACAACGACAGTATACCATGATGTTACACCTGGCACACACACCACCTGAAATGGATTAAAGCCTTGAATGGCAGACTTGAAACCGTGAACCTTGTAGGAGAAGACCTAGGCAGAGTGCTCTTTGCCATCTGTCTGAGCCGCCTATTTGGAAGAAGCATGTCTGACTGGGCAAGGGCAACAAAGGAAACAAGAAACAAACGGGACCACATCAAATGCACACACTTCTGCCCACTCAAGGAAACCATCAACTGAATACTAAGACACCACAACAATTGGGAGAGGATGTTTGCAAACCACACATCGGACAAGGGGTGAAAAGCCCAAAGATACAATCAACTCGCACGTCTCCACAAGAAAAAAAACAAGCCAATGAAAACCTGGTCAAAAGATGGAAGCAGAGATTTCTCCGAAGAAGACAGAAAGAGGGCCAGTAGGTGCATGAAAACTTGTTCACCATCATTAAGTCTCAGGAAAATGCAAATCCAAACTGCAAGGCCATGGCAGCTCACTGTGGTCAGCATGGCTAGAAGGAAGCAGACAGGAAATAACAAGTGTCAGAGAGGAGGTGCAGAGAAGGGAAGCCTCCTGCACTGCTGGTGGGAGTGTAACCCGGTGCAGCCACGATGCCAAAGGTGTGGAACTGCCTCAGAAATTTAAGTATCCATGTCCCGTATGACCCAGCTATTAATCTGCCGCTTGCTTATCCAAAAAAGTCAGAAAGACTACCGCATAAAGACATGTGCATGGCTGTGTTCACCACAGTCTTACTCCTGATATCCAAGACTTGGAAAGCACCCTGGTGTCCAGCAAGGGATGATTGGAGAAAGAAGACGGGCTATAGCCACACAATGGTATACCACTCAGCCGGAACAAATGATGCAATCCAGCCATTTGTGACCACCAGAATGGCTGTGAGGGTTTTAGGGGAAGTGTAACAAGCCCCAGTGAGAAATTCAAATACCATAGAATCTCACTTACAAGGAGAAGAAAAAGCAAGCACTAACCAACAGGTGGCACTGAACATTTGTATGCGGGCTCCCAGAGGCAAAGAGGGGCGGTGACGGAGGGTGAAAGAGAAGATTAGGCACAAGTGTGTGGTGAGGGCCTGTGATTAGTCTTACACTGGTGAAGATGATGTAAGCTACACAGAAGTCTAAAGCAATGAGGATGTGAATCTGGAAGTTATAGTACGTTCTAATGCAGGGTCATGGCTATAAATTCACCTCAAATCAAAAATCCAAAAAGGGGTCCAGAATGATGTCATAAAGCTTTGGGGGCGGAAAGAGTTTACAGAAGGTGAACTTCCAAGGATGGAAAATCACCTCCAAATGCTACAGAAAGGCAGACCATTCCAAATAGGTGAAGAGGAATACTACGAAGAGAACATGATCAGTCCTAAACCCATGAACGAACGGAAAATGTTACCGTCCATGATGTTATTACTAATCACCTTCACGAATAATCCAAACAGGCCCACGTCTTCCCAAGTTCAGGCAAAAGGTTGGTCCAAAAGTACAATTCAGGGCCGGCCCTGTGGTGGAGCAGGTAAGTGCCCACATTCCGCTTGGGCGGCCCGGGCCTCACTGTTTCACATTACGAGTGCATATCACATTAGTAGTGTTAGGAAATATAGATTTCATGGTATGGTGCGGGCAGAGATCATAAATAAGCAGCAATTGTGAGGATACGTTATCAATACGCACAAGAAAAGGAACCATAAGAATATTACAATCTATGGAAGTATCTGGTACACTTCCCAAAGGCAGAAGGAAGGAAAACTTGTGACCTGCCAAGGTGGAATTGGCAGAGTGCCACGAGATGACACCATCATTGTGCATCAGAACATTCCCTGGGCAACTTCAACTTGTGAGGGAGTCCAGGACTTTTTCTGGGTAAGGTCTACCCATTTTGCCATCTAACCAAGATATAAGAGATAAAACCCAGGATAATCTTACAGGAGTGACACCAGTGTCTAGAGAGAATGTAGGAGCCCTTTCGAAGTTCAAGGAGAAAGATAGAAACTGACAACAATTGCAGAAAAAGGAAAACTATCCTACCTAGACAGGGTGAGGAGTCAGACTGGTCTGAGATGGCTGTGAAACTCTGTGTGCACGGAGGTTGTCAGGACAACTTCGAATTTTGAGGTCGCTTATGACATCACGGTGAACATGTCCCCCAGGGTGCCCGCATGGTTACAGTCTGAGGATTGGCCTAGGCTAGGCTATTAAAGGGACAGATACCCAGAAACAGGTTTGGCAAACAGAAAGCAGGCACAGAAACTAGAAGAGATAAAACAGAGTCTGATGCAAGGGATAAGAAAGGAACCCTAGGCCACAAGTGAGAATAGAGGGACAGGCACGGAGAGGAGAACATTGTCATCTATTCAAGTCTATGGGGAGGTCATGCTGATTCAAGCTTGCAACTTCATTGGAAACAAGTGGCCGGACTTGGCGTTCATCACACCTACAGTGCCCTCGTGCCTTAAGCATAATGCAAAGTCAAGAAAGATGTCTTGAGGACATTGAAGAGAAGAATCGATGCCTCCTTTCCAAGGCCCATAGCATTCTTTGCAGGTCAGTCTCTTTTTCCGAAGCTCTGGTGTCACGTGGGCCCACTGGGCACATGGTAATGTGTCCCAAGAGATGTCTTGGAAGCCTTGAAGGAATGGAGCCCTGTCACGCTTGGGGTATGTCTCTTTGTTTGGAAGTGCTCTACAAGGGTGCTGAAAAGCACCCTCTTCCACAGGGCTTCGTTCCTTCGTGAAGGCTGCCCTCCCAGGCTAGTGTGCTCTGTTTGCCTCCATCGAAATTCTCTCCCCCTACCTCTTGCCGTAGAAGGATTATTGATTATGTGTTTTGACACCATATGTAAGGAAGTTGCACGAAAATTAGAACTTTACAGTTGTGTTTCAAGAAAAATAAACAGGCCAGGGTAGAGGATGTAGGGCAAACAAATGGCACACCCTATAAAAATTAAGTAAGCCCGTATCTGGACGGAATCTAGGGGAACGTTCAAGGATCAGGGGTCAAGTTCGAAACTTCCCAAATCCGGAAAAGAGACAGAAAAATATCTTTCCTGGAGAGTGGAATTCATCCGATTTGTCTAAGTTGTCTTGGAAACATTGTGTCCGTGAAGGGGGTTGCCAGGACCACCTCGAATTTGGAGTTTCTGATCTCAGGATGTCAAACCAACCCACATGACCACGTGTTCTCAGTGCTTAGTTTGACCTAGGCTAGGATAGCCAAGAGTCCTACAAGTGACCGGTGCAAATTCAAGGACAACAACCAAGAGTCACGAAAGCACTCACACCTCACCCTAGAGAACATACAGCGATTAAAGAAATACAAACTAATCACTCGGAATGAAGGAGAACGGACTGATAAGCATGTCTAAGGGAGATAGCTGAGAAAGACCATGACGAGTATACTATGGAAAAGAAAAAGAGGACCCAGAAAATGGAAGGTGAACAGAAATCACACCTGAATTATCCACAATGAAAGATGATGTCCGTCTTTAGACAGACTCTGCTGGAACGTTTGAAAGTCAGAGAAATTCACAAGGCAAAAAACGGCAGCGAAGGTCAAGCATGGGCTAACTGGGAAGGGTGAATTATGAGACTGCTCCAAGCAGGCTCTGAAACCTGTATCCAGGAAGCATGCTGGACCTCAGAGACACAATTATGACAAATCCTCTGACATCACAATGGACCCGAAAAACAACCTAGCCTCATCTACACAGTGCTAGAGTTGGGCTCACTAGTATATTTAACTCCCATTGCACTCAACTTCACGTTGCCACTGAACATGTAAGTGGCCGACCGGTGGTGCAGTGGTGAGGTCCGCACCTTCTGGGTCTGTGGCCCAGTATGGGCTGGGTGGAATCCTCGGTTTGGGCCTCCTCACCACTGCTTCAGTTGTTCTGGTGCAGGCGTCCGAGGTAGAGTAGAGGCAGATGGGAAGGGACGTTGGACAGGGCCAGACTTCCACAGCAAATACAGGAGCATTGCCAGCAGACGTGAGCACAGCAATGCACTTGTGCCAAAACAAAACCAATTAAAAGTTGCAAAGAATAGAAAAACTGAAGCTAAGGAAAAAAAAACCAAAAAAACAGGAGCTTGCCATTACGAAGAATAGGATCTCTGTGAATAACCTTAGCAAAACAGGTGAATTCTATGTTAATTCAAATACTAGCAAACCTTTGGGGAAAGAAACTCAAGAAGACACAAGAAAAAAAAAGATATCGAGGGATCTAGGAATGGAAGGATTAACACACTTGAAAGGTTCATACCGCAGTAAGGAATCTCTGGATTCCATGCAATCCCAGTCAAAGTTGCAGCAGTATTTGCCACAGAGAAGAAGAGAGAATCCTGAAGTTTCTAGCCAGCAACACGAGACCCTGACTAGGCAAAGGAATCCTCAGGAAAACGAACAAAGCAGCACGTGTCACAATTTCTGATTTCAACATAGAGGACGAAGCGCTAGGTACCGAAACGGCACAGTCTGGGCCCCAAAACAGGCATGAAGACCCATGCAAAACAATTGAGAGCCCAGAGCCCAACTCAAACTTACATGGACAGCCCATTTTGGACCAGGGAGCCAAGTGGAGACAGCGGAGAAAGGAGAGTCTCTACAATAAACGGTGCTGGGAAGCCTGCACAGCCACATGGAACACAACGAGAGTACACCATGATGTTACACCTGGCACACACACCACCTGAAATGGATTAAAGCCTTGAATGGCAGACTTGAAACCGTGAACCTTGTAGGAGAAGACCTAGGCAGAGTGCTCTTTGCCATCTGTCTGAGCCGCCTATTTGGAAGAAGCATGTCTGACTGGGCAAGGGCAACAAAGGAAACAAGAAACAAACGGGACCACATCAAATGCACACACTTCTGCCCACTCAAGGAAACCATCAACTGAATACTAAGACACCACAACAATTGGGAGAGGATGTTTGCAAACCACACATCGGACAAGGGGTGAAAAGCCCAAAGATACAATCAACTCGCACGTCTCCACAAGAAAAAAAACAAGCCAATGAAAACCTGGTCAAAAGATGGAAGCAGAGATTTCTCCGAAGAAGACAGAAAGAGGGCCAGTAGGTGCATGAAAACTTGTTCACCATCATTAAGTCTCAGGAAAATGCAAATCCAAACTGCAAGGCCATGGCAGCTCACTGTGGTCAGCATGGCTAGAAGGAAGCAGACAGGAAATAACAAGTGTCAGAGAGGAGGTGCAGAGAAGGGAAGCCTCCTGCACTGCTGGTGGGAGTGTAACCCGGTGCAGCCACGATGCCAAAGGTGTGGAACTGCCTCAGAAATTTAAGTATCCATGTCCCGTATGACCCAGCTATTAATCTGCCGCTTGCTTATCCAAAAAAGTCAGAAAGACTACCGCATAAAGACATGTGCATGGCTGTGTTCACCACAGTCTTACTCCTGATATCCAAGACTTGGAAAGCACCCTGGTGTCCAGCAAGGGATGATTGGAGAAGGAAGACGGGCTATAGCCACACAATGGTATACCACTCAGCCGGAACAAATGATGCAATCCAGCCATTTGTGACCACCAGAATGGCTGTGAGGGTTTTAGGGGAAGTGTAACAAGCCCCAGTGAGAAATTCAAATACCATAGAATCTCACTTACAAGGAGAAGAAAAAGCAAGCACTAACCAACAGGTGGCACTGAACATTTGTATGCGGGCTCCCAGAGGCAAAGAGGGGCGGTGACGGAGGGTGAAAGAGAAGATTAGGCACAAGTGTGTGGTGAGGGCCTGTGATTAGTCTTACACTGGTGAAGATGATGTAAGCTACACAGAAGTCTAAAGCAATGAGGATGTGAATCTGGAAGTTATAGTACGTTCTAATGCAGGGTCATGGCTATAAATTCACCTCAAATCAAAAATCCAAAAAGGGGTCCAGAATGATGTCATAAAGCTTTGGGGGCGGAAAGAGTTTACAGAAGGTGAACTTCCAAGGATGGAAAATCACCTCCAAATGCTACAGAAAGGCAGACCATTCCAAATAGGTGAAGAGGAATACTACGAAGAGAACATGATCAGTCCTAAACCCATGAACGAACGGAAAATGTTACCGTCCATGATGTTATTACTAATCACCTTCACGAATAATCCAAACAGGCCCACGTCTTCCCAAGTTCAGGCAAAAGGTTGGTCCAAAAGTACAATTCAGGGCCGGCCCTGTGGTGGAGCAGGTAAGTGCCCACATTCCGCTTGGGCGGCCCGGGCCTCACTGTTTCACATTACGAGTGCATATCACATTAGTAGTGTTAGGAAATATAGATTTCATGGTATGGTGCGGGCAGAGATCATAAATAAGCAGCAATTGTGAGGATACGTTATCAATACGCACAAGAAAAGGAACCATAAGAATATTACAATCTATGGAAGTATCTGGTACACTTCCCAAAGGCAGAAGGAAGGAAAACTTGTGACCTGCCAAGGTGGAATTGGCAGAGTGCCACGAGATGACACCATCATTGTGCATCAGAACATTCCCTGGGCAACTTCAACTTGTGAGGGAGTCCAGGACTTTTTCTGGGTAAGGTCTACCCATTTTGCCATCTACCCAAGATATAAGAGATAAAACCCAGGATAATCTTACAGGAGTGACACCAGTGTCTAGAGAGAATGTAGGAGCCCTTTCGAAGTTCAAGGAGAAAGATAGAAACTGACAACAATTGCAGAAAAAGGAAAACTATCCTACCTAGACAGGGTGAGGAGTCAGACTGGTCTGAGATGGCTGTGAAACTCTGTGTGCACGGAGGTTGTCAGGACAACTTCGAATTTTGAGGTCGCTTATGACATCACGGTGAACATGTCCCCCAGGGTGGCCGCATGGTTACAGTCTGAGGATTGGCCTAGGCTAGGCTATTAAAGGGACAGATACCCAGAAACAGGTTTGGCAAACAGAAAGCAGGCACAGAAACTAGAAGAGATAAAACAGAGTCTGATGCAAGGGATAAGAAAGGAACCCTAGGCCACAAGTGAGAATAGAGGGACAGGCACGGAGAGGAGAACATTGTCATCTATTCAAGTCTATGGGGAGGTCATGCTGATTCAAGCTTGCAACTTCATTGGAAACAAGTGGCCGGACTTGGCGTTCATCACACCTACAGTGCCCTCGTGCCTTAAGCATAATGCAAAGTCAAGAAAGATGTCTTGAGGACATTGAAGAGAAGAATCGATGCCTCCTTTCCAAGGCCCATAGCATTCTTTGAAGGTCAGTCTCTTTTTCCGAAGCTCTGGTGTCACGTGGGCCCACTGGGCACATGGTAATGTGTCCCAAGAGATGTCTTGGAAGCCTTGAAGGAATGGAGCCCTGTCACGCTTGGGGTATGTCTCTTTGTTTGGAAGTGCTCTACAAGGGTGCTGAAAAGCACCCTCTTCCACAGGGCTTCGTTCCTTCGTGAAGGCTGCCCTCCCAGGCTAGTGTGCTCTGTTTGCCTCCATCGAAATTCTCTCCCCCTACCTCTTGCCGTAGAAGGATTATTGATTATGTGTTTTGACACCATATGTAAGGAAGTTGCACGAAAATTAGAACTTTACAGTTGTGTTTCAAGAAAAATAAACAGGCCAGGGTAGAGGATGTAGGGCAAACAAATGGCACACCCTATAAAAATTAAGTAAGCCCGTATCTGGACGGAATCTAGGGGAACGTTCAAGGATCAGGGGTCAAGTTCGAAACTTCCCAAATCCGGAAAAGAGACAGAAAAATATCTTTCCTGGAGAGTGGAATTCATCCGATTTGTCTAAGTTGTCTTGGAAACATTGTGTCCGTGAAGGGGGTTGCCAGGACCACCTCGAATTTGGAGTTTCTGATCTCAGGATGTCAAACCAACCCACATGACCACGTGTTCTCAGTGCTTAGTTTGACCTAGGCTAGGGTAGCCAAGAGTCCTACAAGTGACCGGTGCAAATTCAAGGACAACAACCAAGAGTCACGAAAGCACTCACACCTCACCCTAGAGAACATACAGCGATTAAAGAAATACAAACTAATCCCTCAGAATGAAGGAGAACGGACTGATAAGCATGTCTAAGGGAGATAGCTGAGAAAGACCATGACGAGTATACTATGGAAAAGAAAAAGAGGACCCAGAAAATGGAAGGTGAACAGAAATCACACCTGAATTATCCACAATGAAAGATGATGTCCGTCTTTAGACAGACTCTGCTGGAACGTTTGAAAGTCAGAGAAATTCACAAGGCAAAAAACGGCAGCGAAGGTCAAGCATGGGCTAACTGGGAAGGGTGAGTTATGAGACTGCTCCAAGCAGGCTCTGAAACCTGTATCCAGGAAGCATGCTGGACCTCAGAGACACAATTATGACAAATCCTCTGACATCACAATGGACCCGAAAAACAACCTAGCCTCATCTACACAGTGCTAGAGTTGGGCTCACTAGTATATTTAACTCCCATTGCACTCAACTGCACGTTGCCACTGAACATGTAAGTGGCCGGCCGGTGGTGCAGTGGTGAGGTCCGCACCTTCTGGGTCTGTGGCCCAGTATGGGCTGGGTGGAATCCTCGGTTTGGGCCTCCTCACCACTGCTTCAGTTGTTCTGGTGCAGGCGTCCGAGGTAGAGTAGAGGCAGATGGGAAGGGACGTTGGACAGGGCCAGACTTCCACAGCAAATACAGGAGCATTGCCAGCAGATGTGAGCACAGCAATGCACTTGTGCCAAAACAAAACCAATTAAAAGTTGCAAAGAATAGAAAAACTGAAGCTAAGGAAAAAAAAAACAAAAAAACAGGAGCTTGCCATTACGAAGAATAGGATCTCTGTGAATAACCTTAGCAAAACAGGTGAATTCTATGTTAATTCAAAAACTAGCAAACCTTTGGGGAAAGAAACTCAAGAAGACACAAGAAAAAAAAAGATATCGAGGGATCTAGGAATGGAAGGATTAACACACTTGAAAGGTTCATACCGCAGTAAGGAATCTCTGGATTCCATGCAATCCCAGTCAAAGTTGCAGCAGTATTTGCCACAGAGAAGAAGAGAGAATCCTGAAGTTTCTAGCCAGCAACACGAGACCCTGACTAGGCAAAGGAATCCTCAGGAAAACGAACAAAGCAGCACGTGTCACAATTTCTGATTTCAACATAGAGGACGAAGCGCTAGGTACCGAAACGGCACAGTCTGGGCCCCAAAACAGGCATGAAGACCCATGCAAAACAATTGAGAGCCCAGAGCCCAACTCAAACTTACATGGACAGCCCATTTTGGACCAGGGAGCCAAGTGGAGACAGCGGAGAAAGGAGAGTCTCTACAATAAACGGTGCTGGGAAGCCTGCACAGCCACATGGAACACAACGAGAGTACACCATGATGTTACACCTGGCACACACACCACCTGAAATGGATTAAAGCCTTGAATGGCAGACTTGAAACCGTGAGCCTTGTAGGAGAAGACCTAGGCAGAGTGCTCTTTGCCATCTGTCTGAGCCGCCTATTTGGAAGAAGCATGTCTGACTGGGCAAGGGCAACAAAGGAAACAAGAAACAAACGGGACCACATCAAATGCACACACTTCTGCCCACTCAAGGAAACCATCAACTGAATACTAAGACACCACAACAATTGGGAGAGGATGTTTGCAAACCACACATCGGACAAGGGGTGAAAAGCCCAAAGATACAATCAACTCGCACGTCTCCACAAGAAAAAAAACAAGCCAATGAAAACCTGGTCAAAAGATGGAAGCAGAGATTTCTCCGAAGAAGACAGAAAGAGGGCCAGTAGGTGCATGAAAACTTGTTCACCATCATGAAGCCTCAGGAAAATGCAAATCCAAACTGCAAGGCCATGGCAGCTCACTGTGGTCAGCATGGCTAGAAGGAAGCAGACAGGAAATAACAAGTGTCAGAGAGGAGGTGCAGAGAAGGGAAGCCTCCTGCACTGCTGGTGGGAGTGTAACCCGGTGCAGCCACGATGCCAAAGGTGTGGAACTGCCTCAGAAATTTAAGTATCCATGTCCCGTATGACCCAGCTATTAATCTGCCGCTTGCTTATCCAAAAGAGTCAGAAAGACTACCGCATAAAGACATGTGCATGGCTGTGTTCACCACAGTCTTACTCCTGATATCCAAGACTTGGAAAGCACCCTGGTGTCCAGCAAGGGATGATTGGAGAAGGAAGATGGGCTATAGCCACACAATGGTATACCACTCAGCCGGAACAAATGATGCAATCCAGCCATTTGTGACCACCAGAATGGCTGTGAGGGTTTTAGGGGAAGTGTAACAAGCCCCAGTGAGAAATTCAAATACCATAGAATCTCACTTACAAGGAGAAGAAAAAGCAAGCACTAACCAACAGGTGGCACTGAACATTTGTATGCGGGCTCCCAGAGGCAAAGAGGGGCGGTGACGGAGGGTGAAAGAGAAGATTAGGCACAAGTGTGTGGTGAGGGCCTGTGATTAGTCTTACACTGGTGAAGATGATGTAAGCTACACAGAAGTCTAAAGCAATGAGGATGTGAATCTGGAAGTTATAGTACGTTCTAATGCAGGGTCATGGCTATAAATTCACCTCAAATCAAAAATCCAAAAAGGGGTCCAGAATGATGTCATAAAGCTTTGGGGGCGGAAAGAGTTTACGGAAGGTGAACTTCCAAGGATGGAAAATCACCTCCAAATGCTTACAGATGCTACAGAAAGGCAGACCATTCCAAATAGGTGAAGAGGAATACTACGAAGAGAACATGATCAGTCCTAAACCCATGAACGAACGGAAAATGTTACCGTCCATGATGTTATTACTAATCACCTTCACGAATAATCCAAACAGGCCCATGTCTTCCCAAGTTCAGGCAAAAGGTTGGTCCAAAAGTACAATTCAGGGCCGGCCCTGTGGTGGAGCAGGTAAGTGCCCACATTCCGCTTGGGCGGCCCGGGCCTCACTGTTTCACATTACGAGTGCATATCACATTAGTAGTGTTAGGAAATATAGATTTCATGGTATGGTGCGGGCAGAGATCATAAATAAGCAGCAATTGTGAGGATACGTTATCAATACGCACAAGAAAAGGAACCATAAGAATATTACAATCTATGGAAGTATCTGGTACACTTCCCAAAGGCAGAAGGAAGGAAAACTTGTGACCTGCCAAGGTGGAATTGGCAGAGTGCCACGAGATGACACCATCATTGTGCATCAGAACATTCCCTGGGCAACTTCAACTTGTGAGGGAGTCCAGGACTTTTTCTGGGTAAGGTCCACCCATTTTGCCATCTACCCAAGATATAAGAGATAAAACCCAGGATAATCTTACAGGAGTGAAACCAGTGTCTAGAGAGAATGTAGGAGCCCTTTCGGAGTTCAAGGAGAAAGATAGAAACTGACAACAATTGCAGAAAAAGGAAAACTATCCTACCTAGACAGGGTGAGGAGTCAGACTGGTCTGAGATGGCTGTGAAACTCTGTGTGCACGGAGGTTGTCAGGACAACTTCGAATTTTGAGGTCGCTTATGACATCACGGTGAACATGTCCCCCAGGTTGGCCGCATGGTTACAGTCTGAGGATTGGCCTAGGCTAGGCTATTAAAGGGACAGATACCCAGAAACAGGTTTGGCAAACAGAAAGCAGGCACAGAAACTAGAAGAGATAAAACAGAGTCTGATGCAAGGGATAAGAAAGGAACCCTAGGCCACAAGTGAGAATAGAGGGACAGGCACGGAGAGGAGAACATTGTCATCTATTCAAGTCTATGGGGAGGTCATGCTGATTCAAGCTTGCAACTTCATTGGAAACAAGTGGCCGGACTTGGCGTTCATCACACCTACAGTGCCCTCGTGCCTTAAGCATAATGCAAAGTCAAGAAAGATGTCTTGAGGACATTGAAGAGAAGAATCGATGCCTCCTTTCCAAGGCCCATAGCATTCTTTGCAGGTCAGTCTCTTTTTCCGAAGCTCTGGTGTCACGTGGGCCCACTGGGCACATGGTAATGTGTCCCAAGAGATGTCTTGGAAGCCTTGAAGGAATGGAGCCCTGTCACGCTTGGGGTATGTCTCTTTGTTTGGAAGTGCTCTACAAGGGTGCTGAAAAGCACCCTCTTCCACAGGGCTTCGTTCCTTCGTGAAGGCTGCCCTCCCAGGCTAGTGTGCTCTGTTTGCCTCCATCGAAATTCTCTCCCCCTACCTCTTGCCGTAGAAGGATTATTGATTATGTGTTTTGACACCATATGTAAGGAAGTTGCACGAAAATTAGAACTTTACAGTTGTGTTTCAAGAAAAATAAACAGGCCAGGGTAGAGGATGTAGGGCAAACAAATGGCACACCCTATAAAAATTAAGTAAGCCCGTATCTGGACGGAATCTAGGGGAACGTTCAAGGATCAGGGGTCAAGTTCGAAACTTCCCAAATCCGGAAAAGAGACAGAAAAATATCTTTCCTGGAGAGTGGAATTCATCCGATTTGTCTAAGTTGTCTTGGAAACATTGTGTCCGTGAAGGGGGTTGCCAGGACCACCTCGAATTTGGAGTTTCTGATCTCAGGATGTCAAACCAACCCACATGACCACGTGTTCTCAGTGCTTAGTTTGACCTAGGCTAGGGTAGCCAAGAGTCCTACAAGTGACCGGTGCAAATTCAAGGACAACAACCAAGAGTCACGAAAGCACTCACACCTCACCCTAGAGAACATACAGCGATTAACGAAATACAAACTAATCCCTTGGAATGAAGGAGAACGGACTGATAAGCATGTCTAAGGGAGATAGCTGAGAAAGACCATGACGAGTATACTATGGAAAAGAAAAAGAGGACCCAGAAAATGGAAGGTGAACAGAAATCACACCTGAATTATCCACAATGAAAGATGATGTCCGTCTTTAGACAGACTCTGCTGGAACGTTTGAAAGTCAGAGAAATTCACAAGGCAAAAAACGGCAGCGAAGGTCAAGCATGGGCTAACTGGGAAGGGTGAGTTATGAGACTGCTCCAAGCAGGCTCTGAAACCTGTATCCAGGAAGCATGCTGGACCTCAGAGACACAATTATGACAAATCCTCTGACATCACAATGGACCCGAAAAACAACCTAGCCTCATCTACACAGTGCTAGAGTTGGGCTCACTAGTATATTTAACTCCCATTGCACTCAACTGCACGTTGCCACTGAACATGTAAGTGGCCGGCCGGTGGTGCAGTGGTGAGGTCCGCACCTTCTGGGTCTGTGGCCCAGTATGGGCTGGGTGGAATCCTCGGTTTGGGCCTCCTCACCACTGCTTCAGTTGTTCTGGTGCAGGCGTCCGAGGTAGAGTAGAGGCAGATGGGAAGGGACGTTGGACAGGGCCAGACTTCCACAGCAAATACAGGAGCATTGCCAGCAGATGTGAGCACAGCAATGCACTTGTGCCAAAACAAAACCAATTAAAAGTTGCAAAGAATAGAAAAACTGAAGCTAAGGAAAAAAAAAACAAAAAAACAGGAGCTTGCCATTACGAAGAATAGGATCTCTGTGAATAACCTTAGCAAAACAGGTGAATTCTATGTTAATTCAAAAACTAGCAAACCTTTGGGGAAAGAAACTCAAGAAGACACAAGAAAAAAAAAGATATCGAGGGATCTAGGAATGGAAGGATTAACACACTTGAAAGGTTCATACCGCAGTAAGGAATCTCTGGATTCCATGCAATCCCAGTCAAAGTTGCAGCAGTATTTGCCACAGAGAAGAAGAGAGAATCCTAAAGTTTCTAGCCAGCAACACGAGACCCTGACTAGGCAAAGGAATCCTCAGGAAAACGAACAAAGCAGCACGTGTCACAATTTCTGATTTCAACATAGAGGACGAAGCGCTAGGTACCGAAACGGCACAGTCTGGGCCCCAAAACAGGCATGAAGACCCATGCAAAACAATTGAGAGCCCAGAGCCCAACTCAAACTTACATGGACAGCCCATTTTGGACCAGGGAGCCAAGTGGAGACAGCGGAGAAAGGAGAGTCTGTACAATAAACGGTGCTGGGAAGCCTGCACAGCCACATGGAACACAACGAGAGTACACCATGATGTTACACCTGGCACACACACCACCTGAAATGGATTAAAGCCTTGAATGGCAGACTTGAAACCGTGAACCTTGTAGGAGAAGACCTAGGCAGAGTGCTCTTTGCCATCTGTCTGAGCCGCCTATTTGGAAGAAGCATGTCTGACTGGGCAAGGGCAACAAAGGAAACAAGAAACAAACGGGACCACATCAAATGCACACACTTCTGCCCACTCAAGGAAACCATCAACTGAATACTAAGACACCACAACAATTGGGAGAGGATGTTTGCAAACCACACATCGGACAAGGGGTGAAAAGCCCAAAGATACAATCAACTCGCACGTCTCCACAAGAAAAAAAACAAGCCAATGAAAACCTGGTCAAAAGATGGAAGCAGAGATTTCTCCGAAGAAGACAGAAAGAGGGCCAGTAGGTGCATGAAAACTTGTTCACCATCATTAAGTCTCAGGAAAATGCAAATCCAAACTGCAAGGCCATGGCAGCTCACTGTGGTCAGCATGGCTAGAAGGAAGCAGACAGGAAATAACAAGTGTCAGAGAGGAGGTGCAGAGAAGGGAAGCCTCCTGCACTGCTGGTGGGAGTGTAACCCGGTGCAGCCACGATGCCAAAGGTGTGGAACTGCCTCAGAAATTTAACTATCCATGTCCCGTATGACCCAGCTATTAATCTGCCGCTTGCTTATCCAAAAAAGTCAGAAAGACTACCGCATAAAGACATGTGCATGGCTGTGTTCACCACAGTCTTACTCCTGATATCCAAGACTTGGAAAGCACCCTGGTGTCCAGCAAGGGATGATTGGAGAAGGAAGATGGGCTATAGCCACACAATGGTATACCACTCAGCCGGAACAAATGATGCAATCCAGCCATTTGTGACCACCAGAATGGCTGTGAGGGTTTTAGGGGAAGTGTAACAAGCCCCAGTGAGAAATTCAAATACCATAGAATCTCACTTACAAGGAGAAGAAAAAGCAAGCACTAACCAACAGGTGGCACTGAACATTTGTATGCGGGCTCCCAGAGGCAAAGAGGGGCGGTGAGGGAGGGTGAAAGAGAAGATTAGGCACAAGTGTGTGGTGAGGGCCTGTGATTAGTCTTACACTGGTGAAGATGATGTAAGCTACACAGAAGTCTAAAGCAATGAGGATGTGAATCTGGAAGTTATAGTACGTTCTAATGCAGGGTCATGGCTATAAGTTCACCTCAAATCAAAAATCCAAAAAGGGGTCCAGAATGATGTCATAAAGCTTTGGGGGCGGAAAGAGTTTACGGAAGGTGAACTTCCAAGGATGGAAAATCACCTCCAAATGCTTACAGATGCTACAGAAAGGCAGACCATTCCAAATAGGTGAAGAGGAATACTACGAAGAGAACATGATCAGTCCTAAACCCATGAACGAACGGAAAATGTTACCGTCCATGATGTTATTACTAATCACCTTCACGAATAATCCAAACAGGCCCACGTCTTCCCAAGTTCAGGCAAAAGGTTGGTCCAAAAGTACAATTCAGGGCCGGCCCTGTGGTGGAGCAGGTAAGTGCCCACATTCCGCTTGGGCGGCCCGGGCCTCACTGTTTCACATTACGAGTGCATATCACATTAGTAGTGTTAGGAAATATAGATTTCATGGTATGGTGCGGGCAGAGATCATAAATAAGCAGCAATTGTGAGGATACGTTATCAATACGCACAAGAAAAGGAACCATAAGAATATTACAATCTATGGAAGTATCTGGTACACTTCCCAAAGGCAGAAGGAAGGAAAACTTGTGACCTGCCAAGGTGGAATTGGCAGAGTGCCACGAGATGACGCCATCATTGTGCATCAGAACATTCCCTGGGCAACTTCAACTTGTGAGGGAGTCCAGGACTTTTTCTGGGTAAGGTCCACCCATTTTGCCATCTACCCAAGATATAAGAGATAAAACCCAGGATAATCTTACAGGAGTGAAACCAGTGTCTAGAGAGAATGTAGGAGCCCTTTCGAAGTTCAAGGAGAAAGATAGAAACTGACAACAATTGCAGAAAAAGGAAAACTATCCTACCTAGACAGGGTGAGGAGTCAGACTGGTCTGAGATGGCTGTGAAACTCTGTGTGCACGGAGGTTGTCAGGACAACTTCGAATTTTGAGGTCGCTTATGACATCACGGTGAACATGTCCCCCAGGGTGGCCGCATGGTTACAGTCTGAGGATTGGCCTAGGCTAGGCTATTAAAGGGACAGATACCCAGAAACAGGTTTGGCAAACAGAAAGCAGGCACAGAAACTAGAAGAGATAAAACAGAGTCTGATGCAAGGGATAAGAAAGGAACCCTAGGCCACAAGTGAGAATAGAGGGACAGGCACGGAGAGGAGAACATTGTCATCTATTCAAGTCTATGGGGAGGTCATGCTGATTCAAGCTTGCAACTTCATTGGAAACAAGTGGCCGGACTTGGGGTTCATCACACCTACAGTGCCCTCGTGCCTTAAGCATAATGCAAAGTCAAGAAAGATGTCTTGAGGACATTGAAGAGAAGAATCGATGCCTCCTTTCCAAGGCCCATAGCATTCTTTGCAGGTCAGTCTCTTTTTCCGAAGCTCTGGTGTCACGTGGGCCCACTGGGCACATGGTAATGTGTCCCAAGAGATGTCTTGGAAGCCTTGAAGGAATGGAGCCCTGTCACGCTTGGGGTATGTCTCTTTGTTTGGAAGTGCTCTACAAGGGTGCTGAAAAGCACCCTCTTCCACAGGGCTTCGTTCCTTCGTGAAGGCTGCCCTCCCAGGCTAGTGTGCTCTGTTTGCCTCCATCGAAATTCTCTCCCCCTACCTCTTGCCGTAGAAGGATTATTGATTATGTGTTTTGACACCATATGTAAGGAAGTTGCACGAAAATTAGAACTTTACAGTTGTGTTTCAAGAAAAATAAACAGGCCAGGGTAGAGGATGTAGGGCAAACAAATGGCACACCCTATAAAAATTAAGTAAGCCCGTATCTGGACGGAATCTAGGGGAACGTTCAAGGATCAGGGGTCAAGTTCGAAACTTCCCAAATCCGGAAAAGAGACAGAAAAATATCTTTCCTGGAGAGTGGAATTCATCCGATTTGTCTAAGTTGTCTTGGAAACATTGTGTCCGTGAAGGGGGTTGCCAGGACCACCTCGAATTTGGAGTTTCTGATCTCAGGATGTCAAACCAACCCACATGACCACGTGTTCTCAGTGCTTAGTTTGACCTAGGCTAGGATAGCCAAGAGTCCTACAAGTGACCGGTGCAAATTCAAGGACAACAACCAAGAGTCACGAAAGCACTCACACCTCACCCTAGAGAACATACAGCGATTAACGAAATACAAACTAATCCCTTGGAATGAAGGAGAACGGACTGATAAGCATGTCTAAGGGAGATAGCTGAGAAAGACCATGACGAGTATACTATGGAAAAGAAAAAGAGGACCCAGAAAATGGAAGGTGAACAGAAATCACACCTGAATTATCCACAATGAAAGATGATGTCCGTCTTTAGACAGACTCTGCTGGAACGTTTGAAAGTCAGAGAAATTCACAAGGCAAAAAACGGCAGCGAAGGTCAAGCATGGGCTAACTGGGAAGGGTGAGTTATGAGACTGCTCCAAGCAGGCTCTGAAACCTGTATCCAGGAAGCATGCTGGACCTCAGAGACACAATTATGACAAATCCTCTGACATCACAATGGACCCGAAAAACAACCTAGCCTCATCTACACAGTGCTAGAGTTGGGCTCACTAGTATATTTAACTCCCATTGCACTCAACTGCACGTTGCCACTGAACATGTAAGTGGCCGGCCGGTGGTGCAGTGGTGAGGTCCGCACCTTCTGGGTCTGTGGCCCAGTATGGGCTGGGTGGAATCCTCGGTTTGGGCCTCCTCACCACTGCTTCAGTTGTTCTGGTGCAGGCGTCCGAGGTAGAGTAGAGGCAGATGGGAAGGGACGTTGGACAGGGCCAGACTTCCACAGCAAATACAGGAGCATTGCCAGCAGATGTGAGCACAGCAATGCACTTGTGCCAAAACAAAACCAATTAAAAGTTGCAAAGAATAGAAAAACTGAAGCTAAGGAAAAAAAAAACAAAAAAACAGGAGCTTGCCATTACGAAGAATAGGATCTCTGTGAATAACCTTAGCAAAACAGGTGAATTCTATGTTAATTCAAAAACTAGCAAACCTTTGGGGAAAGAAACTCAAGAAGACACAAGAAAAAAAAAGATATCGAGGGATCTAGGAATGGAAGGATTAACACACTTGAAAGGTTCATACCGCAGTAAGGAATCTCTGGATTCCATGCAATCCCAGTCAAAGTTGCAGCAGTATTTGCCACAGAGAAGAAGAGAGAATCCTGAAGTTTCTAGCCAGCAACACGAGACCCTGACTAGGCAAAGGAATCCTCAGGAAAACGAACAAAGCAGCACGTGTCACAATTTCTGATTTCAACATAGAGGACGAAGCGCTAGGTACCGAAACGGCACAGTCTGGGCCCCAAAACAGGCATGAAGACCCATGCAAAACAATTGAGAGCCCAGAGCCCAACTCAAACTTACATGGACAGCCCATTTTGGACCAGGGAGCCAAGTGGAGACAGCGGAGAAAGGAGAGTCTCTACAATAAACGGTGCTGGGAAGCCTGCACAGCCACATGGAACACAACGAGAGTACACCATGATGTTACACCTGGCACACACACCACCTGAAATGGATTAAAGCCTTGAATGGCAGACTTGAAACCGTGAACCTTGTAGGAGAAGACCTAGGCAGAGTGCTCTTTGCCATCTGTCTGAGCCGCCTATTTGGAAGAAGCATGTCTGACTGGGCAAGGGCAACAAAGGAAACAAGAAACAAACGGGACCACATCAAATGCACACACTTCTGCCCACTCAAGGAAACCATCAACTGAATACTAAGACACCACAACAATTGGGAGAGGATGTTTGCAAACCACACATCGGACAAGGGGTGAAAAGCCCAAAGATACAATCAACTCGCACGTCTCCACAAGAAAAAAAACAAGCCAATGAAAACCTGGTCAAAAGATGGAAGCAGAGATTTCTCCGAAGAAGACAGAAAGAGGGCCAGTAGGTGCATGAAAACTTGTTCACCATCATGAAGCCTCAGGAAAATGCAAATCCAAACTGCAAGGCCATGGCAGCTCACTGTGGTCAGCATGGCTAGAAGGAAGCAGACAGGAAATAACAAGTGTCAGAGAGGAGGTGCAGAGAAGGGAAGCCTCCTGCACTGCTGGTGGGAGTGTAACCCGGTGCAGCCACGATGCCAAAGGTGTGGAACTGCCTCAGAAATTTAAGTATCCATGTCCCGTATGACCCAGCTATTAATCTGCCGCTTGCTTATCCAAAAGAGTCAGAAAGACTACCGCATAAAGACATGTGCATGGCTGTGTTCACCACAGTCTTACTCCTGATATCCAAGACTTGGAAAGCACCCTGGTGTCCAGCAAGGGATGATTGGAGAAGGAAGATGGGCTATAGCCACACAATGGTATACCACTCAGCCGGAACAAATGATGCAATCCAGCCATTTGTGACCACCAGAATGGCTGTGAGGGTTTTAGGGGAAGTGTAACAAGCCCCAGTGAGAAATTCAAATACCATAGAATCTCACTTACAAGGAGAAGAAAAAGCAAGCACTAACCAACAGGTGGCACTGAACATTTGTATGCGGGCTCCCAGAGGCAAAGAGGGGCGGTGACGGAGGGTGAAAGAGAAGATTAGGCACAAGTGTGTGGTGAGGGCCTGTGATTAGTCTTACACTGGTGAAGATGATGTAAGCTACACAGAAGTCTAAAGCAATGAGGATGTGAATCTGGAAGTTATAGTACGTTCTAATGCAGGGTCATGGCTATAAATTCACCTCAAATCAAAAATCCAAAAAGGGGTCCAGAATGATGTCATAAAGCTTTGGGGGCGGAAAGAGTTTACGGAAGGTGAACTTCCAAGGATGGAAAATCACCTCCAAATGCTTACAGATGCTACAGAAAGGCAGACCATTCCAAATAGGTGAAGAGGAATACTACGAAGAGAACATGATCAGTCCTAAACCCATGAACGAACGGAAAATGTTACCGTCCATGATGTTATTACTAATCACCTTCACGCATAATCCAAACAGGCCCACGTCTTCCCAAGTTCAGGCAAAAGGTTGGTCCAAAAGTACAATTCAGGGCCGGCCCTGTGGTGGAGCAGGTAAGTGCCCACATTCCGCTTGGGCGGCCCGGGCCTCACTGTTTCACATTACGAGTGCATATCACATTAGTAGTGTTAGGAAATATAGATTTCATGGTATGGTGCGGGCAGAGATCATAAATAAGCAGCAATTGTGAGGATACGTTATCAATACGCACAAGAAAAGGAACCATAAGAATATTACAATCTATGGAAGTATCTGGTACACTTCCCAAAGGCAGAAGGAAGGAAAACTTGTGACCTGCCAAGGTGGAATTGGCAGAGTGCCACGAGATGACACCATCATTGTGCATCAGAACATTCCCTGGGCAACTTCAACTTGTGAGGGAGTCCAGGACTTTTTCTGGGTAAGGTCCACCCATTTTGCCATCTACCCAAGATATAAGAGATAAAACCCAGGATAATCTTACAGGAGTGACACCAGTGTCTAGAGAGAATGTAGGAGCCCTTTCGAAGTTCAAGGAGAAAGATAGAAACTGACAACAATTGCAGAAAAAGGAAAACTATCCTACCTAGACAGGGTGAGGAGTCAGACTGGTCTGAGATGGCTGTGAAACTCTGTGTGCACGGAGGTTGTCAGGACAACTTCGAATTTTGAGGTCGCTTATGACATCACGGTGAACATGTCCCCCAGGGTGGCCGCATGGTTACAGTCTGAGGATTGGCCTAGGCTAGGCTATTAAAGGGACAGATACCCAGAAACAGGTTTGGCAAACAGAAAGCAGGCACAGAAACTAGAAGAGATAAAACAGAGTCTGATGCAAGGGATAAGAAAGGAACCCTAGGCCACAAGTGAGAATAGAGGGACAGGCACGGAGAGGAGAACATTGTCATCTATTCAAGTCTATGGGGAGGTCATGCTGATTCAAGCTTGCAACTTCATTGGAAACAAGTGGCCGGACTTGGCGTTCATCACACCTACAGTGCCCTCGTGCCTTAAGCATAATGCAAAGTCAAGAAAGATGTCTTGAGGACATTGAAGAGAAGAATCGATGCCTCCTTTCCAAGGCCCATAGCATTCTTTGCAGGTCAGTCTCTTTTTCCGAAGCTCTGGTGTCACGTGGGCCCACTGGGCACATGGTAATGTGTCCCAAGAGATGTCTTGGAAGCCTTGAAGGAATGGAGCCCTGTCACGCTTGGGGTATGTCTCTTTGTTTGGAAGTGCTCTACAAGGGTGCTGAAAAGCACCCTCTTCCACAGGGCTTCGTTCCTTCGTGAAGGCTGCCCTCCCAGGCTAGTGTGCTCTGTTTGCCTCCATCGAAATTCTCTCCCCCTACCTCTTGCCGTAGAAGGATTATTGATTATGTGTTTTGACACCATATGTAAGGAAGTTGCACGAAAATTAGAACTTTACAGTTGTGTTTCAAGAAAAATAAACAGGCCAGGGTAGAGGATGTAGGGCAAACAAATGGCACACCCTATAAAAATTAAGTAAGCCCGTATCTGGACGGAATCTAGGGGAACGTTCAAGGATCAGGGGTCAAGTTCGAAACTTCCCAAATCCGGAAAAGAGACAGAAAAATATCTTTCCTGGAGAGTGGAATTCATCCGATTTGTCTAAGTTGTCTTGGAAACATTGTGTCCGTGAAGGGGGTTGCCAGGACCACCTCGAATTTGGAGTTTCTGATCTCAGGATGTCAAACCAACCCACATGACCACGTGTTCTCAGTGCTTAGTTTGACCTAGGCTAGGGTAGCCAAGAGTCCTACAAGTGACCGGTGCAAATTCAAGGACAACAACCAAGAGTCACGAAAGCACTCACACCTCACCCTAGAGAACATACAGCGATTAAAGAAATACAAACTAATCACTCGGAATGAAGGAGAACGGACTGATAAGCATGTCTAAGGGAGATAGCTGAGAAAGACCATGACGAGTATACTATGGAAAAGAAAAAGAGGACCCAGAAAATGGAAGGTGAACAGAAATCACACCTGAATTATCCACAATGAAAGATGATGTCCGTCTTTAGACAGACTCTGCTGGAACGTTTGAAAGTCAGAGAAATTCACAAGCCAAAAAACGGCAGCGAAGGTCAAGCATGGGCTAACTGGGAAGGGTGAGTTATGAGACTGCTCCAAGCAGGCTCTGAAACCTGTATCCAGGAAGCATGCTGGACCTCAGAGACACAATTATGACAAATCCTCTGACATCACAATGGACCCGAAAAACAACCTAGCCTCATCTACACAGTGCTAGAGTTGGGCTCACTAGTATATTTAACTCCCATTGCACTCAACTGCACGTTGCCACTGAACATGTAAGTGGCCGGCCGGTGGTGCAGTGGTGAGGTCCGCACCTTCTGGGTCTGTGGCCCAGTATGGGCTGGGTGGAATCCTCGGTTTGGGCCTCCTCACCACTGCTTCAGTTGTTCTGGTGCAGGCGTCCGAGGTAGAGTAGAGGCAGATGGGAAGGGACGTTGGACAGGGCCAGACTTCCACAGCAAATACAGGAGCATTGCCAGCAGACGTGAGCACAGCAATGCACTTGTGCCAAAACAAAACCAATTAAAAGTTGCAAAGAATAGAAAAACTGAAGCTAAGGAAAAAAAAAACAAAAAAACAGGAGCTTGCCATTACGAAGAATAGGATCTCTGTGAATAACCTTAGCAAAACAGGTGAATTCTATGTTAATTCAAATACTAGCAAACCTTTGGGGAAAGAAACTCAAGAAGACACAAGAAAAAAAAAGATATCGAGGGATCTAGGAATGGAAGGATTAACACACTTGAAAGGTTCATACCGCAGTAAGGAATCTCTGGATTCCATGCAATCCCAGTCAAAGTTGCAGCAGTATTTGCCACAGAGAAGAAGAGAGAATCCTGAAGTTTCTAGCCAGCAACACGAGACCCTGACTAGGCAAAGGAATCCTCAGGAAAACGAACAAAGCAGCACGTGTCACAATTTCTGATTTCAACATAGAGGACGAAGCGCTAGGTACCGAAACGGCACAGTCTGGGCCCCAAAACAGGCATGAAGACCCATGCAAAACAATTGAGAGCCCAGAGCCCAACTCAAACTTACATGGACAGCCCATTTTGGACCAGGGAGCCAAGTGGAGACAGCGGAGAAAGGAGAGTCTCTACAATAAACGGTGCTGGGAAGCCTGCACAGCCACATGGAACACAACGAGAGTACACCATGATGTTACACCTGGCACACACACCACCTGAAATGGATTAAAGCCTTGAATGGCAGACTTGAAACCGTGAACCTTGTAGGAGAAGACCTAGGCAGAGTGCTCTTTGCCATCTGTCTGAGCCGCCTATTTGGAAGAAGCATGTCTGACTGGGCAAGGGCAACAAAGGAAACAAGAAACAAACGGGACCACATCAAATGCACACACTTCTGCCCACTCAAGGAAACCATCAACTGAATACTAAGACACCACAACAATTGGGAGAGGATGTTTGCAAACCACACAGCGGACAAGGGGTGAAAAGCCCAAAGATACAATCAACTCGCACGTCTCCACAAGAAAAAAAACAAGCCAATGAAAACCTGGTCAAAAGATGGAAGCAGAGATTTCTCCGAAGAAGACAGAAAGAGGGCCAGTAGGTGCATGAAAACTTGTTCACCATCATTAAGTCTCAGGAAAATGCAAATCCAAACTGCAAGGCCATGGCAGCTCACTGTGGTCAGCATGGCTAGAAGGAAGCAGACAGGAAATAACAAGTGTCAGAGAGGAGGTGCAGAGAAGGGAAGCCTCCTGCACTGCTGGTGGGAGTGTAACCCGGTGCAGCCACGATGCCAAAGGTGTGGAACTGCCTCAGAAATTTAAGTATCCATGTCCCGTATGACCCAGCTATTAATCTGCCGCTTGCTTATCCAAAAAAGTCAGAAAGACTACCGCATAAAGACATGTGCATGGCTGTGTTCACCACAGTCTTACTCCTGATATCCAAGACTTGGAAAGCACCCTGGTGTCCAGCAAGGGATGATTGGAGAAGGAAGACGGGCTATAGCCACACAATGGTATACCACTCAGCCGGAACAAATGATGCAATCCAGCCATTTGTGACCACCAGAATGGCTGTGAGGGTTTTAGGGGAAGTGTAACAAGCCCCAGTGAGAAATTCAAATACCATAGAATCTCACTTACAAGGAGAAGAAAAAGCAAGCACTAACCAACAGGTGGCACTGAACATTTGTATGCGGGCTCCCAGAGGCAAAGAGGGGCGGTGACGGAGGGTGAAAGAGAAGATTAGGCACAAGTGTGTGGTGAGGGCCTGTGATTAGTCTTACACTGGTGAAGATGATGTAAGCTACACAGAAGTCTAAAGCAATGAGGATGTGAATCTGGAAGTTATAGTACGTTCTAATGCAGGGTCATGGCTATAAATTCACCTCAAATCAAAAATCCAAAAAGGGGTCCAGAATGATGTCATAAAGCTTTGGGGGCGGAAAGAGTTTACAGAAGGTGAACTTCCAAGGATGGAAAATCACCTCCAAATGCTACAGAAAGGCAGACCATTCCAAATAGGTGAAGAGGAATACTACGAAGAGAACATGATCAGTCCTAAACCCATGAACGAACGGAAAATGTTACCGTCCATGATGTTATTACTAATCACCTTCACGAATAATCCAAACAGGCCCACGTCTTCCCAAGTTCAGGCAAAAGGTTGGTCCAAAAGTACAATTCAGGGCCGGCCCTGTGGTGGAGCAGGTAAGTGCCCACATTCCGCTTGGGCGGCCCGGGCCTCACTGTTTCACATTACGAGTGCATATCACATTAGTAGTGTTAGGAAATATAGATTTCATGGTATGGTGCGGGCAGAGATCATAAATAAGCAGCAATTGTGAGGATACGTTATCAATACGCACAAGAAAAGGAACCATAAGAATATTACAATCTATGGAAGTATCTGGTACACTTCCCAAAGGCAGAAGGAAGGAAAACATGTGACCTGCCAAGGTGGAATTGGCAGAGTGCCACGAGATGACACCATCATTGTGCATCAGAACATTCCCTGGGCAACTTCAACTTGTGAGGGAGTCCAGGACTTTTTCTGGGTAAGGTCCACCCATTTTGCCATCTACCCAAGATATAAGAGATAAAACCCAGGATAATCTTACAGGAGTGACACCAGTGTCTAGAGAGAATGTAGGAGCCCTTTCGAAGTTCAAGGAGAAAGATAGAAACTGACAACAATTGCAGAAAAAGGAAAACTATCCTACCTAGACAGGGTGAGGAGTCAGACTGGTCTGAGATGGCTGTGAAACTCTGTGTGCACGGAGGTTGTCAGGACAACTTCGAATTTTGAGGTCGCTTATGACATCACGGTGAACATGTCCCCCAGGGTGGCCGCATGGTTACAGTCTGAGGATTGGCCTAGGCTAGGCTATTAAAGGGACAGATACCCAGAAACAGGTTTGGCAAACAGAAAGCAGGCACAGAAACTAGAAGAGATAAAACAGAGTCTGATGCAAGGGATAAGAAAGGAACCCTAGGCCACAAGTGAGAATAGAGGGACAGGCACGGAGAGGAGAACATTGTCATCTATTCAAGTCTATGGGGAGGTCATGCTGATTCAAGCTTGCAACTTCACTGGAAACAAGTGGCCGGACTTGGCGTTCATCACACCTACAGTGCCCTCGTGCCTTAAGCATAATGCAAAGTCAAGAAAGATGTCTTGAGGACATTGAAGAGAAGAATCGATGCCTCCTTTCCAAGGCCCATAGCATTCTTTGCAGGTCAGTCTCTTTTTCCGAAGCTCTGGTGTCACGTGGGCCCACTGGGCACATGGTAATGTGTCCCAAGAGATGTCTTGGAAGCCTTGAAGGAATGGAGCCCTGTCACGCTTGGGGTATGTCTCTTTGTTTGGAAGTGCTCTACAAGGGTGCTGAAAAGCACCCTCTTCCACAGGGCTTCGTTCCTTCGTGAAGGCTGCCCTCCCAGGCTAGTGTGCTCTGTTTGCCTCCATCGAAATTCTCTCCCCCTACCTCTTGCCGTAGAAGGATTATTGATTATGTGTTTTGACACCATATGTAAGGAAGTTGCACGAAAATTAGAACTTTACAGTTGTGTTTCAAGAAAAATAAACAGGCCAGGGTAGAGGATGTAGGGCAAACAAATGGCACACCCTATAAAAATTAAGTAAGCCCGTATCTGGACGGAATCTAGGGGAACGTTCAAGGATCAGGGGTCAAGTTCGAAACTTCCCAAATCCGGAAAAGAGACAGAAAAATATCTTTCCTGGAGAGTGGAATTCATCCGATTTGTCTAAGTTGTCTTGGAAACATTGTGTCCGTGAAGGGGGTTGCCAGGACCACCTCGAATTTGGAGTTTCTGATCTCAGGATGTCAAACCAACCCACATGACCACGTGTTCTCAGTGCTTAGTTTGACCTAGGCTAGGATAGCCAAGAGTCCTACAAGTGACCGGTGCAAATTCAAGGACAACAACCAAGAGTCACGAAAGCACTCACACCTCACCCTAGAGAACATACAGCGATTAAAGAAATACAAACTAATCACTCGGAATGAAGGAGAACGGACTGATAAGCATGTCTAAGGGAGATAGCTGAGAAAGACCATGACGAGTATACTATGGAAAAGAAAAAGAGGACCCAGAAAATGGAAGGTGAACAGAAATCACACCTGAATTATCCACAATGAAAGATGATGTCCGTCTTTAGACAGACTCTGCTGGAACGTTTGAAAGTCAGAGAAATTCACAAGCCAAAAAACGGCAGCGAAGGTCAAGCATGGGCTAACTGGGAAGGGTGAATTATGAGACTGCTCCAAGCAGGCTCTGAAACCTGTATCCAGGAAGCATGCTGGACCTCAGAGACACAATTATGACAAATCCTCTGACATCACAATGGACCCGAAAAACAACCTAGCCTCATCTACACAGTGCTAGAGTTGGGCTCACTAGTATATTTAACTCCCATTGCACTCAACTTCACGTTGCCACTGAACATGTAAGTGGCCGACCGGTGGTGCAGTGGTGAGGTCCGCACCTTCTGGGTCTGTGGCCCAGTATGGGCTGGGTGGAATCCTCGGTTTGGGCCTCCTCACCACTGCTTCAGTTGTTCTGGTGCAGGCGTCCGAGGTAGAGTAGAGGCAGATGGGAAGGGACGTTGGACAGGGCCAGACTTCCACAGCAAATACAGGAGCATTGCCAGCAGACGTGAGCACAGCAATGCACTTGTGCCAAAACAAAACCAATTAAAAGTTGCAAAGAATAGAAAAACTGAAGCTAAGGAAAAAAAAACCAAAAAAACAGGAGCTTGCCATTACGAAGAATAGGATCTCTGTGAATAACCTTAGCAAAACAGGTGAATTCTATGTTAATTCAAAAACTAGCAAACCTTTGGGGAAAGAAACTCAAGAAGACACAAGAAAAAAAAAGATATCGAGGGATCTAGGAATGGAAGGATTAACACACTTGAAAGGTTCATACCGCAGTAAGGAATCTCTGGATTCCATGCAATCCCAGTCAAAGTTGCAGCAGTATTTGCCACAGAGAAGAAGAGAGAATCCTGAAGTTTCTAGCCAGCAACACGAGACCCTGACTAGGCAAAGGAATCCTCAGGAAAACGAACAAAGCAGCACGTGTCACAATTTCTGATTTCAACATAGAGGACGAAGCGCTAGGTACCGAAACGGCACAGTCTGGGCCCCAAAACAGGCATGAAGACCCATGCAAAACAATTGAGAGCCCAGAGCCCAACTCAAACTTACATGGACAGCCCATTTTGGACCAGGGAGCCAAGTGGAGACAGCGGAGAAAGGAGAGTCTCTACAATAAACGGTGCTGGGAAGCCTGCACAGCCACATGGAACACAACGAGAGTACACCATGATGTTACACCTGGCACACACACCACCTGAAATGGATTAAAGCCTTGAATGGCAGACTTGAAACCGTGAACCTTGTAGGAGAAGACCTAGGCAGAGTGCTCTTTGCCATCTGTCTGAGCCGCCTATTTGGAAGAAGCATGTCTGACTGGGCAAGGGCAACAAAGGAAACAAGAAACAAACGGGACCACATCAAATGCACACACTTCTGCCCACTCAAGGAAACCATCAACTGAATACTAAGACACCACAACAATTGGGAGAGGATGTTTGCAAACCACACATCGGACAAGGGGTGAAAAGCCCAAAGATACAATCAACTCGCACGTCTCCACAAGAAAAAAAACAAGCCAATGAAAACCTGGTCAAAAGATGGAAGCAGAGATTTCTCCGAAGAAGACAGAAAGAGGGCCAGTAGGTGCATGAAAACTTGTTCACCATCATTAAGTCTCAGGAAAATGCAAATCCAAACTGCAAGGCCATGGCAGCTCACTGTGGTCAGCATGGCTAGAAGGAAGCAGACAGGAAATAACAAGTGTCAGAGAGGAGGTGCAGAGAAGGGAAGCCTCCTGCACTGCTGGTGGGAGTGTAACCCGGTGCAGCCACGATGCCAAAGGTGTGGAACTGCCTCAGAAATTTAAGTATCCATGTCCCGTATGACCCAGCTATTAATCTGCCGCTTGCTTATCCAAAAAAGTCAGAAAGACTACCGCATAAAGACATGTGCATGGCTGTGTTCACCACAGTCTTACTCCTGATATCCAAGACTTGGAAAGCACCCTGGTGTCCAGCAAGGGATGATTGGAGAAGGAAGATGGGCTATAGCCACACAATGGTATACCACTCAGCCGGAACAAATGATGCAATCCAGCCATTTGTGACCACCAGAATGGCTGTGAGGGTTTTAGGGGAAGTGTAACAAGCCCCAGTGAGAAATTCAAATACCATAGAATCTCACTTACAAGGAGAAGAAAAAGCAAGCACTAACCAACAGGTGGCACTGAACATTTGTATGCGGGCTCCCAGAGGCAAAGAGGGGCGGTGACGGAGGGTGAAAGAGAAGATTAGGCACAAGTGTGTGGTGAGGGCCTGTGATTAGTCTTACACTGGTGAAGATGATGTAAGCTACACAGAAGTCTAAAGCAATGAGGATGTGAATCTGGAAGTTATAGTACGTTCTAATGCAGGGTCATGGCTATAAGTTCACCTCAAATCAAAAATCCAAAAAGGGGTCCAGAATGATGTCATAAAGCTTTGGGGGCGGAAAGAGTTTACGGAAGGTGAACTTCCAAGGATGGAAAATCACCTCCAAATGCTTACAGATGCTACAGAAAGGCAGACCATTCCAAATAGGTGAAGAGGAATACTACGAAGAGAACATGATCAGTCCTAAACCCATGAACGAACGGAAAATGTTACCGTCCATGATGTTATTACTAATCACCTTCACGAATAATCCAAACAGGCCCACGTCTTCCCAAGTTCAGGCAAAAGGTTGGTCCAAAAGTACAATTCAGGGCCGGCCCTGTGGTGGAGCAGGTAAGTGCCCACATTCCGCTTGGGCGGCCCGGGCCTCACTGTTTCACATTACGAGTGCATATCACATTAGTAGTGTTAGGAAATATAGATTTCATGGTATGGTGCGGGCAGAGATCATAAATAAGCAGCAATTGTGAGGATACGTTATCAATACGCACAAGAAAAGGAACCATAAGAATATTACAATCTATGGAAGTATCTGGTACACTTCCCAAAGGCAGAAGGAAGGAAAACTTGTGACCTGCCAAGGTGGAATTGGCAGAGTGCCACGAGATGACGCCATCATTGTGCATCAGAACATTCCCTGGGCAACTTCAACTTGTGAGGGAGTCCAGGACTTTTTCTGGGTAAGGTCCACCCATTTTGCCATCTACCCAAGATATAAGAGATAAAACCCAGGATAATCTTACAGGAGTGAAACCAGTGTCTAGAGAGAATGTAGGAGCCCTTTCGAAGTTCAAGGAGAAAGATAGAAACTGACAACAATTGCAGAAAAAGGAAAACTATCCTACCTAGACAGGGTGAGGAGTCAGACTGGTCTGAGATGGCTGTGAAACTCTGTGTGCACGGAGGTTGTCAGGACAACTTCGAATTTTGAGGTCGCTTATGACATCACGGTGAACATGTCCCCCAGGGTGGCCGCATGGTTACAGTCTGAGGATTGGCCTAGGCTAGGCTATTAAAGGGACAGATACCCAGAAACAGGTTTGGCAAACAGAAAGCAGGCACAGAAACTAGAAGAGATAAAACAGAGTCTGATGCAAGGGATAAGAAAGGAACCCTAGGCCACAAGTGAGAATAGAGGGACAGGCACGGAGAGGAGAACATTGTCATCTATTCAAGTCTATGGGGAGGTCATGCTGATTCAAGCTTGCAACTTCATTGGAAACAAGTGGCCGGACTTGGGGTTCATCACACCTACAGTGCCCTCGTGCCTTAAGCATAATGCAAAGTCAAGAAAGATGTCTTGAGGACATTGAAGAGAAGAATCGATGCCTCCTTTCCAAGGCCCATAGCATTCTTTGCAGGTCAGTCTCTTTTTCCGAAGCTCTGGTGTCACGTGGGCCCACTGGGCACATGGTAATGTGTCCCAAGAGATGTCTTGGAAGCCTTGAAGGAATGGAGCCCTGTCACGCTTGGGGTATGTCTCTTTGTTTGGAAGTGCTCTACAAGGGTGCTGAAAAGCACCCTCTTCCACAGGGCTTCGTTCCTTCGTGAAGGCTGCCCTCCCAGGCTAGTGTGCTCTGTTTGCCTCCATCGAAATTCTCTCCCCCTACCTCTTGCCGTAGAAGGATTATTGATTATGTGTTTTGACACCATATGTAAGGAAGTTGCACGAAAATTAGAACTTTACAGTTGTGTTTCAAGAAAAATAAACAGGCCAGGGTAGAGGATGTAGGGCAAACAAATGGCACACCCTATAAAAATTAAGTAAGCCCGTATCTGGACGGAATCTAGGGGAACGTTCAAGGATCAGGGGTCAAGTTCGAAACTTCCCAAATCCGGAAAAGAGACAGAAAAATATCTTTCCTGGAGAGTGGAATTCATCCGATTTGTCTAAGTTGTCTTGGAAACATTGTGTCCGTGAAGGGGGTTGCCAGGACCACCTCGAATTTGGAGTTTCTGATCTCAGGATGTCAAACCAACCCACATGACCACGTGTTCTCAGTGCTTAGTTTGACCTAGGCTAGGGTAGCCAAGAGTCCTACAAGTGACCGGTGCAAATTCAAGGACAACAACCAAGAGTCACGAAAGCACTCACACCTCACCCTAGAGAACATACAGCGATTAAAGAAATACAAACTAATCACTCGGAATGAAGGAGAACGGACTGATAAGCATGTCTAAGGGAGATAGCTGAGAAAGACCATGACGAGTATACTATGGAAAAGAAAAAGAGGACCCAGAAAATGGAAGGTGAACAGAAATCACACCTGAATTATCCACAATGAAAGATGATGTCCGTCTTTAGACAGACTCTGCTGGAACGTTTGAAAGTCAGAGAAATTCACAAGCCAAAAAACGGCAGCGAAGGTCAAGCATGGGCTAACTGGGAAGGGTGAGTTATGAGACTGCTCCAAGCAGGCTCTGAAACCTGTATCCAGGAAGCATGCTGGACCTCAGAGACACAATTATGACAAATCCTCTGACATCACAATGGACCCGAAAAACAACCTAGCCTCATCTACACAGTGCTAGAGTTGGGCTCACTAGTATATTTAACTCCCATTGCACTCAACTGCACGTTGCCACTGAACATGTAAGTGGCCGGCCGGTGGTGCAGTGGTGAGGTCCGCACCTTCTGGGTCTGTGGCCCAGTATGGGCTGGGTGGAATCCTCGGTTTGGGCCTCCTCACCACTGCTTCAGTTGTTCTGGTGCAGGCGTCCGAGGTAGAGTAGAGGCAGATGGGAAGGGACGTTGGACAGGGCCAGACTTCCACAGCAAATACAGGAGCATTGCCAGCAGACGTGAGCACAGCAATGCACTTGTGCCAAAACAAAACCAATTAAAAGTTGCAAAGAATAGAAAAACTGAAGCTAAGGAAAAAAAAAACAAAAAAACAGGAGCTTGCCATTACGAAGAATAGGATCTCTGTGAATGACCTTAGCAAAACAGGTGAATTCTATGTTAATTCAAAAACTAGCAAACCTTTGGGGAAAGAAACTCAAGAAGACACAAGAAAAAAAAAGATATCGAGGGATCTAGGAATGGAAGGATTAACACACTTGAAAGGTTCATACCGCAGTAAGGAATCTCTGGATTCCATGCAATCCCAGTCAAAGTTGCAGCAGTATTTGCCACAGAGAAGAAGAGAGAATCCTGAAGTTTCTAGCCAGCAACACGAGACCCTGACTAGGCAAAGGAATCCTCAGGAAAACGAACAAAGCAGCACGTGTCACAATTTCTGATTTCAACATAGAGGACGAAGCGCTAGGTACCGAAACGGCACAGTCTGGGCCCCAAAACAGGCATGAAGACCCATGCAAAACAATTGAGAGCCCAGAGCCCAACTCAAACTTACATGGACAGCCCATTTTGGACCAGGGAGCCAAGTGGAGACAGCGGAGAAAGGAGAGTCTCTACAATAAACGGTGCTGGGAAGCCTGCACAGCCACATGGAACACAACGAGAGTACACCATGATGTTACACCTGGCACACACACCACCTGAAATGGATTAAAGCCTTGAATGGCAGACTTGAAACCGTGAACCTTGTAGGAGAAGACCTAGGCAGAGTGCTCTTTGCCATCTGTCTGAGCCGCCTATTTGGAAGAAGCATGTCTGACTGGGCAAGGGCAACAAAGGAAACAAGAAACAAACGGGACCACATCAAATGCACACACTTCTGCCCACTCAAGGAAACCATCAACTGAATACTAAGACACCACAACAATTGGGAGAGGATGTTTGCAAACCACACATCGGACAAGGGGTGAAAAGCCCAAAGATACAATCAACTCGCACGTCTCCACAAGAAAAAAAACAAGCCAATGAAAACCTGGTCAAAAGATGGAAGCAGAGATTTCTCCGAAGAAGACAGAAAGAGGGCCAGTAGGTGCATGAAAACTTGTTCACCATCATTAAGTCTCAGGAAAATGCAAATCCAAACTGCAAGGCCATGGCAGCTCACTGTGGTCAGCATGGCTAGAAGGAAGCAGACAGGAAATAACAAGTGTCAGAGAGGAGGTGCAGAGAAGGGAAGCCTCCTGCACTGCTGGTGGGAGTGTAACCCGGTGCAGCCACGATGCCAAAGGTGTGGAACTGCCTCAGAAATTTAAGTATCCATGTCCCGTATGACCCAGCTATTAATCTGCCGCTTGCTTATCCAAAAAAGTCAGAAAGACTACCGCATAAAGACATGTGCATGGCTGTGTTCACCACAGTCTTACTCCTGATATCCAAGACTTGGAAAGCACCCTGGTGTCCAGCAAGGGATGATTGGAGAAGGAAGATGGGCTATAGCCACACAATGGTATACCACTCAGCCGGAACAAATGATGCAATCCAGCCATTTGTGACCACCAGAATGGCTGTGAGGGTTTTAGGGGAAGTGTAACAAGCCCCAGTGAGAAATTCAAATACCATAGAATCTCACTTACAAGGAGAAGAAAAAGCAAGCACTAACCAACAGGTGGCACTGAACATTTGTATGCGGGCTCCCAGAGGCAAAGAGGGGCGGTGACGGAGGGTGAAAGAGAAGATTAGGCACAAGTGTGTGGTGAGGGCCTGTGATTAGTCTTACACTGGTGAAGATGATGTAAGCTACACAGAAGTCTAAAGCAATGAGGATGTGAATCTGGAAGTTATAGTACGTTCTAATGCAGGGTCATGGCTATAAGTTCACCTCAAATCAAAAATCCAAAAAGGGGTCCAGAATGATGTCATAAAGCTTTGGGGGCGGAAAGAGTTTACGGAAGGTGAACTTCCAAGGATGGAAAATCACCTCCAAATGCTTACAGATGCTACAGAAAGGCAGACCATTCCAAATAGGTGAAGAGGAATACTACGAAGAGAACATGATCAGTCCTAAACCCATGAACGAACGGAAAATGTTACCGTCCATGATGTTATTACTAATCACCTTCACGAATAATCCAAACAGGCCCACGTCTTCCCAAGTTCAGGCAAAAGGTTGGTCCAAAAGTACAATTCAGGGCCGGCCCTGTGGTGGAGCAGGTAAGTGCCCACATTCCGCTTGGGCGGCCCGGGCCTCACTGTTTCACATTACGAGTGCATATCACATTAGTAGTGTTAGGAAATATAGATTTCATGGTATGGTGCGGGCAGAGATCATAAATAAGCAGCAATTGTGAGGATACGTTATCAATACGCACAAGAAAAGGAACCATAAGAATATTACAATCTATGGAAGTATCTGGTACACTTCCCAAAGGCAGAAGGAAGGAAAACTTGTGACCTGCCAAGGTGGAATTGGCAGAGTGCCACGAGATGACGCCATCATTGTGCATCAGAACATTCCCTGGGCAACTTCAACTTGTGAGGGAGTCCAGGACTTTTTCTGGGTAAGGTCCACCCATTTTGCCATCTACCCAAGATATAAGAGATAAAACCCAGGATAATCTTACAGGAGTGAAACCAGTGTCTAGAGAGAATGTAGGAGCCCTTTCGAAGTTCAAGGAGAAAGATAGAAACTGACAACAATTGCAGAAAAAGGAAAACTATCCTACCTAGACAGGGTGAGGAGTCAGACTGGTCTGAGATGGCTGTGAAACTCTGTGTGCACGGAGGTTGTCAGGACAACTTCGAATTTTGAGGTCGCTTATGACATCACGGTGAACATGTCCCCCAGGGTGGCCGCATGGTTACAGTCTGAGGATTGGCCTAGGCTAGGCTATTAAAGGGACAGATACCCAGAAACAGGTTTGGCAAACAGAAAGCAGGCACAGAAACTAGAAGAGATAAAACAGAGTCTGATGCAAGGGATAAGAAAGGAACCCTAGGCCACAAGTGAGAATAGAGGGACAGGCACGGAGAGGAGAACATTGTCATCTATTCAAGTCTATGGGGAGGTCATGCTGATTCAAGCTTGCAACTTCATTGGAAACAAGTGGCCGGACTTGGGGTTCATCACACCTACAGTGCCCTCGTGCCTTAAGCATAATGCAAAGTCAAGAAAGATGTCTTGAGGACATTGAAGAGAAGAATCGATGCCTCCTTTCCAAGGCCCATAGCATTCTTTGCAGGTCAGTCTCTTTTTCCGAAGCTCTGGTGTCACGTGGGCCCACTGGGCACATGGTAATGTGTCCCAAGAGATGTCTTGGAAGCCTTGAAGGAATGGAGCCCTGTCACGCTTGGGGTATGTCTCTTTGTTTGGAAGTGCTCTACAAGGGTGCTGAAAAGCACCCTCTTCCACAGGGCTTCGTTCCTTCGTGAAGGCTGCCCTCCCAGGCTAGTGTGCTCTGTTTGCCTCCATCGAAATTCTCTCCCCCTACCTCTTGCCGTAGAAGGATTATTGATTATGTGTTTTGACACCATATGTAAGGAAGTTGCACGAAAATTAGAACTTTACAGTTGTGTTTCAAGAAAAATAAACAGGCCAGGGTAGAGGATGTAGGGCAAACAAATGGCACACCCTATAAAAATTAAGTAAGCCCGTATCTGGACGGAATCTAGGGGAACGTTCAAGGATCAGGGGTCAAGTTCGAAACTTCCCAAATCCGGAAAAGAGACAGAAAAATATCTTTCCTGGAGAGTGGAATTCATCCGATTTGTCTAAGTTGTCTTGGAAACATTGTGTCCGTGAAGGGGGTTGCCAGGACCACCTCGAATTTGGAGTTTCTGATCTCAGGATGTCAAACCAACCCACATGACCACGTGTTCTCAGTGCTTAGTTTGACCTAGGCTAGGGTAGCCAAGAGTCCTACAAGTGACCGGTGCAAATTCAAGGACAACAACCAAGAGTCACGAAAGCACTCACACCTCACCCTAGAGAACATACAGCGATTAAAGAAATACAAACTAATCACTCGGAATGAAGGAGAACGGACTGATAAGCATGTCTAAGGGAGATAGCTGAGAAAGACCATGACGAGTATACTATGGAAAAGAAAAAGAGGACCCAGAAAATGGAAGGTGAACAGAAATCACACCTGAATTATCCACAATGAAAGATGATGTCCGTCTTTAGACAGACTCTGCTGGAACGTTTGAAAGTCAGAGAAATTCACAAGCCAAAAAACGGCAGCGAAGGTCAAGCATGGGCTAACTGGGAAGGGTGAGTTATGAGACTGCTCCAAGCAGGCTCTGAAACCTGTATCCAGGAAGCATGCTGGACCTCAGAGACACAATTATGACAAATCCTCTGACATCACAATGGACCCGAAAAACAACCTAGCCTCATCTACACAGTGCTAGAGTTGGGCTCACTAGTATATTTAACTCCCATTGCACTCAACTGCACGTTGCCACTGAACATGTAAGTGGCCGGCCGGTGGTGCAGTGGTGAGGTCCGCACCTTCTGGGTCTGTGGCCCAGTATGGGCTGGGTGGAATCCTCGGTTTGGGCCTCCTCACCACTGCTTCAGTTGTTCTGGTGCAGGCGTCCGAGGTAGAGTAGAGGCAGATGGGAAGGGACGTTGGACAGGGCCAGACTTCCACAGCAAATACAGGAGCATTGCCAGCAGACGTGAGCACAGCAATGCACTTGTGCCAAAACAAAACCAATTAAAAGTTGCAAAGAATAGAAAAACTGAAGCTAAGGAAAAAAAAAACAAAAAAACAGGAGCTTGCCATTACGAAGAATAGGATCTCTGTGAATGACCTTAGCAAAACAGGTGAATTCTATGTTAATTCAAAAACTAGCAAACCTTTGGGGAAAGAAACTCAAGAAGACACAAGAAAAAAAAAGATATCGAGGGATCTAGGAATGGAAGGATTAACACACTTGAAAGGTTCATACCGCAGTAAGGAATCTCTGGATTCCATGCAATCCCAGTCAAAGTTGCAGCAGTATTTGCCACAGAGAAGAAGAGAGAATCCTGAAGTTTCTAGCCAGCAACACGAGACCCTGACTAGGCAAAGGAATCCTCAGGAAAACGAACAAAGCAGCACGTGTCACAATTTCTGATTTCAACATAGAGGACGAAGCGCTAGGTACCGAAACGGCACAGTCTGGGCCCCAAAACAGGCATGAAGACCCATGCAAAACAATTGAGAGCCCAGAGCCCAACTCAAACTTACATGGACAGCCCATTTTGGACCAGGGAGCCAAGTGGAGACAGCGGAGAAAGGAGAGTCTCTACAATAAACGGTGCTGGGAAGCCTGCACAGCCACATGGAACACAACGAGAGTACACCATGATGTTACACCTGGCACACACACCACCTGAAATGGATTAAAGCCTTGAATGGCAGACTTGAAACCGTGAACCTTGTAGGAGAAGACCTAGGCAGAGTGCTCTTTGCCATCTGTCTGAGCCGCCTATTTGGAAGAAGCATGTCTGACTGGGCAAGGGCAACAAAGGAAACAAGAAACAAACGGGACCACATCAAATGCACACACTTCTGCCCACTCAAGGAAACCATCAACTGAATACTAAGACACCACAACAATTGGGAGAGGATGTTTGCAAACCACACATCGGACAAGGGGTGAAAAGCCCAAAGATACAATCAACTCGCACGTCTCCACAAGAAAAAAAACAAGCCAATGAAAACCTGGTCAAAAGATGGAAGCAGAGATTTCTCCGAAGAAGACAGAAAGAGGGCCAGTAGGTGCATGAAAACTTGTTCACCATCATTAAGTCTCAGGAAAATGCAAATCCAAACTGCAAGGCCATGGCAGCTCACTGTGGTCAGCATGGCTAGAAGGAAGCAGACAGGAAATAACAAGTGTCAGAGAGGAGGTGCAGAGAAGGGAAGCCTCCTGCACTGCTGGTGGGAGTGTAACCCGGTGCAGCCACGATGCCAAAGGTGTGGAACTGCCTCAGAAATTTAAGTATCCATGTCCCGTATGACCCAGCTATTAATCTGCCGCTTGCTTATCCAAAAAAGTCAGAAAGACTACCGCATAAAGACATGTGCATGGCTGTGTTCACCACAGTCTTACTCCTGATATCCAAGACTTGGAAAGCACCCTGGTGTCCAGCAAGGGATGATTGGAGAAGGAAGATGGGCTATAGCCACACAATGGTATACCACTCAGCCGGAACAAATGATGCAATCCAGCCATTTGTGACCACCAGAATGGCTGTGAGGGTTTTAGGGGAAGTGTAACAAGCCCCAGTGAGAAATTCAAATACCATAGAATCTCACTTACAAGGAGAAGAAAAAGCAAGCACTAACCAACAGGTGGCACTGAACATTTGTATGCGGGCTCCCAGAGGCAAAGAGGGGCGGTGACGGAGGGTGAAAGAGAAGATTAGGCACAAGTGTGTGGTGAGGGCCTGTGATTAGTCTTACACTGGTGAAGATGATGTAAGCTACACAGAAGTCTAAAGCAATGAGGATGTGAATCTGGAAGTTATAGTACGTTCTAATGCAGGGTCATGGCTATAAGTTCACCTCAAATCAAAAATCCAAAAAGGGGTCCAGAATGATGTCATAAAGCTTTGGGGGCGGAAAGAGTTTACGGAAGGTGAACTTCCAAGGATGGAAAATCACCTCCAAATGCTTACAGATGCTACAGAAAGGCAGACCATTCCAAATAGGTGAAGAGGAATACTACGAAGAGAACATGATCAGTCCTAAACCCATGAACGAACGGAAAATGTTACCGTCCATGATGTTATTACTAATCACCTTCACGAATAATCCAAACAGGCCCACGTCTTCCCAAGTTCAGGCAAAAGGTTGGTCCAAAAGTACAATTCAGGGCCGGCCCTGTGGTGGAGCAGGTAAGTGCCCACATTCCGCTTGGGCGGCCCGGGCCTCACTGTTTCACATTACGAGTGCATATCACATTAGTAGTGTTAGGAAATATAGATTTCATGGTATGGTGCGGGCAGAGATCATAAATAAGCAGCAATTGTGAGGATACGTTATCAATACGCACAAGAAAAGGAACCATAAGAATATTACAATCTATGGAAGTATCTGGTACACTTCCCAAAGGCAGAAGGAAGGAAAACTTGTGACCTGCCAAGGTGGAATTGGCAGAGTGCCACGAGATGACGCCATCATTGTGCATCAGAACATTCCCTGGGCAACTTCAACTTGTGAGGGAGTCCAGGACTTTTTCTGGGTAAGGTCCACCCATTTTGCCATCTACCCAAGATATAAGAGATAAAACCCAGGATAATCTTACAGGAGTGAAACCAGTGTCTAGAGAGAATGTAGGAGCCCTTTCGAAGTTCAAGGAGAAAGATAGAAACTGACAACAATTGCAGAAAAAGGAAAACTATCCTACCTAGACAGGGTGAGGAGTCAGACTGGTCTGAGATGGCTGTGAAACTCTGTGTGCACGGAGGTTGTCAGGACAACTTCGAATTTTGAGGTCGCTTATGACATCACGGTGAACATGTCCCCCAGGGTGGCCGCATGGTTACAGTCTGAGGATTGGCCTAGGCTAGGCTATTAAAGGGACAGATACCCAGAAACAGGTTTGGCAAACAGAAAGCAGGCACAGAAACTAGAAGAGATAAAACAGAGTCTGATGCAAGGGATAAGAAAGGAACCCTAGGCCACAAGTGAGAATAGAGGGACAGGCACGGAGAGGAGAACATTGTCATCTATTCAAGTCTATGGGGAGGTCATGCTGATTCAAGCTTGCAACTTCATTGGAAACAAGTGGCCGGACTTGGGGTTCATCACACCTACAGTGCCCTCGTGCCTTAAGCATAATGCAAAGTCAAGAAAGATGTCTTGAGGACATTGAAGAGAAGAATCGATGCCTCCTTTCCAAGGCCCATAGCATTCTTTGCAGGTCAGTCTCTTTTTCCGAAGCTCTGGTGTCACGTGGGCCCACTGGGCACATGGTAATGTGTCCCAAGAGATGTCTTGGAAGCCTTGAAGGAATGGAGCCCTGTCACGCTTGGGGTATGTCTCTTTGTTTGGAAGTGCTCTACAAGGGTGCTGAAAAGCACCCTCTTCCACAGGGCTTCGTTCCTTCGTGAAGGCTGCCCTCCCAGGCTAGTGTGCTCTGTTTGCCTCCATCGAAATTCTCTCCCCCTACCTCTTGCCGTAGAAGGATTATTGATTATGTGTTTTGACACCATATGTAAGGAAGTTGCACGAAAATTAGAACTTTACAGTTGTGTTTCAAGAAAAATAAACAGGCCAGGGTAGAGGATGTAGGGCAAACAAATGGCACACCCTATAAAAATTAAGTAAGCCCGTATCTGGACGGAATCTAGGGGAACGTTCAAGGATCAGGGGTCAAGTTCGAAACTTCCCAAATCCGGAAAAGAGACAGAAAAATATCTTTCCTGGAGAGTGGAATTCATCCGATTTGTCTAAGTTGTCTTGGAAACATTGTGTCCGTGAAGGGGGTTGCCAGGACCACCTCGAATTTGGAGTTTCTGATCTCAGGATGTCAAACCAACCCACATGACCACGTGTTCTCAGTGCTTAGTTTGACCTAGGCTAGGGTAGCCAAGAGTCCTACAAGTGACCGGTGCAAATTCAAGGACAACAACCAAGAGTCACGAAAGCACTCACACCTCACCCTAGAGAACATACAGCGATTAAAGAAATACAAACTAATCACTCGGAATGAAGGAGAACGGACTGATAAGCATGTCTAAGGGAGATAGCTGAGAAAGACCATGACGAGTATACTATGGAAAAGAAAAAGAGGACCCAGAAAATGGAAGGTGAACAGAAATCACACCTGAATTATCCACAATGAAAGATGATGTCCGTCTTTAGACAGACTCTGCTGGAACGTTTGAAAGTCAGAGAAATTCACAAGCCAAAAAACGGCAGCGAAGGTCAAGCATGGGCTAACTGGGAAGGGTGAGTTATGAGACTGCTCCAAGCAGGCTCTGAAACCTGTATCCAGGAAGCATGCTGGACCTCAGAGACACAATTATGACAAATCCTCTGACATCACAATGGACCCGAAAAACAACCTAGCCTCATCTACACAGTGCTAGAGTTGGGCTCACTAGTATATTTAACTCCCATTGCACTCAACTGCACGTTGCCACTGAACATGTAAGTGGCCGGCCGGTGGTGCAGTGGTGAGGTCCGCACCTTCTGGGTCTGTGGCCCAGTATGGGCTGGGTGGAATCCTCGGTTTGGGCCTCCTCACCACTGCTTCAGTTGTTCTGGTGCAGGCGTCCGAGGTAGAGTAGAGGCAGATGGGAAGGGACGTTGGACAGGGCCAGACTTCCACAGCAAATACAGGAGCATTGCCAGCAGACGTGAGCACAGCAATGCACTTGTGCCAAAACAAAACCAATTAAAAGTTGCAAAGAATAGAAAAACTGAAGCTAAGGAAAAAAAAAACAAAAAAACAGGAGCTTGCCATTACGAAGAATAGGATCTCTGTGAATGACCTTAGCAAAACAGGTGAATTCTATGTTAATTCAAAAACTAGCAAACCTTTGGGGAAAGAAACTCAAGAAGACACAAGAAAAAAAAAGATATCGAGGGATCTAGGAATGGAAGGATTAACACACTTGAAAGGTTCATACCGCAGTAAGGAATCTCTGGATTCCATGCAATCCCAGTCAAAGTTGCAGCAGTATTTGCCACAGAGAAGAAGAGAGAATCCTGAAGTTTCTAGCCAGCAACACGAGACCCTGACTAGGCAAAGGAATCCTCAGGAAAACGAACAAAGCAGCACGTGTCACAATTTCTGATTTCAACATAGAGGACGAAGCGCTAGGTACCGAAACGGCACAGTCTGGGCCCCAAAACAGGCATGAAGACCCATGCAAAACAATTGAGAGCCCAGAGCCCAACTCAAACTTACATGGACAGCCCATTTTGGACCAGGGAGCCAAGTGGAGACAGCGGAGAAAGGAGAGTCTCTACAATAAACGGTGCTGGGAAGCCTGCACAGCCACATGGAACACAACGAGAGTACACCATGATGTTACACCTGGCACACACACCACCTGAAATGGATTAAAGCCTTGAATGGCAGACTTGAAACCGTGAACCTTGTAGGAGAAGACCTAGGCAGAGTGCTCTTTGCCATCTGTCTGAGCCGCCTATTTGGAAGAAGCATGTCTGACTGGGCAAGGGCAACAAAGGAAACAAGAAACAAACGGGACCACATCAAATGCACACACTTCTGCCCACTCAAGGAAACCATCAACTGAATACTAAGACACCACAACAATTGGGAGAGGATGTTTGCAAACCACACATCGGACAAGGGGTGAAAAGCCCAAAGATACAATCAACTCGCACGTCTCCACAAGAAAAAAAACAAGCCAATGAAAACCTGGTCAAAAGATGGAAGCAGAGATTTCTCCGAAGAAGACAGAAAGAGGGCCAGTAGGTGCATGAAAACTTGTTCACCATCATTAAGTCTCAGGAAAATGCAAATCCAAACTGCAAGGCCATGGCAGCTCACTGTGGTCAGCATGGCTAGAAGGAAGCAGACAGGAAATAACAAGTGTCAGAGAGGAGGTGCAGAGAAGGGAAGCCTCCTGCACTGCTGGTGGGAGTGTAACCCGGTGCAGCCACGATGCCAAAGGTGTGGAACTGCCTCAGAAATTTAAGTATCCATGTCCCGTATGACCCAGCTATTAATCTGCCGCTTGCTTATCCAAAAGAGTCAGAAAGACTACCGCATAAAGACATGTGCATGGCTGTGTTCACCACAGTCTTACTCCTGATATCCAAGACTTGGAAAGCACCCTGGTGTCCAGCAAGGGATGATTGGAGAAGGAAGATGGGCTATAGCCACACAATGGTATACCACTCAGCCGGAACAAATGATGCAATCCAGCCATTTGTGACCACCAGAATGGCTGTGAGGGTTTTAGGGGAAGTGTAACAAGCCCCAGTGAGAAATTCAAATACCATAGAATCTCACTTACAAGGAGAAGAAAAAGCAAGCACTAACCAACAGGTGGCACTGAACATTTGTATGCGGGCTCCCAGAGGCAAAGAGGGGCGGTGACGGAGGGTGAAAGAGAAGATTAGGCACAAGTGTGTGGTGAGGGCCTGTGATTAGTCTTACACTGGTGAAGATGATGTAAGCTACACAGAAGTCTAAAGCAATGAGCATGTGAATCTGGAAGTTATAGTACGTTCTAATGCAGGGTCATGGCTATAAATTCACCTCAAATCAAAAATCCAAAAAGGGGTCCAGAATGATGTCATAAAGCTTTGGGGGCGGAAAGAGTTTACGGAAGGTGAACTTCCAAGGATGGAAAATCACCTCCAAATGCTTACAGATGCTACAGAAAGGCAGACCATTCCAAATAGGTGAAGAGGAATACTACGAAGAGAACATGATCAGTCCTAAACCCATGAACGAACGGAAAATGTTACCGTCCATGATGTTATTACTAATCACCTTCACGCATAATCCAAACAGGCCCACGTCTTCCCAAGTTCAGGCAAAAGGTTGGTCCAAAAGTACAATTCAGGGCCGGCCCTGTGGTGGAGCAGGTAAGTGCCCACATTCCGCTTGGGCGGCCCGGGCCTCACTGTTTCACATTACGAGTGCGTATCACATTAGTAGTGTTAGGAAATATAGATTTCATGGTATGGTGCGGGCAGAGATCATAAATAAGCAGCAATTGTGAGGATACGTTATCAATACGCACAAGAAAAGGAACCATAAGAATATTACAATCTATGGAAGTATCTGGTACACTTCCCAAAGGCAAAAGGAAGGAAATCTTGTGACCTGCCAAGGTGGAATTGGCAGAGTGCCACGAGATGACACCATCATTGTGCATCAGAACATTCCCTGGGCAACTTCAACTTGTGAGGGAGTCCAGGACTTTTTCTGGGTAAGGTCCACCCATTTTGCCATCTACCCAAGATATAAGAGATAAAACCCAGGATAATCTTACAGGAGTGACACCAGTGTCTAGAGAGAATGTAGGAGCCCTTTCGAAGTTCAAGGAGAAAGATAGAAACTGACAACAATTGCAGAAAAAGGAAAACTATCCTACCTAGACAGGGTGAGGAGTCAGACTGGTCTGAGATGGCTGTGAAACTCTGTGTGCACGGAGGTTGTCAGGACAACTTCGAATTTTGAGGTCGCTTATGACATCACGGTGAACATGTCCCCCAGGGTGCCCGCATGGTTACAGTCTGAGGATTGGCCTAGGCTAGGCTATTAAAGGGACAGATACCCAGAAACAGGTTTGGCAAACAGAAAGCAGGCACAGAAACTAGAAGAGATAAAACAGAGTCTGATGCAAGGGATAAGAAAGGAACCCTAGGCCACAAGTGAGAATAGAGGGACAGGCACGGAGAGGAGAACATTGTCATCTATTCAAGTCTATGGGGAGGTCATGCTGATTCAAGCTTGCAACTTCACTGGAAACAAGTGGCCGGACTTGGCGTTCATCACACCTACAGTGCCCTTGTGCCTTAAGCATAATGCAAAGTCAAGAAAGATGTCTTGAGGACATTGAAGAGAAGAATCGATGCCTCCTTTCCAAGGCCCATAGCATTCTTTGCAGGTCAGTCTCTTTTTCCGAAGCTCTGGTGTCACGTGGGCCCACTGGGCACATGGTAATGTGTCCCAAGAGATGTCTTGGAAGCCTTGAAGGAATGGAGCCCTGTCACGCTTGGGGTATGTCTCTTTGTTTGGAAGTGCTCTACAAGCGTGCTGAAAAGCACCCTCTTCCACAGGGCTTCGTTCCTTCGTGAAGGCTGCCCTCCCAGGCTAGTGTGCTCTGTTTGCCTCCATCGAAATTCTCTCCCCCTACCTCTTGCCGTAGAAGGATTATTGATTATGTGTTTTGACACCATATGTAAGGAAGTTGCACGAAAATTAGAACTTTACAGTTGTGTTTCAAGAAAAATAAACAGGCCAGGGTAGAGGATGTAGGGCAAACAAATGGCACACCCTATAAAAATTAAGTAAGCCCGTATCTGGACGGAATCTAGGGGAACGTTCAAGGATCAGGGGTCAAGTTCGAAACTTCCCAAATCCGGAAAAGAGACAGAAAAATATCTTTCCTGGAGAGTGGAATTCATCCGATTTGTCTAAGTTGTCTTGGAAACATTGTGTCCGTGAAGGGGGTTGCCAGGACCACCTCGAATTTGGAGTTTCTGATCTCAGGATGTCAAACCAACCCACATGACCACGTGTTCTCAGTGCTTAGTTTGACCTAGGCTAGGGTAGCCAAGAGTCCTACAAGTGACCGGTGCAAATTCAAGGACAACAACCAAGAGTCACGAAAGCACTCACACCTCACCCTAGAGAACATACAGCGATTAAAGAAATACAAACTAATCACTCGGAATGAAGGAGAACGGACTGATAAGCATGTCTAAGGGAGATAGCTGAGAAAGACCATGACGAGTATACTATGGAAAAGAAAAAGAGGACCCAGAAAATGGAAGGTGAACAGAAATCACACCTGAATTATCCACAATGAAAGATGATGTCCGTCTTTAGACAGACTCTGCTGGAACGTTTGAAAGTCAGAGAAATTCACAAGCCAAAAAACGGCAGCGAAGGTCAAGCATGGGCTAACTGGGAAGGGTGAGTTATGAGACTGCTCCAAGCAGGCTCTGAAACCTGTATCCAGGAAGCATGCTGGACCTCAGAGACACAATTATGACAAATCCTCTGACATCACAATGGACCCGAAAAACAACCTAGCCTCATCTACACAGTGCTAGAGTTGGGCTCACTAGTATATTTAACTCCCATTGCACTCAACTGCACGTTGCCACTGAACATGTAAGTGGCCGGCCGGTGGTGCAGTGGTGAGGTCCGCACCTTCTGGGTCTGTGGCCCAGTATGGGCTGGGTGGAATCCTCGGTTTGGGCCTCCTCACCACTGCTTCAGTTGTTCTGGTGCAGGCGTCCGAGGTAGAGTAGAGGCAGATGGGAAGGGACGTTGGACAGGGCCAGACTTCCACAGCAAATACAGGAGCATTGCCAGCAGACGTGAGCACAGCAATGCACTTGTGCCAAAACAAAACCAATTAAAAGTTGCAAAGAATAGAAAAACTGAAGCTAAGGAAAAAAAAAACAAAAAAACAGGAGCTTGCCATTACGAAGAATAGGATCTCTGTGAATGACCTTAGCAAAACAGGTGAATTCTATGTTAATTCAAAAACTAGCAAACCTTTGGGGAAAGAAACTCAAGAAGACACAAGAAAAAAAAAGATATCGAGGGATCTAGGAATGGAAGGATTAACACACTTGAAAGGTTCATACCGCAGTAAGGAATCTCTGGATTCCATGCAATCCCAGTCAAAGTTGCAGCAGTATTTGCCACAGAGAAGAAGAGAGAATCCTGAAGTTTCTAGCCAGCAACACGAGACCCTGACTAGGCAAAGGAATCCTCAGGAAAACGAACAAAGCAGCACGTGTCACAATTTCTGATTTCAACATAGAGGACGAAGCGCTAGGTACCGAAACGGCACAGTCTGGGCCCCAAAACAGGCATGAAGACCCGTGCAAAACAATTGAGAGCCCAGAGCCCAACTCAAACTTACATGGACAGCCCATTTTGGACCAGGGAGCCAAGTGGAGACAGCGGAGAAAGGAGAGTCTCTACAATAAACGGTGCTGGGAAGCCTGCACAGCCACATGGAACACAACGAGAGTACACCATGATGTTACACCTGGCACACACACCACCTGAAGTGGATTAAAGCCTTGAATGGCAGACTTGAAACCGTGAACCTTGTAGGAGAAGACCTAGGCAGAGTGCTCTTTGCCATCTGTCTGAGCCGCCTATTTGGAAGAAGCATGTCTGACTGGGCAAGGGCAACAAAGGAAACAAGAAACAAACGGGACCACATCAAATGCACACACTTCTGCCCACTCAAGGAAACCATCAACTGAATACTAAGACACCACAACAATTGGGAGAGGATGTTTGCAAACCACACATCGGACAAGGGGTGAAAAGCCCAAAGATACAATCAACTCGCACGTCTCCACAAGAAAAAAAACAAGCCAATGAAAACCTGGTCAAAAGATGGAAGCAGAGATTTCTCCGAAGAAGACAGAAAGAGGGCCAGTAGGTGCATGAAAACTTGTTCACCATCATTAAGTCTCAGGAAAATGCAAATCCAAACTGCAAGGCCATGGCAGCTCACTGTGGTCAGCATGGCTAGAAGGAAGCAGACAGGAAATAACAAGTGTCAGAGAGGAGGTGCAGAGAAGGGAAGCCTCCTGCACTGCTGGTGGGAGTGTAACCCGGTGCAGCCACGATGCCAAAGGTGTGGAACTGCCTCAGAAATTTAAGTATCCATGTCCCGTATGACCCAGCTATTAATCTGCCGCTTGCTTATCCAAAAGAGTCAGAAAGACTACCGCATAAAGACATGTGCATGGCTGTGTTCACCACAGTCTTACTCCTGATATCCAAGACTTGGAAAGCACCCTGGTGTCCAGCAAGGGATGATTGGAGAAGGAAGATGGGCTATAGCCACACAATGGTATACCACTCAGCCGGAACAAATGATGCAATCCAGCCATTTGTGACCACCAGAATGGCTGTGAGGGTTTTAGGGGAAGTGTAACAAGCCCCAGTGAGAAATTCAAATACCATAGAATCTCACTTACAAGGAGAAGAAAAAGCAAGCACTAACCAACAGGTGGCACTGAACATTTGTATGCGGGCTCCCAGAGGCAAAGAGGGGCGGTGACGGAGGGTGAAAGAGAAGATTAGGCACAAGTGTGTGGTGAGGGCCTGTGATTAGTCTTACACTGGTGAAGATGATGTAAGCTACACAGAAGTCTAAAGCAATGAGGATGTGAATCTGGAAGTTATAGTACGTTCTAATGCAGGGTCATGGCTATAAATTCACCTCAAATCAAAAATCCAAAAAGGGGTCCAGAATGATGTCATAAAGCTTTGGGGGCGGAAAGAGTTTACGGAAGGTGAACTTCCAAGGATGGAAAATCACCTCCAAATGCTTACAGATGCTACAGAAAGGCAGACCATTCCAAATAGGTGAAGAGGAATACTACGAAGAGAACATGATCAGTCCTAAACCCATGAACGAACGGAAAATGTTACCGTCCATGATGTTATTACTAATCACCTTCACGAATAATCCAAACAGGCCCACGTCTTCCCAAGTTCAGGCAAAAGGTTGGTCCAAAAGTACAATTCAGGGCCGGCCCTGTGGTGGAGCAGGTAAGTGCCCACATTCCGCTTGGGCGGCCCGGGCCTCACTGTTTCACATTACGAGTGCATATCACATTAGTAGTGTTAGGAAATATAGATTTCATGGTATGGTGCGGGCAGAGATCATAAATAAGCAGCAATTGTGAGGATACGTTATCAATACGCACAAGAAAAGGAACCATAAGAATATTACAATCTATGGAAGTATCTGGTACACTTCCCAAAGGCAGAAGGAAGGAAATCTTGTGACCTGCCAAGGTGGAATTGGCAGAGTGCCACGAGATGACGCCATCATTGTGCATCAGAACATTCCCTGGGCAACTTCAACTTGTGAGGGAGTCCAGGACTTTTTCTGGGTAAGGTCCACCCATTTTGCCATCTACCCAAGATATAAGAGATAAAACCCAGGATAATCTTACAGGAGTGAAACCAGTGTCTAGAGAGAATGTAGGAGCCCTTTCGAAGTTCAAGGAGAAAGATAGAAACTGACAACAATTGCAGAAAAAGGAAAACTATCCTACCTAGACAGGGTGAGGAGTCAGACTGGTCTGAGATGGCTGTGAAACTCTGTGTGCACGGAGGTTGTCAGGACAACTTCGAATTTTGAGGTCGCTTATGACATCACGGTGAACATGTCCCCCAGGGTGGCCGCATGGTTACAGTCTGAGGATTGGCCTAGGCTAGGCTATTAAAGGGACAGATACCCAGAAACAGGTTTGGCAAACAGAAAGCAGGCACAGAAACTAGAAGAGATAAAACAGAGTCTGATGCAAGGGATAAGAAAGGAACCCTAGGCCACAAGTGAGAATAGAGGGACAGGCACGGAGAGGAGAACATTGTCATCTATTCAAGTCTATGGGGAGGTCATGCTGATTCAAGCTTGCAACTTCATTGGAAACAAGTGGCCGGACTTGGCGTTCATCACACCTACAGTGCCCTCGTGCCTTAAGCATAATGCAAAGTCAAGAAAGATGTCTTGAGGACATTGAAGAGAAGAATCGATGCCTCCTTTCCAAGGCCCATAGCATTCTTTGCAGGTCAGTCTCTTTTTCCGAAGCTCTGGTGTCACGTGGGCCCACTGGGCACATGGTAATGTGTCCCAAGAGATGTCTTGGAAGCCTTGAAGGAATGGAGCCCTGTCACGCTTGGGGTATGTCTCTTTGTTTGGAAGTGCTCTACAAGGGTGCTGAAAAGCACCCTCTTCCACAGGGCTTCGTTCCTTCGTGAAGGCTGCCCTCCCAGGCTAGTGTGCTCTGTTTGCCTCCATCGAAATTCTCTCCCCCTACCTCTTGCCGTAGAAGGATTATTGATTATGTGTTTTGACACCATATGTAAGGAAGTTGCACGAAAATTAGAACTTTACAGTTGTGTTTCAAGAAAAATAAACAGGCCAGGGTAGAGGATGTAGGGCAAACAAATGGCACACCCTATAAAAATTAAGTAAGCCCGTATCTGGACGGAATCTAGGGGAACGTTCAAGGATCAGGGGTCAAGTTCGAAACTTCCCAAATCCGGAAAAGAGACAGAAAAATATCTTTCCTGGAGAGTGGAATTCATCCGATTTGTCTAAGTTGTCTTGGAAACATTGTGTCCGTGAAGGGGGTTGCCAGGACCACCTCGAATTTGGAGTTTCTGATCTCAGGATGTCAAACCAACCCACATGACCACGTGTTCTCAGTGCTTAGTTTGACCTAGGCTAGGATAGCCAAGAGTCCTACAAGTGACCGGTGCAAATTCAAGGACAACAACCAAGAGTCACGAAAGCACTCACACCTCACCCTAGAGAACATACAGCGATTAAAGAAATACAAACTAATCACTCGGAATGAAGGAGAACGGACTGATAAGCATGTCTAAGGGAGATAGCTGAGAAAGACCATGACGAGTATACTATGGAAAAGAAAAAGAGGACCCAGAAAATGGAAGGTGAACAGAAATCACACCTGAATTATCCACAATGAAAGATGATGTCCGTCTTTAGACAGACTCTGCTGGAACGTTTGAAAGTCAGAGAAATTCACAAGCCAAAAAACGGCAGCGAAGGTCAAGCATGGGCTAACTGGGAAGGGTGAGTTATGAGACTGCTCCAAGCAGGCTCTGAAACCTGTATCCAGGAAGCATGCTGGACCTCAGAGACACAATTATGACAAATCCTCTGACATCACAATGGACCCGAAAAACAACCTAGCCTCATCTACACAGTGCTAGAGTTGGGCTCACTAGTATATTTAACTCCCATTGCACTCAACTGCACGTTGCCACTGAACATGTAAGTGGCCGGCCGGTGGTGCAGTGGTGAGGTCCGCACCTTCTGGGTCTGTGGCCCAGTATGGGCTGGGTGGAATCCTCGGTTTGGGCCTCCTCACCACTGCTTCAGTTGTTCTGGTGCAGGCGTCCGAGGTAGAGTAGAGGCAGATGGGAAGGGACGTTGGACAGGGCCAGACTTCCACAGCAAATACAGGAGCATTGCCAGCAGATGTGAGCACAGCAATGCACTTGTGCCAAAACAAAACCAATTAAAAGTTGCAAAGAATAGAAAAACTGAAGCTAAGGAAAAAAAAAACAAAAAAACAGGAGCTTGCCATTACGAAGAATAGGATCTCTGTGAATAACCTTAGCAAAACAGGTGAATTCTATGTTAATTCAAAAACTAGCAAACCTTTGGGGAAAGAAACTCAAGAAGACACAAGAAAAAAAAAGATATCGAGGGATCTAGGAATGGAAGGATTAACACACTTGAAAGGTTCATACCGCAGTAAGGAATCTCTGGATTCCATGCAATCCCAGTCAAAGTTGCAGCAGTATTTGCCACAGAGAAGAAGAGAGAATCCTGAAGTTTCTAGCCAGCAACACGAGACCCTGACTAGGCAAAGGAATCCTCAGGAAAACGAACAAAGCAGCACGTGTCACAATTTCTGATTTCAACATAGAGGACGAAGCGCTAGGTACCGAAACGGCACAGTCTGGGCCCCAAAACAGGCATGAAGACCCGTGCAAAACAATTGAGAGCCCAGAGCCCAACTCAAACTTACATGGACAGCCCATTTTGGACCAGGGAGCCAAGTGGAGACAGCGGAGAAAGGAGAGTCTCTACAATAAACGGTGCTGGGAAGCCTGCACAGCCACATGGAACACAACGAGAGTACACCATGATGTTACACCTGGCACACACACCACCTGAAATGGATTAAAGCCTTGAATGGCAGACTTGAAACCGTGAACCTTGTAGGAGAAGACCTAGGCAGAGTGCTCTTTGCCATCTGTCTGAGCCGCCTATTTGGAAGAAGCATGTCTGACTGGGCAAGGGCAACAAAGGAAACAAGAAACAAACGGGACCACATCAAATGCACACACTTCTGCCCACTCAAGGAAACCATCAACTGAATACTAAGACACCACAACAATTGGGAGAGGATGTTTGCAAACCACACATCGGACAAGGGGTGAAAAGCCCAAAGATACAATCAACTCGCACGTCTCCACAAGAAAAAAAACAAGCCAATGAAAACCTGGTCAAAAGATGGAAGCAGAGATTTCTCCGAAGAAGACAGAAAGAGGGCCAGTAGGTGCATGAAAACTTGTTCACCATCATTAAGTCTCAGGAAAATGCAAATCCAAACTGCAAGGCCATGGCAGCTCACTGTGGTCAGCATGGCTAGAAGGAAGCAGACAGGAAATAACAAGTGTCAGAGAGGAGGTGCAGAGAAGGGAAGCCTCCTGCACTGCTGGTGGGAGTGTAACCCGGTGCAGCCACGATGCCAAAGGTGTGGAACTGCCTCAGAAATTTAAGTATCCATGTCCCGTATGACCCAGCTATTAATCTGCCGCTTGCTTATCCAAAAGAGTCAGAAAGACTACCGCATAAAGACATGTGCATGGCTGTGTTCACCACAGTCTTACTCCTGATATCCAAGACTTGGAAAGCACCCTGGTGTCCAGCAAGGGATGATTGGAGAAGGAAGATGGGCTATAGCCACACAATGGTATACCACTCAGCCGGAACAAATGATGCAATCCAGCCATTTGTGACCACCAGAATGGCTGTGAGGGTTTTAGGGGAAGTGTAACAAGCCCCAGTGAGAAATTCAAATACCATAGAATCTCACTTACAAGGAGAAGAAAAAGCAAGCACTAACCAACAGGTGGCACTGAACATTTGTATGCGGGCTCCCAGAGGCAAAGAGGGGCGGTGACGGAGGGTGAAAGAGAAGATTAGGCACAAGTGTGTGGTGAGGGCCTGTGATTAGTCTTACACTGGTGAAGATGATGTAAGCTACACAGAAGTCTAAAGCAATGAGGATGTGAATCTGGAAGTTATAGTACGTTCTAATGCAGGGTCATGGCTATAAGTTCACCTCAAATCAAAAATCCAAAAAGGGGTCCAGAATGATGTCATAAAGCTTTGGGGGCGGAAAGAGTTTACGGAAGGTGAACTTCCAAGGATGGAAAATCACCTCCAAATGCTTACAGATGCTACAGAAAGGCAGACCATTCCAAATAGGTGAAGAGGAATACTACGAAGAGAACATGATCAGTCCTAAACCCATGAACGAACGGAAAATGTTACCGTCCATGATGTTATTACTAATCACCTTCACGAATAATCCAAACAGGCCCACGTCTTCCCAAGTTCAGGCAAAAGGTTGGTCCAAAAGTACAATTCAGGGCCGGCCCTGTGGTGGAGCAGGTAAGTGCCCACATTCCGCTTGGGCGGCCCGGGCCTCACTGTTTCACATTACGAGTGCATATCACATTAGTAGTGTTAGGAAATATAGATTTCATGGTATGGTGCGGGCAGAGATCATAAATAAGCAGCAATTGTGAGGATACGTTATCAATACGCACAAGAAAAGGAACCATAAGAATATTGCAATCTATGGAAGTATCTGGTACACTTCCCAAAGGCAGAAGGAAGGAAAACTTGTGACCTGCCAAGGTGGAATTGGCAGAGTGCCACGAGATGACACCATCATTGTGCATCAGAACATTCCCTGGGCAACTTCAACTTGTGAGGGAGTCCAGGACTTTTTCTGGGTAAGGTCCACCCATTTTGCCATCTACCCAAGATATAAGAGATAAAACCCAGGATAATCTTACAGGAGTGAAACCAGTGTCTAGAGAGAATGTAGGAGCCCTTTCGAAGTTCAAGGAGAAAGATAGAAACTGACAACAATTGCAGAAAAAGGAAAACTATCCTACCTAGACAGGGGGAGGAGTCAGACTGGTCTGAGATGGCTGTGAAACTCTGTGTGCACGGAGGTTGTCAGGACAACTTCGAATTTTGAGGTCGCTTATGACATCACGGTGAACATGTCCCCCAGGGTGGCCGCATGGTTACAGTCTGAGGATTGGCCTAGGCTAGGCTATTAAAGGGACAGATACCCAGAAACAGGTTTGGCAAACAGAAAGCAGGCACAGAAACTAGAAGAGATAAAACAGAGTCTGATGCAAGGGATAAGAAAGGAACCCTAGGCCACAAGTGAGAATAGAGGGACAGGCACGGAGAGGAGAACATTGTCATCTATTCAAGTCTATGGGGAGGTCATGCTGATTCAAGCTTGCAACTTCATTGGAAACAAGTGGCCGGACTTGGGGTTCATCACACCTACAGTGCCCTCGTGCCTTAAGCATAATGCAAAGTCAAGAAAGATGTCTTGAGGACATTGAAGAGAAGAATCGATGCCTCCTTTCCAAGGCCCATAGCATTCTTTGCAGGTCAGTCTCTTTTTCCGAAGCTCTGGTGTCACGTGGGCCCACTGGGCACATGGTAATGTGTCCCAAGAGATGTCTTGGAAGCCTTGAAGGAATGGAGCCCTGTCACGCTTGGGGTATGTCTCTTTGTTTGGAAGTGCTCTACAAGGGTGCTGAAAAGCACCCTCTTCCACAGGGCTTCGTTCCTTCGTGAAGGCTGCCCTCCCAGGCTAGTGTGCTCTGTTTGCCTCCATCGAAATTCTCTCCCCCTACCTCTTGCCGTAGAAGGATTATTGATTATGTGTTTTGACACCATATGTAAGGAAGTTGCACGAAAATTAGAACTTTACAGTTGTGTTTCAAGAAAAATAAACAGGCCAGGGTAGAGGATGTAGGGCAAACAAATGGCACACCCTATAAAAATTAAGTAAGCCCGTATCTGGACGGAATCTAGGGGAACGTTCAAGGATCAGGGGTCAAGTTCGAAACTTCCCAAATCCGGAAAAGAGACAGAAAAATATCTTTCCTGGAGAGTGGAATTCATCCGATTTGTCTAAGTTGTCTTGGAAACATTGTGTCCGTGAAGGGGGTTGCCAGGACCACCTCGAATTTGGAGTTTCTGATCTCAGGATGTCAAACCAACCCACATGACCACGTGTTCTCAGTGCTTAGTTTGACCTAGGCTAGGGTAGCCAAGAGTCCTACAAGTGACCGGTGCAAATTCAAGGACAACAACCAAGAGTCACGAAAGCACTCACACCTCACCCTAGAGAACATACAGCGATTAAAGAAATACAAACTAATCACTCGGAATGAAGGAGAACGGACTGATAAGCATGTCTAAGGGAGATAGCTGAGAAAGACCATGACGAGTATACTATGGAAAAGAAAAAGAGGACCCAGAAAATGGAAGGTGAACAGAAATCACACCTGAATTATCCACAATGAAAGATGATGTCCGTCTTTAGACAGACTCTGCTGGAACGTTTGAAAGTCAGAGAAATTCACAAGCCAAAAAACGGCAGCGAAGGTCAAGCATGGGCTAACTGGGAAGGGTGAGTTATGAGACTGCTCCAAGCAGGCTCTGAAACCTGTATCCAGGAAGCATGCTGGACCTCAGAGACACAATTATGACAAATCCTCTGACATCACAATGGACCCGAAAAACAACCTAGCCTCATCTACACAGTGCTAGAGTTGGGCTCACTAGTATATTTAACTCCCATTGCACTCAACTGCACGTTGCCACTGAACATGTAAGTGGCCGGCCGGTGGTGCAGTGGTGAGGTCCGCACCTTCTGGGTCTGTGGCCCAGTATGGGCTGGGTGGAATCCTCGGTTTGGGCCTCCTCACCACTGCTTCAGTTGTTCTGGTGCAGGCGTCCGAGGTAGAGTAGAGGCAGATGGGAAGGGACGTTGGACAGGGCCAGACTTCCACAGCAAATACAGGAGCATTGCCAGCAGACGTGAGCACAGCAATGCACTTGTGCCAAAACAAAACCAATTAAAAGTTGCAAAGAATAGAAAAACTGAAGCTAAGGAAAAAAAAAACAAAAAAACAGGAGCTTGCCATTACGAAGAATAGGATCTCTGTGAATGACCTTAGCAAAACAGGTGAATTCTATGTTAATTCAAAAACTAGCAAACCTTTGGGGAAAGAAACTCAAGAAGACACAAGAAAAAAAAAGATATCGAGGGATCTAGGAATGGAAGGATTAACACACTTGAAAGGTTCATACCGCAGTAAGGAATCTCTGGATTCCATGCAATCCCAGTCAAAGTTGCAGCAGTATTTGCCACAGAGAAGAAGAGAGAATCCTGAAGTTTCTAGCCAGCAACACGAGACCCTGACTAGGCAAAGGAATCCTCAGGAAAACGAACAAAGCAGCACGTGTCACAATTTCTGATTTCAACATAGAGGACGAAGCGCTAGGTACCGAAACGGCACAGTCTGGGCCCCAAAACAGGCATGAAGACCCATGCAAAACAATTGAGAGCCCAGAGCCCAACTCAAACTTACATGGACAGCCCATTTTGGACCAGGGAGCCAAGTGGAGACAGCGGAGAAAGGAGAGTCTCTACAATAAACGGTGCTGGGAAGCCTGCACAGCCACATGGAACACAACGAGAGTACACCATGATGTTACACCTGGCACACACACCACCTGAAATGGATTAAAGCCTTGAATGGCAGACTTGAAACCGTGAACCTTGTAGGAGAAGACCTAGGCAGAGTGCTCTTTGCCATCTGTCTGAGCCGCCTATTTGGAAGAAGCATGTCTGACTGGGCAAGGGCAACAAAGGAAACAAGAAACAAACGGGACCACATCAAATGCACACACTTCTGCCCACTCAAGGAAACCATCAACTGAATACTAAGACACCACAACAATTGGGAGAGGATGTTTGCAAACCACACATCGGACAAGGGGTGAAAAGCCCAAAGATACAATCAACTCGCACGTCTCCACAAGAAAAAAAACAAGCCAATGAAAACCTGGTCAAAAGATGGAAGCAGAGATTTCTCCGAAGAAGACAGAAAGAGGGCCAGTAGGTGCATGAAAACTTGTTCACCATCATTAAGTCTCAGGAAAATGCAAATCCAAACTGCAAGGCCATGGCAGCTCACTGTGGTCAGCATGGCTAGAAGGAAGCAGACAGGAAATAACAAGTGTCAGAGAGGAGGTGCAGAGAAGGGAAGCCTCCTGCACTGCTGGTGGGAGTGTAACCCGGTGCAGCCACGATGCCAAAGGTGTGGAACTGCCTCAGAAATTTAAGTATCCATGTCCCGTATGACCCAGCTATTAATCTGCCGCTTGCTTATCCAAAAGAGTCAGAAAGACTACCGCATAAAGACATGTGCATGGCTGTGTTCACCACAGTCTTACTCCTGATATCCAAGACTTGGAAAGCACCCTGGTGTCCAGCAAGGGATGATTGGAGAAGGAAGATGGGCTATAGCCACACAATGGTATACCACTCAGCCGGAACAAATGATGCAATCCAGCCATTTGTGACCACCAGAATGGCTGTGAGGGTTTTAGGGGAAGTGTAACAAGCCCCAGTGAGAAATTCAAATACCATAGAATCTCACTTACAAGGAGAAGAAAAAGCAAGCACTAACCAACAGGTGGCACTGAACATTTGTATGCGGGCTCCCAGAGGCAAAGAGGGGCGGTGACGGAGGGTGAAAGAGAAGATTAGGCACAAGTGTGTGGTGAGGGCCTGTGATTAGTCTTACACTGGTGAAGATGATGTAAGCTACACAGAAGTCTAAAGCAATGAGGATGTGAATCTGGAAGTTATAGTACGTTCTAATGCAGGGTCATGGCTATAAGTTCACCTCAAATCAAAAATCCAAAAAGGGGTCCAGAATGATGTCATAAAGCTTTGGGGGCGGAAAGAGTTTACGGAAGGTGAACTTCCAAGGATGGAAAATCACCTCCAAATGCTTACAGATGCTACAGAAAGGCAGACCATTCCAAATAGGTGAAGAGGAATACTACGAAGAGAACATGATCAGTCCTAAACCCATGAACGAACGGAAAATGTTACCGTCCATGATGTTATTACTAATCACCTTCACGAATAATCCAAACAGGCCCACGTCTTCCCAAGTTCAGGCAAAAGGTTGGTCCAAAAGTACAATTCAGGGCCGGCCCTGTGGTGGAGCAGGTAAGTGCCCACATTCCGCTTGGGCGGCCCGGGCCTCACTGTTTCACATTACGAGTGCATATCACATTAGTAGTGTTAGGAAATATAGATTTCATGGTATGGTGCGGGCAGAGATCATAAATAAGCAGCAATTGTGAGGATACGTTATCAATACGCACAAGAAAAGGAACCATAAGAATATTGCAATCTATGGAAGTATCTGGTACACTTCCCAAAGGCAGAAGGAAGGAAAACTTGTGACCTGCCAAGGTGGAATTGGCAGAGTGCCACGAGATGACACCATCATTGTGCATCAGAACATTCCCTGGGCAACTTCAACTTGTGAGGGAGTCCAGGACTTTTTCTGGGTAAGGTCCACCCATTTTGCCATCTACCCAAGATATAAGAGATAAAACCCAGGATAATCTTACAGGAGTGAAACCAGTGTCTAGAGAGAATGTAGGAGCCCTTTCGAAGTTCAAGGAGAAAGATAGAAACTGACAACAATTGCAGAAAAAGGAAAACTATCCTACCTAGACAGGGGGAGGAGTCAGACTGGTCTGAGATGGCTGTGAAACTCTGTGTGCACGGAGGTTGTCAGGACAACTTCGAATTTTGAGGTCGCTTATGACATCACGGTGAACATGTCCCCCAGGGTGGCCGCATGGTTACAGTCTGAGGATTGGCCTAGGCTAGGCTATTAAAGGGACAGATACCCAGAAACAGGTTTGGCAAACAGAAAGCAGGCACAGAAACTAGAAGAGATAAAACAGAGTCTGATGCAAGGGATAAGAAAGGAACCCTAGGCCACAAGTGAGAATAGAGGGACAGGCACGGAGAGGAGAACATTGTCATCTATTCAAGTCTATGGGGAGGTCATGCTGATTCAAGCTTGCAACTTCATTGGAAACAAGTGGCCGGACTTGGGGTTCATCACACCTACAGTGCCCTCGTGCCTTAAGCATAATGCAAAGTCAAGAAAGATGTCTTGAGGACATTGAAGAGAAGAATCGATGCCTCCTTTCCAAGGCCCATAGCATTCTTTGCAGGTCAGTCTCTTTTTCCGAAGCTCTGGTGTCACGTGGGCCCACTGGGCACATGGTAATGTGTCCCAAGAGATGTCTTGGAAGCCTTGAAGGAATGGAGCCCTGTCACGCTTGGGGTATGTCTCTTTGTTTGGAAGTGCTCTACAAGGGTGCTGAAAAGCACCCTCTTCCACAGGGCTTCGTTCCTTCGTGAAGGCTGCCCTCCCAGGCTAGTGTGCTCTGTTTGCCTCCATCGAAATTCTCTCCCCCTACCTCTTGCCGTAGAAGGATTATTGATTATGTGTTTTGACACCATATGTAAGGAAGTTGCACGAAAATTAGAACTTTACAGTTGTGTTTCAAGAAAAATAAACAGGCCAGGGTAGAGGATGTAGGGCAAACAAATGGCACACCCTATAAAAATTAAGTAAGCCCGTATCTGGACGGAATCTAGGGGAACGTTCAAGGATCAGGGGTCAAGTTCGAAACTTCCCAAATCCGGAAAAGAGACAGAAAAATATCTTTCCTGGAGAGTGGAATTCATCCGATTTGTCTAAGTTGTCTTGGAAACATTGTGTCCGTGAAGGGGGTTGCCAGGACCACCTCGAATTTGGAGTTTCTGATCTCAGGATGTCAAACCAACCCACATGACCACGTGTTCTCAGTGCTTAGTTTGACCTAGGCTAGGGTAGCCAAGAGTCCTACAAGTGACCGGTGCAAATTCAAGGACAACAACCAAGAGTCACGAAAGCACTCACACCTCACCCTAGAGAACATACAGCGATTAAAGAAATACAAACTAATCACTCGGAATGAAGGAGAACGGACTGATAAGCATGTCTAAGGGAGATAGCTGAGAAAGACCATGACGAGTATACTATGGAAAAGAAAAAGAGGACCCAGAAAATGGAAGGTGAACAGAAATCACACCTGAATTATCCACAATGAAAGATGATGTCCGTCTTTAGACAGACTCTGCTGGAACGTTTGAAAGTCAGAGAAATTCACAAGCCAAAAAACGGCAGCGAAGGTCAAGCATGGGCTAACTGGGAAGGGTGAGTTATGAGACTGCTCCAAGCAGGCTCTGAAACCTGTATCCAGGAAGCATGCTGGACCTCAGAGACACAATTATGACAAATCCTCTGACATCACAATGGACCCGAAAAACAACCTAGCCTCATCTACACAGTGCTAGAGTTGGGCTCACTAGTATATTTAACTCCCATTGCACTCAACTGCACGTTGCCACTGAACATGTAAGTGGCCGGCCGGTGGTGCAGTGGTGAGGTCCGCACCTTCTGGGTCTGTGGCCCAGTATGGGCTGGGTGGAATCCTCGGTTTGGGCCTCCTCACCACTGCTTCAGTTGTTCTGGTGCAGGCGTCCGAGGTAGAGTAGAGGCAGATGGGAAGGGACGTTGGACAGGGCCAGACTTCCACAGCAAATACAGGAGCATTGCCAGCAGACGTGAGCACAGCAATGCACTTGTGCCAAAACAAAACCAATTAAAAGTTGCAAAGAATAGAAAAACTGAAGCTAAGGAAAAAAAAAACAAAAAAACAGGAGCTTGCCATTACGAAGAATAGGATCTCTGTGAATGACCTTAGCAAAACAGGTGAATTCTATGTTAATTCAAAAACTAGCAAACCTTTGGGGAAAGAAACTCAAGAAGACACAAGAAAAAAAAAGATATCGAGGGATCTAGGAATGGAAGGATTAACACACTTGAAAGGTTCATACCGCAGTAAGGAATCTCTGGATTCCATGCAATCCCAGTCAAAGTTGCAGCAGTATTTGCCACAGAGAAGAAGAGAGAATCCTGAAGTTTCTAGCCAGCAACACGAGACCCTGACTAGGCAAAGGAATCCTCAGGAAAACGAACAAAGCAGCACGTGTCACAATTTCTGATTTCAACATAGAGGACGAAGCGCTAGGTACCGAAACGGCACAGTCTGGGCCCCAAAACAGGCATGAAGACCCATGCAAAACAATTGAGAGCCCAGAGCCCAACTCAAACTTACATGGACAGCCCATTTTGGACCAGGGAGCCAAGTGGAGACAGCGGAGAAAGGAGAGTCTCTACAATAAACGGTGCTGGGAAGCCTGCACAGCCACATGGAACACAACGAGAGTACACCATGATGTTACACCTGGCACACACACCACCTGAAATGGATTAAAGCCTTGAATGGCAGACTTGAAACCGTGAACCTTGTAGGAGAAGACCTAGGCAGAGTGCTCTTTGCCATCTGTCTGAGCCGCCTATTTGGAAGAAGCATGTCTGACTGGGCAAGGGCAACAAAGGAAACAAGAAACAAACGGGACCACATCAAATGCACACACTTCTGCCCACTCAAGGAAACCATCAACTGAATACTAAGACACCACAACAATTGGGAGAGGATGTTTGCAAACCACACATCGGACAAGGGGTGAAAAGCCCAAAGATACAATCAACTCGCACGTCTCCACAAGAAAAAAAACAAGCCAATGAAAACCTGGTCAAAAGATGGAAGCAGAGATTTCTCCGAAGAAGACAGAAAGAGGGCCAGTAGGTGCATGAAAACTTGTTCACCATCATTAAGTCTCAGGAAAATGCAAATCCAAACTGCAAGGCCATGGCAGCTCACTGTGGTCAGCATGGCTAGAAGGAAGCAGACAGGAAATAACAAGTGTCAGAGAGGAGGTGCAGAGAAGGGAAGCCTCCTGCACTGCTGGTGGGAGTGTAACCCGGTGCAGCCACGATGCCAAAGGTGTGGAACTGCCTCAGAAATTTAAGTATCCATGTCCCGTATGACCCAGCTATTAATCTGCCGCTTGCTTATCCAAAAGAGTCAGAAAGACTACCGCATAAAGACATGTGCATGGCTGTGTTCACCACAGTCTTACTCCTGATATCCAAGACTTGGAAAGCACCCTGGTGTCCAGCAAGGGATGATTGGAGAAGGAAGATGGGCTATAGCCACACAATGGTATACCACTCAGCCGGAACAAATGATGCAATCCAGCCATTTGTGACCACCAGAATGGCTGTGAGGGTTTTAGGGGAAGTGTAACAAGCCCCAGTGAGAAATTCAAATACCATAGAATCTCACTTACAAGGAGAAGAAAAAGCAAGCACTAACCAACAGGTGGCACTGAACATTTGTATGCGGGCTCCCAGAGGCAAAGAGGGGCGGTGACGGAGGGTGAAAGAGAAGATTAGGCACAAGTGTGTGGTGAGGGCCTGTGATTAGTCTTACACTGGTGAAGATGATGTAAGCTACACAGAAGTCTAAAGCAATGAGGATGTGAATCTGGAAGTTATAGTACGTTCTAATGCAGGGTCATGGCTATAAGTTCACCTCAAATCAAAAATCCAAAAAGGGGTCCAGAATGATGTCATAAAGCTTTGGGGGCGGAAAGAGTTTACGGAAGGTGAACTTCCAAGGATGGAAAATCACCTCCAAATGCTTACAGATGCTACAGAAAGGCAGACCATTCCAAATAGGTGAAGAGGAATACTACGAAGAGAACATGATCAGTCCTAAACCCATGAACGAACGGAAAATGTTACCGTCCATGATGTTATTACTAATCACCTTCACGAATAATCCAAACAGGCCCACGTCTTCCCAAGTTCAGGCAAAAGGTTGGTCCAAAAGTACAATTCAGGGCCGGCCCTGTGGTGGAGCAGGTAAGTGCCCACATTCCGCTTGGGCGGCCCGGGCCTCACTGTTTCACATTACGAGTGCATATCACATTAGTAGTGTTAGGAAATATAGATTTCATGGTATGGTGCGGGCAGAGATCATAAATAAGCAGCAATTGTGAGGATACGTTATCAATACGCACAAGAAAAGGAACCATAAGAATATTGCAATCTATGGAAGTATCTGGTACACTTCCCAAAGGCAGAAGGAAGGAAAACTTGTGACCTGCCAAGGTGGAATTGGCAGAGTGCCACGAGATGACACCATCATTGTGCATCAGAACATTCCCTGGGCAACTTCAACTTGTGAGGGAGTCCAGGACTTTTTCTGGGTAAGGTCCACCCATTTTGCCATCTACCCAAGATATAAGAGATAAAACCCAGGATAATCTTACAGGAGTGAAACCAGTGTCTAGAGAGAATGTAGGAGCCCTTTCGAAGTTCAAGGAGAAAGATAGAAACTGACAACAATTGCAGAAAAAGGAAAACTATCCTACCTAGACAGGGGGAGGAGTCAGACTGGTCTGAGATGGCTGTGAAACTCTGTGTGCACGGAGGTTGTCAGGACAACTTCGAATTTTGAGGTCGCTTATGACATCACGGTGAACATGTCCCCCAGGGTGGCCGCATGGTTACAGTCTGAGGATTGGCCTAGGCTAGGCTATTAAAGGGACAGATACCCAGAAACAGGTTTGGCAAACAGAAAGCAGGCACAGAAACTAGAAGAGATAAAACAGAGTCTGATGCAAGGGATAAGAAAGGAACCCTAGGCCACAAGTGAGAATAGAGGGACAGGCACGGAGAGGAGAACATTGTCATCTATTCAAGTCTATGGGGAGGTCATGCTGATTCAAGCTTGCAACTTCATTGGAAACAAGTGGCCGGACTTGGGGTTCATCACACCTACAGTGCCCTTGTGCCTTAAGCATAATGCAAAGTCAAGAAAGATGTCTTGAGGACATTGAAGAGAAGAATCGATGCCTCCTTTCCAAGGCCCATAGCATTCTTTGCAGGTCAGTCTCTTTTTCCGAAGCTCTGGTGTCACGTGGGCCCACTGGGCACATGGTAATGTGTCCCAAGAGATGTCTTGGAAGCCTTGAAGGAATGGAGCCCTGTCACGCTTGGGGTATGTCTCTTTGTTTGGAAGTGCTCTACAAGGGTGCTGAAAAGCACCCTCTTCCACAGGGCTTCGTTCCTTCGTGAAGGCTGCCCTCCCAGGCTAGTGTGCTCTGTTTGCCTCCATCGAAATTCTCTCCCCCTACCTCTTGCCGTAGAAGGATTATTGATTATGTGTTTTGACACCATATGTAAGGAAGTTGCACGAAAATTAGAACTTTACAGTTGTGTTTCAAGAAAAATAAACAGGCCAGGGTAGAGGATGTAGGGCAAACAAATGGCACACCCTATAAAAATTAAGTAAGCCCGTATCTGGACGGAATCTAGGGGAACGTTCAAGGATCAGGGGTCAAGTTCGAAACTTCCCAAATCCGGAAAAGAGACAGAAAAATATCTTTCCTGGAGAGTGGAATTCATCCGATTTGTCTAAGTTGTCTTGGAAACATTGTGTCCGTGAAGGGGGTTGCCAGGACCACCTCGAATTTGGAGTTTCTGATCTCAGGATGTCAAACCAACCCACATGACCACGTGTTCTCAGTGCTTAGTTTGACCTAGGCTAGGGTAGCCAAGAGTCCTACAAGTGACCGGTGCAAATTCAAGGACAACAACCAAGAGTCACGAAAGCACTCACACCTCACCCTAGAGAACATACAGCGATTAAAGAAATACAAACTAATCACTCGGAATGAAGGAGAACGGACTGATAAGCATGTCTAAGGGAGATAGCTGAGAAAGACCATGACGAGTATACTATGGAAAAGAAAAAGAGGACCCAGAAAATGGAAGGTGAACAGAAATCACACCTGAATTATCCACAATGAAAGATGATGTCCGTCTTTAGACAGACTCTGCTGGAACGTTTGAAAGTCAGAGAAATTCACAAGCCAAAAAACGGCAGCGAAGGTCAAGCATGGGCTAACTGGGAAGGGTGAGTTATGAGACTGCTCCAAGCAGGCTCTGAAACCTGTATCCAGGAAGCATGCTGGACCTCAGAGACACAATTATGACAAATCCTCTGACATCACAATGGACCCGAAAAACAACCTAGCCTCATCTACACAGTGCTAGAGTTGGGCTCACTAGTATATTTAACTCCCATTGCACTCAACTGCACGTTGCCACTGAACATGTAAGTGGCCGGCCGGTGGTGCAGTGGTGAGGTCCGCACCTTCTGGGTCTGTGGCCCAGTATGGGCTGGGTGGAATCCTCGGTTTGGGCCTCCTCACCACTGCTTCAGTTGTTCTGGTGCAGGCGTCCGAGGTAGAGTAGAGGCAGATGGGAAGGGACGTTGGACAGGGCCAGACTTCCACAGCAAATACAGGAGCATTGCCAGCAGACGTGAGCACAGCAATGCACTTGTGCCAAAACAAAACCAATTAAAAGTTGCAAAGAATAGAAAAACTGAAGCTAAGGAAAAAAAAAACAAAAAAACAGGAGCTTGCCATTACGAAGAATAGGATCTCTGTGAATGACCTTAGCAAAACAGGTGAATTCTATGTTAATTCAAAAACTAGCAAACCTTTGGGGAAAGAAACTCAAGAAGACACAAGAAAAAAAAAGATATCGAGGGATCTAGGAATGGAAGGATTAACACACTTGAAAGGTTCATACCGCAGTAAGGAATCTCTGGATTCCATGCAATCCCAGTCAAAGTTGCAGCAGTATTTGCCACAGAGAAGAAGAGAGAATCCTGAAGTTTCTAGCCAGCAACACGAGACCCTGACTAGGCAAAGGAATCCTCAGGAAAACGAACAAAGCAGCACGTGTCACAATTTCTGATTTCAACATAGAGGACGAAGCGCTAGGTACCGAAACGGCACAGTCTGGGCCCCAAAACAGGCATGAAGACCCATGCAAAACAATTGAGAGCCCAGAGCCCAACTCAAACTTACATGGACAGCCCATTTTGGACCAGGGAGCCAAGTGGAGACAGCGGAGAAAGGAGAGTCTCTACAATAAACGGTGCTGGGAAGCCTGCACAGCCACATGGAACACAACGAGAGTACACCATGATGTTACACCTGGCACACACACCACCTGAAATGGATTAAAGCCTTGAATGGCAGACTTGAAACCGTGAACCTTGTAGGAGAAGACCTAGGCAGAGTGCTCTTTGCCATCTGTCTGAGCCGCCTATTTGGAAGAAGCATGTCTGACTGGGCAAGGGCAACAAAGGAAACAAGAAACAAACGGGACCACATCAAATGCACACACTTCTGCCCACTCAAGGAAACCATCAACTGAATACTAAGACACCACAACAATTGGGAGAGGATGTTTGCAAACCACACATCGGACAAGGGGTGAAAAGCCCAAAGATACAATCAACTCGCACGTCTCCACAAGAAAAAAAACAAGCCAATGAAAACCTGGTCAAAAGATGGAAGCAGAGATTTCTCCGAAGAAGACAGAAAGAGGGCCAGTAGGTGCATGAAAACTTGTTCACCATCATTAAGTCTCAGGAAAATGCAAATCCAAACTGCAAGGCCATGGCAGCTCACTGTGGTCAGCATGGCTAGAAGGAAGCAGACAGGAAATAACAAGTGTCAGAGAGGAGGTGCAGAGAAGGGAAGCCTCCTGCACTGCTGGTGGGAGTGTAACCCGGTGCAGCCACGATGCCAAAGGTGTGGAACTGCCTCAGAAATTTAAGTATCCATGTCCCGTATGACCCAGCTATTAATCTGCCGCTTGCTTATCCAAAAGAGTCAGAAAGACTACCGCATAAAGACATGTGCATGGCTGTGTTCACCACAGTCTTACTCCTGATATCCAAGACTTGGAAAGCACCCTGGTGTCCAGCAAGGGATGATTGGAGAAGGAAGATGGGCTATAGCCACACAATGGTATACCACTCAGCCGGAACAAATGATGCAATCCAGCCATTTGTGACCACCAGAATGGCTGTGAGGGTTTTAGGGGAAGTGTAACAAGCCCCAGTGAGAAATTCAAATACCATAGAATCTCACTTACAAGGAGAAGAAAAAGCAAGCACTAACCAACAGGTGGCACTGAACATTTGTATGCGGGCTCCCAGAGGCAAAGAGGGGCGGTGAGGGAGGGTGAAAGAGAAGATTAGGCACAAGTGTGTGGTGAGGGCCTGTGATTAGTCTTACACTGGTGAAGATGATGTAAGCTACACAGAAGTCTAAAGCAATGAGGATGTGAATCTGGAAGTTATAGTACGTTCTAATGCAGGGTCATGGCTATAAGTTCACCTCAAATCAAAAATCCAAAAAGGGGTCCAGAATGATGTCATAAAGCTTTGGGGGCGGAAAGAGTTTACGGAAGGTGAACTTCCAAGGATGGAAAATCACCTCCAAATGCTTACAGATGCTACAGAAAGGCAGACCATTCCAAATAGGTGAAGAGGAATACTACGAAGAGAACATGATCAGTCCTAAACCCATGAACGAACGGAAAATGTTACCGTCCATGATGTTATTACTAATCACCTTCACGAATAATCCAAACAGGCCCACGTCTTCCCAAGTTCAGGCAAAAGGTTGGTCCAAAAGTACAATTCAGGGCCGGCCCTGTGGTGGAGCAGGTAAGTGCCCACATTCCGCTTGGGCGGCCCGGGCCTCACTGTTTCACATTACGAGTGCATATCACATTAGTAGTGTTAGGAAATATAGATTTCATGGTATGGTGCGGGCAGAGATCATAAATAAGCAGCAATTGTGAGGATACGTTATCAATACGCACAAGAAAAGGAACCATAAGAATATTGCAATCTATGGAAGTATCTGGTACACTTCCCAAAGGCAGAAGGAAGGAAAACTTGTGACCTGCCAAGGTGGAATTGGCAGAGTGCCACGAGATGACACCATCATTGTGCATCAGAACATTCCCTGGGCAACTTCAACTTGTGAGGGAGTCCAGGACTTTTTCTGGGTAAGGTCCACCCATTTTGCCATCTACCCAAGATATAAGAGATAAAACCCAGGATAATCTTACAGGAGTGAAACCAGTGTCTAGAGAGAATGTAGGAGCCCTTTCGAAGTTCAAGGAGAAAGATAGAAACTGACAACAATTGCAGAAAAAGGAAAACTATCCTACCTAGACAGGGGGAGGAGTCAGACTGGTCTGAGATGGCTGTGAAACTCTGTGTGCACGGAGGTTGTCAGGACAACTTCGAATTTTGAGGTCGCTTATGACATCACGGTGAACATGTCCCCCAGGGTGGCCGCATGGTTACAGTCTGAGGATTGGCCTAGGCTAGGCTATTAAAGGGACAGATACCCAGAAACAGGTTTGGCAAACAGAAAGCAGGCACAGAAACTAGAAGAGATAAAACAGAGTCTGATGCAAGGGATAAGAAAGGAACCCTAGGCCACAAGTGAGAATAGAGGGACAGGCACGGAGAGGAGAACATTGTCATCTATTCAAGTCTATGGGGAGGTCATGCTGATTCAAGCTTGCAACTTCATTGGAAACAAGTGGCCGGACTTGGGGTTCATCACACCTACAGTGCCCTTGTGCCTTAAGCATAATGCAAAGTCAAGAAAGATGTCTTGAGGACATTGAAGAGAAGAATCGATGCCTCCTTTCCAAGGCCCATAGCATTCTTTGCAGGTCAGTCTCTTTTTCCGAAGCTCTGGTGTCACGTGGGCCCACTGGGCACATGGTAATGTGTCCCAAGAGATGTCTTGGAAGCCTTGAAGGAATGGAGCCCTGTCACGCTTGGGGTATGTCTCTTTGTTTGGAAGTGCTCTACAAGGGTGCTGAAAAGCACCCTCTTCCACAGGGCTTCGTTCCTTCGTGAAGGCTGCCCTCCCAGGCTAGTGTGCTCTGTTTGCCTCCATCGAAATTCTCTCCCCCTACCTCTTGCCGTAGAAGGATTATTGATTATGTGTTTTGACACCATATGTAAGGAAGTTGCACGAAAATTAGAACTTTACAGTTGTGTTTCAAGAAAAATAAACAGGCCAGGGTAGAGGATGTAGGGCAAACAAATGGCACACCCTATAAAAATTAAGTAAGCCCGTATCTGGACGGAATCTAGGGGAACGTTCAAGGATCAGGGGTCAAGTTCGAAACTTCCCAAATCCGGAAAAGAGACAGAAAAATATCTTTCCTGGAGAGTGGAATTCATCCGATTTGTCTAAGTTGTCTTGGAAACATTGTGTCCGTGAAGGGGGTTGCCAGGACCACCTCGAATTTGGAGTTTCTGATCTCAGGATGTCAAACCAACCCACATGACCACGTGTTCTCAGTGCTTAGTTTGACCTAGGCTAGGGTAGCCAAGAGTCCTACAAGTGACCGGTGCAAATTCAAGGACAACAACCAAGAGTCACGAAAGCACTCACACCTCACCCTAGAGAACATACAGCGATTAAAGAAATACAAACTAATCACTCGGAATGAAGGAGAACGGACTGATAAGCATGTCTAAGGGAGATAGCTGAGAAAGACCATGACGAGTATACTATGGAAAAGAAAAAGAGGACCCAGAAAATGGAAGGTGAACAGAAATCACACCTGAATTATCCACAATGAAAGATGATGTCCGTCTTTAGACAGACTCTGCTGGAACGTTTGAAAGTCAGAGAAATTCACAAGCCAAAAAACGGCAGCGAAGGTCAAGCATGGGCTAACTGGGAAGGGTGAGTTATGAGACTGCTCCAAGCAGGCTCTGAAACCTGTATCCAGGAAGCATGCTGGACCTCAGAGACACAATTATGACAAATCCTCTGACATCACAATGGACCCGAAAAACAACCTAGCCTCATCTACACAGTGCTAGAGTTGGGCTCACTAGTATATTTAACTCCCATTGCACTCAACTGCACGTTGGCACTGAACATGTAAGTGGCCGGCCGGTGGTGCAGTGGTGAGGTCCGCACCTTCTGGGTCTGTGGCCCAGTATGGGCTGGGTGGAATCCTCGGTTTGGGCCTCCTCACCACTGCTTCAGTTGTTCTGGTGCAGGCGTCCGAGGTAGAGTAGAGGCAGATGGGAAGGGACGTTGGACAGGGCCAGACTTCCACAGCAAATACAGGAGCATTGCCAGCAGACGTGAGCACAGCAATGCACTTGTGCCAAAACAAAACCAATTAAAAGTTGCAAAGAATAGAAAAACTGAAGCTAAGGAAAAAAAAAACAAAAAAACAGGAGCTTGCCATTACGAAGAATAGGATCTCTGTGAATGACCTTAGCAAAACAGGTGAATTCTATGTTAATTCAAAAACTAGCAAACCTTTGGGGAAAGAAACTCAAGAAGACACAAGAAAAAAAAAGATATCGAGGGATCTAGGAATGGAAGGATTAACACACTTGAAAGGTTCATACCGCAGTAAGGAATCTCTGGATTCCATGCAATCCCAGTCAAAGTTGCAGCAGTATTTGCCACAGAGAAGAAGAGAGAATCCTGAAGTTTCTAGCCAGCAACACGAGACCCTGACTAGGCAAAGGAATCCTCAGGAAAACGAACAAAGCAGCACGTGTCACAATTTCTGATTTCAACATAGAGGACGAAGCGCTAGGTACCGAAACGGCACAGTCTGGGCCCCAAAACAGGCATGAAGACCCATGCAAAACAATTGAGAGCCCAGAGCCCAACTCAAACTTACATGGACAGCCCATTTTGGACCAGGGAGCCAAGTGGAGACAGCGGAGAAAGGAGAGTCTCTACAATAAACGGTGCTGGGAAGCCTGCACAGCCACATGGAACACAACGAGAGTACACCATGATGTTACACCTGGCACACACACCACCTGAAATGGATTAAAGCCTTGAATGGCAGACTTGAAACCGTGAACCTTGTAGGAGAAGACCTAGGCAGAGTGCTCTTTGCCATCTGTCTGAGCCGCCTATTTGGAAGAAGCATGTCTGACTGGGCAAGGGCAACAAAGGAAACAAGAAACAAACGGGACCACATCAAATGCACACACTTCTGCCCACTCAAGGAAACCATCAACTGAATACTAAGACACCACAACAATTGGGAGAGGATGTTTGCAAACCACACATCGGACAAGGGGTGAAAAGCCCAAAGATACAATCAACTCGCACGTCTCCACAAGAAAAAAAACAAGCCAATGAAAACCTGGTCAAAAGATGGAAGCAGAGATTTCTCCGAAGAAGACAGAAAGAGGGCCAGTAGGTGCATGAAAACTTGTTCACCATCATTAAGTCTCAGGAAAATGCAAATCCAAACTGCAAGGCCATGGCAGCTCACTGTGGTCAGCATGGCTAGAAGGAAGCAGACAGGAAATAACAAGTGTCAGAGAGGAGGTGGAGAGAAGGGAAGCCTCCTGCACTGCTGGTGGGAGTGTAACCCGGTGCAGCCACGATGCCAAAGGTGTGGAACTGCCTCAGAAATTTAAGTATCCATGTCCCGTATGACCCAGCTATTAATCTGCCGCTTGCTTATCCAAAAGAGTCAGAAAGACTACCGCATAAAGACATGTGCATGGCTGTGTTCACCACAGTCTTACTCCTGATATCCAAGACTTGGAAAGCACCCTGGTGTCCAGCAAGGGATGATTGGAGAAGGAAGATGGGCTATAGCCACACAATGGTATACCACTCAGCCGGAACAAATGATGCAATCCAGCCATTTGTGACCACCAGAATGGCTGTGAGGGTTTTAGGGGAAGTGTAACAAGCCCCAGTGAGAAATTCAAATACCATAGAATCTCACTTACAAGGAGAAGAAAAAGCAAGCACTAACCAACAGGTGGCACTGAACATTTGTATGCGGGCTCCCAGAGGCAAAGAGGGGCGGTGACGGAGGGTGAAAGAGAAGATTAGGCACAAGTGTGTGGTGAGGGCCTGTGATTAGTCTTACACTGGTGAAGATGATGTAAGCTACACAGAAGTCTAAAGCAATGAGGATGTGAATCTGGAAGTTATAGTACGTTCTAATGCAGGGTCATGGCTATAAGTTCACCTCAAATCAAAAATCCAAAAAGGGGTCCAGAATGATGTCATAAAGCTTTGGGGGCGGAAAGAGTTTACGGAAGGTGAACTTCCAAGGATGGAAAATCACCTCCAAATGCTTACAGATGCTACAGAAAGGCAGACCATTCCAAATAGGTGAAGAGGAATACTACGAAGAGAACATGATCAGTCCTAAACCCATGAACGAACGGAAAATGTTACCGTCCATGATGTTATTACTAATCACCTTCACGAATAATCCAAACAGGCCCACGTCTTCCCAAGTTCAGGCAAAAGGTTGGTCCAAAAGTACAATTCAGGGCCGGCCCTGTGGTGGAGCAGGTAAGTGCCCACATTCCGCTTGGGCGGCCCGGGCCTCACTGTTTCACATTACGAGTGCATATCACATTAGTAGTGTTAGGAAATATAGATTTCATGGTATGGTGTGGGCAGAGATCATAAATAAGCAGCAATTGTGAGGATACGTTATCAATACGCACAAGAAAAGGAACCATAAGAATATTGCAATCTATGGAAGTATCTGGTACACTTCCCAAAGGCAGAAGGAAGGAAAACTTGTGACCTGCCAAGGTGGAATTGGCAGAGTGCCACGAGATGACACCATCATTGTGCATCAGAACATTCCCTGGGCAACTTCAACTTGTGAGGGAGTCCAGGACTTTTTCTGGGTAAGGTCCACCCATTTTGCCATCTACCCAAGATATAAGAGATAAAACCCAGGATAATCTTACAGGAGTGACACCAGTGTCTAGAGAGAATGTAGGAGCCCTTTCGAAGTTCAAGGAGAAAGATAGAAACTGACAACAATTGCAGAAAAAGGAAAACTATCCTACCTAGACAGGGTGAGGAGTCAGACTGGTCTGAGATGGCTGTGAAACTCTGTGTGCACGGAGGTTGTCAGGACAACTTCGAATTTTGAGGTCGCTTATGACATCACGGTGAACATGTCCCCCAGGGTGGCCGCATGGTTACAGTCTGAGGATTGGCCTAGGCTAGGCTATTAAAGGGACAGATACCCAGAAACAGGTTTGGCAAACAGAAAGCAGGCACAGAAACTAGAAGAGATAAAACAGAGTCTGATGCAAGGGATAAGAAAGGAACCCTAGGCCACAAGTGAGAATAGAGGGACAGGCACGGAGAGGAGAACATTGTCATCTATTCAAGTCTATGGGGAGGTCATGCTGATTCAAGCTTGCAACTTCATTGGAAACAAGTGGCCGGACTTGGGGTTCATCACACCTACAGTGCCCTCGTGCCTTAAGCATAATGCAAAGTCAAGAAAGATGTCTTGAGGACATTGAAGAGAAGAATCGATGCCTCCTTTCCAAGGCCCATAGCATTCTTTGCAGGTCAGTCTCTTTTTCCGAAGCTCTGGTGTCACGTGGGCCCACTGGGCACATGGTAATGTGTCCCAAGAGATGTCTTGGAAGCCTTGAAGGAATGGAGCCCTGTCACGCTTGGGGTATGTCTCTTTGTTTGGAAGTGCTCTACAAGGGTGCTGAAAAGCACCCTCTTCCACAGGGCTTCGTTCCTTCGTGAAGGCTGCCCTCCCAGGCTAGTGTGCTCTGTTTGCCTCCATCGAAATTCTCTCCCCCTACCTCTTGCCGTAGAAGGATTATTGATTATGTGTTTTGACACCATATGTAAGGAAGTTGCACGAAAATTAGAACTTTACAGTTGTGTTTCAAGAAAAATAAACAGGCCAGGGTAGAGGATGTAGGGCAAACAAATGGCACACCCTATAAAAATTAAGTAAGCCCGTATCTGGACGGAATCTAGGGGAACGTTCAAGGATCAGGGGTCAAGTTCGAAACTTCCCAAATCCGGAAAAGAGACAGAAAAATATCTTTCCTGGAGAGTGGAATTCATCCGATTTGTCTAAGTTGTCTTGGAAACATTGTGTCCGTGAAGGGGGTTGCCAGGACCACCTCGAATTTGGAGTTTCTGATCTCAGGATGTCAAACCAACCCACATGACCACGTGTTCTCAGTGCTTAGTTTGACCTAGGCTAGGGTAGCCAAGAGTCCTACAAGTGACCGGTGCAAATTCAAGGACAACAACCAAGAGTCACGAAAGCACTCACACCTCACCCTAGAGAACATACAGCGATTAAAGAAATACAAACTAATCACTCGGAATGAAGGAGAACGGACTGATAAGCATGTCTAAGGGAGATAGCTGAGAAAGACCATGACGAGTATACTATGGAAAAGAAAAAGAGGACCCAGAAAATGGAAGGTGAACAGAAATCACACCTGAATTATCCACAATGAAAGATGATGTCCGTCTTTAGACAGACTCTGCTGGAACGTTTGAAAGTCAGAGAAATCCACAAGCCAAAAAACGGCAGCGAAGGTCAAGCATGGGCTAACTGGGAAGGGTGAGTTATGAGACTGCTCCAAGCAGGCTCTGAAACCTGTATCCAGGAAGCATGCTGGACCTCAGAGACACAATTATGACAAATCCTCTGACATCACAATGGACCCGAAAAACAACCTAGCCTCATCTACACAGTGCTAGAGTTGGGCTCACTAGTATATTTAACTCCCATTGCACTCAACTGCACGTTGCCACTGAACATGTAAGTGGCCGGCCGGTGGTGCAGTGGTGAGGTCCGCACCTTCTGGGTCTGTGGCCCAGTATGGGCTGGGTGGAATCCTCGGTTTGGGCCTCCTCACCACTGCTTCAGTTGTTCTGGTGCAGGCGTCCGAGGTAGAGTAGAGGCAGATGGGAAGGGACGTTGGACAGGGCCAGACTTCCACAGCAAATACAGGAGCATTGCCAGCAGACGTGAGCACAGCAATGCACTTGTGCCAAAACAAAACCAATTAAAAGTTGCAAAGAATAGAAAAACTGAAGCTAAGGAAAAAAAAAACAAAAAAACAGGAGCTTGCCATTACGAAGAATAGGATCTCTGTGAATGACCTTAGCAAAACAGGTGAATTCTATGTTAATTCAAAAACTAGCAAACCTTTGGGGAAAGAAACTCAAGAAGACACAAGAAAAAAAAAGATATCGAGGGATCTAGGAATGGAAGGATTAACACACTTGAAAGGTTCATACCGCAGTAAGGAATCTCTGGATTCCATGCAATCCCAGTCAAAGTTGCAGCAGTATTTGCCACAGAGAAGAAGAGAGAATCCTGAAGTTTCTAGCCAGCAACACGAGACCCTGACTAGGCAAAGGAATCCTCAGGAAAACGAACAAAGCAGCACGTGTCACAATTTCTGATTTCAACATAGAGGACGAAGCGCTAGGTACCGAAACGGCACAGTCTGGGCCCCAAAACAGGCATGAAGACCCATGCAAAACAATTGAGAGCCCAGAGCCCAACTCAAACTTACATGGACAGCCCATTTTGGACCAGGGAGCCAAGTGGAGACAGCGGAGAAAGGAGAGTCTCTACAATAAACGGTGCTGGGAAGCCTGCACAGCCACATGGAACACAACGAGAGTACACCATGATGTTACACCTGGCACACACACCACCTGAAATGGATTAAAGCCTTGAATGGCAGACTTGAAACCGTGAACCTTGTAGGAGAAGACCTAGGCAGAGTGCTCTTTGCCATCTGTCTGAGCCGCCTATTTGGAAGAAGCATGTCTGACTGGGCAAGGGCAACAAAGGAAACAAGAAACAAACGGGACCACATCAAATGCACACACTTCTGCCCACTCAAGGAAACCATCAACTGAATACTAAGACACCACAACAATTGGGAGAGGATGTTTGCAAACCACACATCGGACAAGGGGTGAAAAGCCCAAAGATACAATCAACTCGCACGTCTCCACAAGAAAAAAAACAAGCCAATGAAAACCTGGTCAAAAGATGGAAGCAGAGATTTCTCCGAAGAAGACAGAAAGAGGGCCAGTAGGTGCATGAAAACTTGTTCACCATCATTAAGTCTCAGGAAAATGCAAATCCAAACTGCAAGGCCATGGCAGCTCACTGTGGTCAGCATGGCTAGAAGGAAGCAGACAGGAAATAACAAGTGTCAGAGAGGAGGTGCAGAGAAGGGAAGCCTCCTGCACTGCTGGTGGGAGTGTAACCCGGTGCAGCCACGATGCCAAAGGTGTGGAACTGCCTCAGAAATTTAAGTATCCATGTCCCGTATGACCCAGCTATTAATCTGCCGCTTGCTTATCCAAAAGAGTCAGAAAGACTACCGCATAAAGACATGTGCATGGCTGTGTTCACCACAGTCTTACTCCTGATATCCAAGACTTGGAAAGCACCCTGGTGTCCAGCAAGGGATGATTGGAGAAGGAAGATGGGCTATAGCCACACAATGGTATACCACTCAGCCGGAACAAATGATGCAATCCAGCCATTTGTGACCACCAGAATGGCTGTGAGGGTTTTAGGGGAAGTGTAACAAGCCCCAGTGAGAAATTCAAATACCATAGAATCTCACTTACAAGGAGAAGAAAAAGCAAGCACTAACCAACAGGTGGCACTGAACATTTGTATGCGGGCTCCCAGAGGCAAAGAGGGGCAGTGACGGAGGGTGAAAGAGAAGATTAGGCACAAGTGTGTGGTGAGGGCCTGTGATTAGTCTTACACTGGTGAAGATGATGTAAGCTACACAGAAGTCTAAAGCAATGAGGATGTGAATCTGGAAGTTATAGTACGTTCTAATGCAGGGTCATGGCTATAAGTTCACCTCAAATCAAAAATCCAAAAAGGGGTCCAGAATGATGTCATAAAGCTTTGGGGGCGGAAAGAGTTTACGGAAGGTGAACTTCCAAGGATGGAAAATCACCTCCAAATGCTTACAGATGCTACAGAAAGGCAGACCATTCCAAATAGGTGAAGAGGAATACTACGAAGAGAACATGATCAGTCCTAAACCCATGAACGAACGGAAAATGTTACCGTCCATGATGTTATTACTAATCACCTTCACGAATAATCCAAACAGGCCCACGTCTTCCCAAGTTCAGGCAAAAGGTTGGTCCAAAAGTACAATTCAGGGCCGGCCCTGTGGTGGAGCAGGTAAGTGCCCACATTCCGCTTGGGCGGCCCGGGCCTCACTGTTTCACATTACGAGTGCATATCACATTAGTAGTGTTAGGAAATATAGATTTCATGGTATGGTGTGGGCAGAGATCATAAATAAGCAGCAATTGTGAGGATACGTTATCAATACGCACAAGAAAAGGAACCATAAGAATATTGCAATCTATGGAAGTATCTGGTACACTTCCCAAAGGCAGAAGGAAGGAAAACTTGTGACCTGCCAAGGTGGAATTGGCAGAGTGCCACGAGATGACACCATCATTGTGCATCAGAACATTCCCTGGGCAACTTCAACTTGTGAGGGAGTCCAGGACTTTTTCTGGGTAAGGTCCACCCATTTTGCCATCTACCCAAGATATAAGAGATAAAACCCAGGATAATCTTACAGGAGTGACACCAGTGTCTAGAGAGAATGTAGGAGCCCTTTCGAAGTTCAAGGAGAAAGATAGAAACTGACAACAATTGCAGAAAAAGGAAAACTATCCTACCTAGACAGGGTGAGGAGTCAGACTGGTCTGAGATGGCTGTGAAACTCTGTGTGCACGGAGGTTGTCAGGACAACTTCGAATTTTGAGGTCGCTTATGACATCACGGTGAACATGTCCCCCAGGGTGGCCGCATGGTTACAGTCTGAGGATTGGCCTAGGCTAGGCTATTAAAGGGACAGATACCCAGAAACAGGTTTGGCAAACAGAAAGCAGGCACAGAAACTAGAAGAGATAAAACAGAGTCTGATGCAAGGGATAAGAAAGGAACCCTAGGCCACAAGTGAGAATAGAGGGACAGGCACGGAGAGGAGAACATTGTCATCTATTCAAGTCTATGGGGAGGTCATGCTGATTCAAGCTTGCAACTTCATTGGAAACAAGTGGCCGGACTTGGGGTTCATCACACCTACAGTGCCCTCGTGCCTTAAGCATAATGCAAAGTCAAGAAAGATGTCTTGAGGACATTGAAGAGAAGAATCGATGCCTCCTTTCCAAGGCCCATAGCATTCTTTGCAGGTCAGTCTCTTTTTCCGAAGCTCTGGTGTCACGTGGGCCCACTGGGCACATGGTAATGTGTCCCAAGAGATGTCTTGGAAGCCTTGAAGGAATGGAGCCCTGTCACGCTTGGGGTATGTCTCTTTGTTTGGAAGTGCTCTACAAGGGTGCTGAAAAGCACCCTCTTCCACAGGGCTTCGTTCCTTCGTGAAGGCTGCCCTCCCAGGCTAGTGTGCTCTGTTTGCCTCCATCGAAATTCTCTCCCCCTACCTCTTGCCGTAGAAGGATTATTGATTATGTGTTTTGACACCATATGTAAGGAAGTTGCACGAAAATTAGAACTTTACAGTTGTGTTTCAAGAAAAATAAACAGGCCAGGGTAGAGGATGTAGGGCAAACAAATGGCACACCCTATAAAAATTAAGTAAGCCCGTATCTGGACGGAATCTAGGGGAACGTTCAAGGATCAGGGGTCAAGTTCGAAACTTCCCAAATCCGGAAAAGAGACAGAAAAATATCTTTCCTGGAGAGTGGAATTCATCCGATTTGTCTAAGTTGTCTTGGAAACATTGTGTCCGTGAAGGGGGTTGCCAGGACCACCTCGAATTTGGAGTTTCTGATCTCAGGATGTCAAACCAACCCACATGACCACGTGTTCTCAGTGCTTAGTTTGACCTAGGCTAGGGTAGCCAAGAGTCCTACAAGTGACCGGTGCAAATTCAAGGACAACAACCAAGAGTCACGAAAGCACTCACACCTCACCCTAGAGAACATACAGCGATTAACGAAATACAAACTAATCCCTTGGAATGAAGGAGAACGGACTGATAAGCATGTCTAAGGGAGATAGCTGAGAAAGACCATGACGAGTATACTATGGAAAAGAAAAAGAGGACCCAGAAAATGGAAGGTGAACAGAAATCACACCTGAATTATCCACAATGAAAGATGATGTCCGTCTTTAGACAGACTCTGCTGGAACGTTTGAAAGTCAGAGAAATCCACAAGCCAAAAAACGGCAGCGAAGGTCAAGCATGGGCTAACTGGGAAGGGTGAGTTATGAGACTGCTCCAAGCAGGCTCTGAAACCTGTATCCAGGAAGCATGCTGGACCTCAGAGACACAATTATGACAAATCCTCTGACATCACAATGGACCCGAAAAACAACCTAGCCTCATCTACACAGTGCTAGAGTTGGGCTCACTAGTATATTTAACTCCCATTGCACTCAACTGCACGTTGGCACTGAACATGTAAGTGGCCGGCCGGTGGTGCAGTGGTGAGGTCCGCACCTTCTGGGTCTGTGGCCCAGTATGGGCTGGGTGGAATCCTCGGTTTGGGCCTCCTCACCACTGCTTCAGTTGTTCTGGTGCAGGCGTCCGAGGTAGAGTAGAGGCAGATGGGAAGGGACGTTGGACAGGGCCAGACTTCCACAGCAAATACAGGAGCATTGCCAGCAGACGTGAGCACAGCAATGCACTTGTGCCAAAACAAAACCAATTAAAAGTTGCAAAGAATAGAAAAACTGAAGCTAAGGAAAAAAAAAACAAAAAAACAGGAGCTTGCCATTACGAAGAATAGGATCTCTGTGAATGACCTTAGCAAAACAGGTGAATTCTATGTTAATTCAAAAACTAGCAAACCTTTGGGGAAAGAAACTCAAGAAGACACAAGAAAAAAAAAGATATCGAGGGATCTAGGAATGGAAGGATTAACACACTTGAAAGGTTCATACCGCAGTAAGGAATCTCTGGATTCCATGCAATCCCAGTCAAAGTTGCAGCAGTATTTGCCACAGAGAAGAAGAGAGAATCCTGAAGTTTCTAGCCAGCAACACGAGACCCTGACTAGGCAAAGGAATCCTCAGGAAAACGAACAAAGCAGCACGTGTCACAATTTCTGATTTCAACATAGAGGACGAAGCGCTAGGTACCGAAACGGCACAGTCTGGGCCCCAAAACAGGCATGAAGACCCATGCAAAACAATTGAGAGCCCAGAGCCCAACTCAAACTTACATGGACAGCCCATTTTGGACCAGGGAGCCAAGTGGAGACAGCGGAGAAAGGAGAGTCTCTACAATAAACGGTGCTGGGAAGCCTGCACAGCCACATGGAACACAACGAGAGTACACCATGATGTTACACCTGGCACACACACCACCTGAAATGGATTAAAGCCTTGAATGGCAGACTTGAAACCGTGAACCTTGTAGGAGAAGACCTAGGCAGAGTGCTCTTTGCCATCTGTCTGAGCCGCCTATTTGGAAGAAGCATGTCTGACTGGGCAAGGGCAACAAAGGAAACAAGAAACAAACGGGACCACATCAAATGCACACACTTCTGCCCACTCAAGGAAACCATCAACTGAATACTAAGACACCACAACAATTGGGAGAGGATGTTTGCAAACCACACATCGGACAAGGGGTGAAAAGCCCAAAGATACAATCAACTCGCACGTCTCCACAAGAAAAAAAACAAGCCAATGAAAACCTGGTCAAAAGATGGAAGCAGAGATTTCTCCGAAGAAGACAGAAAGAGGGCCAGTAGGTGCATGAAAACTTGTTCACCATCATTAAGTCTCAGGAAAATGCAAATCCAAACTGCAAGGCCATGGCAGCTCACTGTGGTCAGCATGGCTAGAAGGAAGCAGACAGGAAATAACAAGTGTCAGAGAGGAGGTGCAGAGAAGGGAAGCCTCCTGCACTGCTGGTGGGAGTGTAACCCGGTGCAGCCACGATGCCAAAGGTGTGGAACTGCCTCAGAAATTTAAGTATCCATGTCCCGTATGACCCAGCTATTAATCTGCCGCTTGCTTATCCAAAAGAGTCAGAAAGACTACCGCATAAAGACATGTGCATGGCTGTGTTCACCACAGTCTTACTCCTGATATCCAAGACTTGGAAAGCACCCTGGTGTCCAGCAAGGGATGATTGGAGAAGGAAGATGGGCTATAGCCACACAATGGTATACCACTCAGCCGGAACAAATGATGCAATCCAGCCATTTGTGACCACCAGAATGGCTGTGAGGGTTTTAGGGGAAGTGTAACAAGCCCCAGTGAGAAATTCAAATACCATAGAATCTCACTTACAAGGAGAAGAAAAAGCAAGCAGTAACCAACAGGTGGCACTGAACATTTGTATGCGGGCTCCCAGAGGCAAAGAGGGGCGGTGACGGAGGGTGAAAGAGAAGATTAGGCACAAGTGTGTGGTGAGGGCCTGTGATTAGTCTTACACTGGTGAAGATGATGTAAGCTACACAGAAGTCTAAAGCAATGAGGATGTGAATCTGGAAGTTATAGTACGTTCTAATGCAGGGTCATGGCTATAAATTCACCTCAAATCAAAAATCCAAAAAGGGGTCCAGAATGATGTCATAAAGCTTTGGGGGCGGAAAGAGTTTACAGAAGGTGAACTTCCAAGGATGGAAAATCACCTCCAAATGCTTACAGATGCTACAGAAAGGCAGACCATTCCAAATAGGTGAAGAGGAATACTACGAAGAGAACATGATCAGTCCTAAACCCATGAACGAACGGAAAATGTTACCGTCCATGATGTTATTACTAATCACCTTCACGAATAATCCAAACAGGCCCACGTCTTCCCAAGTTCAGGCAAAAGGTTGGTCCAAAAGTACAATTCAGGGCCGGCCCTGTGGTGGAGCAGGTAAGTGCCCACATTCCGCTTGGGCGGCCCGGGCCTCACTGTTTCACATTACGAGTGCATATCACATTAGTAGTGTTAGGAAATATAGATTTCATGGTATGGTGCGGGCAGAGATCATAAATAAGCAGCAATTGTGAGGATACGTTATCAATACGCACAAGAAAAGGAACCATAAGAATATTACAATCTATGGAAGTATCTGGTACACTTCCCAAAGGCAGAAGGAAGGAAAACTTGTGACCTGCCAAGGTGGAATTGGCAGAGTGCCACGAGATGACACCATCATTGTGCATCAGAACATTCCCTGGGCAACTTCAACTTGTGAGGGAGTCCAGGACTTTTTCTGGGTAAGGTCCACCCATTTTGCCATCTACCCAAGATATAAGAGATAAAACCCAGGATAATCTTACAGGAGTGACACCAGTGTCTAGAGAGAATGTAGGAGCCCTTTCGAAGTTCAAGGAGAAAGATAGAAACTGACAACAATTGCAGAAAAAGGAAAACTATCCTACCTAGACAGGGTGAGGAGTCAGACTGGTCTGAGATGGCTGTGAAACTCTGTGTGCACGGAGGTTGTCAGGACAACTTCGAATTTTGAGGTCGCTTATGACATCACGGTGAACATGTCCCCCAGGGTGGCCGCATGGTTACAGTCTGAGGATTGGCCTAGGCTAGGCTATTAAAGGGACAGATACCCAGAAACAGGTTTGACAAACAGAAAGCAGGCACAGAAACTAGAAGAGATAAAACAGAGTCTGATGCAAGGGATAAGAAAGGAACCCTAGGCCACAAGTGAGAATAGAGGGACAGGCACGGAGAGGAGAACATTGTCATCTATTCAAGTCTATGGGGAGGTCATGCTGATTCAAGCTTGCAACTTCATTGGAAACAAGTGGCCGGACTTGGGGTTCATCACACCTACAGTGCCCTCGTGCCTTAAGCATAATGCAAAGTCAAGAAAGATGTCTTGAGGACATTGAAGAGAAGAATCGATGCCTCCTTTCCAAGGCCCATAGCATTCTTTGCAGGTCAGTCTCTTTTTCCGAAGCTCTGGTGTCACGTGGGCCCACTGGGCACATGGTAATGTGTCCCAAGAGATGTCTTGGAAGCCTTGAAGGAATGGAGCCCTGTCACGCTTGGGGTATGTCTCTTTGTTTGGAAGTGCTCTACAAGGGTGCTGAAAAGCACCCTCTTCCACAGGGCTTCGTTCCTTCGTGAAGGCTGCCCTCCCAGGCTAGTGTGCTCTGTTTGCCTCCATCGAAATTCTCTCCCCCTACCTCTTGCCGTAGAAGGATTATTGATTATGTGTTTTGACACCATATGTAAGGAAGTTGCACGAAAATTAGAACTTTACAGTTGTGTTTCAAGAAAAATAAACAGGCCAGGGTAGAGGATGTAGGGCAAACAAATGGCACACCCTATAAAAATTAAGTAAGCCCGTATCTGGACGGAATCTAGGGGAACGTTCAAGGATCAGGGGTCAAGTTCGAAACTTCCCAAATCCGGAAAAGAGACAGAAAAATATCTTTCCTGGAGAGTGGAATTCATCCGATTTGTCTAAGTTGTCTTGGAAACATTGTGTCCGTGAAGGGGGTTGCCAGGACCACCTCGAATTTGGAGTTTCTGATCTCAGGATGTCAAACCAACCCACATGACCACGTGTTCTCAGTGCTTAGTTTGACCTAGGCTAGGGTAGCCAAGAGTCCTACAAGTGACCGGTGCAAATTCAAGGACAACAACCAAGAGTCACGAAAGCACTCACACCTCACCCTAGAGAACATACAGCGATTAACGAAATACAAACTAATCCCTTGGAATGAAGGAGAACGGACTGATAAGCATGTCTAAGGGAGATAGCTGAGAAAGACCATGACGAGTATACTATGGAAAAGAAAAAGAGGACCCAGAAAATGGAAGGTGAACAGAAATCACACCTGAATTATCCACAATGAAAGATGATGTCCGTCTTTAGACAGACTCTGCTGGAACGTTTGAAAGTCAGAGAAATCCACAAGCCAAAAAACGGCAGCGAAGGTCAAGCATGGGCTAACTGGGAAGGGTGAGTTATGAGACTGCTCCAAGCAGGCTCTGAAACCTGTATCCAGGAAGCATGCTGGACCTCAGAGACACAATTATGACAAATCCTCTGACATCACAATGGACCCGAAAAACAACCTAGCCTCATCTACACAGTGCTAGAGTTGGGCTCACTAGTATATTTAACTCCCATTGCACTCAACTGCACGTTGGCACTGAACATGTAAGTGGCCGGCCGGTGGTGCAGTGGTGAGGTCCGCACCTTCTGGGTCTGTGGCCCAGTATGGGCTGGGTGGAATCCTCGGTTTGGGCCTCCTCACCACTGCTTCAGTTGTTCTGGTGCAGGCGTCCGAGGTAGAGTAGAGGCAGATGGGAAGGGACGTTGGACAGGGCCAGACTTCCACAGCAAATACAGGAGCATTGCCAGCAGACGTGAGCACAGCAATGCACTTGTGCCAAAACAAAACCAATTAAAAGTTGCAAAGAATAGAAAAACTGAAGCTAAGGAAAAAAAAAACAAAAAAACAGGAGCTTGCCATTACGAAGAATAGGATCTCTGTGAATGACCTTAGCAAAACAGGTGAATTCTATGTTAATTCAAAAACTAGCAAACCTTTGGGGAAAGAAACTCAAGAAGACACAAGAAAAAAAAAGATATCGAGGGATCTAGGAATGGAAGGATTAACGCACTTGAAAGGTTCATACCGCAGTAAGGAATCTCTGGATTCCATGCAATCCCAGTCAAAGTTGCAGCAGTATTTGCCACAGAGAAGAAGAGAGAATCCTGAAGTTTCTAGCCAGCAACACGAGACCCTGACTAGGCAAAGGAATCCTCAGGAAAACGAACAAAGCAGCACGTGTCACAATTTCTGATTTCAACATAGAGGACGAAGCGCTAGGTACCGAAACGGCACAGTCTGGGCCCCAAAACAGGCATGAAGACCCATGCAAAACAATTGAGAGCCCAGAGCCCAACTCAAACTTACATGGACAGCCCATTTTGGACCAGGGAGCCAAGTGGAGACAGCGGAGAAAGGAGAGTCTCTACAATAAACGGTGCTGGGAAGCCTGCACAGCCACATGGAACACAACGAGAGTACACCATGATGTTACACCTGGCACACACACCACCTGAAATGGATTAAAGCCTTGAATGGCAGACTTGAAACCGTGAACCTTGTAGGAGAAGACCTAGGCAGAGTGCTCTTTGCCATCTGTCTGAGCCGCCTATTTGGAAGAAGCATGTCTGACTGGGCAAGGGCAACAAAGGAAACAAGAAACAAACGGGACCACATCAAATGCACACACTTCTGCCCACTCAAGGAAACCATCAACTGAATACTAAGACACCACAACAATTGGGAGAGGATGTTTGCAAACCACACATCGGACAAGGGGTGAAAAGCCCAAAGATACAATCAACTCGCACGTCTCCACAAGAAAAAAAACAAGCCAATGAAAACCTGGTCAAAAGATGGAAGCAGAGATTTCTCCGAAGAAGACAGAAAGAGGGCCAGTAGGTGCATGAAAACTTGTTCACCATCATTAAGTCTCAGGAAAATGCAAATCCAAACTGCAAGGCCATGGCAGCTCACTGTGGTCAGCATGGCTAGAAGGAAGCAGACAGGAAATAACAAGTGTCAGAGAGGAGGTGCAGAGAAGGGAAGCCTCCTGCACTGCTGGTGGGAGTGTAACCCGGTGCAGCCACGATGCCAAAGGTGTGGAACTGCCTCAGAAATTTAAGTATCCATGTCCCGTATGACCCAGCTATTAATCTGCCGCTTGCTTATCCAAAAGAGTCAGAAAGACTACCGCATAAAGACATGTGCATGGCTGTGTTCACCACAGTCTTACTCCTGATATCCAAGACTTGGAAAGCACCCTGGTGTCCAGCAAGGGATGATTGGAGAAGGAAGATGGGCTATAGCCACACAATGGTATACCACTCAGCCGGAACAAATGATGCAATCCAGCCATTTGTGACCACCAGAATGGCTGTGAGGGTTTTAGGGGAAGTGTAACAAGCCCCAGTGAGAAATTCAAATACCATAGAATCTCACTTACAAGGAGAAGAAAAAGCAAGCACTAACCAACAGGTGGCACTGAACATTTGTATGCGGGCTCCCAGAGGCAAAGAGGGGCGGTGACGGAGGGTGAAAGAGAAGATTAGGCACAAGTGTGTGGTGAGGGCCTGTGATTAGTCTTACACTGGTGAAGATGATGTAAGCTACACAGAAGTCTAAAGCAATGAGGATGTGAATCTGGAAGTTATAGTACGTTCTAATGCAGGGTCATGGCTATAAGTTCACCTCAAATCAAAAATCCAAAAAGGGGTCCAGAATGATGTCATAAAGCTTTGGGGGCGGAAAGAGTTTACGGAAGGTGAACTTCCAAGGATGGAAAATCACCTCCAAATGCTTACAGATGCTACAGAAAGGCAGACCATTCCAAATAGGTGAAGAGGAATACTACGAAGAGAACATGATCAGTCCTAAACCCATGAACGAACGGAAAATGTTACCGTCCATGATGTTATTACTAATCACCTTCACGAATAATCCAAACAGGCCCACGTCTTCCCAAGTTCAGGCAAAAGGTTGGTCCAAAAGTACAATTCAGGGCCGGCCCTGTGGTGGAGCAGGTAAGTGCCCACATTCCGCTTGGGCGGCCCGGGCCTCACTGTTTCACATTACGAGTGCATATCACATTAGTAGTGTTAGGAAATATAGATTTCATGGTATGGTGCGGGCAGAGATCATAAATAAGCAGCAATTGTGAGGATACGTTATCAATACGCACAAGAAAAGGAACCATAAGAATATTGCAATCTATGGAAGTATCTGGTACACTTCCCAAAGGCAGAAGGAAGGAAAACTTGTGACCTGCCAAGGTGGAATTGGCAGAGTGCCACGAGATGACACCATCATTGTGCATCAGAACATTCCCTGGGCAACTTCAACTTGTGAGGGAGTCCAGGACTTTTTCTGGGTAAGGTCCACCCATTTTGCCATCTACCCAAGATATAAGAGATAAAACCCAGGATAATCTTACAGGAGTGAAACCAGTGTCTAGAGAGAATGTAGGAGCCCTTTCGAAGTTCAAGGAGAAAGATAGAAACTGACAACAATTGCAGAAAAAGGAAAACTATCCTACCTAGACAGGGTGAGGAGTCAGACTGGTCTGAGATGGCTGTGAAACTCTGTGTGCACGGAGGTTGTCAGGACAACTTCGAATTTTGAGGTCGCTTATGACATCACGGTGAACATGTCCCCCAGGGTGGCCGCATGGTTACAGTCTGAGGATTGGCCTAGGCTAGGCTATTAAAGGGACAGATACCCAGAAACAGGTTTGGCAAACAGAAAGCAGGCACAGAAACTAGAAGAGATAAAACAGAGTCTGATGCAAGGGATAAGAAAGGAACCCTAGGCCACAAGTGAGAATAGAGGGACAGGCACGGAGAGGAGAACATTGTCATCTATTCAAGTCTATGGGGAGGTCATGCTGATTCAAGCTTGCAACTTCATTGGAAACAAGTGGCCGGACTTGGGGTTCATCACACCTACAGTGCCCTCGTGCCTTAAGCATAATGCAAAGTCAAGAAAGATGTCTTGAGGACATTGAAGAGAAGAATCGATGCCTCCTTTCCAAGGCCCATAGCATTCTTTGAAGGTCAGTCTCTTTTTCCGAAGCTCTGGTGTCACGTGGGCCCACTGGGCACATGGTAATGTGTCCCAAGAGATGTCTTGGAAGCCTTGAAGGAATGGAGCCCTGTCACGCTTGGGGTATGTCTCTTTGTTTGGAAGTGCTCTACAAGGGTGCTGAAAAGCACCCTCTTCCACAGGGCTTCGTTCCTTCGTGAAGGCTGCCCTCCCAGGCTAGTGTGCTCTGTTTGCCTCCATCGAAATTCTCTCCCCCTACCTCTTGCCGTAGAAGGATTATTGATTATGTGTTTTGACACCATATGTAAGGAAGTTGCACGAAAATTAGAACTTTACAGTTGTGTTTCAAGAAAAATAAACAGGCCAGGGTAGAGGATGTAGGGCAAACAAATGGCACACCCTATAAAAATTAAGTAAGCCCGTATCTGGACGGAATCTAGGGGAACGTTCAAGGATCAGGGGTCAAGTTCGAAACTTCCCAAATCCGGAAAAGAGACAGAAAAATATCTTTCCTGGAGAGTGGAATTCATCCGATTTGTCTAAGTTGTCTTGGAAACATTGTGTCCGTGAAGGGGGTTGCCAGGACCACCTCGAATTTGGAGTTTCTGATCTCAGGATGTCAAACCAACCCACATGACCACGTGTTCTCAGTGCTTAGTTTGACCTAGGCTAGGGTAGCCAAGAGTCCTACAAGTGACCGGTGCAAATTCAAGGACAACAACCAAGAGTCACGAAAGCACTCACACCTCACCCTAGAGAACATACAGCGATTAACGAAATACAAACTAATCCCTTGGAATGAAGGAGAACGGACTGATAAGCATGTCTAAGGGAGATAGCTGAGAAAGACCATGACGAGTATACTATGGAAAAGAAAAAGAGGACCCAGAAAATGGAAGGTGAACAGAAATCACACCTGAATTATCCACAATGAAAGATGATGTCCGTCTTTAGACAGACTCTGCTGGAACGTTTGAAAGTCAGAGAAATCCACAAGCCAAAAAACGGCAGCGAAGGTCAAGCATGGGCTAACTGGGAAGGGTGAGTTATGAGACTGCTCCAAGCAGGCTCTGAAACCTGTATCCAGGAAGCATGCTGGACCTCAGAGACACAATTATGACAAATCCTCTGACATCACAATGGACCCGAAAAACAACCTAGCCTCATCTACACAGTGCTAGAGTTGGGCTCACTAGTATATTTAACTCCCATTGCACTCAACTGCACGTTGGCACTGAACATGTAAGTGGCCGGCCGGTGGTGCAGTGGTGAGGTCCGCACCTTCTGGGTCTGTGGCCCAGTATGGGCTGGGTGGAATCCTCGGTTTGGGCCTCCTCACCACTGCTTCAGTTGTTCTGGTGCAGGCGTCCGAGGTAGAGTAGAGGCAGATGGGAAGGGACGTTGGACAGGGCCAGACTTCCACAGCAAATACAGGAGCATTGCCAGCAGACGTGAGCACAGCAATGCACTTGTGCCAAAACAAAACCAATTAAAAGTTGCAAAGAATAGAAAAACTGAAGCTAAGGAAAAAAAAAACAAAAAAACAGGAGCTTGCCATTACGAAGAATAGGATCTCTGTGAATGACCTTAGCAAAACAGGTGAATTCTATGTTAATTCAAAAACTAGCAAACCTTTGGGGAAAGAAACTCAAGAAGACACAAGAAAAAAAAAGATATCGAGGGATCTAGGAATGGAAGGATTAACGCACTTGAAAGGTTCATACCGCAGTAAGGAATCTCTGGATTCCATGCAATCCCAGTCAAAGTTGCAGCAGTATTTGCCACAGAGAAGAAGAGAGAATCCTGAAGTTTCTAGCCAGCAACACGAGACCCTGACTAGGCAAAGGAATCCTCAGGAAAACGAACAAAGCAGCACGTGTCACAATTTCTGATTTCAACATAGAGGACGAAGCGCTAGGTACCGAAACGGCACAGTCTGGGCCCCAAAACAGGCATGAAGACCCATGCAAAACAATTGAGAGCCCAGAGCCCAACTCAAACTTACATGGACAGCCCATTTTGGACCAGGGAGCCAAGTGGAGACAGCGGAGAAAGGAGAGTCTCTACAATAAACGGTGCTGGGAAGCCTGCACAGCCACATGGAACACAACGAGAGTACACCATGATGTTACACCTGGCACACACACCACCTGAAATGGATTAAAGCCTTGAATGGCAGACTTGAAACCGTGAACCTTGTAGGAGAAGACCTAGGCAGAGTGCTCTTTGCCATCTGTCTGAGCCGCCTATTTGGAAGAAGCATGTCTGACTGGGCAAGGGCAACAAAGGAAACAAGAAACAAACGGGACCACATCAAATGCACACACTTCTGCCCACTCAAGGAAACCATCAACTGAATACTAAGACACCACAACAATTGGGAGAGGATGTTTGCAAACCACACATCGGACAAGGGGTGAAAAGCCCAAAGATACAATCAACTCGCACGTCTCCACAAGAAAAAAAACAAGCCAATGAAAACCTGGTCAAAAGATGGAAGCAGAGATTTCTCCGAAGAAGACAGAAAGAGGGCCAGTAGGTGCATGAAAACTTGTTCACCATCATTAAGTCTCAGGAAAATGCAAATCCAAACTGCAAGGCCATGGCAGCTCACTGTGGTCAGCATGGCTAGAAGGAAGCAGACAGGAAATAACAAGTGTCAGAGAGGAGGTGCAGAGAAGGGAAGCCTCCTGCACTGCTGGTGGGAGTGTAACCCGGTGCAGCCACGATGCCAAAGGTGTGGAACTGCCTCAGAAATTTAAGTATCCATGTCCCGTATGACCCAGCTATTAATCTGCCGCTTGCTTATCCAAAAGAGTCAGAAAGACTACCGCATAAAGACATGTGCATGGCTGTGTTCACCACAGTCTTACTCCTGATATCCAAGACTTGGAAAGCACCCTGGTGTCCAGCAAGGGATGATTGGAGAAGGAAGATGGGCTATAGCCACACAATGGTATACCACTCAGCCGGAACAAATGATGCAATCCAGCCATTTGTGACCACCAGAATGGCTGTGAGGGTTTTAGGGGAAGTGTAACAAGCCCCAGTGAGAAATTCAAATACCATAGAATCTCACTTACAAGGAGAAGAAAAAGCAAGCACTAACCAACAGGTGGCACTGAACATTTGTATGCGGGCTCCCAGAGGCAAAGAGGGGCGGTGACGGAGGGTGAAAGAGAAGATTAGGCACAAGTGTGTGGTGAGGGCCTGTGATTAGTCTTACACTGGTGAAGATGATGTAAGCTACACAGAAGTCTAAAGCAATGAGGATGTGAATCTGGAAGTTATAGTACGTTCTAATGCAGGGTCATGGCTATAAGTTCACCTCAAATCAAAAATCCAAAAAGGGGTCCAGAATGATGTCATAAAGCTTTGGGGGCGGAAAGAGTTTACGGAAGGTGAACTTCCAAGGATGGAAAATCACCTCCAAATGCTTACAGATGCTACAGAAAGGCAGACCATTCCAAATAGGTGAAGAGGAATACTACGAAGAGAACATGATCAGTCCTAAACCCATGAACGAACGGAAAATGTTACCGTCCATGATGTTATTACTAATCACCTTCACGAATAATCCAAACAGGCCCACGTCTTCCCAAGTTCAGGCAAAAGGTTGGTCCAAAAGTACAATTCAGGGCCGGCCCTGTGGTGGAGCAGGTAAGTGCCCACATTCCGCTTGGGCGGCCCGGGCCTCACTGTTTCACATTACGAGTGCATATCACATTAGTAGTGTTAGGAAATATAGATTTCATGGTATGGTGCGGGCAGAGATCATAAATAAGCAGCAATTGTGAGGATACGTTATCAATACGCACAAGAAAAGGAACCATAAGAATATTGCAATCTATGGAAGTATCTGGTACACTTCCCAAAGGCAGAAGGAAGGAAAACTTGTGACCTGCCAAGGTGGAATTGGCAGAGTGCCACGAGATGACACCATCATTGTGCATCAGAACATTCCCTGGGCAACTTCAACTTGTGAGGGAGTCCAGGACTTTTTCTGGGTAAGGTCCACCCATTTTGCCATCTACCCAAGATATAAGAGATAAAACCCAGGATAATCTTACAGGAGTGAAACCAGTGTCTAGAGAGAATGTAGGAGCCCTTTCGAAGTTCAAGGAGAAAGATAGAAACTGACAACAATTGCAGAAAAAGGAAAACTATCCTACCTAGACAGGGGGAGGAGTCAGACTGGTCTGAGATGGCTGTGAAACTCTGTGTGCACGGAGGTTGTCAGGACAACTTCGAATTTTGAGGTCGCTTATGACATCACGGTGAACATGTCCCCCAGGGTGGCCGCATGGTTACAGTCTGAGGATTGGCCTAGGCTAGGCTATTAAAGGGACAGATACCCAGAAACAGGTTTGGCAAACAGAAAGCAGGCACAGAAACTAGAAGAGATAAAACAGAGTCTGATGCAAGGGATAAGAAAGGAACCCTAGGCCACAAGTGAGAATAGAGGGACAGGCACGGAGAGGAGAACATTGTCATCTATTCAAGTCTATGGGGAGGTCATGCTGATTCAAGCTTGCAACTTCATTGGAAACAAGTGGCCGGACTTGGGGTTCATCACACCTACAGTGCCCTCGTGCCTTAAGCATAATGCAAAGTCAAGAAAGATGTCTTGAGGACATTGAAGAGAAGAATCGATGCCTCCTTTCCAAGGCCCATAGCATTCTTTGAAGGTCAGTCTCTTTTTCCGAAGCTCTGGTGTCACGTGGGCCCACTGGGCACATGGTAATGTGTCCCAAGAGATGTCTTGGAAGCCTTGAAGGAATGGAGCCCTGTCACGCTTGGGGTATGTCTCTTTGTTTGGAAGTGCTCTACAAGGGTGCTGAAAAGCACCCTCTTCCACAGGGCTTCGTTCCTTCGTGAAGGCTGCCCTCCCAGGCTAGTGTGCTCTGTTTGCCTCCATCGAAATTCTCTCCCCCTACCTCTTGCCGTAGAAGGATTATTGATTATGTGTTTTGACACCATATGTAAGGAAGTTGCACGAAAATTAGAACTTTACAGTTGTGTTTCAAGAAAAATAAACAGGCCAGGGTAGAGGATGTAGGGCAAACAAATGGCACACCCTATAAAAATTAAGTAAGCCCGTATCTGGACGGAATCTAGGGGAACGTTCAAGGATCAGGGGTCAAGTTCGAAACTTCCCAAATCCGGAAAAGAGACAGAAAAATATCTTTCCTGGAGAGTGGAATTCATCCGATTTGTCTAAGTTGTCTTGGAAACATTGTGTCCGTGAAGGGGGTTGCCAGGACCACCTCGAATTTGGAGTTTCTGATCTCAGGATGTCAAACCAACCCACATGACCACGTGTTCTCAGTGCTTAGTTTGACCTAGGCTAGGGTAGCCAAGAGTCCTACAAGTGACCGGTGCAAATTCAAGGACAACAACCAAGAGTCACGAAAGCACTCACACCTCACCCTAGAGAACATACAGCGATTAACGAAATACAAACTAATCCCTTGGAATGAAGGAGAACGGACTGATAAGCATGTCTAAGGGAGATAGCTGAGAAAGACCATGACGAGTATACTATGGAAAAGAAAAAGAGGACCCAGAAAATGGAAGGTGAACAGAAATCACACCTGAATTATCCACAATGAAAGATGATGTCCGTCTTTAGACAGACTCTGCTGGAACGTTTGAAAGTCAGAGAAATCCACAAGCCAAAAAACGGCAGCGAAGGTCAAGCATGGGCTAACTGGGAAGGGTGAGTTATGAGACTGCTCCAAGCAGGCTCTGAAACCTGTATCCAGGAAGCATGCTGGACCTCAGAGACACAATTATGACAAATCCTCTGACATCACAATGGACCCGAAAAACAACCTAGCCTCATCTACACAGTGCTAGAGTTGGGCTCACTAGTATATTTAACTCCCATTGCACTCAACTGCACGTTGCCACTGAACATGTAAGTGGCCGGCCGGTGGTGCAGTGGTGAGGTCCGCACCTTCTGGGTCTGTGGCCCAGTATGGGCTGGGTGGAATCCTCGGTTTGGGCCTCCTCACCACTGCTTCAGTTGTTCTGGTGCAGGCGTCCGAGGTAGAGTAGAGGCAGATGGGAAGGGACGTTGGACAGGGCCAGACTTCCACAGCAAATACAGGAGCATTGCCAGCAGACGTGAGCACAGCAATGCACTTGTGCCAAAACAAAACCAATTAAAAGTTGCAAAGAATAGAAAAACTGAAGCTAAGGAAAAAAAAAACAAAAAAACAGGAGCTTGCCATTACGAAGAATAGGATCTCTGTGAATGACCTTAGCAAAACAGGTGAATTCTATGTTAATTCAAAAACTAGCAAACCTTTGGGGAAAGAAACTCAAGAAGACACAAGAAAAAAAAAGATATCGAGGGATCTAGGAATGGAAGGATTAACGCACTTGAAAGGTTCATACCGCAGTAAGGAATCTCTGGATTCCATGCAATCCCAGTCAAAGTTGCAGCAGTATTTGCCACAGAGAAGAAGAGAGAATCCTGAAGTTTCTAGCCAGCAACACGAGACCCTGACTAGGCAAAGGAATCCTCAGGAAAACGAACAAAGCAGCACGTGTCACAATTTCTGATTTCAACATAGAGGACGAAGCGCTAGGTACCGAAACGGCACAGTCTGGGCCCCAAAACAGGCATGAAGACCCATGCAAAACAATTGAGAGCCCAGAGCCCAACTCAAACTTACATGGACAGCCCATTTTGGACCAGGGAGCCAAGTGGAGACAGCGGAGAAAGGAGAGTCTCTACAATAAACGGTGCTGGGAAGCCTGCACAGCCACATGGAACACAACGAGAGTACACCATGATGTTACACCTGGCACACACACCACCTGAAATGGATTAAAGCCTTGAATGGCAGACTTGAAACCGTGAACCTTGTAGGAGAAGACCTAGGCAGAGTGCTCTTTGCCATCTGTCTGAGCCGCCTATTTGGAAGAAGCATGTCTGACTGGGCAAGGGCAACAAAGGAAACAAGAAACAAACGGGACCACATCAAATGCACACACTTCTGCCCACTCAAGGAAACCATCAACTGAATACTAAGACACCACAACAATTGGGAGAGGATGTTTGCAAACCACACATCGGACAAGGGGTGAAAAGCCCAAAGATACAATCAACTCGCACGTCTCCACAAGAAAAAAAACAAGCCAATGAAAACCTGGTCAAAAGATGGAAGCAGAGATTTCTCCGAAGAAGACAGAAAGAGGGCCAGTAGGTGCATGAAAACTTGTTCACCATCATTAAGTCTCAGGAAAATGCAAATCCAAACTGCAAGGCCATGGCAGCTCACTGTGGTCAGCATGGCTAGAAGGAAGCAGACAGGAAATAACAAGTGTCAGAGAGGAGGTGCAGAGAAGGGAAGCCTCCTGCACTGCTGGTGGGAGTGTAACCCGGTGCAGCCACGATGCCAAAGGTGTGGAACTGCCTCAGAAATTTAAGTATCCATGTCCCGTATGACCCAGCTATTAATCTGCCGCTTGCTTATCCAAAAGAGTCAGAAAGACTACCGCATAAAGACATGTGCATGGCTGTGTTCACCACAGTCTTACTCCTGATATCCAAGACTTGGAAAGCACCCTGGTGTCCAGCAAGGGATGATTGGAGAAGGAAGATGGGCTATAGCCACACAATGGTATACCACTCAGCCGGAACAAATGATGCAATCCAGCCATTTGTGACCACCAGAATGGCTGTGAGGGTTTTAGGGGAAGTGTAACAAGCCCCAGTGAGAAATTCAAATACCATAGAATCTCACTTACAAGGAGAAGAAAAAGCAAGCACTAACCAACAGGTGGCACTGAACATTTGTATGCGGGCTCCCAGAGGCAAAGAGGGGCGGTGACGGAGGGTGAAAGAGAAGATTAGGCACAAGTGTGTGGTGAGGGCCTGTGATTAGTCTTACACTGGTGAAGATGATGTAAGCTACACAGAAGTCTAAAGCAATGAGGATGTGAATCTGGAAGTTATAGTACGTTCTAATGCAGGGTCATGGCTATAAGTTCACCTCAAATCAAAAATCCAAAAAGGGGTCCAGAATGATGTCATAAAGCTTTGGGGGCGGAAAGAGTTTACGGAAGGTGAACTTCCAAGGATGGAAAATCACCTCCAAATGCTTACAGATGCTACAGAAAGGCAGACCATTCCAAATAGGTGAAGAGGAATACTACGAAGAGAACATGATCAGTCCTAAACCCATGAACGAACGGAAAATGTTACCGTCCATGATGTTATTACTAATCACCTTCACGAATAATCCAAACAGGCCCACGTCTTCCCAAGTTCAGGCAAAAGGTTGGTCCAAAAGTACAATTCAGGGCCGGCCCTGTGGTGGAGCAGGTAAGTGCCCACATTCCGCTTGGGCGGCCCGGGCCTCACTGTTTCACATTACGAGTGCATATCACATTAGTAGTGTTAGGAAATATAGATTTCATGGTATGGTGCGGGCAGAGATCATAAATAAGCAGCAATTGTGAGGATACGTTATCAATACGCACAAGAAAAGGAACCATAAGAATATTGCAATCTATGGAAGTATCTGGTACACTTCCCAAAGGCAGAAGGAAGGAAAACTTGTGACCTGCCAAGGTGGAATTGGCAGAGTGCCACGAGATGACACCATCATTGTGCATCAGAACATTCCCTGGGCAACTTCAACTTGTGAGGGAGTCCAGGACTTTTTCTGGGTAAGGTCCACCCATTTTGCCATCTACCCAAGATATAAGAGATAAAACCCAGGATAATCTTACAGGAGTGAAACCAGTGTCTAGAGAGAATGTAGGAGCCCTTTCGAAGTTCAAGGAGAAAGATAGAAACTGACAACAATTGCAGAAAAAGGAAAACTATCCTACCTAGACAGGGTGAGGAGTCAGACTGGTCTGAGATGGCTGTGAAACTCTGTGTGCACGGAGGTTGTCAGGACAACTTCGAATTTTGAGGTCGCTTATGACATCACGGTGAACATGTCCCCCAGGGTGGCCGCATGGTTACAGTCTGAGGATTGGCCTAGGCTAGGCTATTAAAGGGACAGATACCCAGAAACAGGTTTGGCAAACAGAAAGCAGGCACAGAAACTAGAAGAGATAAAACAGAGTCTGATGCAAGGGATAAGAAAGGAACCCTAGGCCACAAGTGAGAATAGAGGGACAGGCACGGAGAGGAGAACATTGTCATCTATTCAAGTCTATGGGGAGGTCATGCTGATTCAAGCTTGCAACTTCATTGGAAACAAGTGGCCGGACTTGGGGTTCATCACACCTACAGTGCCCTCGTGCCTTAAGCATAATGCAAAGTCAAGAAAGATGTCTTGAGGACATTGAAGAGAAGAATCGATGCCTCCTTTCCAAGGCCCATAGCATTCTTTGAAGGTCAGTCTCTTTTTCCGAAGCTCTGGTGTCACGTGGGCCCACTGGGCACATGGTAATGTGTCCCAAGAGATGTCTTGGAAGCCTTGAAGGAATGGAGCCCTGTCACGCTTGGGGTATGTCTCTTTGTTTGGAAGTGCTCTACAAGGGTGCTGAAAAGCACCCTCTTCCACAGGGCTTCGTTCCTTCGTGAAGGCTGCCCTCCCAGGCTAGTGTGCTCTGTTTGCCTCCATCGAAATTCTCTCCCCCTACCTCTTGCCGTAGAAGGATTATTGATTATGTGTTTTGACACCATATGTAAGGAAGTTGCACGAAAATTAGAACTTTACAGTTGTGTTTCAAGAAAAATAAACAGGCCAGGGTAGAGGATGTAGGGCAAACAAATGGCACACCCTATAAAAATTAAGTAAGCCCGTATCTGGACGGAATCTAGGGGAACGTTCAAGGATCAGGGGTCAAGTTCGAAACTTCCCAAATCCGGAAAAGAGACAGAAAAATATCTTTCCTGGAGAGTGGAATTCATCCGATTTGTCTAAGTTGTCTTGGAAACATTGTGTCCGTGAAGGGGGTTGCCAGGACCACCTCGAATTTGGAGTTTCTGATCTCAGGATGTCAAACCAACCCACATGACCACGTGTTCTCAGTGCTTAGTTTGACCTAGGCTAGGGTAGCCAAGAGTCCTACAAGTGACCGGTGCAAATTCAAGGACAACAACCAAGAGTCACGAAAGCACTCACACCTCACCCTAGAGAACATACAGCGATTAACGAAATACAAACTAATCCCTTGGAATGAAGGAGAACGGACTGATAAGCATGTCTAAGGGAGATAGCTGAGAAAGACCATGACGAGTATACTATGGAAAAGAAAAAGAGGACCCAGAAAATGGAAGGTGAACAGAAATCACACCTGAATTATCCACAATGAAAGATGATGTCCGTCTTTAGACAGACTCTGCTGGAACGTTTGAAAGTCAGAGAAATCCACAAGCCAAAAAACGGCAGCGAAGGTCAAGCATGGGCTAACTGGGAAGGGTGAGTTATGAGACTGCTCCAAGCAGGCTCTGAAACCTGTATCCAGGAAGCATGCTGGACCTCAGAGACACAATTATGACAAATCCTCTGACATCACAATGGACCCGAAAAACAACCTAGCCTCATCTACACAGTGCTAGAGTTGGGCTCACTAGTATATTTAACTCCCATTGCACTCAACTGCACGTTGCCACTGAACATGTAAGTGGCCGGCCGGTGGTGCAGTGGTGAGGTCCGCACCTTCTGGGTCTGTGGCCCAGTATGGGCTGGGTGGAATCCTCGGTTTGGGCCTCCTCACCACTGCTTCAGTTGTTCTGGTGCAGGCGTCCGAGGTAGAGTAGAGGCAGATGGGAAGGGACGTTGGACAGGGCCAGACTTCCACAGCAAATACAGGAGCATTGCCAGCAGACGTGAGCACAGCAATGCACTTGTGCCAAAACAAAACCAATTAAAAGTTGCAAAGAATAGAAAAACTGAAGCTAAGGAAAAAAAAAACAAAAAAACAGGAGCTTGCCATTACGAAGAATAGGATCTCTGTGAATGACCTTAGCAAAACAGGTGAATTCTATGTTAATTCAAAAACTAGCAAACCTTTGGGGAAAGAAACTCAAGAAGACACAAGAAAAAAAAAGATATCGAGGGATCTAGGAATGGAAGGATTAACGCACTTGAAAGGTTCATACCGCAGTAAGGAATCTCTGGATTCCATGCAATCCCAGTCAAAGTTGCAGCAGTATTTGCCACAGAGAAGAAGAGAGAATCCTGAAGTTTCTAGCCAGCAACACGAGACCCTGACTAGGCAAAGGAATCCTCAGGAAAACGAACAAAGCAGCACGTGTCACAATTTCTGATTTCAACATAGAGGACGAAGCGCTAGGTACCGAAACGGCACAGTCTGGGCCCCAAAACAGGCATGAAGACCCATGCAAAACAATTGAGAGCCCAGAGCCCAACTCAAACTTACATGGACAGCCCATTTTGGACCAGGGAGCCAAGTGGAGACAGCGGAGAAAGGAGAGTCTCTACAATAAACGGTGCTGGGAAGCCTGCACAGCCACATGGAACACAACGAGAGTACACCATGATGTTACACCTGGCACACACACCACCTGAAATGGATTAAAGCCTTGAATGGCAGACTTGAAACCGTGAACCTTGTAGGAGAAGACCTAGGCAGAGTGCTCTTTGCCATCTGTCTGAGCCGCCTATTTGGAAGAAGCATGTCTGACTGGGCAAGGGCAACAAAGGAAACAAGAAACAAACGGGACCACATCAAATGCACACACTTCTGCCCACTCAAGGAAACCATCAACTGAATACTAAGACACCACAACAATTGGGAGAGGATGTTTGCAAACCACACATCGGACAAGGGGTGAAAAGCCCAAAGATACAATCAACTCGCACGTCTCCACAAGAAAAAAAACAAGCCAATGAAAACCTGGTCAAAAGATGGAAGCAGAGATTTCTCCGAAGAAGACAGAAAGAGGGCCAGTAGGTGCATGAAAACTTGTTCACCATCATTAAGTCTCAGGAAAATGCAAATCCAAACTGCAAGGCCATGGCAGCTCACTGTGGTCAGCATGGCTAGAAGGAAGCAGACAGGAAATAACAAGTGTCAGAGAGGAGGTGCAGAGAAGGGAAGCCTCCTGCACTGCTGGTGGGAGTGTAACCCGGTGCAGCCACGATGCCAAAGGTGTGGAACTGCCTCAGAAATTTAAGTATCCATGTCCCGTATGACCCAGCTATTAATCTGCCGCTTGCTTATCCAAAAGAGTCAGAAAGACTACCGCATAAAGACATGGGCATGGCTGTGTTCACCACAGTCTTACTCCTGATATCCAAGACTTGGAAAGCACCCTGGTGTCCAGCAAGGGATGATTGGAGAAGGAAGATGGGCTATAGCCACACAATGGTATACCACTCAGCCGGAACAAATGATGCAATCCAGCCATTTGTGACCACCAGAATGGCTGTGAGGGTTTTAGGGGAAGTGTAACAAGCCCCAGTGAGAAATTCAAATACCATAGAATCTCACTTACAAGGAGAAGAAAAAGCAAGCACTAACCAACAGGTGGCACTGAACATTTGTATGCGGGCTCCCAGAGGCAAAGAGGGGCGGTGACGGAGGGTGAAAGAGAAGATTAGGCACAAGTGTGTGGTGAGGGCCTGTGATTAGTCTTACACTGGTGAAGATGATGTAAGCTACACAGAAGTCTAAAGCAATGAGGATGTGAATCTGGAAGTTATAGTACGTTCTAATGCAGGGTCATGGCTATAAGTTCACCTCAAATCAAAAATCCAAAAAGGGGTCCAGAATGATGTCATAAAGCTTTGGGGGCGGAAAGAGTTTACGGAAGGTGAACTTCCAAGGATGGAAAATCACCTCCAAATGCTTACAGATGCTACAGAAAGGCAGACCATTCCAAATAGGTGAAGAGGAATACTACGAAGAGAACATGATCAGTCCTAAACCCATGAACGAACGGAAAATGTTACCGTCCATGATGTTATTACTAATCACCTTCACGAATAATCCAAACAGGCCCACGTCTTCCCAAGTTCAGGCAAAAGGTTGGTCCAAAAGTACAATTCAGGGCCGGCCCTGTGGTGGAGCAGGTAAGTGCCCACATTCCGCTTGGGCGGCCCGGGCCTCACTGTTTCACATTACGAGTGCATATCACATTAGTAGTGTTAGGAAATATAGATTTCATGGTATGGTGCGGGCAGAGATCATAAATAAGCAGCAATTGTGAGGATACGTTATCAATACGCACAAGAAAAGGAACCATAAGAATATTGCAATCTATGGAAGTATCTGGTACACTTCCCAAAGGCAGAAGGAAGGAAAACTTGTGACCTGCCAAGGTGGAATTGGCAGAGTGCCACGAGATGACACCATCATTGTGCATCAGAACATTCCCTGGGCAACTTCAACTTGTGAGGGAGTCCAGGACTTTTTCTGGGTAAGGTCCACCCATTTTGCCATCTACCCAAGATATAAGAGATAAAACCCAGGATAATCTTACAGGAGTGAAACCAGTGTCTAGAGAGAATGTAGGAGCCCTTTCGAAGTTCAAGGAGAAAGATAGAAACTGACAACAATTGCAGAAAAAGGAAAACTATCCTACCTAGACAGGGTGAGGAGTCAGACTGGTCTGAGATGGCTGTGAAACTCTGTGTGCACGGAGGTTGTCAGGACAACTTCGAATTTTGAGGTCGCTTATGACATCACGGTGAACATGTCCCCCAGGGTGGCCGCATGGTTACAGTCTGAGGATTGGCCTAGGCTAGGCTATTAAAGGGACAGATACCCAGAAACAGGTTTGGCAAACAGAAAGCAGGCACAGAAACTAGAAGAGATAAAACAGAGTCTGATGCAAGGGATAAGAAAGGAACCCTAGGCCACAAGTGAGAATAGAGGGACAGGCACGGAGAGGAGAACATTGTCATCTATTCAAGTCTATGGGGAGGTCATGCTGATTCAAGCTTGCAACTTCATTGGAAACAAGTGGCCGGACTTGGGGTTCATCACACCTACAGTGCCCTCGTGCCTTAAGCATAATGCAAAGTCAAGAAAGATGTCTTGAGGACATTGAAGAGAAGAATCGATGCCTCCTTTCCAAGGCCCATAGCATTCTTTGAAGGTCAGTCTCTTTTTCCGAAGCTCTGGTGTCACGTGGGCCCACTGGGCACATGGTAATGTGTCCCAAGAGATGTCTTGGAAGCCTTGAAGGAATGGAGCCCTGTCACGCTTGGGGTATGTCTCTTTGTTTGGAAGTGCTCTACAAGGGTGCTGAAAAGCACCCTCTTCCACAGGGCTTCGTTCCTTCGTGAAGGCTGCCCTCCCAGGCTAGTGTGCTCTGTTTGCCTCCATCGAAATTCTCTCCCCCTACCTCTTGCCGTAGAAGGATTATTGATTATGTGTTTTGACACCATATGTAAGGAAGTTGCACGAAAATTAGAACTTTACAGTTGTGTTTCAAGAAAAATAAACAGGCCAGGGTAGAGGATGTAGGGCAAACAAATGGCACACCCTATAAAAATTAAGTAAGCCCGTATCTGGACGGAATCTAGGGGAACGTTCAAGGATCAGGGGTCAAGTTCGAAACTTCCCAAATCCGGAAAAGAGACAGAAAAATATCTTTCCTGGAGAGTGGAATTCATCCGATTTGTCTAAGTTGTCTTGGAAACATTGTGTCCGTGAAGGGGGTTGCCAGGACCACCTCGAATTTGGAGTTTCTGATCTCAGGATGTCAAACCAACCCACATGACCACGTGTTCTCAGTGCTTAGTTTGACCTAGGCTAGGGTAGCCAAGAGTCCTACAAGTGACCGGTGCAAATTCAAGGACAACAACCAAGAGTCACGAAAGCACTCACACCTCACCCTAGAGAACATACAGCGATTAACGAAATACAAACTAATCCCTTGGAATGAAGGAGAACGGACTGATAAGCATGTCTAAGGGAGATAGCTGAGAAAGACCATGACGAGTATACTATGGAAAAGAAAAAGAGGACCCAGAAAATGGAAGGTGAACAGAAATCACACCTGAATTATCCACAATGAAAGATGATGTCCGTCTTTAGACAGACTCTGCTGGAACGTTTGAAAGTCAGAGAAATCCACAAGCCAAAAAACGGCAGCGAAGGTCAAGCATGGGCTAACTGGGAAGGGTGAGTTATGAGACTGCTCCAAGCAGGCTCTGAAACCTGTATCCAGGAAGCATGCTGGACCTCAGAGACACAATTATGACAAATCCTCTGACATCACAATGGACCCGAAAAACAACCTAGCCTCATCTACACAGTGCTAGAGTTGGGCTCACTAGTATATTTAACTCCCATTGCACTCAACTGCACGTTGCCACTGAACATGTAAGTGGCCGGCCGGTGGTGCAGTGGTGAGGTCCGCACCTTCTGGGTCTGTGGCCCAGTATGGGCTGGGTGGAATCCTCGGTTTGGGCCTCCTCACCACTGCTTCAGTTGTTCTGGTGCAGGCGTCCGAGGTAGAGTAGAGGCAGATGGGAAGGGACGTTGGACAGGGCCAGACTTCCACAGCAAATACAGGAGCATTGCCAGCAGACGTGAGCACAGCAATGCACTTGTGCCAAAACAAAACCAATTAAAAGTTGCAAAGAATAGAAAAACTGAAGCTAAGGAAAAAAAAAACAAAAAAACAGGAGCTTGCCATTACGAAGAATAGGATCTCTGTGAATGACCTTAGCAAAACAGGTGAATTCTATGTTAATTCAAAAACTAGCAAACCTTTGGGGAAAGAAACTCAAGAAGACACAAGAAAAAAAAAGATATCGAGGGATCTAGGAATGGAAGGATTAACGCACTTGAAAGGTTCATACCGCAGTAAGGAATCTCTGGATTCCATGCAATCCCAGTCAAAGTTGCAGCAGTATTTGCCACAGAGAAGAAGAGAGAATCCTGAAGTTTCTAGCCAGCAACACGAGACCCTGACTAGGCAAAGGAATCCTCAGGAAAACGAACAAAGCAGCACGTGTCACAATTTCTGATTTCAACATAGAGGACGAAGCGCTAGGTACCGAAACGGCACAGTCTGGGCCCCAAAACAGGCATGAAGACCCATGCAAAACAATTGAGAGCCCAGAGCCCAACTCAAACTTACATGGACAGCCCATTTTGGACCAGGGAGCCAAGTGGAGACAGCGGAGAAAGGAGAGTCTCTACAATAAACGGTGCTGGGAAGCCTGCACAGCCACATGGAACACAACGACAGTACACCATGATGTTACACCTGGCACACACACCACCTGAAATGGATTAAAGCCTTGAATGGCAGACTTGAAACCGTGAACCTTGTAGGAGAAGACCTAGGCAGAGTGCTCTTTGCCATCTGTCTGAGCCGCCTATTTGGAAGAAGCATGTCTGACTGGGCAAGGGCAACAAAGGAAACAAGAAACAAACGGGACCACATCAAATGCACACACTTCTGCCCACTCAAGGAAACCATCAACTGAATACTAAGACACCACAACAATTGGGAGAGGATGTTTGCAAACCACACATCGGACAAGGGGTGAAAAGCCCAAAGATACAATCAACTCGCACGTCTCCACAAGAAAAAAAACAAGCCAATGAAAACCTGGTCAAAAGATGGAAGCAGAGATTTCTCCGAAGAAGACAGAAAGAGGGCCAGTAGGTGCATGAAAACTTGTTCACCATCATTAAGTCTCAGGAAAATGCAAATCCAAACTGCAAGGCCATGGCAGCTCACTGTGGTCAGCATGGCTAGAAGGAAGCAGACAGGAAATAACAAGTGTCAGAGAGGAGGTGCAGAGAAGGGAAGCCTCCTGCACTGCTGGTGGGAGTGTAACCCGGTGCAGCCACGATGCCAAAGGTGTGGAACTGCCTCAGAAATTTAAGTATCCATGTCCCGTATGACCCAGCTATTAATCTGCCGCTTGCTTATCCAAAAGAGTCAGAAAGACTACCGCATAAAGACATGGGCATGGCTGTGTTCACCACAGTCTTACTCCTGATATCCAAGACTTGGAAAGCACCCTGGTGTCCAGCAAGGGATGATTGGAGAAGGAAGATGGGCTATAGCCACACAATGGTATACCACTCAGCCGGAACAAATGATGCAATCCAGCCATTTGTGACCACCAGAATGGCTGTGAGGGTTTTAGGGGAAGTGTAACAAGCCCCAGTGAGAAATTCAAATACCATAGAATCTCACTTACAAGGAGAAGAAAAAGCAAGCACTAACCAACAGGTGGCACTGAACATTTGTATGCGGGCTCCCAGAGGCAAAGAGGGGCGGTGACGGAGGGTGAAAGAGAAGATTAGGCACAAGTGTGTGGTGAGGGCCTGTGATTAGTCTTACACTGGTGAAGATGATGTAAGCTACACAGAAGTCTAAAGCAATGAGGATGTGAATCTGGAAGTTATAGTACGTTCTAATGCAGGGTCATGGCTATAAGTTCACCTCAAATCAAAAATCCAAAAAGGGGTCCAGAATGATGTCATAAAGCTTTGGGGGCGGAAAGAGTTTACGGAAGGTGAACTTCCAAGGATGGAAAATCACCTCCAAATGCTTACAGATGCTACAGAAAGGCAGACCATTCCAAATAGGTGAAGAGGAATACTACGAAGAGAACATGATCAGTCCTAAACCCATGAACGAACGGAAAATGTTACCGTCCATGATGTTATTACTAATCACCTTCACGAATAATCCAAACAGGCCCACGTCTTCCCAAGTTCAGGCAAAAGGTTGGTCCAAAAGTACAATTCAGGGCCGGCCCTGTGGTGGAGCAGGTAAGTGCCCACATTCCGCTTGGGCGGCCCGGGCCTCACTGTTTCACATTACGAGTGCATATCACATTAGTAGTGTTAGGAAATATAGATTTCATGGTATGGTGCGGGCAGAGATCATAAATAAGCAGCAATTGTGAGGATACGTTATCAATACGCACAAGAAAAGGAACCATAAGAATATTGCAATCTATGGAAGTATCTGGTACACTTCCCAAAGGCAGAAGGAAGGAAAACTTGTGACCTGCCAAGGTGGAATTGGCAGAGTGCCACGAGATGACACCATCATTGTGCATCAGAACATTCCCTGGGCAACTTCAACTTGTGAGGGAGTCCAGGACTTTTTCTGGGTAAGGTCCACCCATTTTGCCATCTACCCAAGATATAAGAGATAAAACCCAGGATAATCTTACAGGAGTGAAACCAGTGTCTAGAGAGAATGTAGGAGCCCTTTCGAAGTTCAAGGAGAAAGATAGAAACTGACAACAATTGCAGAAAAAGGAAAACTATCCTACCTAGACAGGGTGAGGAGTCAGACTGGTCTGAGATGGCTGTGAAACTCTGTGTGCACGGAGGTTGTCAGGACAACTTCGAATTTTGAGGTCGCTTATGACATCACGGTGAACATGTCCCCCAGGGTGGCCGCATGGTTACAGTCTGAGGATTGGCCTAGGCTAGGCTATTAAAGGGACAGATACCCAGAAACAGGTTTGGCAAACAGAAAGCAGGCACAGAAACTAGAAGAGATAAAACAGAGTCTGATGCAAGGGATAAGAAAGGAACCCTAGGCCACAAGTGAGAATAGAGGGACAGGCACGGAGAGGAGAACATTGTCATCTATTCAAGTCTATGGGGAGGTCATGCTGATTCAAGCTTGCAACTTCATTGGAAACAAGTGGCCGGACTTGGGGTTCATCACACCTACAGTGCCCTCGTGCCTTAAGCATAATGCAAAGTCAAGAAAGATGTCTTGAGGACATTGAAGAGAAGAATCGATGCCTCCTTTCCAAGGCCCATAGCATTCTTTGAAGGTCAGTCTCTTTTTCCGAAGCTCTGGTGTCACGTGGGCCCACTGGGCACATGGTAATGTGTCCCAAGAGATGTCTTGGAAGCCTTGAAGGAATGGAGCCCTGTCACGCTTGGGGTATGTCTCTTTGTTTGGAAGTGCTCTACAAGGGTGCTGAAAAGCACCCTCTTCCACAGGGCTTCGTTCCTTCGTGAAGGCTGCCCTCCCAGGCTAGTGTGCTCTGTTTGCCTCCATCGAAATTCTCTCCCCCTACCTCTTGCCGTAGAAGGATTATTGATTATGTGTTTTGACACCATATGTAAGGAAGTTGCACGAAAATTACAACTTTACAGTTGTGTTTCAAGAAAAATAAACAGGCCAGGGTAGAGGATGTAGGGCAAACAAATGGCACACCCTATAAAAATTAAGTAAGCCCGTATCTGGACGGAATCTAGGGGAACGTTCAAGGATCAGGGGTCAAGTTCGAAACTTCCCAAATCCGGAAAAGAGACAGAAAAATATCTTTCCTGGAGAGTGGAATTCATCCGATTTGTCTAAGTTGTCTTGGAAACATTGTGTCCGTGAAGGGGGTTGCCAGGACCACCTCGAATTTGGAGTTTCTGATCTCAGGATGTCAAACCAACCCACATGACCACGTGTTCTCAGTGCTTAGTTTGACCTAGGCTAGGGTAGCCAAGAGTCCTACAAGTGACCGGTGCAAATTCAAGGACAACAACCAAGAGTCACGAAAGCACTCACACCTCACCCTAGAGAACATACAGCGATTAACGAAATACAAACTAATCCCTTGGAATGAAGGAGAACGGACTGATAAGCATGTCTAAGGGAGATAGCTGAGAAAGACCATGACGAGTATACTATGGAAAAGAAAAAGAGGACCCAGAAAATGGAAGGTGAACAGAAATCACACCTGAATTATCCACAATGAAAGATGATGTCCGTCTTTAGACAGACTCTGCTGGAACGTTTGAAAGTCAGAGAAATCCACAAGCCAAAAAACGGCAGCGAAGGTCAAGCATGGGCTAACTGGGAAGGGTGAGTTATGAGACTGCTCCAAGCAGGCTCTGAAACCTGTATCCAGGAAGCATGCTGGACCTCAGAGACACAATTATGACAAATCCTCTGACATCACAATGGACCCGAAAAACAACCTAGCCTCATCTACACAGTGCTAGAGTTGGGCTCACTAGTATATTTAACTCCCATTGCACTCAACTGCACGTTGCCACTGAACATGTAAGTGGCCGGCCGGTGGTGCAGTGGTGAGGTCCGCACCTTCTGGGTCTGTGGCCCAGTATGGGCTGGGTGGAATCCTCGGTTTGGGCCTCCTCACCACTGCTTCAGTTGTTCTGGTGCAGGCGTCCGAGGTAGAGTAGAGGCAGATGGGAAGGGACGTTGGACAGGGCCAGACTTCCACAGCAAATACAGGAGCATTGCCAGCAGACGTGAGCACAGCAATGCACTTGTGCCAAAACAAAACCAATTAAAAGTTGCAAAGAATAGAAAAACTGAAGCTAAGGAAAAAAAAAACAAAAAAACAGGAGCTTGCCATTACGAAGAATAGGATCTCTGTGAATGACCTTAGCAAAACAGGTGAATTCTATGTTAATTCAAAAACTAGCAAACCTTTGGGGAAAGAAACTCAAGAAGACACAAGAAAAAAAAAGATATCGAGGGATCTAGGAATGGAAGGATTAACGCACTTGAAAGGTTCATACCGCAGTAAGGAATCTCTGGATTCCATGCAATCCCAGTCAAAGTTGCAGCAGTATTTGCCACAGAGAAGAAGAGAGAATCCTGAAGTTTCTAGCCAGCAACACGAGACCCTGACTAGGCAAAGGAATCCTCAGGAAAACGAACAAAGCAGCACGTGTCACAATTTCTGATTTCAACATAGAGGACGAAGCGCTAGGTACCGAAACGGCACAGTCTGGGCCCCAAAACAGGCATGAAGACCCATGCAAAACAATTGAGAGCCCAGAGCCCAACTCAAACTTACATGGACAGCCCATTTTGGACCAGGGAGCCAAGTGGAGACAGCGGAGAAAGGAGAGTCTCTACAATAAACGGTGCTGGGAAGCCTGCACAGCCACATGGAACACAACGAGAGTACACCATGATGTTACACCTGGCACACACACCACCTGAAATGGATTAAAGCCTTGAATGGCAGACTTGAAACCGTGAACCTTGTAGGAGAAGACCTAGGCAGAGTGCTCTTTGCCATCTGTCTGAGCCGCCTATTTGGAAGAAGCATGTCTGACTGGGCAAGGGCAACAAAGGAAACAAGAAACAAACGGGACCACATCAAATGCACACACTTCTGCCCACTCAAGGAAACCATCAACTGAATACTAAGACACCACAACAATTGGGAGAGGATGTTTGCAAACCACACATCGGACAAGGGGTGAAAAGCCCAAAGATACAATCAACTCGCACGTCTCCACAAGAAAAAAAACAAGCCAATGAAAACCTGGTCAAAAGATGGAAGCAGAGATTTCTCCGAAGAAGACAGAAAGAGGGCCAGTAGGTGCATGAAAACTTGTTCACCATCATTAAGTCTCAGGAAAATGCAAATCCAAACTGCAAGGCCATGGCAGCTCACTGTGGTCAGCATGGCTAGAAGGAAGCAGACAGGAAATAACAAGTGTCAGAGAGGAGGTGCAGAGAAGGGAAGCCTCCTGCACTGCTGGTGGGAGTGTAACCCGGTGCAGCCACGATGCCAAAGGTGTGGAACTGCCTCAGAAATTTAAGTATCCATGTCCCGTATGACCCAGCTATTAATCTGCCGCTTGCTTATCCAAAAGAGTCAGAAAGACTACCGCATAAAGACATGTGCATGGCTGTGTTCACCACAGTCTTACTCCTGATATCCAAGACTTGGAAAGCACCCTGGTGTCCAGCAAGGGATGATTGGAGAAGGAAGATGGGCTATAGCCACACAATGGTATACCACTCAGCCGGAACAAATGATGCAATCCAGCCATTTGTGACCACCAGAATGGCTGTGAGGGTTTTAGGGGAAGTGTAACAAGCCCCAGTGAGAAATTCAAATACCATAGAATCTCACTTACAAGGAGAAGAAAAAGCAAGCACTAACCAACAGGTGGCACTGAACATTTGTATGCGGGCTCCCAGAGGCAAAGAGGGGCGGTGACGGAGGGTGAAAGAGAAGATTAGGCACAAGTGTGTGGTGAGGGCCTGTGATTAGTCTTACACTGGTGAAGATGATGTAAGCTACACAGAAGTCTAAAGCAATGAGGATGTGAATCTGGAAGTTATAGTACGTTCTAATGCAGGGTCATGGCTATAAGTTCACCTCAAATCAAAAATCCAAAAAGGGGTCCAGAATGATGTCATAAAGCTTTGGGGGCGGAAAGAGTTTACGGAAGGTGAACTTCCAAGGATGGAAAATCACCTCCAAATGCTTACAGATGCTACAGAAAGGCAGACCATTCCAAATAGGTGAAGAGGAATACTACGAAGAGAACATGATCAGTCCTAAACCCATGAACGAACGGAAAATGTTACCGTCCATGATGTTATTACTAATCACCTTCACGAATAATCCAAACAGGCCCACGTCTTCCCAAGTTCAGGCAAAAGGTTGGTCCAAAAGTACAATTCAGGGCCGGCCCTGTGGTGGAGCAGGTAAGTGCCCACATTCCGCTTGGGCGGCCCGGGCCTCACTGTTTCACATTACGAGTGCATATCACATTAGTAGTGTTAGGAAATATAGATTTCATGGTATGGTGCGGGCAGAGATCATAAATAAGCAGCAATTGTGAGGATACGTTATCAATACGCACAAGAAAAGGAACCATAAGAATATTGCAATCTATGGAAGTATCTGGTACACTTCCCAAAGGCAGAAGGAAGGAAAACTTGTGACCTGCCAAGGTGGAATTGGCAGAGTGCCACGAGATGACACCATCATTGTGCATCAGAACATTCCCTGGGCAACTTCAACTTGTGAGGGAGTCCAGGACTTTTTCTGGGTAAGGTCCACCCATTTTGCCATCTACCCAAGATATAAGAGATAAAACCCAGGATAATCTTACAGGAGTGAAACCAGTGTCTAGAGAGAATGTAGGAGCCCTTTCGAAGTTCAAGGAGAAAGATAGAAACTGACAACAATTGCAGAAAAAGGAAAACTATCCTACCTAGACAGGGTGAGGAGTCAGACTGGTCTGAGATGGCTGTGAAACTCTGTGTGCACGGAGGTTGTCAGGACAACTTCGAATTTTGAGGTCGCTTATGACATCACGGTGAACATGTCCCCCAGGGTGGCCGCATGGTTACAGTCTGAGGATTGGCCTAGGCTAGGCTATTAAAGGGACAGATACCCAGAAACAGGTTTGGCAAACAGAAAGCAGGCACAGAAACTAGAAGAGATAAAACAGAGTCTGATGCAAGGGATAAGAAAGGAACCCTAGGCCACAAGTGAGAATAGAGGGACAGGCACGGAGAGGAGAACATTGTCATCTATTCAAGTCTATGGGGAGGTCATGCTGATTCAAGCTTGCAACTTCATTGGAAACAAGTGGCCGGACTTGGGGTTCATCACACCTACAGTGCCCTCGTGCCTTAAGCATAATGCAAAGTCAAGAAAGATGTCTTGAGGACATTGAAGAGAAGAATCGATGCCTCCTTTCCAAGGCCCATAGCATTCTTTGAAGGTCAGTCTCTTTTTCCGAAGCTCTGGTGTCACGTGGGCCCACTGGGCACATGGTAATGTGTCCCAAGAGATGTCTTGGAAGCCTTGAAGGAATGGAGCCCTGTCACGCTTGGGGTATGTCTCTTTGTTTGGAAGTGCTCTACAAGGGTGCTGAAAAGCACCCTCTTCCACAGGGCTTCGTTCCTTCGTGAAGGCTGCCCTCCCAGGCTAGTGTGCTCTGTTTGCCTCCATCGAAATTCTCTCCCCCTACCTCTTGCCGTAGAAGGATTATTGATTATGTGTTTTGACACCATATGTAAGGAAGTTGCACGAAAATTAGAACTTTACAGTTGTGTTTCAAGAAAAATAAACAGGCCAGGGTAGAGGATGTAGGGCAAACAAATGGCACACCCTATAAAAATGAAGTAAGCCCGTATCTGGACGGAATCTAGGGGAACGTTCAAGGATCAGGGGTCAAGTTCGAAACTTCCCAAATCCGGAAAAGAGACAGAAAAATATCTTTCCTGGAGAGTGGAATTCATCCGATTTGTCTAAGTTGTCTTGGAAACATTGTGTCCGTGAAGGGGGTTGCCAGGACCACCTCGAATTTGGAGTTTCTGATCTCAGGATGTCAAACCAACCCACATGACCACGTGTTCTCAGTGCTTAGTTTGACCTAGGCTAGGGTAGCCAAGAGTCCTACAAGTGACCGGTGCAAATTCAAGGACAACAACCAAGAGTCACGAAAGCACTCACACCTCACCCTAGAGAACATACAGCGATTAACGAAATACAAACTAATCCCTTGGAATGAAGGAGAACGGACTGATAAGCATGTCTAAGGGAGATAGCTGAGAAAGACCATGACGAGTATACTATGGAAAAGAAAAAGAGGACCCAGAAAATGGAAGGTGAACAGAAATCACACCTGAATTATCCACAATGAAAGATGATGTCCGTCTTTAGACAGACTCTGCTGGAACGTTTGAAAGTCAGAGAAATCCACAAGCCAAAAAACGGCAGCGAAGGTCAAGCATGGGCTAACTGGGAAGGGTGAGTTATGAGACTGCTCCAAGCAGGCTCTGAAACCTGTATCCAGGAAGCATGCTGGACCTCAGAGACACAATTATGACAAATCCTCTGACATCACAATGGACCCGAAAAACAACCTAGCCTCATCTACACAGTGCTAGAGTTGGGCTCACTAGTATATTTAACTCCCATTGCACTCAACTGCACGTTGCCACTGAACATGTAAGTGGCCGGCCGGTGGTGCAGTGGTGAGGTCCGCACCTTCTGGGTCTGTGGCCCAGTATGGGCTGGGTGGAATCCTCGGTTTGGGCCTCCTCACCACTGCTTCAGTTGTTCTGGTGCAGGCGTCCGAGGTAGAGTAGAGGCAGATGGGAAGGGACGTTGGACAGGGCCAGACTTCCACAGCAAATACAGGAGCATTGCCAGCAGACGTGAGCACAGCAATGCACTTGTGCCAAAACAAAACCAATTAAAAGTTGCAAAGAATAGAAAAACTGAAGCTAAGGAAAAAAAAAACAAAAAAACAGGAGCTTGCCATTACGAAGAATAGGATCTCTGTGAATGACCTTAGCAAAACAGGTGAATTCTATGTTAATTCAAAAACTAGCAAACCTTTGGGGAAAGAAACTCAAGAAGACACAAGAAAAAAAAAGATATCGAGGGATCTAGGAATGGAAGGATTAACACACTTGAAAGGTTCATACCGCAGTAAGGAATCTCTGGATTCCATGCAATCCCAGTCAAAGTTGCAGCAGTATTTGCCACAGAGAAGAAGAGAGAATCCTGAAGTTTCTAGCCAGCAACACGAGACCCTGACTAGGCAAAGGAATCCTCAGGAAAACGAACAAAGCAGCACGTGTCACAATTTCTGATTTCAACATAGAGGACGAAGCGCTAGGTACCGAAACGGCACAGTCTGGGCCCCAAAACAGGCATGAAGACCCATGCAAAACAATTGAGAGCCCAGAGCCCAACTCAAACTTACATGGACAGCCCATTTTGGACCAGGGAGCCAAGTGGAGACAGCGGAGAAAGGAGAGTCTCTACAATAAACGGTGCTGGGAAGCCTGCACAGCCACATGGAACACAACGAGAGTACACCATGATGTTACACCTGGCACACACACCACCTGAAATGGATTAAAGCCTTGAATGGCAGACTTGAAACCGTGAACCTTGTAGGAGAAGACCTAGGCAGAGTGCTCTTTGCCATCTGTCTGAGCCGCCTATTTGGAAGAAGCATGTCTGACTGGGCAAGGGCAACAAAGGAAACAAGAAACAAACGGGACCACATCAAATGCACACACTTCTGCCCACTCAAGGAAACCATCAACTGAATACTAAGACACCACAACAATTGGGAGAGGATGTTTGCAAACCACACATCGGACAAGGGGTGAAAAGCCCAAAGATACAATCAACTCGCACGTCTCCACAAGAAAAAAAACAAGCCAATGAAAACCTGGTCAAAAGATGGAAGCAGAGATTTCTCCGAAGAAGACAGAAAGAGGGCCAGTAGGTGCATGAAAACTTGTTCACCATCATTGTCTCAGGAAAATGCAAATCCAAACTGCAAGGCCATGGCAGCTCACTGTGGTCAGCATGGCTAGAAGGAAGCAGACAGGAAATAACAAGTGTCAGAGAGGAGGTGCAGAGAAGGGAAGCCTCCTGCACTGCTGGTGGGAGTGTAACCCGGTGCAGCCACGATGCCAAAGGTGTGGAACTGCCTCAGAAATTTAAGTATCCATGTCCCGTATGACCCAGCTATTAATCTGCCGCTTGCTTATCCAAAAGAGTCAGAAAGACTACCGCATAAAGACATGGGCATGGCTGTGTTCACCACAGTCTTACTCCTGATATCCAAGACTTGGAAAGCACCCTGGTGTCCAGCAAGGGATGATTGGAGAAGGAAGATGGGCTATAGCCACACAATGGTATACCACTCAGCCGGAACAAATGATGCAATCCAGCCATTTGTGACCACCAGAATGGCTGTGAGGGTTTTAGGGGAAGTGTAACAAGCCCCAGTGAGAAATTCAAATACCATAGAATCTCACTTACAAGGAGAAGAAAAAGCAAGCACTAACCAACAGGTGGCACTGAACATTTGTATGCGGGCTCCCAGAGGCAAAGAGGGGCGGTGACGGAGGGTGAAAGAGAAGATTAGGCACAAGTGTGTGGTGAGGGCCTGTGATTAGTCTTACACTGGTGAAGATGATGTAAGCTACACAGAAGTCTAAAGCAATGAGGATGTGAATCTGGAAGTTATAGTACGTTCTAATGCAGGGTCATGGCTATAAGTTCACCTCAAATCAAAAATCCAAAAAGGGGTCCAGAATGATGTCATAAAGCTTTGGGGGCGGAAAGAGTTTACGGAAGGTGAACTTCCAAGGATGGAAAATCACCTCCAAATGCTTACAGATGCTACAGAAAGGCAGACCATTCCAAATAGGTGAAGAGGAATACTACGAAGAGAACATGATCAGTCCTAAACCCATGAACGAACGGAAAATGTTACCGTCCATGATGTTATTACTAATCACCTTCACGAATAATCCAAACAGGCCCACGTCTTCCCAAGTTCAGGCAAAAGGTTGGTCCAAAAGTACAATTCAGGGCCGGCCCTGTGGTGGAGCAGGTAAGTGCCCACATTCCGCTTGGGCGGCCCGGGCCTCACTGTTTCACATTACGAGTGCATATCACATTAGTAGTGTTAGGAAATATAGATTTCATGGTATGGTGCGGGCAGAGATCATAAATAAGCAGCAATTGTGAGGATACGTTATCAATACGCACAAGAAAAGGAACCATAAGAATATTGCAATCTATGGAAGTATCTGGTACACTTCCCAAAGGCAGAAGGAAGGAAAACTTGTGACCTGCCAAGGTGGAATTGGCAGAGTGCCACGAGATGACACCATCATTGTGCATCAGAACATTCCCTGGGCAACTTCAACTTGTGAGGGAGTCCAGGACTTTTTCTGGGTAAGGTCCACCCATTTTGCCATCTACCCAAGATATAAGAGATAAAACCCAGGATAATCTTACAGGAGTGAAACCAGTGTCTAGAGAGAATGTAGGAGCCCTTTCGAAGTTCAAGGAGAAAGATAGAAACTGACAACAATTGCAGAAAAAGGAAAACTATCCTACCTAGACAGGGTGAGGAGTCAGACTGGTCTGAGATGGCTGTGAAACTCTGTGTGCACGGAGGTTGTCAGGACAACTTCGAATTTTGAGGTCGCTTATGACATCACGGTGAACATGTCCCCCAGGGTGGCCGCATGGTTACAGTCTGAGGATTGGCCTAGGCTAGGCTATTAAAGGGACAGATACCCAGAAACAGGTTTGGCAAACAGAAAGCAGGCACAGAAACTAGAAGAGATAAAACAGAGTCTGATGCAAGGGATAAGAAAGGAACCCTAGGCCACAAGTGAGAATAGAGGGACAGGCACGGAGAGGAGAACATTGTCATCTATTCAAGTCTATGGGGAGGTCATGCTGATTCAAGCTTGCAACTTCATTGGAAACAAGTGGCCGGACTTGGGGTTCATCACACCTACAGTGCCCTTGTGCCTTAAGCATAATGCAAAGTCAAGAAAGATGTCTTGAGGACATTGAAGAGAAGAATCGATGCCTCCTTTCCAAGGCCCATAGCATTCTTTGAAGGTCAGTCTCTTTTTCCGAAGCTCTGGTGTCACGTGGGCCCACTGGGCACATGGTAATGTGTCCCAAGAGATGTCTTGGAAGCCTTGAAGGAATGGAGCCCTGTCACGCTTGGGGTATGTCTCTTTGTTTGGAAGTGCTCTACAAGGGTGCTGAAAAGCACCCTCTTCCACAGGGCTTCGTTCCTTCGTGAAGGCTGCCCTCCCAGGCTAGTGTGCTCTGTTTGCCTCCATCGAAATTCTCTCCCCCTACCTCTTGCCGTAGAAGGATTATTGATTATGTGTTTTGACACCATATGTAAGGAAGTTGCACGAAAATTAGAACTTTACAGTTGTGTTTCAAGAAAAATAAACAGGCCAGGGTAGAGGATGTAGGGCAAACAAATGGCACACCCTATAAAAATTAAGTAAGCCCGTATCTGGACGGAATCTAGGGGAACGTTCAAGGATCAGGGGTCAAGTTCGAAACTTCCCAAATCCGGAAAAGAGACAGAAAAATATCTTTCCTGGAGAGTGGAATTCATCCGATTTGTCTAAGTTGTCTTGGAAACATTGTGTCCGTGAAGGGGGTTGCCAGGACCACCTCGAATTTGGAGTTTCTGATCTCAGGATGTCAAACCAACCCACATGACCACGTGTTCTCAGTGCTTAGTTTGACCTAGGCTAGGGTAGCCAAGAGTCCTACAAGTGACCGGTGCAAATTCAAGGACAACAACCAAGAGTCACGAAAGCACTCACACCTCACCCTAGAGAACATACAGCGATTAACGAAATACAAACTAATCCCTTGGAATGAAGGAGAACGGACTGATAAGCATGTCTAAGGGAGATAGCTGAGAAAGACCATGACGAGTATACTATGGAAAAGAAAAAGAGGACCCAGAAAATGGAAGGTGAACAGAAATCACACCTGAATTATCCACAATGAAAGATGATGTCCGTCTTTAGACAGACTCTGCTGGAACGTTTGAAAGTCAGAGAAATCCACAAGCCAAAAAACGGCAGCGAAGGTCAAGCATGGGCTAACTGGGAAGGGTGAGTTATGAGACTGCTCCAAGCAGGCTCTGAAACCTGTATCCAGGAAGCATGCTGGACCTCAGAGACACAATTATGACAAATCCTCTGACATCACAATGGACCCGAAAAACAACCTAGCCTCATCTACACAGTGCTAGAGTTGGGCTCACTAGTATATTTAACTCCCATTGCACTCAACTGCACGTTGCCACTGAACATGTAAGTGGCCGGCCGGTGGTGCAGTGGTGAGGTCCGCACCTTCTGGGTCTGTGGCCCAGTATGGGCTGGGTGGAATCCTCGGTTTGGGCCTCCTCACCACTGCTTCAGTTGTTCTGGTGCAGGCGTCCGAGGTAGAGTAGAGGCAGATGGGAAGGGACGTTGGACAGGGCCAGACTTCCACAGCAAATACAGGAGCATTGCCAGCAGACGTGAGCACAGCAATGCACTTGTGCCAAAACAAAACCAATTAAAAGTTGCAAAGAATAGAAAAACTGAAGCTAAGGAAAAAAAAAACAAAAAAACAGGAGCTTGCCATTACGAAGAATAGGATCTCTGTGAATGACCTTAGCAAAACAGGTGAATTCTATGTTAATTCAAAAACTAGCAAACCTTTGGGGAAAGAAACTCAAGAAGACACAAGAAAAAAAAAGATATCGAGGGATCTAGGAATGGAAGGATTAACACACTTGAAAGGTTCATACCGCAGTAAGGAATCTCTGGATTCCATGCAATCCCAGTCAAAGTTGCAGCAGTATTTGCCACAGAGAAGAAGAGAGAATCCTGAAGTTTCTAGCCAGCAACACGAGACCCTGACTAGGCAAAGGAATCCTCAGGAAAACGAACAAAGCAGCACGTGTCACAATTTCTGATTTCAACATAGAGGACGAAGCGCTAGGTACCGAAACGGCACAGTCTGGGCCCCAAAACAGGCATGAAGACCCATGCAAAACAATTGAGAGCCCAGAGCCCAACTCAAACTTACATGGACAGCCCATTTTGGACCAGGGAGCCAAGTGGAGACAGCGGAGAAAGGAGAGTCTCTACAATAAACGGTGCTGGGAAGCCTGCACAGCCACATGGAACACAACGAGAGTACACCATGATGTTACACCTGGCACACACACCACCTGAAATGGATTAAAGCCTTGAATGGCAGACTTGAAACCGTGAACCTTGTAGGAGAAGACCTAGGCAGAGTGCTCTTTGCCATCTGTCTGAGCCGCCTATTTGGAAGAAGCATGTCTGACTGGGCAAGGGCAACAAAGGAAACAAGAAACAAACGGGACCACATCAAATGCACACACTTCTGCCCACTCAAGGAAACCATCAACTGAATACTAAGACACCACAACAATTGGGAGAGGATGTTTGCAAACCACACATCGGACAAGGGGTGAAAAGCCCAAAGATACAATCAACTCGCACGTCTCCACAAGAAAAAAAACAAGCCAATGAAAACCTGGTCAAAAGATGGAAGCAGAGATTTCTCCGAAGAAGACAGAAAGAGGGCCAGTAGGTGCATGAAAACTTGTTCACCATCATTAAGTCTCAGGAAAATGCAAATCCAAACTGCAAGGCCATGGCAGCTCACTGTGGTCAGCATGGCTAGAAGGAAGCAGACAGGAAATAACAAGTGTCAGAGAGGAGGTGCAGAGAAGGGAAGCCTCCTGCACTGCTGGTGGGAGTGTAACCCGGTGCAGCCACGATGCCAAAGGTGTGGAACTGCCTCAGAAATTTAAGTATCCATGTCCCGTATGACCCAGCTATTAATCTGCCGCTTGCTTATCCAAAAGAGTCAGAAAGACTACCGCATAAAGACATGTGCATGGCTGTGTTCACCACAGTCTTACTCCTGATATCCAAGACTTGGAAAGCACCCTGGTGTCCAGCAAGGGATGATTGGAGAAGGAAGATGGGCTATAGCCACACAATGGTATACCACTCAGCCGGAACAAATGATGCAATCCAGCCATTTGTGACCACCAGAATGGCTGTGAGGGTTTTAGGGGAAGTGTAACAAGCCCCAGTGAGAAATTCAAATACCATAGAATCTCACTTACAAGGAGAAGAAAAAGCAAGCACTAACCAACAGGTGGCACTGAACATTTGTATGCGGGCTCCCAGAGGCAAAGAGGGGCGGTGACGGAGGGTGAAAGAGAAGATTAGGCACAAGTGTGTGGTGAGGGCCTGTGATTAGTCTTACACTGGTGAAGATGATGTAAGCTACACAGAAGTCTAAAGCAATGAGGATGTGAATCTGGAAGTTATAGTACGTTCTAATGCAGGGTCATGGCTATAAGTTCACCTCAAATCAAAAATCCAAAAAGGGGTCCAGAATGATGTCATAAAGCTTTGGGGGCGGAAAGAGTTTACGGAAGGTGAACTTCCAAGGATGGAAAATCACCTCCAAATGCTTACAGATGCTACAGAAAGGCAGACCATTCCAAATAGGTGAAGAGGAATACTACGAAGAGAACATGATCAGTCCTAAACCCATGAACGAACGGAAAATGTTACCGTCCATGATGTTATTACTAATCACCTTCACGAATAATCCAAACAGGCCCACGTCTTCCCAAGTTCAGGCAAAAGGTTGGTCCAAAAGTACAATTCAGGGCCGGCCCTGTGGTGGAGCAGGTAAGTGCCCACATTCCGCTTGGGCGGCCCGGGCCTCACTGTTTCACATTACGAGTGCATATCACATTAGTAGTGTTAGGAAATATAGATTTCATGGTATGGTGCGGGCAGAGATCATAAATAAGCAGCAATTGTGAGGATACGTTATCAATACGCACAAGAAAAGGAACCATAAGAATATTGCAATCTATGGAAGTATCTGGTACACTTCCCAAAGGCAGAAGGAAGGAAAACTTGTGACCTGCCAAGGTGTAATTGGCAGAGTGCCACGAGATGACACCATCATTGTGCATCAGAACATTCCCTGGGCAACTTCAACTTGTGAGGGAGTCCAGGACTTTTTCTGGGTAAGGTCCACCCATTTTGCCATCTACCCAAGATATAAGAGATAAAACCCAGGATAATCTTACAGGAGTGAAACCAGTGTCTAGAGAGAATGTAGGAGCCCTTTCGAAGTTCAAGGAGAAAGATAGAAACTGACAACAATTGCAGAAAAAGGAAAACTATCCTACCTAGACAGGGTGAGGAGTCAGACTGGTCTGAGATGGCTGTGAAACTCTGTGTGCACGGAGGTTGTCAGGACAACTTCGAATTTTGAGGTCGCTTATGACATCACGGTGAACATGTCCCCCAGGGTGGCCGCATGGTTACAGTCTGAGGATTGGCCTAGGCTAGGCTATTAAAGGGACAGATACCCAGAAACAGGTTTGGCAAACAGAAAGCAGGCACAGAAACTAGAAGAGATAAAACAGAGTCTGATGCAAGGGATAAGAAAGGAACCCTAGGCCACAAGTGAGAATAGAGGGACAAGCACGGAGAGGAGAACATTGTCATCTATTCAAGTCTATGGGGAGGTCATGCTGATTCAAGCTTGCAACTTCATTGGAAACAAGTGGCCGGACTTGGGGTTCATCACACCTACAGTGCCCTTGTGCCTTAAGCATAATGCAAAGTCAAGAAAGATGTCTTGAGGACATTGAAGAGAAGAATCGATGCCTCCTTTCCAAGGCCCATAGCATTCTTTGAAGGTCAGTCTCTTTTTCCGAAGCTCTGGTGTCACGTGGGCCCACTGGGCACATGGTAATGTGTCCCAAGAGATGTCTTGGAAGCCTTGAAGGAATGGAGCCCTGTCACGCTTGGGGTATGTCTCTTTGTTTGGAAGTGCTCTACAAGGGTGCTGAAAAGCACCCTCTTCCACAGGGCTTCGTTCCTTCGTGAAGGCTGCCCTCCCAGGCTAGTGTGCTCTGTTTGCCTCCATCGAAATTCTCTCCCCCTACCTCTTGCCGTAGAAGGATTATTGATTATGTGTTTTGACACCATATGTAAGGAAGTTGCACGAAAATTAGAACTTTACAGTTGTGTTTCAAGAAAAATAAACAGGCCAGGGTAGAGGATGTAGGGCAAACAAATGGCACACCCTATAAAAATTAAGTAAGCCCGTATCTGGACGGAATCTAGGGGAACGTTCAAGGATCAGGGGTCAAGTTCGAAACTTCCCAAATCCGGAAAAGAGACAGAAAAATATCTTTCCTGGAGAGTGGAATTCATCCGATTTGTCTAAGTTGTCTTGGAAACATTGTGTCCGTGAAGGGGGTTGCCAGGACCACCTCGAATTTGGAGTTTCTGATCTCAGGATGTCAAACCAACCCACATGACCACGTGTTCTCAGTGCTTAGTTTGACCTAGGCTAGGATAGCCAAGAGTCCTACAAGTGACCGGTGCAAATTCAAGGACAACAACCAAGAGTCACGAAAGCACTCACACCTCACCCTAGAGAACATACAGCGATTAAAGAAATACAAACTAATCCCTCGGAATGAAGGAGAACGGACTGATAAGCATGTCTAAGGGAGATAGCTGAGAAAGACCATGACGAGTATACTATGGAAAAGAAAAAGAGGACCCAGAAAATGGAAGGTGAACAGAAATCACACCTGAATTATCCACAATGAAAGATGATGTCCGTCTTTAGACAGACTCTGCTGGAACGTTTGAAAGTCAGAGAAATTCACAAGCCAAAAAACGGCAGCGAAGGTCAAGCATGGGCTAACTGGGAAGGGTGAGTTATGAGACTGCTCCAAGCAGGCTCTGAAACCTGTATCCAGGAAGCATGCTGGACCTCAGAGACACAATTATGACAAATCCTCTGACATCACAATGGACCCGAAAAACAACCTAGCCTCATCCACACAGTGCTAGAGTTGGGCTCACTAGTATATTTAACTCCCATTGCACTCAACTGCACGTTGCCACTGAACATGTAAGTGGCCGGCCGGTGGTGCAGTGGTGAGGTCCGCACCTTCTGGGTCTGTGGCCCAGTATGGGCTGGGTGGAATCCTCGGTTTGGGCCTCCTCACCACTGCTTCAGTTGTTCTGGTGCAGGCGTCCGAGGTAGAGTAGAGGCAGATGGGAAGGGACGTTGGACAGGGCCAGACTTCCACAGCAAATACAGGAGCATTGCCAGCAGACGTGAGCACAGCAATGCACTTGTGCCAAAACAAAACCAATTAAAAGTTGCAAAGAATAGAAAAACTGAAGCTAAGGAACAAAAAAACAAAAAAACAGGAGCTTGCCATTACGAAGAATAGGATCTCTGTGAATGACCTTAGCAAAACAGGTGAATTCTATGTTAATTCAAAAACTAGCAAACCTTTGGGGAAAGAAACTCAAGAAGACACAAGAAAAAAAAAGATATCGAGGGATCTAGGAATGGAAGGATTAACACACTTGAAAGGTTCATACCGCAGTAAGGAATCTCTGGATTCCATGCAATCCCAGTCAAAGTTGCAGCAGTATTTGCCACAGAGAAGAAGAGAGAATCCTGAAGTTTCTAGCCAGCAACACGAGACCCTGACTAGGCAAAGGAATCCTCAGGAAAACGAACAAAGCAGCACGTGTCACAATTTCTGATTTCAACATAGAGGACGAAGCGCTAGGTACCGAAACGGCACAGTCTGGGCCCCAAAACAGGCATGAAGACCCATGCAAAACAATTGAGAGCCCAGAGCCCAACTCAAACTTACATGGACAGCCCATTTTGGACCAGGGAGCCAAGTGGAGACAGCGGAGAAAGGAGAGTCTCTACAATAAACGGTGCTGGGAAGCCTGCACAGCCACATGGAACACAACGAGAGTACACCATGATGTTACACCTGGCACACACACCACCTGAAATGGATTAAAGCCTTGAATGGCAGACTTGAAACCGTGAACCTTGTAGGAGAAGACCTAGGCAGAGTGCTCTTTGCCATCTGTCTGAGCCGCCTATTTGGAAGAAGCATGTCTGACTGGGCAAGGGCAACAAAGGAAACAAGAAACAAACGGGACCACATCAAATGCACACACTTCTGCCCACTCAAGGAAACCATCAACTGAATACTAAGACACCACAACAATTGGGAGAGGATGTTTGCAAACCACACATCGGACAAGGGGTGAAAAGCCCAAAGATACAATCAACTCGCACGTCTCCACAAGAAAAAAAACAAGCCAATGAAAACCTGGTCAAAAGATGGAAGCAGAGATTTCTCCGAAGAAGACAGAAAGAGGGCCAGTAGGTGCATGAAAACTTGTTCACCATCATTAAGTCTCAGGAAAATGCAAATCCAAACTGCAAGGCCATGGCAGCTCACTGTGGTCAGCATGGCTAGAAGGAAGCAGACAGGAAATAACAAGTGTCAGAGAGGAGGTGCAGAGAAGGGAAGCCTCCTGCACTGCTGGTGGGAGTGTAACCCGGTGCAGCCACGATGCCAAAGGTGTGGAACTGCCTCAGAAATTTAAGTATCCATGTCCCGTATGACCCAGCTATTAATCTGCCGCTTGCTTATCCAAAAGAGTCAGAAAGACTACCGCATAAAGACATGTGCATGGCTGTGTTCACCACAGTCTTACTCCTGATATCCAAGACTTGGAAAGCACCCTGGTGTCCAGCAAGGGATGATTGGAGAAGGAAGATGGGCTATAGCCACACAATGGTATACCACTCAGCCGGAACAAATGATGCAATCCAGCCATTTGTGACCACCAGAATGGCTGTGAGGGTTTTAGGGGAAGTGTAACAAGCCCCAGTGAGAAATTCAAATACCATAGAATCTCACTTACAAGGAGAAGAAAAAGCAAGCACTAACCAACAGGTGGCACTGAACATTTGTATGCGGGCTCCCAGAGGCAAAGAGGGGCGGTGACGGAGGGTGAAAGAGAAGATTAGGCACAAGTGTGTGGTGAGGGCCTGTGATTAGTCTTACACTGGTGAAGATGATGTAAGCTACACAGAAGTCTAAAGCAATGAGGATGTGAATCTGGAAGTTATAGTACGTTCTAATGCAGGGTCATGGCTATAAGTTCACCTCAAATCAAAAATCCAAAAAGGGGTCCAGAATGATGTCATAAAGCTTTGGGGGCGGAAAGAGTTTACGGAAGGTGAACTTCCAAGGATGGAAAATCACCTCCAAATGCTTACAGATGCTACAGAAAGGCAGACCATTCCAAATAGGTGAAGAGGAATACTACGAAGAGAACATGATCAGTCCTAAACCCATGAACGAACGGAAAATGTTACCGTCCATGATGTTATTACTAATCACCTTCACGAATAATCCAAACAGGCCCACGTCTTCCCAAGTTCAGGCAAAAGGTTGGTCCAAAAGTACAATTCAGGGCCGGCCCTGTGGTGGAGCAGGTAAGTGCCCACATTCCGCTTGGGCGGCCCGGGCCTCACTGTTTCACATTACGAGTGCATATCACATTAGTAGTGTTAGGAAATATAGATTTCATGGTATGGTGCGGGCAGAGATCATAAATAAGCAGCAATTGTGAGGATACGTTATCAATACGCACAAGAAAAGGAACCATAAGAATATTGCAATCTATGGAAGTATCTGGTACACTTCCCAAAGGCAGAAGGAAGGAAAACTTGTGACCTGCCAAGGTGGAATTGGCAGAGTGCCACGAGATGACACCATCATTGTGCATCAGAACATTCCCTGGGCAACTTCAACTTGTGAGGGAGTCCAGGACTTTTTCTGGGTAAGGTCCACCCATTTTGCCATCTACCCAAGATATAAGAGATAAAACCCAGGATAATCTTACAGGAGTGAAACCAGTGTCTAGAGAGAATGTAGGAGCCCTTTCGAAGTTCAAGGAGAAAGATAGAAACTGACAACAATTGCAGAAAAAGGAAAACTATCCTACCTAGACAGGGTGAGGAGTCAGACTGGTCTGAGATGGCTGTGAAACTCTGTGTGCACGGAGGTTGTCAGGACAACTTCGAATTTTGAGGTCGCTTATGACATCACGGTGAACATGTCCCCCAGGGTGGCCGCATGGTTACAGTCTGAGGATTGGCCTAGGCTAGGCTATTAAAGGGACAGATACCCAGAAACAGGTTTGGCAAACAGAAAGCAGGCACAGAAACTAGAAGAGATAAAACAGAGTCTGATGCAAGGGATAAGAAAGGAACCCTAGGCCACAAGTGAGAATAGAGGGACAGGCACGGAGAGGAGAACATTGTCATCTATTCAAGTCTATGGGGAGGTCATGCTGATTCAAGCTTGCAACTTCATTGGAAACAAGTGGCCGGACTTGGGGTTCATCACACCTACAGTGCCCTTGTGCCTTAAGCATAATGCAAAGTCAAGAAAGATGTCTTGAGGACATTGAAGAGAAGAATCGATGCCTCCTTTCCAAGGCCCATAGCATTCTTTGAAGGTCAGTCTCTTTTTCCGAAGCTCTGGTGTCACGTGGGCCCACTGGGCACATGGTAATGTGTCCCAAGAGATGTCTTGGAAGCCTTGAAGGAATGGAGCCCTGTCACGCTTGGGGTATGTCTCTTTGTTTGGAAGTGCTCTACAAGGGTGCTGAAAAGCACCCTCTTCCACAGGGCTTCGTTCCTTCGTGAAGGCTGCCCTCCCAGGCTAGTGTGCTCTGTTTGCCTCCATCGAAATTCTCTCCCCCTACCTCTTGCCGTAGAAGGATTATTGATTATGTGTTTTGACACCATATGTAAGGAAGTTGCACGAAAATTAGAACTTTACAGTTGTGTTTCAAGAAAAATAAACAGGCCAGGGTAGAGGATGTAGGGCAAACAAATGGCACACCCTATAAAAATTAAGTAAGCCCGTATCTGGACGGAATCTAGGGGAACGTTCAAGGATCAGGGGTCAAGTTCGAAACTTCCCAAATCCGGAAAAGAGACAGAAAAATATCTTTCCTGGAGAGTGGAATTCATCCGATTTGTCTAAGTTGTCTTGGAAACATTGTGTCCGTGAAGGGGGTTGCCAGGACCACCTCGAATTTGGAGTTTCTGATCTCAGGATGTCAAACCAACCCACATGACCACGTGTTCTCAGTGCTTAGTTTGACCTAGGCTAGGATAGCCAAGAGTCCTACAAGTGACCGGTGCAAATTCAAGGACAACAACCAAGAGTCACGAAAGCACTCACACCTCACCCTAGAGAACATACAGCGATTAAAGAAATACAAACTAATCACTCGGAATGAAGGAGAACGGACTGATAAGCATGTCTAAGGGAGATAGCTGAGAAAGACCATGACGAGTATACTATGGAAAAGAAAAAGAGGACCCAGAAAATGGAAGGTGAACAGAAATCACACCTGAATTATCCACAATGAAAGATGATGTCCGTCTTTAGACAGACTCTGCTGGAACGTTTGAAAGTCAGAGAAATTCACAAGCCAAAAAACGGCAGCGAAGGTCAAGCATGGGCTAACTGGGAAGGGTGAGTTATGAGACTGCTCCAAGCAGGCTCTGAAACCTGTATCCAGGAAGCATGCTGGACCTCAGAGACACAATTATGACAAATCCTCTGACATCACAATGGACCCGAAAAACAACCTAGCCTCATCTACACAGTGCTAGAGTTGGGCTCACTAGTATATTTAACTCCCATTGCACTCAACTGCACGTTGCCACTGAACATGTAAGTGGCCGGCCGGTGGTGCAGTGGTGAGGTCCGCACCTTCTGGGTCTGTGGCCCAGTATGGGCTGGGTGGAATCCTCGGTTTGGGCCTCCTCACCACTGCTTCAGTTGTTCTGGTGCAGGCGTCCGAGGTAGAGTAGAGGCAGATGGGAAGGGACGTTGGACAGGGCCAGACTTCCACAGCAAATACAGGAGCATTGCCAGCAGACGTGAGCACAGCAATGCACTTGTGCCAAAACAAAACCAATTAAAAGTTGCAAAGAATAGAAAAACTGAAGCTAAGGAAAAAAAAAACAAAAAAACAGGAGCTTGCCATTACGAAGAATAGGATCTCTGTGAATGACCTTAGCAAAACAGGTGAATTCTATGTTAATTCAAAAACTAGCAAACCTTTGGGGAAAGAAACTCAAGAAGACACAAGAAAAAAAAAGATATCGAGGGATCTAGGAATGGAAGGATTAACACACTTGAAAGGTTCATACCGCAGTAAGGAATCTCTGGATTCCATGCAATCCCAGTCAAAGTTGCAGCAGTATTTGCCACAGAGAAGAAGAGAGAATCCTGAAGTTTCTAGCCAGCAACACGAGACCCTGACTAGGCAAAGGAATCCTCAGGAAAACGAACAAAGCAGCACGTGTCACAATTTCTGATTTCAACATAGAGGACGAAGCGCTAGGTACCGAAACGGCACAGTCTGGGCCCCAAAACAGGCATGAAGACCCATGCAAAACAATTGAGAGCCCAGAGCCCAACTCAAACTTACATGGACAGCCCATTTTGGACCAGGGAGCCAAGTGGAGACAGCGGAGAAAGGAGAGTCTCTACAATAAACGGTGCTGGGAAGCCTGCACAGCCACATGGAACACAACGACAGTACACCATGATGTTACACCTGGCACACACACCACCTGAAATGGATTAAAGCCTTGAATGGCAGACTTGAAACCGTGAACCTTGTAGGAGAAGACCTAGGCAGAGTGCTCTTTGCCATCTGTCTGAGCCGCCTATTTGGAAGAAGCATGTCTGACTGGGCAAGGGCAACAAAGGAAACAAGAAACAAACGGGACCACATCAAATGCACACACTTCTGCCCACTCAAGGAAACCATCAACTGAATACTAAGACACCACAACAATTGGGAGAGGATGTTTGCAAACCACACATCGGACAAGGGGTGAAAAGCCCAAAGATACAATCAACTCGCACGTCTCCACAAGAAAAAAAACAAGCCAATGAAAACCTGGTCAAAAGATGGAAGCAGAGATTTCTCCGAAGAAGACAGAAAGAGGGCCAGTAGGTGCATGAAAACTTGTTCACCATCATTAAGTCTCAGGAAAATGCAAATCCAAACTGCAAGGCCATGGCAGCTCACTGTGGTCAGCATGGCTAGAAGGAAGCAGACAGGAAATAACAAGTGTCAGAGAGGAGGTGCAGAGAAGGGAAGCCTCCTGCACTGCTGGTGGGAGTGTAACCCGGTGCAGCCACGATGCCAAAGGTGTGGAACTGCCTCAGAAATTTAAGTATCCATGTCCCGTATGACCCAGCTATTAATCTGCCGCTTGCTTATCCAAAAAAGTCAGAAAGACTACCGCATAAAGACATGTGCATGGCTGTGTTCACCACAGTCTTACTCCTGATATCCAAGACTTGGAAAGCACCCTGGTGTCCAGCAAGGGATGATTGGAGAAGGAAGATGGGCTATAGCCACACAATGGTATACCACTCAGCCGGAACAAATGATGCAATCCAGCCATTTGTGACCACCAGAATGGCTGTGAGGGTTTTAGGGGAAGTGTAACAAGCCCCAGTGAGAAATTCAAATACCATAGAATCTCACTTACAAGGAGAAGAAAAAGCAAGCACTAACCAACAGGTGGCACTGAACATTTGTATGCAGGCTCCCAGAGGCAAAGAGGGGCGGTGACGGAGGGTGAAAGAGAAGATTAGGCACAAGTGTGTGGTGAGGGCCTGTGATTAGTCTTACACTGGTGAAGATGATGTAAGCTACACAGAAGTCTAAAGCAATGAGGATGTGAATCTGGAAGTTATAGTACGTTCTAATGCAGGGTCATGGCTATAAATTCACCTCAAATCAAAAATCCAAAAAGGGGTCCAGAATGATGTCATAAAGCTTTGGGGGCGGAAAGAGTTTACAGAAGGTGAACTTCCAAGGATGGAAAATCACCTCCAAATGCTTACAGATGCTACAGAAAGGCAGACCATTCCAAATAGGTGAAGAGGAATACTACGAAGAGAACATGATCAGTCCTAAACCCATGAACGAACGGAAAATGTTACCGTCCATGATGTTATTACTAATCACATTCACGAATAATCCAAACAGGCCCACGTCTTCCCAAGTTCAGGCAAAAGGTTGGTCCAAAAGTACAATTCAGGGCCGGCCCTGTGGTGGAGCAGGTAAGTGCCCACATTCCACTTGGGCGGCCCGGGCCTCACTGTTTCACATTACGAGTGCATATCACATTAGTAGTGTTAGGAAATATAGATTTCATGGTATGGTGCGGGCAGAGATCATAAATAAGCAGCAATTGTGAGGATACGTTATCAATACGCACAAGAAAAGGAACCATAAGAATATTACAATCTATGGAAGTATCTGGTACACTTCCCAAAGGCAGAAGGAAGGAAAACTTGTGACCTGCCAAGGTGGAATTGGCAGAGTGCCACGAGATGACACCATCATTGTGCATCAGAACATTCCCTGGGCAACTTCAACTTGTGAGGGAGTCCAGGACTTTTTCTGGGTAAGGTCCACCCATTTTGCCATCTACCCAAGATATAAGAGATAAAACCCAGGATAATCTTACAGGAGTGACACCAGTGTCTAGAGAGAATGTAGGAGCCCTTTCGAAGTTCAAGGAGAAAGATAGAAACTGACAACAATTGCAGAAAAAGGAAAACTATCCTACCTAGACAGGGTGAGGAGTCAGACTGGTCTGAGATGGCTGTGAAACTCTGTGTGCACGGAGGTTGTCAGGACAACTTCGAATTTTGAGGTCGCTTATGACATCACGGTGAACATGTCCCCCAGGGTGCCCGCATGGTTACAGTCTGAGGATTGGCCTAGGCTAGGCTATTAAAGGGACAGATACCCAGAAACAGGTTTGGCAAACAGAAAGCAGGCACAGAAACTAGAAGAGATAAAACAGAGTCTGATGCAAGGGATAAGAAAGGAACCCTAGGCCACAAGTGAGAATAGAGGGACAGGCACGGAGAGGAGAACATTGTCATCTATTCAAGTCTATGGGGAGGTCATGCTGATTCAAGCTTGCAAATTCATTGGAAACAAATGGCCGGACTTGGGGTTCATCACACCTACAGTGCCCTCGTGCCTTAAGCATAATGCAAAGTCAAGAAAGATGTCTTGAGGACATTGAAGAGAAGAATCGATGCCTCCTTTCCAAGGCCCATAGCATTCTTTGCAGGTCAGTCTCTTTTTCCGAAGCTCTGGTGTCACGTGGGCCCACTGGGCACATGGTAATGTGTCCCAAGAGATGTCTTGGAAGCCTTGAAGGAATGGAGCCCTGTCACGCTTGGGGTATGTCTCTTTGTTTGGAAGTGCTCTACAAGGGTGCTGAAAAGCACCCTCTTCCACAGGGCTTCGTTCCTTCGTGAAGGCTGCCCTCCCAGGCTAGTGTGCTCTGTTTGCCTCCATCGAAATTCTCTCCCCCTACCTCTTGCCGTAGAAGGATTATTGATTATGTGTTTTGACACCATATGTAAGGAAGTTGCACGAAAATTAGAACTTTACAGTTGTGTTTCAAGAAAAATAAACAGGCCAGGGTAGAGGATGTAGGGCAAACAAATGGCACACCCTATAAAAATTAAGTAAGCCCGTATCTGGACGGAATCTAGGGGAACGTTCAAGGATCAGGGGTCAAGTTCGAAACTTCCCAAATCCGGAAAAGAGACAGAAAAATATCTTTCCTGGAGAGTGGAATTCATCCGATTTGTCTAAGTTGTCTTGGAAACATTGTGTCCGTGAAGGGGGTTGCCAGGACCACCTCGAATTTGGAGTTTCTGATCTCAGGATGTCAAACCAACCCACATGACCACGTGTTCTCAGTGCTTAGTTTGACCTAGGCTAGGATAGCCAAGAGTCCTACAAGTGACCGGTGCAAATTCAAGGACAACAACCAAGAGTCACGAAAGCACTCACACCTCACCCTAGAGAACATACAGCGATTAAAGAAATACAAACTAATCACTCGGAATGAAGGAGAACGGACTGATAAGCATGTCTAAGGGAGATAGCTGAGAAAGACCATGACGAGTATACTATGGAAAAGAAAAAGAGGACCCAGAAAATGGAAGGTGAACAGAAATCACACCTGAATTATCCACAATGAAAGATGATGTCCGTCTTTAGACAGACTCTGCTGGAACGTTTGAAAGTCAGAGAAATCCACAAGCCAAAAAACGGCAGCGAAGGTCAAGCATGGGCTAACTGGGAAGGGTGAGTTATGAGACTGCTCCAAGCAGGCTCTGAAACCTGTATCCAGGAAGCATGCTGGACCTCAGAGACACAATTATGACAAATCCTCTGACATCACAATGGACCCGAAAAACAACCTAGCCTCATCTACACAGTGCTAGAGTTGGGCTCACTAGTATATTTAACTCCCATTGCACTCAACTGCACGTTGCCACTGAACATGTAAGTGGCCGGCCGGTGGTGCAGTGGTGAGGTCCGCACCTTCTGGGTCTGTGGCCCAGTATGGGCTGGGTGGAATCCTCGGTTTGGGCCTCCTCACCACTGCTTCAGTTGTTCTGGTGCAGGCGTCCGAGGTAGAGTAGAGGCAGATGGGAAGGGACGTTGGACAGGGCCAGACTTCCACAGCAAATACAGGAGCATTGCCAGCAGACGTGAGCACAGCAATGCACTTGTGCCAAAACAAAACCAATTAAAAGTTGCAAAGAATAGAAAAACTGAAGCTAAGGAAAAAAAAAACAAAAAAACAGGAGCTTGCCATTACGAAGAATAGGATCTCTGTGAATGACCTTAGCAAAACAGGTGAATTCTATGTTAATTCAAAAACTAGCAAACCTTTGGGGAAAGAAACTCAAGAAGACACAAGAAAAAAAAAGATATCGAGGGATCTAGGAATGGAAGGATTAACACACTTGAAAGGTTCATACCGCAGTAAGGAATCTCTGGATTCCATGCAATCCCAGTCAAAGTTGCAGCAGTATTTGCCACAGAGAAGAAGAGAGAATCCTGAAGTTTCTAGCCAGCAACACGAGACCCTGACTAGGCAAAGGAATCCTCAGGAAAACGAACAAAGCAGCACGTGTCACAATTTCTGATTTCAACATAGAGGACGAAGCGCTAGGTACCGAAACGGCACAGTCTGGGCCCCAAAACAGGCATGAAGACCCATGCAAAACAATTGAGAGCCCAGAGCCCAACTCAAACTTACATGGACAGCCCATTTTGGACCAGGGAGCCAAGTGGAGACAGCGGAGAAAGGAGAGTCTCTACAATAAACGGTGCTGGGAAGCCTGCACAGCCACATGGAACACAACGAGAGTACACCATGATGTTACACCTGGCACACACACCACCTGAAATGGATTAAAGCCTTGAATGGCAGACTTGAAACCGTGAACCTTGTAGGAGAAGACCTAGGCAGAGTGCTCTTTGCCATCTGTCTGAGCCGCCTATTTGGAAGAAGCATGTCTGACTGGGCAAGGGCAACAAAGGAAACAAGAAACAAACGGGACCACATCAAATGCACACACTTCTGCCCACTCAAGGAAACCATCAACTGAATACTAAGACACCACAACAATTGGGAGAGGATGTTTGCAAACCACACATCGGACAAGGGGTGAAAAGCCCAAAGATACAATCAACTCGCACGTCTCCACAAGAAAAAAAACAAGCCAATGAAAACCTGGTCAAAAGATGGAAGCAGAGATTTCTCCGAAGAAGACAGAAAGAGGGCCAGTAGGTGCATGAAAACTTGTTCACCATCATTAAGTCTCAGGAAAATGCAAATCCAAACTGCAAGGCCATGGCAGCTCACTGTGGTCAGCATGGCTAGAAGGAAGCAGACAGGAAATAACAAGGGTCAGAGAGGAGGTGCAGAGAAGGGAAGCCTCCTGCACTGCTGGTGGGAGTGTAACCCGGTGCAGCCACGATGCCAAAGGTGTGGAACTGCCTCAGAAATTTAAGTATCCATGTCCCGTATGACCCAGCTATTAATCTGCCGCTTGCTTATCCAAAAAAGTCAGAAAGACTACCGCATAAAGACATGGGCATGGCTGTGTTCACCACAGTCTTACTCCTGATATCCAAGACTTGGAAAGCACCCTGGTGTCCAGCAAGGGATGATTGGAGAAGGAAGATGGGCTATAGCCACACAATGGTATACCACTCAGCCGGAACAAATGATGCAATCCAGCCATTTGTGACCACCAGAATGGCTGTGAGGGTTTTAGGGGAAGTGTAACAAGCCCCAGTGAGAAATTCAAATACCATAGAATCTCACTTACAAGGAGAAGAAAAAGCAAGCACTAACCAACAGGTGGCACTGAACATTTGTATGCGGGCTCCCAGAGGCAAAGAGGGGCGGTGACGGAGGGTGAAAGAGAAGATTAGGCACAAGTGTGTGGTGAGGGCCTGTGATTAGTCTTACACTGGTGAAGATGATGTAAGCTACACAGAAGTCTAAAGCAATGAGGATGTGAATCTGGAAGTTATAGTACGTTCTAATGCAGGGTCATGGCTATAAGTTCACCTCAAATCAAAAATCCAAAAAGGGGTCCAGAATGATGTCATAAAGCTTTGGGGGCGGAAAGAGTTTACAGAAGGTGAACTTCCAAGGATGGAAAATCACCTCCAAATGCTTACAGATGCTACAGAAAGGCAGACCATTCCAAATAGGTGAAGAGGAATACTACGAAGAGAACATGATCAGTCCTAAACCCATGAACGAACGGAAAATGTTACCGTCCATGATGTTATTACTAATCACCTTCACGAATAATCCAAACAGGCCCACGTCTTCCCAAGTTCAGGCAAAAGGTTGGTCCAAAAGTACAATTCAGGGCCGGCCCTGTGGTGGAGCAGGTAAGTGCCCACATTCCACTTGGGCGGCCCGGGCCTCACTGTTTCACATTACGAGTGCATATCACATTAGTAGTGTTAGGAAATATAGATTTCATGGTATGGTGCGGGCAGAGATCATAAATAAGCAGCAATTGTGAGGATACGTTATCAATACGCACAAGAAAAGGAACCATAAGAATATTACAATCTATGGAAGTATCTGGTACACTTCCCAAAGGCAGAAGGAAGGAAAACTTGTGACCTGCCAAGGTGGAATTGGCAGAGTGCCACGAGATGACACCATCATTGTGCATCAGAACATTCCCTGGGCAACTTCAACTTGTGAGGGAGTCCAGGACTTTTTCTGGGTAAGGTCCACCCATTTTGCCATCTACCCAAGATATAAGAGATAAAACCCAGGATAATCTTACAGGAGTGACACCAGTGTCTAGAGAGAATGTAGGAGCCCTTTCGAAGTTCAAGGAGAAAGATAGAAACTGACAACAATTGCAGAAAAAGGAAAACTATCCTACCTAGACAGGGTGAGGAGTCAGACTGGTCTGAGATGGCTGTGAAACTCTGTGTGCACGGAGGTTGTCAGGACAACTTCGAATTTTGAGGTCGCTTATGACATCACGGTGAACATGTCCCCCAGGGTGCCCGCATGGTTACAGTCTGAGGATTGGCCTAGGCTAGGCTATTAAAGGGACAGATACCCAGAAACAGGTTTGGCAAACAGAAAGCAGGCACAGAAACTAGAAGAGATAAAACAGAGTCTGATGCAAGGGATAAGAAAGGAACCCTAGGCCACAAGTGAGAATAGAGGGACAGGCACGGAGAGGAGAACATTGTCATCTATTCAAGTCTATGGGGAGGTCATGCTGATTCAAGCTTGCAACTTCATTGGAAACAAATGGCCGGACTTGGGGTTCATCACACCTACAGTGCCCTCGTGCCCTAAGCATAATGCAAAGTCAAGAAAGATGTCTTGAGGACATTGAAGAGAAGAATCGATGCCTCCTTTCCAAGGCCCATAGCATTCTTTGCAGGTCAGTCTCTTTTTCCGAAGCTCTGGTGTCACGTGGGCCCACTGGGCACATGGTAATGTGTCCCAAGAGATGTCTTGGAAGCCTTGAAGGAATGGAGCCCTGTCACGCTTGGGGTATGTCTCTTTGTTTGGAACTGCTCTACAAGGGTGCTGAAAAGCACCCTCTTCCACAGGGCTTCGTTCCTTCGTGAAGGCTGCCCTCCCAGGCTAGTGTGCTCTGTTTGCCTCCATCGAAATTCTCTCCCCCTACCTCTTGCCGTAGAAGGATTATTGATTATGTGTTTTGACACCATATGTAAGGAAGTTGCACGAAAATTAGAACTTTACAGTTGTGTTTCAAGAAAAATAAACAGGCCAGGGTAGAGGATGTAGGGCAAACAAATGGCACACCCTATAAAAATTAAGTAAGCCCGTATCTGGACGGAATCTAGGGGAACGTTCAAGGATCAGGGGTCAAGTTCGAAACTTCCCAAATCCGGAAAAGAGACAGAAAAATATCTTTCCTGGAGAGTGGAATTCATCCGATTTGTCTAAGTTGTCTTGGAAACATTGTGTCCGTGAAGGGGGTTGCCAGGACCACCTCGAATTTGGAGTTTCTGATCTCAGGATGTCAAACCAACCCACATGACCACGTGTTCTCAGTGCTTAGTTTGACCTAGGCTAGGATAGCCAAGAGTCCTACAAGTGACCGGTGCAAATTCAAGGACAACAACCAAGAGTCACGAAAGCACTCACACCTCACCCTAGAGAACATACAGCGATTAAAGAAATACAAACTAATCCCTCGGAATGAAGGAGAACGGACTGATAAGCATGTCTAAGGGAGATAGCTGAGAAAGACCATGACGAGTATACTATGGAAAAGAAAAAGAGGACCCAGAAAATGGAAGGTGAACAGAAATCACACCTGAATTATCCACAATGAAAGATGATGTCCGTCTTTAGACAGACTCTGCTGGAACGTTTGAAAGTCAGAGAAATTCACAAGCCAAAAAACGGCAGCGAAGGTCAAGCATGGGCTAACTGGGAAGGGTGAGTTATGAGACTGCTCCAAGCAGGCTCTGAAACCTGTATCCAGGAAGCATGCTGGACCTCAGAGACACAATTATGACAAATCCTCTGACATCACAATGGACCCGAAAAACAACCTAGCCTCATCTACACAGTGCTAGAGTTGGGCTCACTAGTATATTTAACTCCCATTGCACTCAACTGCACGTTGGCACTGAACATGTAAGTGGCCGGCCGGTGGTGCAGTGGTGAGGTCCGCACCTTCTGGGTCTGTGGCCCAGTATGGGCTGGGTGGAATCCTCGGTTTGGGCCTCCTCACCACTGCTTCAGTTGTTCTGGTGCAGGCGTCCGAGGTAGAGTAGAGGCAGATGGGAAGGGACGTTGGACAGGGCCAGACTTCCACAGCAAATACAGGAGCATTGCCAGCAGACGTGAGCACAGCAATGCACTTGTGCCAAAACAAAACCAATTAAAAGTTGCAAAGAATAGAAAAACTGAAGCTAAGGAAAAAAAAAACAAAAAAACAGGAGCTTGCCATTACGAAGAATAGGATCTCTGTGAATGACCTTAGCAAAACAGGTGAATTCTATGTTAATTCAAAAACTAGCAAACCTTTGGGGAAAGAAACTCAAGAAGACACAAGAAAAAAAAAGATATCGAGGGATCTAGGAATGGAAGGATTAACACACTTGAAAGGTTCATACCGCAGTAAGGAATCTCTGGATTCCATGCAATCCCAGTCAAAGTTGCAGCAGTATTTGCCACAGAGAAGAAGAGAGAATCCTGAAGTTTCTAGCCAGCAACACGAGACCCTGACTAGGCAAAGGAATCCTCAGGAAAACGAACAAAGCAGCACGTGTCACAATTTCTGATTTCAACATAGAGGACGAAGCGCTAGGTACCGAAACGGCACAGTCTGGGCCCCAAAACAGGCATGAAGACCCATGCAAAACAATTGAGAGCCCAGAGCCCAACTCAAACTTACATGGACAGCCCATTTTGGACCAGGGAGCCAAGTGGAGACAGCGGAGAAAGGAGAGTCTCTACAATAAACGGTGCTGGGAAGCCTGCACAGCCACATGGAACACAACGACAGTACACCATGATGTTACACCTGGCACACACACCACCTGAAGTGGATTAAAGCCTTGAATGGCAGACTTGAAACCGTGAACCTTGTAGGAGAAGACCTAGGCAGAGTGCTCTTTGCCATCTGTCTGAGCCGCCTATTTGGAAGAAGCATGTCTGACTGGGCAAGGGCAACAAAGGAAACAAGAAACAAACGGGACCACATCAAATGCACACACTTCTGCCCACTCAAGGAAACCATCAACTGAATACTAAGACACCACAACAATTGGGAGAGGATGTTTGCAAACCACACATCGGACAAGGGGTGAAAAGCCCAAAGATACAATCAACTCGCACGTCTCCACAAGAAAAAAAACAAGCCAATGAAAACCTGGTCAAAAGATGGAAGCAGAGATTTCTCCGAAGAAGACAGAAAGAGGGCCAGTAGGTGCATGAAAACTTGTTCACCATCATTAAGTCTCAGGAAAATGCAAATCCAAACTGCAAGGCCATGGCAGCTCACTGTGGTCAGCATGGCTAGAAGGAAGCAGACAGGAAATAACAAGTGTCAGAGAGGAGGTGCAGAGAAGGGAAGCCTCCTGCACTGCTGGTGGGAGTGTAACCCGGTGCAGCCACGATGCCAAAGGTGTGGAACTGCCTCAGAAATTTAAGTATCCATGTCCCGTATGACCCAGCTATTAATCTGCCGCTTGCTTATCCAAAAAAGTCAGAAAGACTACCGCATAAAGACATGTGCATGGCTGTGTTCACCACAGTCTTACTCCTGATATCCAAGACTTGGAAAGCACCCTGGTGTCCAGCAAGGGATGATTGGAGAAGGAAGATGGGCTATAGCCACACAATGGTATACCACTCAGCCGGAACAAATGATGCAATCCAGCCATTTGTGACCACCAGAATGGCTGTGAGGGTTTTAGGGGAAGTGTAACAAGCCCCAGTGAGAAATTCAAATACCATAGAATCTCACTTACAAGGAGAAGAAAAAGCAAGCACTAACCAACAGGTGGCACTGAACATTTGTATGCGGGCTCCCAGAGGCAAAGAGGGGCGGTGACGGAGGGTGAAAGAGAAGATTAGGCACAAGTGTGTGGTGAGGGCCTGTGATTAGTCTTACACTGGTGAAGATGATGTAAGCTACACAGAAGTCTAAAGCAATGAGGATGTGAATCTGGAAGTTATAGTACGTTCTAATGCAGGGTCATGGCTATAAATTCACCTCAAATCAAAAATCCAAAAAGGGGTCCAGAATGATGTCATAAAGCTTTGGGGGCGGAAAGAGTTTACAGAAGGTGAACTTCCAAGGATGGAAAATCACCTCCAAATGCTTACAGATGCTACAGAAAGGCAGACCATTCCAAATAGGTGAAGAGGAATACTACGAAGAGAACATGATCAGTCCTAAACCCATGAACGAACGGAAAATGTTACCGTCCATGATGTTATTACTAATCACCTTCACGAATAATCCAAACAGGCCCACGTCTTCCCAAGTTCAGGCAAAAGGTTGGTCCAAAAGTACAATTCAGGGCCGGCCCTGTGGTGGAGCAGGTAAGTGCCCACATTCCACTTGGGCGGCCCGGGCCTCACTGTTTCACATTACGAGTGCATATCACATTAGTAGTGTTAGGAAATATAGATTTCATGGTATGGTGCGGGCAGAGATCATAAATAAGCAGCAATTGTGAGGATACGTTATCAATACGCACAAGAAAAGGAACCATAAGAATATTACAATCTATGGAAGTATCTGGTACACTTCCCAAAGGCAGAAGGAAGGAAAACTTGTGACCTGCCAAGGTGGAATTGGCAGAGTGCCACGAGATGACACCATCATTGTGCATCAGAACATTCCCTGGGCAACTTCAACTTGTGAGGGAGTCCAGGACTTTTTCTGGGTAAGGTCCACCCATTTTGCCATCTACCCAAGATATAAGAGATAAAACCCAGGATAATCTTACAGGAGTGACACCAGTGTCTAGAGAGAATGTAGGAGCCCTTTCGAAGTTCAAGGAGAAAGATAGAAACTGACAACAATTGCAGAAAAAGGAAAACTATCCTACCTAGACAGGGTGAGGAGTCAGACTGGTCTGAGATGGCTGTGAAACTCTGTGTGCACGGAGGTTGTCAGGACAACTTCGAATTTTGAGGTCGCTTATGACATCACGGTGAACATGTCCCCCAGGGTGGCCGCATGGTTACAGTCTGAGGATTGGCCTAGGCTAGGCTATTAAAGGGACAGATACCCAGAAACAGGTTTGGCAAACAGAAAGCAGGCACAGAAACTAGAAGAGATAAAACAGAGTCTGATGCAAGGGATAAGAAAGGAACCCTAGGCCACAAGTGAGAATAGAGGGACAGGCACGGAGAGGAGAACATTGTCATCTATTCAAGTCTATGGGGAGGTCATGCTGATTCAAGCTTGCAACTTCATTGGAAACAAATGGCCGGACTTGGGGTTCATCACACCTACAGTGCCCTCGTGCCCTAAGCATAATGCAAAGTCAAGAAAGATGTCTTGAGGACATTGAAGAGAAGAATCGATGCCTCCTTTCCAAGGCCCATAGCATTCTTTGCAGGTCAGTCTCTTTTTCCGAAGCTCTGGTGTCACGTGGGCCCACTGGGCACATGGTAATGTGTCCCAAGAGATGTCTTGGAAGCCTTGAAGGAATGGAGCCCTGTCACGCTTGGGGTATGTCTCTTTGTTTGGAAGTGCTCTACAAGGGTGCTGAAAAGCACCCTCTTCCACAGGGCTTCGTTCCTTCGTGAAGGCTGCCCTCCCAGGCTAGTGTGCTCTGTTTGCCTCCATCGAAATTCTCTCCCCCTACCTCTTGCCGTAGAAGGATTATTGATTATGTGTTTTGACACCATATGTAAGGAAGTTGCACGAAAATTAGAACTTTACAGTTGTGTTTCAAGAAAAATAAACAGGCCAGGGTAGAGGATGTAGGGCAAACAAATGGCACACCCTATAAAAATTAAGTAAGCCCGTATCTGGACGGAATCTAGGGGAACGTTCAAGGATCAGGGGTCAAGTTCGAAACTTCCCAAATCCGGAAAAGAGACAGAAAAATATCTTTCCTGGAGAGTGGAATTCATCCGATTTGTCTAAGTTGTCTTGGAAACATTGTGTCCGTGAAGGGGGTTGCCAGGACCACCTCGAATTTGGAGTTTCTGATCTCAGGATGTCAAACCAACCCACATGACCACGTGTTCTCAGTGCTTAGTTTGACCTAGGCTAGGGTAGCCAAGAGTCCTACAAGTGACCGGTGCAAATTCAAGGACAACAACCAAGAGTCACGAAAGCACTCACACCTCACCCTAGAGAACATACAGCGATTAAAGAAATACAAACTAATCCCTCGGAATGAAGGAGAACGGACTGATAAGCATGTCTAAGGGAGATAGCTGAGAAAGACCATGACGAGTATACTATGGAAAAGAAAAAGAGGACCCAGAAAATGGAAGGTGAACAGAAATCACACCTGAATTATCCACAATGAAAGATGATGTCCGTCTTTAGACAGACTCTGCTGGAACGTTTGAAAGTCAGAGAAATTCACAAGCCAAAAAACGGCAGCGAAGGTCAAGCATGGGCTAACTGGGAAGGGTGAGTTATGAGACTGCTCCAAGCAGGCTCTGAAACCTGTATCCAGGAAGCATGCTGGACCTCAGAGACACAATTATGACAAATCCTCTGACATCACAATGGACCCGAAAAACAACCTAGCCTCATCTACACAGTGCTAGAGTTGGGCTCACTAGTATATTTAACTCCCATTGCACTCAACTGCACGTTGCCACTGAACATGTAAGTGGCCGGCCGGTGGTGCAGTGGTGAGGTCCGCACCTTCTGGGTCTGTGGCCCAGTATGGGCTGGGTGGAATCCTCGGTTTGGGCCTCCTCACCACTGCTTCAGTTGTTCTGGTGCAGGCGTCCGAGGTAGAGTAGAGGCAGATGGGAAGGGACGTTGGACAGGGCCAGACTTCCACAGCAAATACAGGAGCATTGCCAGCAGACGTGAGCACAGCAATGCACTTGTGCCAAAACAAAACCAATTAAAAGTTGCAAAGAATAGAAAAACTGAAGCTAAGGAAAAAAAAAACAAAAAAACAGGAGCTTGCCATTACGAAGAATAGGATCTCTGTGAATAACCTTAGCAAAACAGGTGAATTCTATGTTAATTCAAAAACTAGCAAACCTTTGGGGAAAGAAACTCAAGAAGACACAAGAAAAAAAAAGATATCGAGGGATCTAGGAATGGAAGGATTAACACACTTGAAAGGTTCATACCGCAGTAAGGAATCTCTGGATTCCATGCAATCCCAGTGAAAGTTGCAGCAGTATTTGCCACAGAGAAGAAGAGAGAATCCTGAAGTTTCTAGCCAGCAACACGAGACCCTGACTAGGCAAAGGAATCCTCAGGAAAACGAACAAAGCAGCACGTGTCACAATTTCTGATTTCAACATAGAGGACGAAGCGCTAGGTACCGAAACGGCACAGTCTGGGCCCCAAAACAGGCATGAAGACCCATGCAAAACAATTGAGAGCCCAGAGCCCAACTCAAACTTACATGGACAGCCCATTTTGGACCAGGGAGCCAAGTGGAGACAGCGGAGAAAGGAGAGTCTCTACAATAAACGGTGCTGGGAAGCCTGCACAGCCACATGGAACACAACGAGAGTACGCCATGATGTTACACCTGGCACACACACCACCTGAAGTGGATTAAAGCCTTGAATGGCAGACTTGAAACCGTGAACCTTGTAGGAGAAGACCTAGGCAGAGTGCTCTTTGCCATCTGTCTGAGCCGCCTATTTGGAAGAAGCATGTCTGACTGGGCAAGGGCAACAAAGGAAACAAGAAACAAACGGGACCACATCAAATGCACACACTTCTGCCCACTCAAGGAAACCATCAACTGAATACTAAGACACCACAACAATTGGGAGAGGATGTTTGCAAACCACACATCGGACAAGGGGTGAAAAGCCCAAAGATACAATCAACTCGCACGTCTCCACAAGAAAAAAAACAAGCCAATGAAAACCTGGTCAAAAGATGGAAGCAGAGATTTCTCCGAAGAAGACAGAAAGAGGGCCAGTAGGTGCATGAAAACTTGTTCACCATCATTAAGTCTCAGGAAAATGCAAATCCAAACTGCAAGGCCATGGCAGCTCACTGTGGTCAGCATGGCTAGAAGGAAGCAGACAGGAAATAACAAGGGTCAGAGAGGAGGTGCAGAGAAGGGAAGCCTCCTGCACTGCTGGTGGGAGTGTAACCCGGTGCAGCCACGATGCCAAAGGTGTGGAACTGCCTCAGAAATTTAAGTATCCATGTCCCGTATGACCCAGCTATTAATCTGCCGCTTGCTTATCCAAAAAAGTCAGAAAGACTACCGCATAAAGACATGTGCATGGCTGTGTTCACCACAGTCTTACTCCTGATATCCAAGACTTGGAAAGCACCCTGGTGTCCAGCAAGGGATGATTGGAGAAGGAAGATGGGCTATAGCCACACAATGGTATACCACTCAGCCGGAACAAATGATGCAATCCAGCCATTTGTGACCACCAGAATGGCTGTGAGGGTTTTAGGGGAAGTGTAACAAGCCCCAGTGAGAAATTCAAATACCATAGAATCTCACTTACAAGGAGAAGAAAAAGCAAGCACTAACCAACAGGTGGCACTGAACATTTGTATGCGGGCTCCCAGAGGCAAAGAGGGGCGGTGACGGAGGGTGAAAGAGAAGATTAGGCACAAGTGTGTGGTGAGGGCCTGTGATTAGTCTTACACTGGTGAAGATGATGTAAGCTACACAGAAGTCTAAAGCAATGAGGATGTGAATCTGGAAGTTATAGTACGTTCTAATGCAGGGTCATGGCTATAAATTCACCTCAAATCAAAAATCCAAAAAGGGGTCCAGAATGATGTCATAAAGCTTTGGGGGCGGAAAGAGTTTACAGAAGGTGAACTTCCAAGGATGGAAAATCACCTCCAAATGCTTACAGATGCTACAGAAAGGCAGACCATTCCAAATAGGTGAAGAGGAATACTACGAAGAGAACATGATCAGTCCTAAACCCATGAACGAACGGAAAATGTTACCGTCCATGATGTTATTACTAATCACCTTCACGAATAATCCAAACAGGCCCACGTCTTCCCAAGTTCAGGCAAAAGGTTGGTCCAAAAGTACAATTCAGGGCCGGCCCTGTGGTGGAGCAGGTAAGTGCCCACATTCCACTTGGGCGGCCCGGGCCTCACTGTTTCACATTACGAGTGCATATCACATTAGTAGTGTTAGGAAATATAGATTTCATGGTATGGTGCGGGCAGAGATCATAAATAAGCAGCAATTGTGAGGATACGTTATCAATACGCACAAGAAAAGGAACCATAAGAATATTACAATCTATGGAAGTATCTGGTACACTTCCCAAAGGCAGAAGGAAGGAAAACTTGTGACCTGCCAAGGTGGAATTGGCAGAGTGCCACGAGATGACACCATCATTGTGCATCAGAACATTCCCTGGGCAACTTCAACTTGTGAGGGAGTCCAGGACTTTTTCTGGGTAAGGTCCACCCATTTTGCCATCTACCCAAGATATAAGAGATAAAACCCAGGATAATCTTACAGGAGTGACACCAGTGTCTAGAGAGAATGTAGGAGCCCTTTCGAAGTTCAAGGAGAAAGATAGAAACTGACAACAATTGCAGAAAAAGGAAAACTATCCTACCTAGACAGGGTGAGGAGTCAGACTGGTCTGAGATGGCTGTGAAACTCTGTGTGCACGGAGGTTGTCAGGACAACTTCGAATTTTGAGGTCGCTTATGACATCACGGTGAACATGTCCCCCAGGGTGGCCGCATGGTTACAGTCTGAGGATTGGCCTAGGCTAGGCTATTAAAGGGACAGATACCCAGAAACAGGTTTGGCAAACAGAAAGCAGGCACAGAAACTAGAAGAGATAAAACAGAGTCTGATGCAAGGGATAAGAAAGGAACCCTAGGCCACAAGTGAGAATAGAGGGACAGGCACGGAGAGGAGAACATTGTCATCTATTCAAGTCTATGGGGAGGTCATGCTGATTCAAGCTTGCAACTTCATTGGAAACAAGTGGCCGGACTTGGGGTTCATCACACCTACAGTGCCCTTGTGCCTTAAGCATAATGCAAAGTCAAGAAAGATGTCTTGAGGACATTGAAGAGAAGAATCGATGCCTCCTTTCCAAGGCCCATAGCATTCTTTGAAGGTCAGTCTCTTTTTCCGAAGCTCTGGTGTCACGTGGGCCCACTGGGCACATGGTAATGTGTCCCAAGAGATGTCTTGGAAGCCTTGAAGGAATGGAGCCCTGTCACGCTTGGGGTATGTCTCTTTGTTTGGAAGTGCTCTACAAGGGTGCTGAAAAGCACCCTCTTCCACAGGGCTTCGTTCCTTCGTGAAGGCTGCCCTCCCAGGCTAGTGTGCTCTGTTTGCCTCCATCGAAATTCTCTCCCCCTACCTCTTGCCGTAGAAGGATTATTGATTATGTGTTTTGACACCATATGTAAGGAAGTTGCACGAAAATTAGAACTTTACAGTTGTGTTTCAAGAAAAATAAACAGGCCAGGGTAGAGGATGTAGGGCAAACAAATGGCACACCCTATAAAAATTAAGTAAGCCCGTATCTGGACGGAATCTAGGGGAACGTTCAAGGATCAGGGGTCAAGTTCGAAACTTCCCAAATCCGGAAAAGAGACAGAAAAATATCTTTCCTGGAGAGTGGAATTCATCCGATTTGTCTAAGTTGTCTTGGAAACATTGTGTCCGTGAAGGGGGTTGCCAGGACCACCTCGAATTTGGAGTTTCTGATCTCAGGATGTCAAACCAACCCACATGACCACGTGTTCTCAGTGCTTAGTTTGACCTAGGCTAGGGTAGCCAAGAGTCCTACAAGTGACCGGTGCAAATTCAAGGACAACAACCAAGAGTCACGAAAGCACTCACACCTCACCCTAGAGAACATACAGCGATTAAAGAAATACAAACTAATCACTCGGAATGAAGGAGAACGGACTGATAAGCATGTCTAAGGGAGATAGCTGAGAAAGACCATGACGAGTATACTATGGAAAAGAAAAAGAGGACCCAGAAAATGGAAGGTGAACAGAAATCACACCTGAATTATCCACAATGAAAGATGATGTCCGTCTTTAGACAGACTCTGCTGGAACGTTTGAAAGTCAGAGAAATCCACAAGCCAAAAAACGGCAGCGAAGGTCAAGCATGGGCTAACTGGGAAGGGTGAGTTATGAGACTGCTCCAAGCAGGCTCTGAAACCTGTATCCAGGAAGCATGCTGGACCTCAGAGACACAATTATGACAAATCCTCTGACATCACAATGGACCCGAAAAACAACCTAGCCTCATCTACACAGTGCTAGAGTTGGGCTCACTAGTATATTTAACTCCCATTGCACTCAACTGCACGTTGGCACTGAACATGTAAGTGGCCGGCCGGTGGTGCAGTGGTGAGGTCCGCACCTTCTGGGTCTGTGGCCCAGTATGGGCTGGGTGGAATCCTCGGTTTGGGCCTCCTCACCACTGCTTCAGTTGTTCTGGTGCAGGCGTCCGAGGTAGAGTAGAGGCAGATGGGAAGGGACGTTGGACAGGGCCAGACTTCCACAGCAAATACAGGAGCATTGCCAGCAGACGTGAGCACAGCAATGCACTTGTGCCAAAACAAAACCAATTAAAAGTTGCAAAGAATAGAAAAACTGAAGCTAAGGAAAAAAAAAACAAAAAAACAGGAGCTTGCCATTACGAAGAATAGGATCTCTGTGAATGACCTTAGCAAAACAGGTGAATTCTATGTTAATTCAAAAACTAGCAAACCTTTGGGGAAAGAAACTCAAGAAGACACAAGAAAAAAAAAGATATCGAGGGATCTAGGAATGGAAGGATTAACACACTTGAAAGGTTCATACCGCAGTAAGGAATCTCTGGATTCCATGCAATCCCAGTCAAAGTTGCAGCAGTATTTGCCACAGAGAAGAAGAGAGAATCCTGAAGTTTCTAGCCAGCAACACGAGACCCTGACTAGGCAAAGGAATCCTCAGGAAAACGAACAAAGCAGCACGTGTCACAATTTCTGATTTCAACATAGAGGACGAAGCGCTAGGTACCGAAACGGCACAGTCTGGGCCCCAAAACAGGCATGAAGACCCATGCAAAACAATTGAGAGCCCAGAGCCCAACTCAAACTTACATGGACAGCCCATTTTGGACCAGGGAGCCAAGTGGAGACAGCGGAGAAAGGAGAGTCTCTACAATAAACGGTGCTGGGAAGCCTGCACAGCCACATGGAACACAACGACAGTACACCATGATGTTACACCTGGCACACACACCACCTGAAGTGGATTAAAGCCTTGAATGGCAGACTTGAAACCGTGAACCTTGTAGGAGAAGACCTAGGCAGAGTGCTCTTTGCCATCTGTCTGAGCCGCCTATTTGGAAGAAGCATGTCTGACTGGGCAAGGGCAACAAAGGAAACAAGAAACAAACGGGACCACATCAAATGCACACACTTCTGCCCACTCAAGGAAACCATCAACTGAATACTAAGACACCACAACAATTGGGAGAGGATGTTTGCAAACCACACATCGGACAAGGGGTGAAAAGCCCAAAGATACAATCAACTCGCACGTCTCCACAAGAAAAAAAACAAGCCAATGAAAACCTGGTCAAAAGATGGAAGCAGAGATTTCTCCGAAGAAGACAGAAAGAGGGCCAGTAGGTGCATGAAAACTTGTTCACCATCATTAAGTCTCAGGAAAATGCAAATCCAAACTGCAAGGCCATGGCAGCTCACTGTGGTCAGCATGGCTAGAAGGAAGCAGACAGGAAATAACAAGTGTCAGAGAGGAGGTGCAGAGAAGGGAAGCCTCCTGCACTGCTGGTGGGAGTGTAACCCGGTGCAGCCACGATGCCAAAGGTGTGGAACTGCCTCAGAAATTTAAGTATCCATGTCCCGTATGACCCAGCTATTAATCTGCCGCTTGCTTATCCAAAAAAGTCAGAAAGACTACCGCATAAAGACATGTGCATGGCTGTGTTCACCACAGTCTTACTCCTGATATCCAAGACTTGGAAAGCACCCTGGTGTCCAGCAAGGGATGATTGGAGAAGGAAGATGGGCTATAGCCACACAATGGTATACCACTCAGCCGGAACAAATGATGCAATCCAGCCATTTGTGACCACCAGAATGGCTGTGAGGGTTTTAGGGGAAGTGTAACAAGCCCCAGTGAGAAATTCAAATACCATAGAATCTCACTTACAAGGAGAAGAAAAAGCAAGCACTAACCAACAGGTGGCACTGAACATTTGTATGCGGGCTCCCAGAGGCAAAGAGGGGCGGTGACGGAGGGTGAAAGAGAAGATTAGGCACAAGTGTGTGGTGAGGGCCTGTGATTAGTCTTACACTGGTGAAGATGATGTAAGCTACACAGAAGTCTAAAGCAATGAGGATGTGAATCTGGAAGTTATAGTACGTTCTAATGCAGGGTCATGGCTATAAATTCACCTCAAATCAAAAATCCAAAAAGGGGTCCAGAATGATGTCATAAAGCTTTGGGGGCGGAAAGAGTTTACAGAAGGTGAACTTCCAAGGATGGAAAATCACCTCCAAATGCTTACAGATGCTACAGAAAGGCAGACCATTCCAAATAGGTGAAGAGGAATACTACGAAGAGAACATGATCAGTCCTAAACCCATGAACGAACGGAAAATGTTACCGTCCATGATGTTATTACTAATCACCTTCACGAATAATCCAAACAGGCCCACGTCTTCCCAAGTTCAGGCAAAAGGTTGGTCCAAAAGTACAATTCAGGGCCGGCCCTGTGGTGGAGCAGGTAAGTGCCCACATTCCACTTGGGCGGCCCGGGCCTCACTGTTTCACATTACGAGTGCATATCACATTAGTAGTGTTAGGAAATATAGATTTCATGGTATGGTGCGGGCAGAGATCATAAATAAGCAGCAATTGTGAGGATACGTTATCAATACGCACAAGAAAAGGAACCATAAGAATATTACAATCTATGGAAGTATCTGGTACACTTCCCAAAGGCAGAAGGAAGGAAAACTTGTGACCTGCCAAGGTGGAATTGGCAGAGTGCCACGAGATGACACCATCATTGTGCATCAGAACATTCCCTGGGCAACTTCAACTTGTGAGGGAGTCCAGGACTTTTTCTGGGTAAGGTCCACCCATTTTGCCATCTACCCAAGATATAAGAGATAAAACCCAGGATAATCTTACAGGAGTGACACCAGTGTCTAGAGAGAATGTAGGAGCCCTTTCGAAGTTCAAGGAGAAAGATAGAAACTGACAACAATTGCAGAAAAAGGAAAACTATCCTACCTAGACAGGGTGAGGAGTCAGACTGGTCTGAGATGGCTGTGAAACTCTGTGTGCACGGAGGTTGTCAGGACAACTTCGAATTTTGAGGTCGCTTATGACATCACGGTGAACATGTCCCCCAGGGTGGCCGCATGGTTACAGTCTGAGGATTGGCCTAGGCTAGGCTATTAAAGGGACAGATACCCAGAAACAGGTTTGGCAAACAGAAAGCAGGCACAGAAACTAGAAGAGATAAAACAGAGTCTGATGCAAGGGATAAGAAAGGAACCCTAGGCCACAAGTGAGAATAGAGGGACAGGCACGGAGAGGAGAACATTGTCATCTATTCAAGTCTATGGGGAGGTCATGCTGATTCAAGCTTGCAACTTCATTGGAAACAAATGGCCGGACTTGGGGTTCATCACACCTACAGTGCCCTCGTGCCCTAAGCATAATGCAAAGTCAAGAAAGATGTCTTGAGGACATTGAAGAGAAGAATCGATGCCTCCTTTCCAAGGCCCATAGCATTCTTTGCAGGTCAGTCTCTTTTTCCGAAGCTCTGGTGTCACGTGGGCCCACTGGGCACATGGTAATGTGTCCCAAGAGATGTCTTGGAAGCCTTGAAGGAATGGAGCCCTGTCACGCTTGGGGTATGTCTCTTTGTTTGGAAGTGCTCTACAAGGGTGCTGAAAAGCACCCTCTTCCACAGGGCTTCGTTCCTTCGTGAAGGCTGCCCTCCCAGGCTAGTGTGCTCTGTTTGCCTCCATCGAAATTCTCTCCCCCTACCTCTTGCCGTAGAAGGATTATTGATTATGTGTTTTGACACCATATGTAAGGAAGTTGCACGAAAATTAGAACTTTACAGTTGTGTTTCAAGAAAAATAAACAGGCCAGGGTAGAGGATGTAGGGCAAACAAATGGCACACCCTATAAAAATTAAGTAAGCCCGTATCTGGACGGAATCTAGGGGAACGTTCAAGGATCAGGGGTCAAGTTCGAAACTTCCCAAATCCGGAAAAGAGACAGAAAAATATCTTTCCTGGAGAGTGGAATTCATCCGATTTGTCTAAGTTGTCTTGGAAACATTGTGTCCGTGAAGGGGGTTGCCAGGACCACCTCGAATTTGGAGTTTCTGATCTCAGGATGTCAAACCAACCCACATGACCACGTGTTCTCAGTGCTTAGTTTGACCTAGGCTAGGGTAGCCAAGAGTCCTACAAGTGACCGGTGCAAATTCAAGGACAACAACCAAGAGTCACGAAAGCACTCACACCTCACCCTAGAGAACATACAGCGATTAAAGAAATACAAACTAATCCCTCGGAATGAAGGAGAACGGACTGATAAGCATGTCTAAGGGAGATAGCTGAGAAAGACCATGACGAGTATACTATGGAAAAGAAAAAGAGGACCCAGAAAATGGAAGGTGAACAGAAATCACACCTGAATTATCCACAATGAAAGATGATGTCCGTCTTTAGACAGACTCTGCTGGAACGTTTGAAAGTCAGAGAAATTCACAAGCCAAAAAACGGCAGCGAAGGTCAAGCATGGGCTAACTGGGAAGGGTGAGTTATGAGACTGCTCCAAGCAGGCTCTGAAACCTGTATCCAGGAAGCATGCTGGACCTCAGAGACACAATTATGACAAATCCTCTGACATCACAATGGACCCGAAAAACAACCTAGCCTCATCTACACAGTGCTAGAGTTGGGCTCACTAGTATATTTAACTCCCATTGCACTCAACTGCACGTTGCCACTGAACATGTAAGTGGCCGGCCGGTGGTGCAGTGGTGAGGTCCGCACCTTCTGGGTCTGTGGCCCAGTATGGGCTGGGTGGAATCCTCGGTTTGGGCCTCCTCACCACTGCTTCAGTTGTTCTGGTGCAGGCGTCCGAGGTAGAGTAGAGGCAGATGGGAAGGGACGTTGGACAGGGCCAGACTTCCACAGCAAATACAGGAGCATTGCCAGCAGACGTGAGCACAGCAATGCACTTGTGCCAAAACAAAACCAATTAAAAGTTGCAAAGAATAGAAAAACTGAAGCTAAGGAAAAAAAAAACAAAAAAACAGGAGCTTGCCATTACGAAGAATAGGATCTCTGTGAATAACCTTAGCAAAACAGGTGAATTCTATGTTAATTCAAAAACTAGCAAACCTTTGGGGAAAGAAACTCAAGAAGACACAAGAAAAAAAAAGATATCGAGGGATCTAGGAATGGAAGGATTAACACACTTGAAAGGTTCATACCGCAGTAAGGAATCTCTGGATTCCATGCAATCCCAGTGAAAGTTGCAGCAGTATTTGCCACAGAGAAGAAGAGAGAATCCTGAAGTTTCTAGCCAGCAACACGAGACCCTGACTAGGCAAAGGAATCCTCAGGAAAACGAACAAAGCAGCACGTGTCACAATTTCTGATTTCAACATAGAGGACGAAGCGCTAGGTACCGAAACGGCACAGTCTGGGCCCCAAAACAGGCATGAAGACCCATGCAAAACAATTGAGAGCCCAGAGCCCAACTCAAACTTACATGGACAGCCCATTTTGGACCAGGGAGCCAAGTGGAGACAGCGGAGAAAGGAGAGTCTCTACAATAAACGGTGCTGGGAAGCCTGCACAGCCACATGGAACACAACGAGAGTACGCCATGATGTTACACCTGGCACACACACCACCTGAAGTGGATTAAAGCCTTGAATGGCAGACTTGAAACCGTGAACCTTGTAGGAGAAGACCTAGGCAGAGTGCTCTTTGCCATCTGTCTGAGCCGCCTATTTGGAAGAAGCATGTCTGACTGGGCAAGGGCAACAAAGGAAACAAGAAACAAACGGGACCACATCAAATGCACACACTTCTGCCCACTCAAGGAAACCATCAACTGAATACTAAGACACCACAACAATTGGGAGAGGATGTTTGCAAACCACACATCGGACAAGGGGTGAAAAGCCCAAAGATACAATCAACTCGCACGTCTCCACAAGAAAAAAAACAAGCCAATGAAAACCTGGTCAAAAGATGGAAGCAGAGATTTCTCCGAAGAAGACAGAAAGAGGGCCAGTAGGTGCATGAAAACTTGTTCACCATCATTAAGTCTCAGGAAAATGCAAATCCAAACTGCAAGGCCATGGCAGCTCACTGTGGTCAGCATGGCTAGAAGGAAGCAGACAGGAAATAACAAGGGTCAGAGAGGAGGTGCAGAGAAGGGAAGCCTCCTGCACTGCTGGTGGGAGTGTAACCCGGTGCAGCCACGATGCCAAAGGTGTGGAACTGCCTCAGAAATTTAAGTATCCATGTCCCGTATGACCCAGCTATTAATCTGCCGCTTGCTTATCCAAAAAAGTCAGAAAGACTACCGCATAAAGACATGTGCATGGCTGTGTTCACCACAGTCTTACTCCTGATATCCAAGACTTGGAAAGCACCCTGGTGTCCAGCAAGGGATGATTGGAGAAGGAAGATGGGCTATAGCCACACAATGGTATACCACTCAGCCGGAACAAATGATGCAATCCAGCCATTTGTGACCACCAGAATGGCTGTGAGGGTTTTAGGGGAAGTGTAACAAGCCCCAGTGAGAAATTCAAATACCATAGAATCTCACTTACAAGGAGAAGAAAAAGCAAGCACTAACCAACAGGTGGCACTGAACATTTGTATGCGGGCTCCCAGAGGCAAAGAGGGGCGGTGACGGAGGGTGAAAGAGAAGATTAGGCACAAGTGTGTGGTGAGGGCCTGTGATTAGTCTTACACTGGTGAAGATGATGTAAGCTACACAGAAGTCTAAAGCAATGAGGATGTGAATCTGGAAGTTATAGTACGTTCTAATGCAGGGTCATGGCTATAAATTCACCTCAAATCAAAAATCCAAAAAGGGGTCCAGAATGATGTCATAAAGCTTTGGGGGCGGAAAGAGTTTACAGAAGGTGAACTTCCAAGGATGGAAAATCACCTCCAAATGCTTACAGATGCTACAGAAAGGCAGACCATTCCAAATAGGTGAAGAGGAATACTACGAAGAGAACATGATCAGTCCTAAACCCATGAACGAACGGAAAATGTTACCGTCCATGATGTTATTACTAATCACCTTCACGAATAATCCAAACAGGCCCACGTCTTCCCAAGTTCAGGCAAAAGGTTGGTCCAAAAGTACAATTCAGGGCCGGCCCTGTGGTGGAGCAGGTAAGTGCCCACATTCCACTTGGGCGGCCCGGGCCTCACTGTTTCACATTACGAGTGCATATCACATTAGTAGTGTTAGGAAATATAGATTTCATGGTATGGTGCGGGCAGAGATCATAAATAAGCAGCAATTGTGAGGATACGTTATCAATACGCACAAGAAAAGGAACCATAAGAATATTACAATCTATGGAAGTATCTGGTACACTTCCCAAAGGCAGAAGGAAGGAAAACTTGTGACCTGCCAAGGTGGAATTGGCAGAGTGCCACGAGATGACACCATCATTGTGCATCAGAACATTCCCTGGGCAACTTCAACTTGTGAGGGAGTCCAGGACTTTTTCTGGGTAAGGTCCACCCATTTTGCCATCTACCCAAGATATAAGAGATAAAACCCAGGATAATCTTACAGGAGTGACACCAGTGTCTAGAGAGAATGTAGGAGCCCTTTCGAAGTTCAAGGAGAAAGATAGAAACTGACAACAATTGCAGAAAAAGGAAAACTATCCTACCTAGACAGGGTGAGGAGTCAGACTGGTCTGAGATGGCTGTGAAACTCTGTGTGCACGGAGGTTGTCAGGACAACTTCGAATTTTGAGGTCGCTTATGACATCACGGTGAACATGTCCCCCAGGGTGGCCGCATGGTTACAGTCTGAGGATTGGCCTAGGCTAGGCTATTAAAGGGACAGATACCCAGAAACAGGTTTGGCAAACAGAAAGCAGGCACAGAAACTAGAAGAGATAAAACAGAGTCTGATGCAAGGGATAAGAAAGGAACCCTAGGCCACAAGTGAGAATAGAGGGACAGGCACGGAGAGGAGAACATTGTCATCTATTCAAGTCTATGGGGAGGTCATGCTGATTCAAGCTTGCAACTTCATTGGAAACAAGTGGCCGGACTTGGGGTTCATCACACCTACAGTGCCCTTGTGCCTTAAGCATAATGCAAAGTCAAGAAAGATGTCTTGAGGACATTGAAGAGAAGAATCGATGCCTCCTTTCCAAGGCCCATAGCATTCTTTGAAGGTCAGTCTCTTTTTCCGAAGCTCTGGTGTCACGTGGGCCCACTGGGCACATGGTAATGTGTCCCAAGAGATGTCTTGGAAGCCTTGAAGGAATGGAGCCCTGTCACGCTTGGGGTATGTCTCTTTGTTTGGAAGTGCTCTACAAGGGTGCTGAAAAGCACCCTCTTCCACAGGGCTTCGTTCCTTCGTGAAGGCTGCCCTCCCAGGCTAGTGTGCTCTGTTTGCCTCCATCGAAATTCTCTCCCCCTACCTCTTGCCGTAGAAGGATTATTGATTATGTGTTTTGACACCATATGTAAGGAAGTTGCACGAAAATTAGAACTTTACAGTTGTGTTTCAAGAAAAATAAACAGGCCAGGGTAGAGGATGTAGGGCAAACAAATGGCACACCCTATAAAAATTAAGTAAGCCCGTATCTGGACGGAATCTAGGGGAACGTTCAAGGATCAGGGGTCAAGTTCGAAACTTCCCAAATCCGGAAAAGAGACAGAAAAATATCTTTCCTGGAGAGTGGAATTCATCCGATTTGTCTAAGTTGTCTTGGAAACATTGTGTCCGTGAAGGGGGTTGCCAGGACCACCTCGAATTTGGAGTTTCTGATCTCAGGATGTCAAACCAACCCACATGACCACGTGTTCTCAGTGCTTAGTTTGACCTAGGCTAGGGTAGCCAAGAGTCCTACAAGTGACCGGTGCAAATTCAAGGACAACAACCAAGAGTCACGAAAGCACTCACACCTCACCCTAGAGAACATACAGCGATTAAAGAAATACAAACTAATCACTCGGAATGAAGGAGAACGGACTGATAAGCATGTCTAAGGGAGATAGCTGAGAAAGACCATGACGAGTATACTATGGAAAAGAAAAAGAGGACCCAGAAAATGGAAGGTGAACAGAAATCACACCTGAATTATCCACAATGAAAGATGATGTCCGTCTTTAGACAGACTCTGCTGGAACGTTTGAAAGTCAGAGAAATTCACAAGCCAAAAAACGGCAGCGAAGGTCAAGCATGGGCTAACTGGGAAGGGTGAGTTATGAGACTGCTCCAAGCAGGCTCTGAAACCTGTATCCAGGAAGCATGCTGGACCTCAGAGACACAATTATGACAAATCCTCTGACATCACAATGGACCCGAAAAACAACCTAGCCTCATCTACACAGTGCTAGAGTTGGGCTCACTAGTATATTTAACTCCCATTGCACTCAACTGCACGTTGCCACTGAACATGTAAGTGGCCGGCCGGTGGTGCAGTGGTGAGGTCCGCACCTTCTGGGTCTGTGGCCCAGTATGGGCTGGGTGGAATCCTCGGTTTGGGCCTCCTCACCACTGCTTCAGTTGTTCTGGTGCAGGCGTCCGAGGTAGAGTAGAGGCAGATGGGAAGGGACGTTGGACAGGGCCAGACTTCCACAGCAAATACAGGAGCATTGCCAGCAGACGTGAGCACAGCAATGCACTTGTGCCAAAACAAAACCAATTAAAAGTTGCAAAGAATAGAAAAACTGAAGCTAAGGAAAAAAAAAACAAAAAAACAGGAGCTTGCCATTACGAAGAATAGGATCTCTGTGAATAACCTTAGCAAAACAGGTGAATTCTATGTTAATTCAAAAACTAGCAAACCTTTGGGGAAAGAAACTCAAGAAGACACAAGAAAAAAAAAGATATCGAGGGATCTAGGAATGGAAGGATTAACACACTTGAAAGGTTCATACCGCAGTAAGGAATCTCTGGATTCCATGCAATCCCAGTGAAAGTTGCAGCAGTATTTGCCACAGAGAAGAAGAGAGAATCCTGAAGTTTCTAGCCAGCAACACGAGACCCTGACTAGGCAAAGGAATCCTCAGGAAAACGAACAAAGCAGCACGTGTCACAATTTCTGATTTCAACATAGAGGACGAAGCGCTAGGTACCGAAACGGCACAGTCTGGGCCCCAAAACAGGCATGAAGACCCATGCAAAACAATTGAGAGCCCAGAGCCCAACTCAAACTTACATGGACAGCCCATTTTGGACCAGGGAGCCAAGTGGAGACAGCGGAGAAAGGAGAGTCTCTACAATAAACGGTGCTGGGAAGCCTGCACAGCCACATGGAACACAACGAGAGTACACCATGATGTTACACCTGGCACACACACCACCTGAAGTGGATTAAAGCCTTGAATGGCAGACTTGAAACCGTGAACCTTGTAGGAGAAGACCTAGGCAGAGTGCTCTTTGCCATCTGTCTGAGCCGCCTATTTGGAAGAAGCATGTCTGACTGGGCAAGGGCAACAAAGGAAACAAGAAACAAACGGGACCACATCAAATGCACACACTTCTGCCCACTCAAGGAAACCATCAACTGAATACTAAGACACCACAACAATTGGGAGAGGATGTTTGCAAACCACACATCGGACAAGGGGTGAAAAGCCCAAAGATACAATCAACTCGCACGTCTCCACAAGAAAAAAAACAAGCCAATGAAAACCTGGTCAAAAGATGGAAGCAGAGATTTCTCCGAAGAAGACAGAAAGAGGGCCAGTAGGTGCATGAAAACTTGTTCACCATCATTAAGTCTCAGGAAAATGCAAATCCAAACTGCAAGGCCATGGCAGCTCACTGTGGTCAGCATGGCTAGAAGGAAGCAGACAGGAAATAACAAGGGTCAGAGAGGAGGTGCAGAGAAGGGAAGCCTCCTGCACTGCTGGTGGGAGTGTAACCCGGTGCAGCCACGATGCCAAAGGTGTGGAACTGCCTCAGAAATTTAAGTATCCATGTCCCGTATGACCCAGCTATTAATCTGCCGCTTGCTTATCCAAAAAAGTCAGAAAGACTACCGCATAAAGACATGTGCATGGCTGTGTTCACCACAGTCTTACTCCTGATATCCAAGACTTGGAAAGCACCCTGGTGTCCAGCAAGGGATGATTGGAGAAGGAAGATGGGCTATAGCCACACAATGGTATACCACTCAGCCGGAACAAATGATGCAATCCAGCCATTTGTGACCACCAGAATGGCTGTGAGGGTTTTAGGGGAAGTGTAACAAGCCCCAGTGAGAAATTCAAATACCATAGAATCTCACTTACAAGGAGAAGAAAAAGCAAGCACTAACCAACAGGTGGCACTGAACATTTGTATGCGGGCTCCCAGAGGCAAAGAGGGGCGGTGACGGAGGGTGAAAGAGAAGATTAGGCACAAGTGTGTGGTGAGGGCCTGTGATTAGTCTTACACTGGTGAAGATGATGTAAGCTACACAGAAGTCTAAAGCAATGAGGATGTGAATCTGGAAGTTATAGTACGTTCTAATGCAGGGTCATGGCTATAAATTCACCTCAAATCAAAAATCCAAAAAGGGGTCCAGAATGATGTCATAAAGCTTTGGGGGCGGAAAGAGTTTACAGAAGGTGAACTTCCAAGGATGGAAAATCACCTCCAAATGCTTACAGATGCTACAGAAAGGCAGACCATTCCAAATAGGTGAAGAGGAATACTACGAAGAGAACATGATCAGTCCTAAACCCATGAACGAACGGAAAATGTTACCGTCCATGATGTTATTACTAATCACCTTCACGAATAATCCAAACAGGCCCACGTCTTCCCAAGTTCAGGCAAAAGGTTGGTCCAAAAGTACAATTCAGGGCCGGCCCTGTGGTGGAGCAGGTAAGTGCCCACATTCCACTTGGGCGGCCCGGGCCTCACTGTTTCACATTACGAGTGCATATCACATTAGTAGTGTTAGGAAATATAGATTTCATGGTATGGTGCGGGCAGAGATCATAAATAAGCAGCAATTGTGAGGATACGTTATCAATACGCACAAGAAAAGGAACCATAAGAATATTACAATCTATGGAAGTATCTGGTACACTTCCCAAAGGCAGAAGGAAGGAAAACTTGTGACCTGCCAAGGTGGAATTGGCAGAGTGCCACGAGATGACACCATCATTGTGCATCAGAACATTCCCTGGGCAACTTCAACTTGTGAGGGAGTCCAGGACTTTTTCTGGGTAAGGTCCACCCATTTTGCCATCTACCCAAGATATAAGAGATAAAACCCAGGATAATCTTACAGGAGTGACACCAGTGTCTAGAGAGAATGTAGGAGCCCTTTCGAAGTTCAAGGAGAAAGATAGAAACTGACAACAATTGCAGAAAAAGGAAAACTATCCTACCTAGACAGGGTGAGGAGTCAGACTGGTCTGAGATGGCTGTGAAACTCTGTGTGCACGGAGGTTGTCAGGACAACTTCGAATTTTGAGGTCGCTTATGACATCACGGTGAACATGTCCCCCAGGGTGCCCGCATGGTTACAGTCTGAGGATTGGCCTAGGCTAGGCTATTAAAGGGACAGATACCCAGAAACAGGTTTGGCAAACAGAAAGCAGGCACAGAAACTAGAAGAGATAAAACAGAGTCTGATGCAAGGGATAAGAAAGGAACCCTAGGCCACAAGTGAGAATAGAGGGACAGGCACGGAGAGGAGAACATTGTCATCTATTCAAGTCTATGGGGAGGTCATGCTGATTCAAGCTTGCAACTTCATTGGAAACAAATGGCCGGACTTGGGGTTCATCACACCTACAGTGCCCTCGTGCCCTAAGCATAATGCAAAGTCAAGAAAGATGTCTTGAGGACATTGAAGAGAAGAATCGATGCCTCCTTTCCAAGGCCCATAGCATTCTTTGCAGGTCAGTCTCTTTTTCCGAAGCTCTGGTGTCACGTGGGCCCACTGGGCACATGGTAATGTGTCCCAAGAGATGTCTTGGAAGCCTTGAAGGAATGGAGCCCTGTCACGCTTGGGGTATGACTCTTTGTTTGGAACTGCTCTACAAGGGTGCTGAAAAGCACCCTCTTCCACAGGGCTTCGTTCCTTCGTGAAGGCTGCCCTCCCAGGCTAGTGTGCTCTGTTTGCCTCCATCGAAATTCTCTCCCCCTACCTCTTGCCGTAGAAGGATTATTGATTATGTGTTTTGACACCATATGTAAGGAAGTTGCACGAAAATTAGAACTTTACAGTTGTGTTTCAAGAAAAATAAACAGGCCAGGGTAGAGGATGTAGGGCAAACAAATGGCACACCCTATAAAAATTAAGTAAGCCCGTATCTGGACGGAATCTAGGGGAACGTTCAAGGATCAGGGGTCAAGTTCGAAACTTCCCAAATCCGGAAAAGAGACAGAAAAATATCTTTCCTGGAGAGTGGAATTCATCCGATTTGTCTAAGTTGTCTTGGAAACATTGTGTCCGTGAAGGGGGTTGCCAGGACCACCTCGAATTTGGAGTTTCTGATCTCAGGATGTCAAACCAACCCACATGACCACGTGTTCTCAGTGCTTAGTTTGACCTAGGCTAGGATAGCCAAGAGTCCTACAAGTGACCGGTGCAAATTCAAGGACAACAACCAAGAGTCACGAAAGCACTCACACCTCACCCTAGAGAACATACAGCGATTAAAGAAATACAAACTAATCACTCGGAATGAAGGAGAACGGACTGATAAGCATGTCTAAGGGAGATAGCTGAGAAAGACCATGACGAGTATACTATGGAAAAGAAAAAGAGGACCCAGAAAATGGAAGGTGAACAGAAATCACACCTGAATTATCCACAATGAAAGATGATGTCCGTCTTTAGACAGACTCTGCTGGAACGTTTGAAAGTCAGAGAAATCCACAAGCCAAAAAACGGCAGCGAAGGTCAAGCATGGGCTAACTGGGAAGGGTGAGTTATGAGACTGCTCCAAGCAGGCTCTGAAACCTGTATCCAGGAAGCATGCTGGACCTCAGAGACACAATTATGACAAATCCTCTGACATCACAATGGACCCGAAAAACAACCTAGCCTCATCTACACAGTGCTAGAGTTGGGCTCACTAGTATATTTAACTCCCATTGCACTCAACTGCACGTTGCCACTGAACATGTAAGTGGCCGGCCGGTGGTGCAGTGGTGAGGTCCGCACCTTCTGGGTCTGTGGCCCAGTATGGGCTGGGTGGAATCCTCGGTTTGGGCCTCCTCACCACTGCTTCAGTTGTTCTGGTGCAGGCGTCCGAGGTAGAGTAGAGGCAGATGGGAAGGGACGTTGGACAGGGCCAGACTTCCACAGCAAATACAGGAGCATTGCCAGCAGACGTGAGCACAGCAATGCACTTGTGCCAAAACAAAACCAATTAAAAGTTGCAAAGAATAGAAAAACTGAAGCTAAGGAAAAAAAAAACAAAAAAACAGGAGCTTGCCATTACGAAGAATAGGATCTCTGTGAATGACCTTAGCAAAACAGGTGAATTCTATGTTAATTCAAAAACTAGCAAACCTTTGGGGAAAGAAACTCAAGAAGACACAAGAAAAAAAAAGATATCGAGGGATCTAGGAATGGAAGGATTAACACACTTGAAAGGTTCATACCGCAGTAAGGAATCTCTGGATTCCATGCAATCCCAGTCAAAGTTGCAGCAGTATTTGCCACAGAGAAGAAGAGAGAATCCTGAAGTTTCTAGCCAGCAACACGAGACCCTGACTAGGCAAAGGAATCCTCAGGAAAACGAACAAAGCAGCACGTGTCACAATTTCTGATTTCAACATAGAGGACGAAGCGCTAGGTACCGAAACGGCACAGTCTGGGCCCCAAAACAGGCATGAAGACCCGTGCAAAACAATTGAGAGCCCAGAGCCCAACTCAAACTTACATGGACAGCCCATTTTGGACCAGGGAGCCAAGTGGAGACAGCGGAGAAAGGAGAGTCTCTACAATAAACGGTGCTGGGAAGCCTGCACAGCCACATGGAACACAACGAGAGTACACCATGATGTTACACCTGGCACACACACCACCTGAAATGGATTAAAGCCTTGAATGGCAGACTTGAAACCGTGAACCTTGTAGGAGAAGACCTAGGCAGAGTGCTCTTTGCCATCTGTCTGAGCCGCCTATTTGGAAGAAGCATGTCTGACTGGGCAAGGGCAACAAAGGAAACAAGAAACAAACGGGACCACATCAAATGCACACACTTCTGCCCACTCAAGGAAACCATCAACTGAATACTAAGACACCACAACAATTGGGAGAGGATGTTTGCAAACCACACATCGGACAAGGGGTGAAAAGCCCAAAGATACAATCAACTCGCACGTCTCCACAAGAAAAAAAACAAGCCAATGAAAACCTGGTCAAAAGATGGAAGCAGAGATTTCTCCGAAGAAGACAGAAAGAGGGCCAGTAGGTGCATGAAAACTTGTTCACCATCATTAAGTCTCAGGAAAATGCAAATCCAAACTGCAAGGCCATGGCAGCTCACTGTGGTCAGCATGGCTAGAAGGAAGCAGACAGGAAATAACAAGTGTCAGAGAGGAGGTGCAGAGAAGGGAAGCCTCCTGCACTGCTGGTGGGAGTGTAACCCGGTGCAGCCACGATGCCAAAGGTGTGGAACTGCCTCAGAAATTTAAGTATCCATGTCCCGTATGACCCAGCTATTAATCTGCCGCTTGCTTATCCAAAAGAGTCAGAAAGACTACCGCATAAAGACATGTGCATGGCTGTGTTCACCACAGTCTTACTCCTGATATCCAAGACTTGGAAAGCACCCTGGTGTCCAGCAAGGGATGATTGGAGAAGGAAGATGGGCTATAGCCACACAATGGTATACCACTCAGCCGGAACAAATGATGCAATCCAGCCATTTGTGACCACCAGAATGGCTGTGAGGGTTTTAGGGGAAGTGTAACAAGCCCCAGTGAGAAATTCAAATACCATAGAATCTCACTTACAAGGAGAAGAAAAAGCAAGCACTAACCAACAGGTGGCACTGAACATTTGTACGCGGGCTCCCAGAGGCAAAGAGGGGCGGTGACGGAGGGTGAAAGAGAAGATTAGGCACAAGTGTGTGGTGAGGGCCTGTGATTAGTCTTACACTGGTGAAGATGATGTAAGCTACACAGAAGTCTAAAGCAATGAGGATGTGAATCTGGAAGTTATAGTACGTTCTAATGCAGGGTCATGGCTATAAATTCACCTCAAATCAAAAATCCAAAAAGGGGTCCAGAATGATGTCATAAAGCTTTGGGGGCGGAAAGAGTTTACGGAAGGTGAACTTCCAAGGATGGAAAATCACCTCCAAATGCTTACAGATGCTACAGAAAGGCAGACCATTCCAAATAGGTGAAGAGGAATACTACGAAGAGAACATGATCAGTCCTAAACCCATGAACGAACGGAAAATGTTACCGTCCATGATGTTATTACTAATCACCTTCACGAATAATCCAAACAGGCCCACGTCTTCCCAAGTTCAGGCAAAAGGTTGGTCCAAAAGTACAATTCAGGGCCGGCCCTGTGGTGGAGCAGGTAAGTGCCCACATTCCGCTTGGGCGGCCCGGGCCTCACTGTTTCACATTACGAGTGCATATCACATTAGTAGTGTTAGGAAATATAGATTTCATGGTATGGTGCGGGCAGAGATCATAAATAAGCAGCAATTGTGAGGATACGTTATCAATACGCACAAGAAAAGGAACCATAAGAATATTACAATCTATGGAAGTATCTGGTACACTTCCCAAAGGCAGAAGGAAGGAAATCTTGTGACCTGCCAAGGTGGAATTGGCAGAGTGCCACGAGATGACACCATCATTGTGCATCAGAACATTCCCTGGGCAACTTCAACTTGTGAGGGAGTCCAGGACTTTTTCTGGGTAAGGTCCACCCATTTTGCCATCTACCCAAGATATAAGAGATAAAACCCAGGATAATCTTACAGGAGTGAAACCAGTGTCTAGAGAGAATGTAGGAGCCCTTTCGAAGTTCAAGGAGAAAGATAGAAACTGACAACAATTGCAGAAAAAGGAAAACTATCCTACCTAGACAGGGTGAGGAGTCAGACTGGTCTGAGATGGCTGTGAAACTCTGTGTGCACGGAGGTTGTCAGGACAACTTCGAATTTTGAGGTCGCTTATGACATCACGGTGAACATGTCCCCCAGGGTGGCCGCATGGTTACAGTCTGAGGATTGGCCTAGGCTAGGCTATTAAAGGGACAGATACCCAGAAACCGGTTTGGCAAACAGAAAGCAGGCACAGAAACTAGAAGAGATAAAACAGAGTCTGATGCAAGGGATAAGAAAGGAACCCTAGGCCACAAGTGAGAATAGAGGGACAGGCACGGAGAGGAGAACATTGTCATCTATTCAAGTCTATGGGGAGGTCATGCTGATTCAAGCTTGCAACTTCATTGGAAACAAGTGGCCGGACTTGGCGTTCATCACACCTACAGTGCCCTCGTGCCTTAAGCATAATGCAAAGTCAAGAAAGATGTCTTGAGGACATTGAAGAGAAGAATCGATGCCTCCTTTCCAAGGCCCATAGCATTCTTTGCAGGTCAGTCTCTTTTTCCGAAGCTCTGGTGTCACGTGGGCCCACTGGGCACATGGTAATGTGTCCCAAGAGATGTCTTGGAAGCCTTGAAGGAATGGAGCCCTGTCACGCTTGGGGTATGTCTCTTTGTTTGGAAGTGCTCTACAAGGGTGCTGAAAAGCACCCTCTTCCACAGGGCTTCGTTCCTTCGTGAAGGCTGCCCTCCCAGGCTAGTGTGCTCTGTTTGCCTCCATCGAAATTCTCTCCCCCTACCTCTTGCCGTAGAAGGATTATTGATTATGTGTTTTGACACCATATGTAAGGAAGTTGCACGAAAATTAGAACTTTACAGTTGTGTTTCAAGAAAAATAAACAGGCCAGGGTAGAGGATGTAGGGCAAACAAATGGCACACCCTATAAAAATTAAGTAAGCCCGTATCTGGACGGAATCTAGGGGAACGTTCAAGGATCAGGGGTCAAGTTCGAAACTTCCCAAATCCGGAAAAGAGACAGAAAAATATCTTTCCTGGAGAGTGGAATTCATCCGATTTGTCTAAGTTGTCTTGGAAACATTGTGTCCGTGAAGGGGGTTGCCAGGACCACCTCGAATTTGGAGTTTCTGATCTCAGGATGTCAAACCAACCCACATGACCACGTGTTCTCAGTGCTTAGTTTGACCTAGGCTAGGATAGCCAAGAGTCCTACAAGTGACCGGTGCAAATTCAAGGACAACAACCAAGAGTCACGAAAGCACTCACACCTCACCCTAGAGAACATACAGCGATTAAAGAAATACAAACTAATCACTCGGAATGAAGGAGAACGGACTGATAAGCATGTCTAAGGGAGATAGCTGAGAAAGACCATGACGAGTATACTATGGAAAAGAAAAAGAGGACCCAGAAAATGGAAGGTGAACAGAAATCACACCTGAATTATCCACAATGAAAGATGATGTCCGTCTTTAGACAGACTCTGCTGGAACGTTTGAAAGTCAGAGAAATTCACAAGCCAAAAAACGGCAGCGAAGGTCAAGCATGGGCTAACTGGGAAGGGTGAGTTATGAGACTGCTCCAAGCAGGCTCTGAAACCTGTATCCAGGAAGCATGCTGGACCTCAGAGACACAATTATGACAAATCCTCTGACATCACAATGGACCCGAAAAACAACCTAGCCTCATCTACACAGTGCTAGAGTTGGGCTCACTAGTATATTTAACTCCCATTGCACTCAACTGCACGTTGCCACTGAACATGTAAGTGGCCGGCCGGTGGTGCAGTGGTGAGGTCCGCACCTTCTGGGTCTGTGGCCCAGTATGGGCTGGGTGGAATCCTCGGTTTGGGCCTCCTCACCACTGCTTCAGTTGTTCTGGTGCAGGCGTCCGAGGTAGAGTAGAGGCAGATGGGAAGGGACGTTGGACAGGGCCAGACTTCCACAGCAAATACAGGAGCATTGCCAGCAGACGTGAGCACAGCAATGCACTTGTGCCAAAACAAAACCAATTAAAAGTTGCAAAGAATAGAAAAACTGAAGCTAAGGAAAAAAAAAACAAAAAAACAGGAGCTTGCCATTACGAAGAATAGGATCTCTGTGAATGACCTTAGCAAAACAGGTGAATTCTATGTTAATTCAAAAACTAGCAAACCTTTGGGGAAAGAAACTCAAGAAGACACAAGAAAAAAAAAGATATCGAGGGATCTAGGAATGGAAGGATTAACACACTTGAAAGGTTCATACCGCAGTAAGGAATCTCTGGATTCCATGCAATCCCAGTCAAAGTTGCAGCAGTATTTGCCACAGAGAAGAAGAGAGAATCCTGAAGTTTCTAGCCAGCAACACGAGACCCTGACTAGGCAAAGGAATCCTCAGGAAAACGAACAAAGCAGCACGTGTCACAATTTCTGATTTCAACATAGAGGACGAAGCGCTAGGTACCGAAACGGCACAGTCTGGGCCCCAAAACAGGCATGAAGACCCATGCAAAACAATTGAGAGCCCAGAGCCCAACTCAAACTTACATGGACAGCCCATTTTGGACCAGGGAGCCAAGTGGAGACAGCGGAGAAAGGAGAGTCTCTACAATAAACGGTGCTGGGAAGCCTGCACAGCCACATGGAACACAACGACAGTACACCATGATGTTACACCTGGCACACACACCACCTGAAGTGGATTAAAGCCTTGAATGGCAGACTTGAAACCGTGAACCTTGTAGGAGAAGACCTAGGCAGAGTGCTCTTTGCCATCTGTCTGAGCCGCCTATTTGGAAGAAGCATGTCTGACTGGGCAAGGGCAACAAAGGAAACAAGAAACAAACGGGACCACATCAAATGCACACACTTCTGCCCACTCAAGGAAACCATCAACTGAATACTAAGACACCACAACAATTGGGAGAGGATGTTTGCAAACCACACATCGGACAAGGGGTGAAAAGCCCAAAGATACAATCAACTCGCACGTCTCCACAAGAAAAAAAACAAGCCAATGAAAACCTGGTCAAAAGATGGAAGCAGAGATTTCTCCGAAGAAGACAGAAAGAGGGCCAGTAGGTGCATGAAAACTTGTTCACCATCATTAAGTCTCAGGAAAATGCAAATCCAAACTGCAAGGCCATGGCAGCTCACTGTGGTCAGCATGGCTAGAAGGAAGCAGACAGGAAATAACAAGTGTCAGAGAGGAGGTGCAGAGAAGGGAAGCCTCCTGCACTGCTGGTGGGAGTGTAACCCGGTGCAGCCACGATGCCAAAGGTGTGGAACTGCCTCAGAAATTTAAGTATCCATGTCCCGTATGACCCAGCTATTAATCTGCCGCTTGCTTATCCAAAAGAGTCAGAAAGACTACCGCATAAAGACATGTGCATGGCTGTGTTCACCACAGTCTTACTCCTGATATCCAAGACTTGGAAAGCACCCTGGTGTCCAGCAAGGGATGATTGGAGAAGGAAGATGGGCTATAGCCACACAATGGTATACCACTCAGCCGGAACAAATGATGCAATCCAGCCATTTGTGACCACCAGAATGGCTGTGAGGGTTTTAGGGGAAGTGTAACAAGCCCCAGTGAGAAATTCAAATACCATAGAATCTCACTTACAAGGAGAAGAAAAAGCAAGCACTAACCAACAGGTGGCACTGAACATTTGTATGCGGGCTCCCAGAGGCAAAGAGGGGCGGTGACGGAGGGTGAAAGAGAAGATTAGGCACAAGTGTGTGGTGAGGGCCTGTGATTAGTCTTACACTGGTGAAGATGATGTAAGCTACACAGAAGTCTAAAGCAATGAGGATGTGAATCTGGAAGTTATAGTACGTTCTAATGCAGGGTCATGGCTATAAGTTCACCTCAAATCAAAAATCCAAAAAGGGGTCCAGAATGATGTCATAAAGCTTTGGGGGCGGAAAGAGTTTACGGAAGGTGAACTTCCAAGGATGGAAAATCACCTCCAAATGCTTACAGATGCTACAGAAAGGCAGACCATTCCAAATAGGTGAAGAGGAATACTACGAAGAGAACATGATCAGTCCTAAACCCATGAACGAACGGAAAATGTTACCGTCCATGATGTTATTACTAATCACCTTCACGAATAATCCAAACAGGCCCACGTCTTCCCAAGTTCAGGCAAAAGGTTGGTCCAAAAGTACAATTCAGGGCCGGCCCTGTGGTGGAGCAGGTAAGTGCCCACATTCCACTTGGGCGGCCCGGGCCTCACTGTTTCACATTACGAGTGCATATCACATTAGTAGTGTTAGGAAATATAGATTTCATGGTATGGTGCGGGCAGAGATCATAAATAAGCAGCAATTGTGAGGATACGTTATCAATACGCACAAGAAAAGGAACCATAAGAATATTACAATCTATGGAAGTATCTGGTACACTTCCCAAAGGCAGAAGGAAGGAAATCTTGTGACCTGCCAAGGTGGAATTGGCAGAGTGCCACGAGATGACACCATCATTGTGCATCAGAACATTCCCTGGGCAACTTCAACTTGTGAGGGAGTCCAGGACTTTTTCTGGGTAAGGTCCACCCATTTTGCCATCTACCCAAGATATAAGAGATAAAACCCAGGATAATCTTACAGGAGTGACACCAGTGTCTAGAGAGAATGTAGGAGCCCTTTCGAAGTTCAAGGAGAAAGATAGAAACTGACAACAATTGCAGAAAAAGGAAAACTATCCTACCTAGACAGGGTGAGGAGTCAGACTGGTCTGAGATGGCTGTGAAACTCTGTGTGCACGGAGGTTGTCAGGACAACTTCGAATTTTGAGGTCGCTTATGACATCACGGTGAACATGTCCCCCAGGGTGGCCGCATGGTTACAGTCTGAGGATTGGCCTAGGCTAGGCTATTAAAGGGACAGATACCCAGAAACAGGTTTGGCAAACAGAAAGCAGGCACAGAAACTAGAAGAGATAAAACAGAGTCTGATGCAAGGGATAAGAAAGGAACCCTAGGCCACAAGTGAGAATAGAGGGACAGGCACGGAGAGGAGAACATTGTCATCTATTCAAGTCTATGGGGAGGTCATGCTGATTCAAGCTTGCAACTTCATTGGAAACAAGTGGCCGGACTTGGCGTTCATCACACCTACAGTGCCCTCGTGCCTTAAGCATAATGCAAAGTCAAGAAAGATGTCTTGAGGACATTGAAGAGAAGAATCGATGCCTCCTTTCCAAGGCCCATAGCATTCTTTGAAGGTCAGTCTCTTTTTCCGAAGCTCTGGTGTCACGTGGGCCCACTGGGCACATGGTAATGTGTCCCAAGAGATGTCTTGGAAGCCTTGAAGGAATGGAGCCCTGTCACGCTTGGGGTATGTCTCTTTGTTTGGAAGTGCTCTACAAGGGTGCTGAAAAGCACCCTCTTCCACAGGGCTTCGTTCCTTCGTGAAGGCTGCCCTCCCAGGCTAGTGTGCTCTGTTTGCCTCCATCGAAATTCTCTCCCCCTACCTCTTGCCGTAGAAGGATTATTGATTATGTGTTTTGACACCATATGTAAGGAAGTTGCACGAAAATTAGAACTTTACAGTTGTGTTTCAAGAAAAATAAACAGGCCAGGGTAGAGGATGTAGGGCAAACAAATGGCACACCCTATAAAAATTAAGTAAGCCCGTATCTGGACGGAATCTAGGGGAACGTTCAAGGATCAGGGGTCAAGTTCGAAACTTCCCAAATCCGGAAAAGAGACAGAAAAATATCTTTCCTGGAGAGTGGAATTCATCCGATTTGTCTAAGTTGTCTTGGAAACATTGTGTCCGTGAAGGGGGTTGCCAGGACCACCTCGAATTTGGAGTTTCTGATCTCAGGATGTCAAACCAACCCACATGACCACGTGTTCTCAGTGCTTAGTTTGACCTAGGCTAGGATAGCCAAGAGTCCTACAAGTGACCGGTGCAAATTCAAGGACAACAACCAAGAGTCACGAAAGCACTCACACCTCACCCTAGAGAACATACAGCGATTAAAGAAATACAAACTAATCACTCGGAATGAAGGAGAACGGACTGATAAGCATGTCTAAGGGAGATAGCTGAGAAAGACCATGACGAGTATACTATGGAAAAGAAAAAGAGGACCCAGAAAATGGAAGGTGAACAGAAATCACACCTGAATTATCCACAATGAAAGATGATGTCCGTCTTTAGACAGACTCTGCTGGAACGTTTGAAAGTCAGAGAAATTCACAAGCCAAAAAACGGCAGCGAAGGTCAAGCATGGGCTAACTGGGAAGGGTGAGTTATGAGACTGCTCCAAGCAGGCTCTGAAACCTGTATCCAGGAAGCATGCTGGACCTCAGAGACACAATTATGACAAATCCTCTGACATCACAATGGACCCGAAAAACAACCTAGCCTCATCTACACAGTGCTAGAGTTGGGCTCACTAGTATATTTAACTCCCATTGCACTCAACTGCACGTTGCCACTGAACATGTAAGTGGCCGGCCGGTGGTGCAGTGGTGAGGTCCGCACCTTCTGGGTCTGTGGCCCAGTATGGGCTGGGTGGAATCCTCGGTTTGGGCCTCCTCACCACTGCTTCAGTTGTTCTGGTGCAGGCGTCCGAGGTAGAGTAGAGGCAGATGGGAAGGGACGTTGGACAGGGCCAGACTTCCACAGCAAATACAGGAGCATTGCCAGCAGACGTGAGCACAGCAATGCACTTGTGCCAAAACAAAACCAATTAAAAGTTGCAAAGAATAGAAAAACTGAAGCTAAGGAAAAAAAAAACAAAAAAACAGGAGCTTGCCATTACGAAGAATAGGATCTCTGTGAATAACCTTAGCAAAACAGGTGAATTCTATGTTAATTCAAAAACTAGCAAACCTTTGGGGAAAGAAACTCAAGAAGACACAAGAAAAAAAAAGATATCGAGGGATCTAGGAATGGAAGGATTAACACACTTGAAAGGTTCATACCGCAGTAAGGAATCTCTGGATTCCATGCAATCCCAGTCAAAGTTGCAGCAGTATTTGCCACAGAGAAGAAGAGAGAATCCTGAAGTTTCTAGCCAGCAACACGAGACCCTGACTAGGCAAAGGAATCCTCAGGAAAACGAACAAAGCAGCACGTGTCACAATTTCTGATTTCAACATAGAGGACGAAGCGCTAGGTACCGAAACGGCACAGTCTGGGCCCCAAGACAGGCATGAAGACCCATGCAAAACAATTGAGAGCCCAGAGCCCAACTCAAACTTACATGGACAGCCCATTTTGGACCAGGGAGCCAAGTGGAGACAGCGGAGAAAGGAGAGTCTCTACAATAAACGGTGCTGGGAAGCCTGCACAGCCACATGGAACACAACGACAGTACACCATGATGTTACACCTGGCACACACACCACCTGAAGTGGATTAAAGCCTTGAATGGCAGACTTGAAACCCTGAACCTTGTAGGAGAAGACCTAGGCAGAGTGCTCTTTGCCATCTGTCTGAGCCGCCTATTTGGAAGAAGCATGTCTGACTGGGCAAGGGCAACAAAGGAAACAAGAAACAAACGGGACCACATCAAATGCACACACTTCTGCCCACTCAAGGAAACCATCAACTGAATACTAAGACACCACAACAATTGGGAGAGGATGTTTGCAAACCACACATCGGACAAGGGGTGAAAAGCCCAAAGATACAATCAACTCGCACGTCTCCACAAGAAAAAAAACAAGCCAATGAAAACCTGGTCAAAAGATGGAAGCAGAGATTTCTCCGAAGAAGACAGAAAGAGGGCCAGTAGGTGCATGAAAACTTGTTCACCATCATTAAGTCTCAGGAAAATGCAAATCCAAACTGCAAGGCCATGGCAGCTCACTGTGGTCAGCATGGCTAGAAGGAAGCAGACAGGAAATAACAAGTGTCAGAGAGGAGGTGCAGAGAAGGGAAGCCTCCTGCACTGCTGGTGGGAGTGTAACCCGGTGCAGCCACGATGCCAAAGGTGTGGAACTGCCTCAGAAATTTAAGTATCCATGTCCCGTATGACCCAGCTATTAATCTGCCGCTTGCTTATCCAAAAGAGTCAGAAAGACTACCGCATAAAGACATGTGCATGGCTGTGTTCACCACAGTCTTACTCCTGATATCCAAGACTTGGAAAGCACCCTGGTGTCCAGCAAGGGATGATTGGAGAAGGAAGATGGGCTATAGCCACACAATGGTATACCACTCAGCCGGAACAAATGATGCAATCCAGCCATTTGTGACCACCAGAATGGCTGTGAGGGTTTTAGGGGAAGTGTAACAAGCCCCAGTGAGAAATTCAAATACCATAGAATCTCACTTACAAGGAGAAGAAAAAGCAAGCACTAACCAACAGGTGGCACTGAACATTTGTATGCGGGCTCCCAGAGGCAAAGAGGGGCGGTGACGGAGGGTGAAAGAGAAGATTAGGCACAAGTGTGTGGTGAGGGCCTGTGATTAGTCTTACACTGGTGAAGATGATGTAAGCTACACAGAAGTCTAAAGCAATGAGGATGTGAATCTGGAAGTTATAGTACGTTCTAATGCAGGGTCATGGCTATAAGTTCACCTCAAATCAAAAATCCAAAAAGGGGTCCAGAATGATGTCATAAAGCTTTGGGGGCGGAAAGAGTTTACGGAAGGTGAACTTCCAAGGATGGAAAATCACCTCCAAATGCTTACAGATGCTACAGAAAGGCAGACCATTCCAAATAGGTGAAGAGGAATACTACGAAGAGAACATGATCAGTCCTAAACCCATGAACGAACGGAAAATGTTACCGTCCATGATGTTATTACTAATCACCTTCACGAATAATCCAAACAGGCCCACGTCTTCCCAAGTTCAGGCAAAAGGTTGGTCCAAAAGTACAATTCAGGGCCGGCCCTGTGGTGGAGCAGGTAAGTGCCCACATTCCGCTTGGGCGGCCCGGGCCTCACTGTTTCACATTACGAGTGCATATCACATTAGTAGTGTTAGGAAATATAGATTTCATGGTATGGTGCGGGCAGAGATCATAAATAAGCAGCAATTGTGAGGATACGTTATCAATACGCACAAGAAAAGGAACCATAAGAATATTACAATCTATGGAAGTATCTGGTACACTTCCCAAAGGCAGAAGGAAGGAAATCTTGTGACCTGCCAAGGTGGAATTGGCAGAGTGCCACGAGATGACACCATCATTGTGCATCAGAACATTCCCTGGGCAACTTCAACTTGTGAGGGAGTCCAGGACTTTTTCTGGGTAAGGTCCACCCATTTTGCCATCTACCCAAGATATAAGAGATAAAACCCAGGATAATCTTACAGGAGTGACACCAGTGTCTAGAGAGAATGTAGGAGCCCTTTCGAAGTTCAAGGAGAAAGATAGAAACTGACAACAATTGCAGAAAAAGGAAAACTATCCTACCTAGACAGGGTGAGGAGTCAGACTGGTCTGAGATGGCTGTGAAACTCTGTGTGCACGGAGGTTGTCAGGACAACTTCGAATTTTGAGGTCGCTTATGACATCACGGTGAACATGTCCCCCAGGGTGGCCGCATGGTTACAGTCTGAGGATTGGCCTAGGCTAGGCTATTAAAGGGACAGATACCCAGAAACAGGTTTGGCAAACAGAAAGCAGGCACAGAAACTAGAAGAGATAAAACAGAGTCTGATGCAAGGGATAAGAAAGGAACCCTAGGCCACAAGTGAGAATAGAGGGACAGGCACGGAGAGGAGAACATTGTCATCTATTCAAGTCTATGGGGAGGTCATGCTGATTCAAGCTTGCAACTTCATTGGAAACAAGTGGCCGGACTTGGGGTTCATCACACCTACAGTGCCCTTGTGCCTTAAGCATAATGCAAAGTCAAGAAAGATGTCTTGAGGACATTGAAGAGAAGAATCGATGCCTCCTTTCCAAGGCCCATAGCATTCTTTGAAGGTCAGTCTCTTTTTCCGAAGCTCTGGTGTCACGTGGGCCCACTGGGCACATGGTAATGTGTCCCAAGAGATGTCTTGGAAGCCTTGAAGGAATGGAGCCCTGTCACGCTTGGGGTATGTCTCTTTGTTTGGAACTGCTCTACAAGGGTGCTGAAAAGCACCCTCTTCCACAGGGCTTCGTTCCTTCGTGAAGGCTGCCCTCCCAGGCTAGTGTGCTCTGTTTGCCTCCATCGAAATTCTCTCCCCCTACCTCTTGCCGTAGAAGGATTATTGATTATGTGTTTTGACACCATATGTAAGGAAGTTGCACGAAAATTAGAACTTTACAGTTGTGTTTCAAGAAAAATAAACAGGCCAGGGTAGAGGATGTAGGGCAAACAAATGGCACACCCTATAAAAATTAAGTAAGCCCGTATCTGGACGGAATCTAGGGGAACGTTCAAGGATCAGGGGTCAAGTTCGAAACTTCCCAAATCCGGAAAAGAGACAGAAAAATATCTTTCCTGGAGAGTGGAATTCATCCGATTTGTCTAAGTTGTCTTGGAAACATTGTGTCCGTGAAGGGGGTTGCCAGGACCACCTCGAATTTGGAGTTTCTGATCTCAGGATGTCAAACCAACCCACATGACCACGTGTTCTCAGTGCTTAGTTTGACCTAGGCTAGGGTAGCCAAGAGTCCTACAAGTGACCGGTGCAAATTCAAGGACAACAACCAAGAGTCACGAAAGCACTCACACCTCACCCTAGAGAACATACAGCGATTAAAGAAATACAAACTAATCACTCGGAATGAAGGAGAACGGACTGATAAGCATGTCTAAGGGAGATAGCTGAGAAAGACCATGACGAGTATACTATGGAAAAGAAAAAGAGGACCCAGAAAATGGAAGGTGAACAGAAATCACACCTGAATTATCCACAATGAAAGATGATGTCCGTCTTTAGACAGACTCTGCTGGAACGTTTGAAAGTCAGAGAAATTCACAAGCCAAAAAACGGCAGCGAAGGTCAAGCATGGGCTAACTGGGAAGGGTGAGTTATGAGACTGCTCCAAGCAGGCTCTGAAACCTGTATCCAGGAAGCATGCTGGACCTCAGAGACACAATTATGACAAATCCTCTGACATCACAATGGACCCGAAAAACAACCTAGCCTCATCTACACAGTGCTAGAGTTGGGCTCACTAGTATATTTAACTCCCATTGCACTCAACTGCACGTTGCCACTGAACATGTAAGTGGCCGGCCGGTGGTGCAGTGGTGAGGTCCGCACCTTCTGGGTCTGTGGCCCAGTATGGGCTGGGTGGAATCCTCGGTTTGGGCCTCCTCACCACTGCTTCAGTTGTTCTGGTGCAGGCGTCCGAGGTAGAGTAGAGGCAGATGCGAAGGGACGTTGGACAGGGCCAGACTTCCACAGCAAATACAGGAGCATTGCCAGCAGACGTGAGCACAGCAATGCACTTGTGCCAAAACAAAACCAATTAAAAGTTGCAAAGAATAGAAAAACTGAAGCTAAGGAAAAAAAAAACAAAAAAACAGGAGCTTGCCATTACGAAGAATAGGATCTCTGTGAATAACCTTAGCAAAACAGGTGAATTCTATGTTAATTCAAAAACTAGCAAACCTTTGGGGAAAGAAACTCAAGAAGACACAAGAAAAAAAAAGATATCGAGGGATCTAGGAATGGAAGGATTAACACACTTGAAAGGTTCATACCGCAGTAAGGAATCTCTGGATTCCATGCAATCCCAGTCAAAGTTGCAGCAGTATTTGCCACAGAGAAGAAGAGAGAATCCTGAAGTTTCTAGCCAGCAACACGAGACCCTGACTAGGCAAAGGAATCCTCAGGAAAACGAACAAAGCAGCACGTGTCACAATTTCTGATTTCAACATAGAGGACGAAGCGCTAGGTACCGAAACGGCACAGTCTGGGCCCCAAAACAGGCATGAAGACCCATGCAAAACAATTGAGAGCCCAGAGCCCAACTCAAACTTACATGGACAGCCCATTTTGGACCAGGGAGCCAAGTGGAGACAGCGGAGAAAGGAGAGTCTCTACAATAAACGGTGCTGGGAAGCCTGCACAGCCACATGGAACACAACGACAGTACACCATGATGTTACACCTGGCACACACACCACCTGAAGTGGATTAAAGCCTTGAATGGCAGACTTGAAACCGTGAACCTTGTAGGAGAAGACCTAGGCAGAGTGCTCTTTGCCATCTGTCTGAGCCGCCTATTTGGAAGAAGCATGTCTGACTGGGCAAGGGCAACAAAGGAAACAAGAAACAAACGGGACCACATCAAATGCACACACTTCTGCCCACTCAAGGAAACCATCAACTGAATACTAAGACACCACAACAATTGGGAGAGGATGTTTGCAAACCACACATCGGACAAGGGGTGAAAAGCCCAAAGATACAATCAACTCGCACGTCTCCACAAGAAAAAAAACAAGCCAATGAAAACCTGGTCAAAAGATGGAAGCAGAGATTTCTCCGAAGAAGACAGAAAGAGGGCCAGTAGGTGCATGAAAACTTGTTCACCATCATTAAGTCTCAGGAAAATGCAAATCCAAACTGCAAGGCCATGGCAGCTCACTGTGGTCAGCATGGCTAGAAGGAAGCAGACAGGAAATAACAAGTGTCAGAGAGGAGGTGCAGAGAAGGGAAGCCTCCTGCACTGCTGGTGGGAGTGTAACCCGGTGCAGCCACGATGCCAAAGGTGTGGAACTGCCTCAGAAATTTAAGTATCCATGTCCCGTATGACCCAGCTATTAATCTGCCGCTTGCTTATCCAAAAGAGTCAGAAAGACTACCGCATAAAGACATGTGCATGGCTGTGTTCACCACAGTCTTACTCCTGATATCCAAGACTTGGAAAGCACCCTGGTGTCCAGCAAGGGATGATTGGAGAAGGAAGATGGGCTATAGCCACACAATGGTATACCACTCAGCCGGAACAAATGATGCAATCCAGCCATTTGTGACCACCAGAATGGCTGTGAGGGTTTTAGGGGAAGTGTAACAAGCCCCAGTGAGAAATTCAAATACCATAGAATCTCACTTACAAGGAGAAGAAAAAGCAAGCACTAACCAACAGGTGGCACTGAACATTTGTATGCGGGCTCCCAGAGGCAAAGAGGGGCGGTGACGGAGGGTGAAAGAGAAGATTAGGCACAAGTGTGTGGTGAGGGCCTGTGATTAGTCTTACACTGGTGAAGATGATGTAAGCTACACAGAAGTCTAAAGCAATGAGGATGTGAATCTGGAAGTTATAGTACGTTCTAATGCAGGGTCATGGCTATAAGTTCACCTCAAATCAAAAATCCAAAAAGGGGTCCAGAATGATGTCATAAAGCTTTGGGGGCGGAAAGAGTTTACGGAAGGTGAACTTCCAAGGATGGAAAATCACCTCCAAATGCTTACAGATGCTACAGAAAGGCAGACCATTCCAAATAGGTGAAGAGGAATACTACGAAGAGAACATGATCAGTCCTAAACCCATGAACGAACGGAAAATGTTACCGTCCATGATGTTATTACTAATCACCTTCACGAATAATCCAAACAGGCCCACGTCTTCCCAAGTTCAGGCAAAAGGTTGGTCCAAAAGTACAATTCAGGGCCGGCCCTGTGGTGGAGCAGGTAAGTGCCCACATTCCGCTTGGGCGGCCCGGGCCTCACTGTTTCACATTACGAGTGCATATCACATTAGTAGTGTTAGGAAATATAGATTTCATGGTATGGTGCGGGCAGAGATCATAAATAAGCAGCAATTGTGAGGATACGTTATCAATACGCACAAGAAAAGGAACCATAAGAATATTACAATCTATGGAAGTATCTGGTACACTTCCCAAAGGCAGAAGGAAGGAAAACTTGTGACCTGCCAAGGTGGAATTGGCAGAGTGCCACGAGATGACACCATCATCGTGCATCAGAACATTCCCTGGGCAACTTCAACTTGTGAGGGAGTCCAGGACTTTTTCTGGGTAAGGTCCACCCATTTTGCCATCTACCCAAGATATAAGAGATAAAACCCAGGATAATCTTACAGGAGTGACACCAGTGTCTAGAGAGAATGTAGGAGCCCTTTCGAAGTTCAAGGAGAAAGATAGAAACTGACAACAATTGCAGAAAAAGGAAAACTATCCTACCTAGACAGGGTGAGGAGTCAGACTGGTCTGAGATGGCTGTGAAACTCTGTGTGCACGGAGGTTGTCAGGACAACTTCGAATTTTGAGGTCGCTTATGACATCACGGTGAACATGTCCCCCAGGGTGGCCGCATGGTTACAGTCTGAGGATTGGCCTAGGCTAGGCTATTAAAGGGACAGATACCCAGAAACAGGTTTGGCAAACAGAAAGCAGGCACAGAAACTAGAAGAGATAAAACAGAGTCTGATGCAAGGGATAAGAAAGGAACCCTAGGCCACAAGTGAGAATAGAGGGACAGGCACGGAGAGGAGAACATTGTCATCTATTCAAGTCTATGGGGAGGTCATGCTGATTCAAGCTTGCAACTTCATTGGAAACAAGTGGCCGGACTTGGCGTTCATCACACCTACAGTGCCCTTGTGCCTTAAGCATAATGCAAAGTCAAGAAAGATGTCTTGAGGACATTGAAGAGAAGAATCGATGCCTCCTTTCCAAGGCCCATAGCATTCTTTGAAGGTCAGTCTCTTTTTCCGAAGCTCTGGTGTCACGTGGGCCCACTGGGCACATGGTAATGTGTCCCAAGAGATGTCTTGGAAGCCTTGAAGGAATGGAGCCCTGTCACGCTTGGGGTATGTCTCTTTGTTTGGAACTGCTCTACAAGGGTGCTGAAAAGCACCCTCTTCCACAGGGCTTCGTTCCTTCGTGAAGGCTGCCCTCCCAGGCTAGTGTGCTCTGTTTGCCTCCATCGAAATTCTCTCCCCCTACCTCTTGCCGTAGAAGGATTATTGATTATGTGTTTTGACACCATATGTAAGGAAGTTGCACGAAAATTAGAACTTTACAGTTGTGTTTCAAGAAAAATAAACAGGCCAGGGTAGAGGATGTAGGGCAAACAAATGGCACACCCTATAAAAATTAAGTAAGCCCGTATCTGGACGGAATCTAGGGGAACGTTCAAGGATCAGGGGTCAAGTTCGAAACTTCCCAAATCCGGAAAAGAGACAGAAAAATATCTTTCCTGGAGAGTGGAATTCATCCGATTTGTCTAAGTTGTCTTGGAAACATTGTGTCCGTGAAGGGGGTTGCCAGGACCACCTCGAATTTGGAGTTTCTGATCTCAGGATGTCAAACCAACCCACATGACCACGTGTTCTCAGTGCTTAGTTTGACCTAGGCTAGGATAGCCAAGAGTCCTACAAGTGACCGGTGCAAATTCAAGGACAACAACCAAGAGTCACGAAAGCACTCACACCTCACCCTAGAGAACATACAGCGATTAAAGAAATACAAACTAATCACTCGGAATGAAGGAGAACGGACTGATAAGCATGTCTAAGGGAGATAGCTGAGAAAGACCATGACGAGTATACTATGGAAAAGAAAAAGAGGACCCAGAAAATGGAAGGTGAACAGAAATCACACCTGAATTATCCACAATGAAAGATGATGTCCGTCTTTAGACAGACTCTGCTGGAACGTTTGAAAGTCAGAGAAATTCACAAGCCAAAAAACGGCAGCGAAGGTCAAGCATGGGCTAACTGGGAAGGGTGAGTTATGAGACTGCTCCAAGCAGGCTCTGAAACCTGTATCCAGGAAGCATGCTGGACCTCAGAGACACAATTATGACAAATCCTCTGACATCACAATGGACCCGAAAAACAACCTAGCCTCATCTACACAGTGCTAGAGTTGGGCTCACTAGTATATTTAACTCCCATTGCACTCAACTGCACGTTGCCACTGAACATGTAAGTGGCCGGCCGGTGGTGCAGTGGTGAGGTCCGCACCTTCTGGGTCTGTGGCCCAGTATGGGCTGGGTGGAATCCTCGGTTTGGGCCTCCTCACCACTGCTTCAGTTGTTCTGGTGCAGGCGTCCGAGGTAGAGTAGAGGCAGATGGGAAGGGACGTTGGACAGGGCCAGACTTCCACAGCAAATACAGGAGCATTGCCAGCAGACGTGAGCACAGCAATGCACTTGTGCCAAAACAAAACCAATTAAAAGTTGCAAAGAATAGAAAAACTGAAGCTAAGGAAAAAAAAAACAAAAAAACAGGAGCTTGCCATTACGAAGAATAGGATCTCTGTGAATAACCTTAGCAAAACAGGTGAATTCTATGTTAATTCAAAAACTAGCAAACCTTTGGGGAAAGAAACTCAAGAAGACACAAGAAAAAAAAAGATATCGAGGGATCTAGGAATGGAAGGATTAACACACTTGAAAGGTTCATACCGCAGTAAGGAATCTCTGGATTCCATGCAATCCCAGTGAAAGTTGCAGCAGTATTTGCCACAGAGAAGAAGAGAGAATCCTGAAGTTTCTAGCCAGCAACACGAGACCCTGACTAGGCAAAGGAATCCTCAGGAAAACGAACAAAGCAGCACGTGTCACAATTTCTGATTTCAACATAGAGGACGAAGCGCTAGGTACCGAAACGGCACAGTCTGGGCCCCAAAACAGGCATGAAGACCCATGCAAAACAATTGAGAGCCCAGAGCCCAACTCAAACTTACATGGACAGCCCATTTTGGACCAGGGAGCCAAGTGGAGACAGCGGAGAAAGGAGAGTCTCTACAATAAACGGTGCTGGGAAGCCTGCACAGCCACATGGAACACAACGAGAGTACACCATGATGTTACACCTGGCACACACACCACCTGAAGTGGATTAAAGCCTTGAATGGCAGACTTGAAACCGTGAACCTTGTAGGAGAAGACCTAGGCAGAGTGCTCTTTGCCATCTGTCTGAGCCGCCTATTTGGAAGAAGCATGTCTGACTGGGCAAGGGCAACAAAGGAAACAAGAAACAAACGGGACCACATCAAATGCACACACTTCTGCCCACTCAAGGAAACCATCAACTGAATACTAAGACACCACAACAATTGGGAGAGGATGTTTGCAAACCACACATCGGACAAGGGGTGAAAAGCCCAAAGATACAATCAACTCGCACGTCTCCACAAGAAAAAAAACAAGCCAATGAAAACCTGGTCAAAAGATGGAAGCAGAGATTTCTCCGAAGAAGACAGAAAGAGGGCCAGTAGGTGCATGAAAACTTGTTCACCATCATTAAGTCTCAGGAAAATGCAAATCCAAACTGCAAGGCCATGGCAGCTCACTGTGGTCAGCATGGCTAGAAGGAAGCAGACAGGAAATAACAAGTGTCAGAGAGGAGGTGCAGAGAAGGGAAGCCTCCTGCACTGCTGGTGGGAGTGTAACCCGGTGCAGCCACGATGCCAAAGGTGTGGAACTGCCTCAGAAATTTAAGTATCCATGTCCCGTATGACCCAGCTATTAATCTGCCGCTTGCTTATCCAAAAAAGTCAGAAAGACTACCGCATAAAGACATGTGCATGGCTGTGTTCACCACAGTCTTACTCCTGATATCCAAGACTTGGAAAGCACCCTGGTGTCCAGCAAGGGATGATTGGAGAAGGAAGATGGGCTATAGCCACACAATGGTATACCACTCAGCCGGAACAAATGATGCAATCCAGCCATTTGTGACCACCAGAATGGCTGTGAGGGTTTTAGGGGAAGTGTAACAAGCCCCAGTGAGAAATTCAAATACCATAGAATCTCACTTACAAGGAGAAGAAAAAGCAAGCACTAACCAACAGGTGGCACTGAACATTTGTATGCGGGCTCCCAGAGGCAAAGAGGGGCGGTGACGGAGGGTGAAAGAGAAGATTAGGCACAAGTGTGTGGTGAGGGCCTGTGATTAGTCTTACACTGGTGAAGATGATGTAAGCTACACAGAAGTCTAAAGCAATGAGCATGTGAATCTGGAAGTTATAGTACGTTCTAATGCAGGGTCATGGCTATAAATTCACCTCAAATCAAAAATCCAAAAAGGGGTCCAGAATGATGTCATAAAGCTTTGGGGGCGGAAAGAGTTTACGGAAGGTGAACTTCCAAGGATGGAAAATCACCTCCAAATGCTTACAGATGCTACAGAAAGGCAGACCATTCCAAATAGGTGAAGAGGAATACTACGAAGAGAACATGATCAGTCCTAAACCCATGAACGAACGGAAAATGTTACCGTCCATGATGTTATTACTAATCACCTTCACGCATAATCCAAACAGGCCCACGTCTTCCCAAGTTCAGGCAAAAGGTTGGTCCAAAAGTACAATTCAGGGCCGGCCCTGTGGTGGAGCAGGTAAGTGCCCACATTCCGCTTGGGCGGCCCGGGCCTCACTGTTTCACATTACGAGTGCATATCACATTAGTAGTGTTAGGAAATATAGATTTCATGGTATGGTGCGGGCAGAGATCATAAATAAGCAGCAATTGTGAGGATACGTTATCAATACGCACAAGAAAAGGAACCATAAGAATATTACAATCTATGGAAGTATCTGGTACACTTCCCAAAGGCAGAAGGAAGGAAAACTTGTGACCTGCCAAGGTGGAATTGGCAGAGTGCCACGAGATGACACCATCATCGTGCATCAGAACATTCCCTGGGCAACTTCAACTTGTGAGGGAGTCCAGGACTTTTTCTGGGTAAGGTCCACCCATTTTGCCATCTACCCAAGATATAAGAGATAAAACCCAGGATAATCTTACAGGAGTGACACCAGTGTCTAGAGAGAATGTAGGAGCCCTTTCGAAGTTCAAGGAGAAAGATAGAAACTGACAACAATTGCAGAAAAAGGAAAACTATCTTACCTAGACAGGGTGAGGAGTCAGACTGGTCTGAGATGGCTGTGAAACTCTGTGTGCACGGAGGTTGTCAGGACAACTTCGAATTTTGAGGTCGCTTATGACATCACGGTGAACATGTCCCCCAGGGTGGCCGCATGGTTACAGTCTGAGGATTGGCCTAGGCTAGGCTATTAAAGGGACAGATACCCAGAAACAGGTTTGGCAAACAGAAAGCAGGCACAGAAACTAGAAGAGATAAAACAGAGTCTGATGCAAGGGATAAGAAAGGAACCCTAGGCCACAAGTGAGAATAGAGGGACAGGCACGGAGAGGAGAACATTGTCATCTATTCAAGTCTATGGGGAGGTCATGCTGATTCAAGCTTGCAACTTCATTGGAAACAAGTGGCCGGACTTGGCGTTCATCACACCTACAGTGCCCTCGTGCCTTAAGCATAATGCAAAGTCAAGAAAGATGTCTTGAGGACATTGAAGAGAAGAATCGATGCCTCCTTTCCAAGGCCCATAGCATTCTTTGCAGGTCAGTCTCTTTTTCCGAAGCTCTGGTGTCACGTGGGCCCACTGGGCACATGGTAATGTGTCCCAAGAGATGTCTTGGAAGCCTTGAAGGAATGGAGCCCTGTCACGCTTGGGGTATGTCTCTTTGTTTGGAAGTGCTCTACAAGGGTGCTGAAAAGCACCCTCTTCCACAGGGCTTCGTTCCTTCGTGAAGGCTGCCCTCCCAGGCTAGTGTGCTCTGTTTGCCTCCATCGAAATTCTCTCCCCCTACCTCTTGCCGTAGAAGGATTATTGATTATGTGTTTTGACACCATATGTAAGGAAGTTGCACGAAAATTAGAACTTTACAGTTGTGTTTCAAGAAAAATAAACAGGCCAGGGTAGAGGATGTAGGGCAAACAAATGGCACACCCTATAAAAATTAAGTAAGCCCGTATCTGGACGGAATCTAGGGGAACGTTCAAGGATCAGGGGTCAAGTTCGAAACTTCCCAAATCCGGAAAAGAGACAGAAAAATATCTTTCCTGGAGAGTGGAATTCATCCGATTTGTCTAAGTTGTCTTGGAAACATTGTGTCCGTGAAGGGGGTTGCCAGGACCACCTCGAATTTGGAGTTTCTGATCTCAGGATGTCAAACCAACCCACATGACCACGTGTTCTCAGTGCTTAGTTTGACCTAGGCTAGGATAGCCAAGAGTCCTACAAGTGACCGGTGCAAATTCAAGGACAACAACCAAGAGTCACGAAAGCACTCACACCTCACCCTAGAGAACATACAGCGATTAAAGAAATACAAACTAATCACTCGGAATGAAGGAGAACGGACTGATAAGCATGTCTAAGGGAGATAGCTGAGAAAGACCATGACGAGTATACTATGGAAAAGAAAAAGAGGACCCAGAAAATGGAAGGTGAACAGAAATCACACCTGAATTATCCACAATGAAAGATGATGTCCGTCTTTAGACAGACTCTGCTGGAACGTTTGAAAGTCAGAGAAATTCACAAGCCAAAAAACGGCAGCGAAGGTCAAGCATGGGCTAACTGGGAAGGGTGAGTTATGAGACTGCTCCAAGCAGGCTCTGAAACCTGTATCCAGGAAGCATGCTGGACCTCAGAGACACAATTATGACAAATCCTCTGACATCACAATGGACCCGAAAAACAACCTAGCCTCATCTACACAGTGCTAGAGTTGGGCTCACTAGTATATTTAACTCCCATTGCACTCAACTGCACGTTGCCACTGAACATGTAAGTGGCCGGCCGGTGGTGCAGTGGTGAGGTCCGCACCTTCTGGGTCTGTGGCCCAGTATGGGCTGGGTGGAATCCTCGGTTTGGGCCTCCTCACCACTGCTTCAGTTGTTCTGGTGCAGGCGTCCGAGGTAGAGTAGAGGCAGATGGGAAGGGACGTTGGACAGGGCCAGACTTCCACAGCAAATACAGGAGCATTGCCAGCAGACGTGAGCACAGCAATGCACTTGTGCCAAAACAAAACCAATTAAAAGTTGCAAAGAACAGAAAAACTGAAGCTAAGGAAAAAAAAAACAAAAAAACAGGAGCTTGCCATTACGAAGAATAGGATCTCTGTGAATGACCTTAGCAAAACAGGTGAATTCTATGTTAATTCAAAAACTAGCAAACCTTTGGGGAAAGAAACTCAAGAAGACACAAGAAAAAAAAAGATATCGAGGGATCTAGGAATGGAAGGATTAACACACTTGAAAGGTTCATACCGCAGTAAGGAATCTCTGGATTCCATGCAATCCCAGTCAAAGTTGCAGCAGTATTTGCCACAGAGAAGAAGAGAGAATCCTGAAGTTTCTAGCCAGCAACACGAGACCCTGACTAGGCAAAGGAATCCTCAGGAAAACGAACAAAGCAGCACGTGTCACAATTTCTGATTTCAACATAGAGGACGAAGCGCTAGGTACCGAAACGGCACAGTCTGGGCCCCAAAACAGGCATGAAGACCCATGCAAAACAATTGAGAGCCCAGAGCCCAACTCAAACTTACATGGACAGCCCATTTTGGACCAGGGAGCCAAGTGGAGACAGCGGAGAAAGGAGAGTCTCTACAATAAACGGTGCTGGGAAGCCTGCACAGCCACATGGAACACAACGACAGTACACCATGATGTTACACCTGGCACACACACCACCTGAAGTGGATTAAAGCCTTGAATGGCAGACTTGAAACCGTGAACCTTGTAGGAGAAGACCTAGGCAGAGTGCTCTTTGCCATCTGTCTGAGCCGCCTATTTGGAAGAAGCATGTCTGACTGGGCAAGGGCAACAAAGGAAACAAGAAACAAACGGGACCACATCAAATGCACACACTTCTGCCCACTCAAGGAAACCATCAACTGAATACTAAGACACCACAACAATTGGGAGAGGATGTTTGCAAACCACACATCGGACAAGGGGTGAAAAGCCCAAAGATACAATCAACTCGCACGTCTCCACAAGAAAAAAAACAAGCCAATGAAAACCTGGTCAAAAGATGGAAGCAGAGATTTCTCCGAAGAAGACAGAAAGAGGGCCAGTAGGTGCATGAAAACTTGTTCACCATCATTAAGTCTCAGGAAAATGCAAATCCAAACTGCAAGGCCATGGCAGCTCACTGTGGTCAGCATGGCTAGAAGGAAGCAGACAGGAAATAACAAGTGTCAGAGAGGAGGTGCAGAGAAGGGAAGCCTCCTGCACTGCTGGTGGGAGTGTAACCCGGTGCAGCCACGATGCCAAAGGTGTGGAACTGCCTCAGAAATTTAAGTATCCATGTCCCGTATGACCCAGCTATTAATCTGCCGCTTGCTTATCCAAAAAAGTCAGAAAGACTACCGCATAAAGACATGTGCATGGCTGTGTTCACCACAGTCTTACTCCTGATATCCAAGACTTGGAAAGCACCCTGGTGTCCAGCAAGGGATGATTGGAGAAGGAAGATGGGCTATAGCCACACAATGGTATACCACTCAGCCGGAACAAATGATGCAATCCAGCCATTTGTGACCACCAGAATGGCTGTGAGGGTTTTAGGGGAAGTGTAACAAGCCCCAGTGAGAAATTCAAATACCATAGAATCTCACTTACAAGGAGAAGAAAAAGCAAGCACTAACCAACAGGTGGCACTGAACATTTGTATGCGGGCTCCCAGAGGCAAAGAGGGGCGGTGACGGAGGGTGAAAGAGAAGATTAGGCACAAGTGTGTGGTGAGGGCCTGTGATTAGTCTTACACTGGTGAAGATGATGTAAGCTACACAGAAGTCTAAAGCAATGAGGATGTGAATCTGGAAGTTATAGTACGTTCTAATGCAGGGTCATGGCTATAAGTTCACCTCAAATCAAAAATCCAAAAAGGGGTCCAGAATGATGTCATAAAGCTTTGGGGGCGGAAAGAGTTTACGGAAGGTGAACTTCCAAGGATGGAAAATCACCTCCAAATGCTTACAGATGCTACAGAAAGGCAGACCATTCCAAATAGGTGAAGAGGAATACTACGAAGAGAACATGATCAGTCCTAAACCCATGAACGAACGGAAAATGTTACCGTCCATGATGTTATTACTAATCACCTTCACGAATAATCCAAACAGGCCCACGTCTTCCCAAGTTCAGGCAAAAGGTTGGTCCAAAAGTACAATTCAGGGCCGGCCCTGTGGTGGAGCAGGTAAGTGCCCACATTCCGCTTGGGCGGCCCGGGCCTCACTGTTTCACATTACGAGTGCATATCACATTAGTAGTGTTAGGAAATATAGATTTCATGGTATGGTGCGGGCAGAGATCATAAATAAGCAGCAATTGTGAGGATACGTTATCAATACGCACAAGAAAAGGAACCATAAGAATATTACAATCTATGGAAGTATCTGGTACACTTCCCAAAGGCAGAAGGAAGGAAAACTTGTGACCTGCCAAGGTGGAATTGGCAGAGTGCCACGAGATGACACCATCATCGTGCATCAGAACATTCCCTGGGCAACTTCAACTTGTGAGGGAGTCCAGGACTTTTTCTGGGTAAGGTCCACCCATTTTGCCATCTACCCAAGATATAAGAGATAAAACCCAGGATAATCTTACAGGAGTGACACCAGTGTCTAGAGAGAATGTAGGAGCCCTTTCGAAGTTCAAGGAGAAAGATAGAAACTGACAACAATTGCAGAAAAAGGAAAACTATCTTACCTAGACAGGGTGAGGAGTCAGACTGGTCTGAGATGGCTGTGAAACTCTGTGTGCACGGAGGTTGTCAGGACAACTTCGAATTTTGAGGTCGCTTATGACATCACGGTGAACATGTCCCCCAGGGTGGCCGCATGGTTACAGTCTGAGGATTGGCCTAGGCTAGGCTATTAAAGGGACAGATACCCAGAAACAGGTTTGGCAAACAGAAAGCAGGCACAGAAACTAGAAGAGATAAAACAGAGTCTGATGCAAGGGATAAGAAAGGAACCCTAGGCCACAAGTGAGAATAGAGGGACAGGCACGGAGAGGAGAACATTGTCATCTATTCAAGTCTATGGGGAGGTCATGCTGATTCAAGCTTGCAACTTCATTGGAAACAAGTGGCCGGACTTGGCGTTCATCACACCTACAGTGCCCTCGTGCCTTAAGCATAATGCAAAGTCAAGAAAGATGTCTTGAGGACATTGAAGAGAAGAATCGATGCCTCCTTTCCAAGGCCCATAGCATTCTTTGCAGGTCAGTCTCTTTTTCCGAAGCTCTGGTGTCACGTGGGCCCACTGGGCACATGGTAATGTGTCCCAAGAGATGTCTTGGAAGCCTTGAAGGAATGGAGCCCTGTCACGCTTGGGGTATGTCTCTTTGTTTGGAAGTGCTCTACAAGGGTGCTGAAAAGCACCCTCTTCCACAGGGCTTCGTTCCTTCGTGAAGGCTGCCCTCCCAGGCTAGTGTGCTCTGTTTGCCTCCATCGAAATTCTCTCCCCCTACCTCTTGCCGTAGAAGGATTATTGATTATGTGTTTTGACACCATATGTAAGGAAGTTGCACGAAAATTAGAACTTTACAGTTGTGTTTCAAGAAAAATAAACAGGCCAGGGTAGAGGATGTAGGGCAAACAAATGGCACACCCTATAAAAATTAAGTAAGCCCGTATCTGGACGGAATCTAGGGGAACGTTCAAGGATCAGGGGTCAAGTTCGAAACTTCCCAAATCCGGAAAAGAGACAGAAAAATATCTTTCCTGGAGAGTGGAATTCATCCGATTTGTCTAAGTTGTCTTGGAAACATTGTGTCCGTGAAGGGGGTTGCCAGGACCACCTCGAATTTGGAGTTTCTGATCTCAGGATGTCAAACCAACCCACATGACCACGTGTTCTCAGTGCTTAGTTTGACCTAGGCTAGGGTAGCCAAGAGTCCTACAAGTGACCGGTGCAAATTCAAGGACAACAACCAAGAGTCACGAAAGCACTCACACCTCACCCTAGAGAACATACAGCGATTAACGAAATACAAACTAATCCCTTGGAATGAAGGAGAACGGACTGATAAGCATGTCTAAGGGAGATAGCTGAGAAAGACCATGACGAGTATACTATGGAAAAGAAAAAGAGGACCCAGAAAATGGAAGGTGAACAGAAATCACACCTGAATTATCCACAATGAAAGATGATGTCCGTCTTTAGACAGACTCTGCTGGAACGTTTGAAAGTCAGAGAAATCCACAAGCCAAAAAACGGCAGCGAAGGTCAAGCATGGGCTAACTGGGAAGGGTGAGTTATGAGACTGCTCCAAGCAGGCTCTGAAACCTGTATCCAGGAAGCATGCTGGACCTCAGAGACACAATTATGACAAATCCTCTGACATCACAATGGACCCGAAAAACAACCTAGCCTCATCTACACAGTGCTAGAGTTGGGCTCACTAGTATATTTAACTCCCATTGCACTCAACTGCACGTTGCCACTGAACATGTAAGTGGCCGGCCGGTGGTGCAGTGGTGAGGTCCGCACCTTCTGGGTCTGTGGCCCAGTATGGGCTGGGTGGAATCCTCGGTTTGGGCCTCCTCACCACTGCTTCAGTTGTTCTGGTGCAGGCGTCCGAGGTAGAGTAGAGGCAGATGGGAAGGGACGTTGGACAGGGCCAGACTTCCACAGCAAATACAGGAGCATTGCCAGCAGACGTGAGCACAGCAATGCACTTGTGCCAAAACAAAACCAATTAAAAGTTGCAAAGAATAGAAAAACTGAAGCTAAGGAAAAAAAAAACAAAAAAACAGGAGCTTGCCATTACGAAGAATAGGATCTCTGTGAATGACCTTAGCAAAACAGGTGAATTCTATGTTAATTCAAAAACTAGCAAACCTTTGGGGAAAGAAACTCAAGAAGACACAAGAAAAAAAAAGATATCGAGGGATCTAGGAATGGAAGGATTAACACACTTGAAAGGTTCATACCGCAGTAAGGAATCTCTGGATTCCATGCAATCCCAGTCAAAGTTGCAGCAGTATTTGCCACAGAGAAGAAGAGAGAATCCTGAAGTTTCTAGCCAGCAACACGAGACCCTGACTAGGCAAAGGAATCCTCAGGAAAACGAACAAAGCAGCACGTGTCACAATTTCTGATTTCAACATAGAGGACGAAGCGCTAGGTACCGAAACGGCACAGTCTGGGCCCCAAGACAGGCATGAAGACCCATGCAAAACAATTGAGAGCCCAGAGCCCAACTCAAACTTACATGGACAGCCCATTTTGGACCAGGGAGCCAAGTGGAGACAGCGGAGAAAGGAGAGTCTCTACAATAAACGGTGCTGGGAAGCCTGCACAGCCACATGGAACACAACGACAGTACACCATGATGTTACACCTGGCACACACACCACCTGAAGTGGATTAAAGCCTTGAATGGCAGACTTGAAACCGTGAACCTTGTAGGAGAAGACCTAGGCAGAGTGCTCTTTGCCATCTGTCTGAGCCGCCTATTTGGAAGAAGCATGTCTGACTGGGCAAGGGCAACAAAGGAAACAAGAAACAAACGGGACCACATCAAATGCACACACTTCTGCCCACTCAAGGAAACCATCAACTGAATACTAAGACACCACAACAATTGGGAGAGGATGTTTGCAAACCACACATCGGACAAGGGGTGAAAAGCCCAAAGATACAATCAACTCGCACGTCTCCACAAGAAAAAAAACAAGCCAATGAAAACCTGGTCAAAAGATGGAAGCAGAGATTTCTCCGAAGAAGACAGAAAGAGGGCCAGTAGGTGCATGAAAACTTGTTCACCATCATTAAGTCTCAGGAAAATGCAAATCCAAACTGCAAGGCCATGGCAGCTCACTGTGGTCAGCATGGCTAGAAGGAAGCAGACAGGAAATAACAAGGGTCAGAGAGGAGGTGCAGAGAAGGGAAGCCTCCTGCACTGCTGGTGGGAGTGTAACCCGGTGCAGCCACGATGCCAAAGGTGTGGAACTGCCTCAGAAATTTAAGTATCCATGTCCCGTATGACCCAGCTATTAATCTGCCGCTTGCTTATCCAAAAAAGTCAGAAAGACTACCGCATAAAGACATGTGCATGGCTGTGTTCACCACAGTCTTACTCCTGATATCCAAGACTTGGAAAGCACCCTGGTGTCCAGCAAGGGATGATTGGAGAAGGAAGATGGGCTATAGCCACACAATGGTATACCACTCAGCCGGAACAAATGATGCAATCCAGCCATTTGTGACCACCAGAATGGCTGTGAGGGTTTTAGGGGAAGTGTAACAAGCCCCAGTGAGAAATTCAAATACCATAGAATCTCACTTACAAGGAGAAGAAAAAGCAAGCACTAACCAACAGGTGGCACTGAACATTTGTATGCGGGCTCCCAGAGGCAAAGAGGGGCGGTGACGGAGGGTGAAAGAGAAGATTAGGCACAAGTGTGTGGTGAGGGCCTGTGATTAGTCTTACACTGGTGAAGATGATGTAAGCTACACAGAAGTCTAAAGCAATGAGGATGTGAATCTGGAAGTTATAGTACGTTCTAATGCAGGGTCATGGCTATAAGTTCACCTCAAATCAAAAATCCAAAAAGGGGTCCAGAATGATGTCATAAAGCTTTGGGGGCGGAAAGAGTTTACGGAAGGTGAACTTCCAAGGATGGAAAATCACCTCCAAATGCTTACAGATGCTACAGAAAGGCAGACCATTCCAAATAGGTGAAGAGGAATACTACGAAGAGAACATGATCAGTCCTAAACCCATGAACGAACGGAAAATGTTACCGTCCATGATGTTATTACTAATCACCTTCACGAATAATCCAAACAGGCCCACGTCTTCCCAAGTTCAGGCAAAAGGTTGGTCCAAAAGTACAATTCAGGGCCGGCCCTGTGGTGGAGCAGGTAAGTGCCCACATTCCGCTTGGGCGGCCCGGGCCTCACTGTTTCACATTACGAGTGCATATCACATTAGTAGTGTTAGGAAATATAGATTTCATGGTATGGTGCGGGCAGAGATCATAAATAAGCAGCAATTGTGAGGATACGTTATCAATACGCACAAGAAAAGGAACCATAAGAATATTACAATCTATGGAAGTATCTGGTACACTTCCCAAAGGCAGAAGGAAGGAAATCTTGTGACCTGCCAAGGTGGAATTGGCAGAGTGCCACGAGATGACACCATCATCGTGCATCAGAACATTCCCTGGGCAACTTCAACTTGTGAGGGAGTCCAGGACTTTTTCTGGGTAAGGTCCACCCATTTTGCCATCTACCCAAGATATAAGAGATAAAACCCAGGATAATCTTACAGGAGTGACACCAGTGTCTAGAGAGAATGTAGGAGCCCTTTCGAAGTTCAAGGAGAAAGATAGAAACTGACAACAATTGCAGAAAAAGGAAAACTATCTTACCTAGACAGGGTGAGGAGTCAGACTGGTCTGAGATGGCTGTGAAACTCTGTGTGCACGGAGGTTGTCAGGACAACTTCGAATTTTGAGGTCGCTTATGACATCACGGTGAACATGTCCCCCAGGGTGGCCGCATGGTTACAGTCTGAGGATTGGCCTAGGCTAGGCTATTAAAGGGACAGATACCCAGAAACAGGTTTGGCAAACAGAAAGCAGGCACAGAAACTAGAAGAGATAAAACAGAGTCTGATGCAAGGGATAAGAAAGGAACCCTAGGCCACAAGTGAGAATAGAGGGACAGGCACGGAGAGGAGAACATTGTCATCTATTCAAGTCTATGGGGAGGTCATGCTGATTCAAGCTTGCAACTTCATTGGAAACAAGTGGCCGGACTTGGCGTTCATCACACCTACAGTGCCCTCGTGCCTTAAGCATAATGCAAAGTCAAGAAAGATGTCTTGAGGACATTGAAGAGAAGAATCGATGCCTCCTTTCCAAGGCCCATAGCATTCTTTGCAGGTCAGTCTCTTTTTCCGAAGCTCTGGTGTCACGTGGGCCCACTGGGCACATGGTAATGTGTCCCAAGAGATGTCTTGGAAGCCTTGAAGGAATGGAGCCCTGTCACGCTTGGGGTATGTCTCTTTGTTTGGAAGTGCTCTACAAGGGTGCTGAAAAGCACCCTCTTCCACAGGGCTTCGTTCCTTCGTGAAGGCTGCCCTCCCAGGCTAGTGTGCTCTGTTTGCCTCCATCGAAATTCTCTCCCCCTACCTCTTGCCGTAGAAGGATTATTGATTATGTGTTTTGACACCATATGTAAGGAAGTTGCACGAAAATTAGAACTTTACAGTTGTGTTTCAAGAAAAATAAACAGGCCAGGGTAGAGGATGTAGGGCAAACAAATGGCACACCCTATAAAAATTAAGTAAGCCCGTATCTGGACGGAATCTAGGGGAACGTTCAAGGATCAGGGGTCAAGTTCGAAACTTCCCAAATCCGGAAAAGAGACAGAAAAATATCTTTCCTGGAGAGTGGAATTCATCCGATTTGTCTAAGTTGTCTTGGAAACATTGTGTCCGTGAAGGGGGTTGCCAGGACCACCTCGAATTTGGAGTTTCTGATCTCAGGATGTCAAACCAACCCACATGACCACGTGTTCTCAGTGCTTAGTTTGACCTAGGCTAGGGTAGCCAAGAGTCCTACAAGTGACCGGTGCAAATTCAAGGACAACAACCAAGAGTCACGAAAGCACTCACACCTCACCCTAGAGAACATACAGCGATTAACGAAATACAAACTAATCCCTTGGAATGAAGGAGAACGGACTGATAAGCATGTCTAAGGGAGATAGCTGAGAAAGACCATGACGAGTATACTATGGAAAAGAAAAAGAGGACCCAGAAAATGGAAGGTGAACAGAAATCACACCTGAATTATCCACAATGAAAGATGATGTCCGTCTTTAGACAGACTCTGCTGGAACGTTTGAAAGTCAGAGAAATCCACAAGCCAAAAAACGGCAGCGAAGGTCAAGCATGGGCTAACTGGGAAGGGTGAGTTATGAGACTGCTCCAAGCAGGCTCTGAAACCTGTATCCAGGAAGCATGCTGGACCTCAGAGACACAATTATGACAAATCCTCTGACATCACAATGGACCCGAAAAACAACCTAGCCTCATCTACACAGTGCTAGAGTTGGGCTCACTAGTATATTTAACTCCCATTGCACTCAACTGCACGTTGCCACTGAACATGTAAGTGGCCGGCCGGTGGTGCAGTGGTGAGGTCCGCACCTTCTGGGTCTGTGGCCCAGTATGGGCTGGGTGGAATCCTCGGTTTGGGCCTCCTCACCACTGCTTCAGTTGTTCTGGTGCAGGCGTCCGAGGTAGAGTAGAGGCAGATGGGAAGGGACGTTGGACAGGGCCAGACTTCCACAGCAAATACAGGAGCATTGCCAGCAGACGTGAGCACAGCAATGCACTTGTGCCAAAACAAAACCAATTAAAAGTTGCAAAGAATAGAAAAACTGAAGCTAAGGAAAAAAAAAACAAAAAAACAGGAGCTTGCCATTACGAAGAATAGGATCTCTGTGAATGACCTTAGCAAAACAGGTGAATTCTATGTTAATTCAAAAACTAGCAAACCTTTGGGGAAAGAAACTCAAGAAGACACAAGAAAAAAAAAGATATCGAGGGATCTAGGAATGGAAGGATTAACACACTTGAAAGGTTCATACCGCAGTAAGGAATCTCTGGATTCCATGCAATCCCAGTCAAAGTTGCAGCAGTATTTGCCACAGAGAAGAAGAGAGAATCCTGAAGTTTCTAGCCAGCAACACGAGACCCTGACTAGGCAAAGGAATCCTCAGGAAAACGAACAAAGCAGCACGTGTCACAATTTCTGATTTCAACATAGAGGACGAAGCGCTAGGTACCGAAACGGCACAGTCTGGGCCCCAAGACAGGCATGAAGACCCATGCAAAACAATTGAGAGCCCAGAGCCCAACTCAAACTTACATGGACAGCCCATTTTGGACCAGGGAGCCAAGTGGAGACAGCGGAGAAAGGAGAGTCTCTACAATAAACGGTGCTGGGAAGCCTGCACAGCCACATGGAACACAACGACAGTACACCATGATGTTACACCTGGCACACACACCACCTGAAGTGGATTAAAGCCTTGAATGGCAGACTTGAAACCGTGAACCTTGTAGGAGAAGACCTAGGCAGAGTGCTCTTTGCCATCTGTCTGAGCCGCCTATTTGGAAGAAGCATGTCTGACTGGGCAAGGGCAACAAAGGAAACAAGAAACAAACGGGACCACATCAAATGCACACACTTCTGCCCACTCAAGGAAACCATCAACTGAATACTAAGACACCACAACAATTGGGAGAGGATGTTTGCAAACCACACATCGGACAAGGGGTGAAAAGCCCAAAGATACAATCAACTCGCACGTCTCCACAAGAAAAAAAACAAGCCAATGAAAACCTGGTCAAAAGATGGAAGCAGAGATTTCTCCGAAGAAGACAGAAAGAGGGCCAGTAGGTGCATGAAAACTTGTTCACCATCATTAAGTCTCAGGAAAATGCAAATCCAAACTGCAAGGCCATGGCAGCTCACTGTGGTCAGCATGGCTAGAAGGAAGCAGACAGGAAATAACAAGGGTCAGAGAGGAGGTGCAGAGAAGGGAAGCCTCCTGCACTGCTGGTGGGAGTGTAACCCGGTGCAGCCACGATGCCAAAGGTGTGGAACTGCCTCAGAAATTTAAGTATCCATGTCCCGTATGACCCAGCTATTAATCTGCCGCTTGCTTATCCAAAAAAGTCAGAAAGACTACCGCATAAAGACATGTGCATGGCTGTGTTCACCACAGTCTTACTCCTGATATCCAAGACTTGGAAAGCACCCTGGTGTCCAGCAAGGGATGATTGGAGAAGGAAGATGGGCTATAGCCACACAATGGTATACCACTCAGCCGGAACAAATGATGCAATCCAGCCATTTGTGACCACCAGAATGGCTGTGAGGGTTTTAGGGGAAGTGTAACAAGCCCCAGTGAGAAATTCAAATACCATAGAATCTCACTTACAAGGAGAAGAAAAAGCAAGCACTAACCAACAGGTGGCACTGAACATTTGTATGCGGGCTCCCAGAGGCAAAGAGGGGCGGTGACGGAGGGTGAAAGAGAAGATTAGGCACAAGTGTGTGGTGAGGGCCTGTGATTAGTCTTACACTGGTGAAGATGATGTAAGCTACACAGAAGTCTAAAGCAATGAGGATGTGAATCTGGAAGTTATAGTACGTTCTAATGCAGGGTCATGGCTATAAGTTCACCTCAAATCAAAAATCCAAAAAGGGGTCCAGAATGATGTCATAAAGCTTTGGGGGCGGAAAGAGTTTACGGAAGGTGAACTTCCAAGGATGGAAAATCACCTCCAAATGCTTACAGATGCTACAGAAAGGCAGACCATTCCAAATAGGTGAAGAGGAATACTACGAAGAGAACATGATCAGTCCTAAACCCATGAACGAACGGAAAATGTTACCGTCCATGATGTTATTACTAATCACCTTCACGAATAATCCAAACAGGCCCACGTCTTCCCAAGTTCAGGCAAAAGGTTGGTCCAAAAGTACAATTCAGGGCCGGCCCTGTGGTGGAGCAGGTAAGTGCCCACATTCCACTTGGGCGGCCCGGGCCTCACTGTTTCACATTACGAGTGCATATCACATTAGTAGTGTTAGGAAATATAGATTTCATGGTATGGTGCGGGCAGAGATCATAAATAAGCAGCAATTGTGAGGATACGTTATCAATACGCACAAGAAAAGGAACCATAAGAATATTACAATCTATGGAAGTATCTGGTACACTTCCCAAAGGCAGAAGGAAGGAAATCTTGTGACCTGCCAAGGTGGAATTGGCAGAGTGCCACGAGATGACACCATCATCGTGCATCAGAACATTCCCTGGGCAACTTCAACTTGTGAGGGAGTCCAGGACTTTTTCTGGGTAAGGTCCACCCATTTTGCCATCTACCCAAGATATAAGAGATAAAACCCAGGATAATCTTACAGGAGTGACACCAGTGTCTAGAGAGAATGTAGGAGCCCTTTCGAAGTTCAAGGAGAAAGATAGAAACTGACAACAATTGCAGAAAAAGGAAAACTATCTTACCTAGACAGGGTGAGGAGTCAGACTGGTCTGAGATGGCTGTGAAACTCTGTGTGCACGGAGGTTGTCAGGACAACTTCGAATTTTGAGGTCGCTTATGACATCACGGTGAACATGTCCCCCAGGGTGGCCGCATGGTTACAGTCTGAGGATTGGCCTAGGCTAGGCTATTAAAGGGACAGATACCCAGAAACAGGTTTGGCAAACAGAAAGCAGGCACAGAAACTAGAAGAGATAAAACAGAGTCTGATGCAAGGGATAAGAAAGGAACCCTAGGCCACAAGTGAGAATAGAGGGACAGGCACGGAGAGGAGAACATTGTCATCTATTCAAGTCTATGGGGAGGTCATGCTGATTCAAGCTTGCAACTTCATTGGAAACAAGTGGCCGGACTTGGCGTTCATCACACCTACAGTGCCCTCGTGCCTTAAGCATAATGCAAAGTCAAGAAAGATGTCTTGAGGACATTGAAGAGAAGAATCGATGCCTCCTTTCCAAGGCCCATAGCATTCTTTGCAGGTCAGTCTCTTTTTCCGAAGCTCTGGTGTCACGTGGGCCCACTGGGCACATGGTAATGTGTCCCAAGAGATGTCTTGGAAGCCTTGAAGGAATGGAGCCCTGTCACGCTTGGGGTATGTCTCTTTGTTTGGAAGTGCTCTACAAGGGTGCTGAAAAGCACCCTCTTCCACAGGGCTTCGTTCCTTCGTGAAGGCTGCCCTCCCAGGCTAGTGTGCTCTGTTTGCCTCCATCGAAATTCTCTCCCCCTACCTCTTGCCGTAGAAGGATTATTGATTATGTGTTTTGACACCATATGTAAGGAAGTTGCACGAAAATTAGAACTTTACAGTTGTGTTTCAAGAAAAATAAACAGGCCAGGGTAGAGGATGTAGGGCAAACAAATGGCACACCCTATAAAAATTAAGTAAGCCCGTATCTGGACGGAATCTAGGGGAACGTTCAAGGATCAGGGGTCAAGTTCGAAACTTCCCAAATCCGGAAAAGAGACAGAAAAATATCTTTCCTGGAGAGTGGAATTCATCCGATTTGTCTAAGTTGTCTTGGAAACATTGTGTCCGTGAAGGGGGTTGCCAGGACCACCTCGAATTTGGAGTTTCTGATCTCAGGATGTCAAACCAACCCACATGACCACGTGTTCTCAGTGCTTAGTTTGACCTAGGCTAGGGTAGCCAAGAGTCCTACAAGTGACCGGTGCAAATTCAAGGACAACAACCAAGAGTCACGAAAGCACTCACACCTCACCCTAGAGAACATACAGCGATTAACGAAATACAAACTAATCCCTTGGAATGAAGGAGAACGGACTGATAAGCATGTCTAAGGGAGATAGCTGAGAAAGACCATGACGAGTATACTATGGAAAAGAAAAAGAGGACCCAGAAAATGGAAGGTGAACAGAAATCACACCTGAATTATCCACAATGAAAGATGATGTCCGTCTTTAGACAGACTCTGCTGGAACGTTTGAAAGTCAGAGAAATCCACAAGCCAAAAAACGGCAGCGAAGGTCAAGCATGGGCTAACTGGGAAGGGTGAGTTATGAGACTGCTCCAAGCAGGCTCTGAAACCTGTATCCAGGAAGCATGCTGGACCTCAGAGACACAATTATGACAAATCCTCTGACATCACAATGGACCCGAAAAACAACCTAGCCTCATCTACACAGTGCTAGAGTTGGGCTCACTAGTATATTTAACTCCCATTGCACTCAACTGCACGTTGCCACTGAACATGTAAGTGGCCGGCCGGTGGTGCAGTGGTGAGGTCCGCACCTTCTGGGTCTGTGGCCCAGTATGGGCTGGGTGGAATCCTCGGTTTGGGCCTCCTCACCACTGCTTCAGTTGTTCTGGTGCAGGCGTCCGAGGTAGAGTAGAGGCAGATGGGAAGGGACGTTGGACAGGGCCAGACTTCCACAGCAAATACAGGAGCATTGCCAGCAGACGTGAGCACAGCAATGCACTTGTGCCAAAACAAAACCAATTAAAAGTTGCAAAGAATAGAAAAACTGAAGCTAAGGAAAAAAAAAACAAAAAAACAGGAGCTTGCCATTACGAAGAATAGGATCTCTGTGAATGACCTTAGCAAAACAGGTGAATTCTATGTTAATTCAAAAACTAGCAAACCTTTGGGGAAAGAAACTCAAGAAGACACAAGAAAAAAAAAGATATCGAGGGATCTAGGAATGGAAGGATTAACACACTTGAAAGGTTCATACCGCAGTAAGGAATCTCTGGATTCCATGCAATCCCAGTCAAAGTTGCAGCAGTATTTGCCACAGAGAAGAAGAGAGAATCCTGAAGTTTCTAGCCAGCAACACGAGACCCTGACTAGGCAAAGGAATCCTCAGGAAAACGAACAAAGCAGCACGTGTCACAATTTCTGATTTCAACATAGAGGACGAAGCGCTAGGTACCGAAACGGCACAGTCTGGGCCCCAAGACAGGCATGAAGACCCATGCAAAACAATTGAGAGCCCAGAGCCCAACTCAAACTTACATGGACAGCCCATTTTGGACCAGGGAGCCAAGTGGAGACAGCGGAGAAAGGAGAGTCTCTACAATAAACGGTGCTGGGAAGCCTGCACAGCCACATGGAACACAACGACAGTACACCATGATGTTACACCTGGCACACACACCACCTGAAGTGGATTAAAGCCTTGAATGGCAGACTTGAAACCGTGAACCTTGTAGGAGAAGACCTAGGCAGAGTGCTCTTTGCCATCTGTCTGAGCCGCCTATTTGGAAGAAGCATGTCTGACTGGGCAAGGGCAACAAAGGAAACAAGAAACAAACGGGACCACATCAAATGCACACACTTCTGCCCACTCAAGGAAACCATCAACTGAATACTAAGACACCACAACAATTGGGAGAGGATGTTTGCAAACCACACATCGGACAAGGGGTGAAAAGCCCAAAGATACAATCAACTCGCACGTCTCCACAAGAAAAAAAACAAGCCAATGAAAACCTGGTCAAAAGATGGAAGCAGAGATTTCTCCGAAGAAGACAGAAAGAGGGCCAGTAGGTGCATGAAAACTTGTTCACCATCATTAAGTCTCAGGAAAATGCAAATCCAAACTGCAAGGCCATGGCAGCTCACTGTGGTCAGCATGGCTAGAAGGAAGCAGACAGGAAATAACAAGTGTCAGAGAGGAGGTGCAGAGAAGGGAAGCCTCCTGCACTGCTGGTGGGAGTGTAACCCGGTGCAGCCACGATGCCAAAGGTGTGGAACTGCCTCAGAAATTTAAGTATCCATGTCCCGTATGACCCAGCTATTAATCTGCCGCTTGCTTATCCAAAAAAGTCAGAAAGACTACCGCATAAAGACATGTGCATGGCTGTGTTCACCACAGTCTTACTCCTGATATCCAAGACTTGGAAAGCACCCTGGTGTCCAGCAAGGGATGATTGGAGAAGGAAGATGGGCTATAGCCACACAATGGTATACCACTCAGCCGGAACAAATGATGCAATCCAGCCATTTGTGACCACCAGAATGGCTGTGAGGGTTTTAGGGGAAGTGTAACAAGCCCCAGTGAGAAATTCAAATACCATAGAATCTCACTTACAAGGAGAAGAAAAAGCAAGCACTAACCAACAGGTGGCACTGAACATTTGTATGCGGGCTCCCAGAGGCAAAGAGGGGCGGTGACGGAGGGTGAAAGAGAAGATTAGGCACAAGTGTGTGGTGAGGGCCTGTGATTAGTCTTACACTGGTGAAGATGATGTAAGCTACACAGAAGTCTAAAGCAATGAGGATGTGAATCTGGAAGTTATAGTACGTTCTAATGCAGGGTCATGGCTATAAGTTCACCTCAAATCAAAAATCCAAAAAGGGGTCCAGAATGATGTCATAAAGCTTTGGGGGCGGAAAGAGTTTACGGAAGGTGAACTTCCAAGGATGGAAAATCACCTCCAAATGCTTACAGATGCTACAGAAAGGCAGACCATTCCAAATAGGTGAAGAGGAATACTACGAAGAGAACATGATCAGTCCTAAACCCATGAACGAACGGAAAATGTTACCGTCCATGATGTTATTACTAATCACCTTCACGAATAATCCAAACAGGCCCACGTCTTCCCAAGTTCAGGCAAAAGGTTGGTCCAAAAGTACAATTCAGGGCCGGCCCTGTGGTGGAGCAGGTAAGTGCCCACATTCCGCTTGGGCGGCCCGGGCCTCACTGTTTCACATTACGAGTGCATATCACATTAGTAGTGTTAGGAAATATAGATTTCATGGTATGGTGCGGGCAGAGATCATAAATAAGCAGCAATTGTGAGGATACGTTATCAATACGCACAAGAAAAGGAACCATAAGAATATTACAATCTATGGAAGTATCTGGTACACTTCCCAAAGGCAGAAGGAAGGAAATCTTGTGACCTGCCAAGGTGGAATTGGCAGAGTGCCACGAGATGACACCATCATCGTGCATCAGAACATTCCCTGGGCAACTTCAACTTGTGAGGGAGTCCAGGACTTTTTCTGGGTAAGGTCCACCCATTTTGCCATCTACCCAAGATATAAGAGATAAAACCCAGGATAATCTTACAGGAGTGACACCAGTGTCTAGAGAGAATGTAGGAGCCCTTTCGAAGTTCAAGGAGAAAGATAGAAACTGACAACAATTGCAGAAAAAGGAAAACTATCCTACCTAGACAGGGTGAGGAGTCAGACTGGTCTGAGATGGCTGTGAAACTCTGTGTGCACGGAGGTTGTCAGGACAACTTCGAATTTTGAGGTCGCTTATGACATCACGGTGAACATGTCCCCCAGGGTGGCCGCATGGTTACAGTCTGAGGATTGGCCTAGGCTAGGCTATTAAAGGGACAGATACCCAGAAACAGGTTTGGCAAACAGAAAGCAGGCACAGAAACTAGAAGAGATAAAACAGAGTCTGATGCAAGGGATAAGAAAGGAACCCTAGGCCACAAGTGAGAATAGAGGGACAGGCACGGAGAGGAGAACATTGTCATCTATTCAAGTCTATGGGGAGGTCATGCTGATTCAAGCTTGCAACTTCATTGGAAACAAGTGGCCGGACTTGGCGTTCATCACACCTACAGTGCCCTCGTGCCTTAAGCATAATGCAAAGTCAAGAAAGATGTCTTGAGGACATTGAAGAGAAGAATCGATGCCTCCTTTCCAAGGCCCATAGCATTCTTTGCAGGTCAGTCTCTTTTTCCGAAGCTCTGGTGTCACGTGGGCCCACTGGGCACATGGTAATGTGTCCCAAGAGATGTCTTGGAAGCCTTGAAGGAATGGAGCCCTGTCACGCTTGGGGTATGTCTCTTTGTTTGGAAGTGCTCTACAAGGGTGCTGAAAAGCACCCTCTTCCACAGGGCTTCGTTCCTTCGTGAAGGCTGCCCTCCCAGGCTAGTGTGCTCTGTTTGCCTCCATCGAAATTCTCTCCCCCTACCTCTTGCCGTAGAAGGATTATTGATTATGTGTTTTGACACCATATGTAAGGAAGTTGCACGAAAATTAGAACTTTACAGTTGTGTTTCAAGAAAAATAAACAGGCCAGGGTAGAGGATGTAGGGCAAACAAATGGCACACCCTATAAAAATTAAGTAAGCCCGTATCTGGACGGAATCTAGGGGAACGTTCAAGGATCAGGGGTCAAGTTCGAAACTTCCCAAATCCGGAAAAGAGACAGAAAAATATCTTTCCTGGAGAGTGGAATTCATCCGATTTGTCTAAGTTGTCTTGGAAACATTGTGTCCGTGAAGGGGGTTGCCAGGACCACCTCGAATTTGGAGTTTCTGATCTCAGGATGTCAAACCAACCCACATGACCACGTGTTCTCAGTGCTTAGTTTGACCTAGGCTAGGATAGCCAAGAGTCCTACAAGTGACCGGTGCAAATTCAAGGACAACAACCAAGAGTCACGAAAGCACTCACACCTCACCCTAGAGAACATACAGCGATTAAAGAAATACAAACTAATCCCTCGGAATGAAGGAGAACGGACTGATAAGCATGTCTAAGGGAGATAGCTGAGAAAGACCATGACGAGTATACTATGGAAAAGAAAAAGAGGACCCAGAAAATGGAAGGTGAACAGAAATCACACCTGAATTATCCACAATGAAAGATGATGTCCGTCTTTAGACAGACTCTGCTGGAACGTTTGAAAGTCAGAGAAATTCACAAGCCAAAAAACGGCAGCGAAGGTCAAGCATGGGCTAACTGGGAAGGGTGAGTTATGAGACTGCTCCAAGCAGGCTCTGAAACCTGTATCCAGGAAGCATGCTGGACCTCAGAGACACAATTATGACAAATCCTCTGACATCACAATGGACCCGAAAAACAACCTAGCCTCATCTACACAGTGCTAGAGTTGGGCTCACTAGTATATTTAACTCCCATTGCACTCAACTGCACGTTGCCACTGAACATGTAAGTGGCCGGCCGGTGGTGCAGTGGTGAGGTCCGCACCTTCTGGGTCTGTGGCCCAGTATGGGCTGGGTGGAATCCTCGGTTTGGGCCTCCTCACCACTGCTTCAGTTGTTCTGGTGCAGGCGTCCGAGGTAGAGTAGAGGCAGATGGGAAGGGACGTTGGACAGGGCCAGACTTCCACAGCAAATACAGGAGCATTGCCAGCAGACGTGAGCACAGCAATGCACTTGTGCCAAAACAAAACCAATTAAAAGTTGCAAAGAACAGAAAAACTGAAGCTAAGGAAAAAAAAAACAAAAAAACAGGAGCTTGCCATTACGAAGAATAGGATCTCTGTGAATGACCTTAGCAAAACAGGTGAATTCTATGTTAATTCAAAAACTAGCAAACCTTTGGGGAAAGAAACTCAAGAAGACACAAGAAAAAAAAAGATATCGAGGGATCTAGGAATGGAAGGATTAACACACTTGAAAGGTTCATACCGCAGTAAGGAATCTCTGGATTCCATGCAATCCCAGTCAAAGTTGCAGCAGTATTTGCCACAGAGAAGAAGAGAGAATCCTGAAGTTTCTAGCCAGCAACACGAGACCCTGACTAGGCAAAGGAATCCTCAGGAAAACGAACAAAGCAGCACGTGTCACAATTTCTGATTTCAACATAGAGGACGAAGCGCTAGGTACCGAAACGGCACAGTCTGGGCCCCAAGACAGGCATGAAGACCCATGCAAAACAATTGAGAGCCCAGAGCCCAACTCAAACTTACATGGACAGCCCATTTTGGACCAGGGAGCCAAGTGGAGACAGCGGAGAAAGGAGAGTCTCTACAATAAACGGTGCTGGGAAGCCTGCACAGCCACATGGAACACAACGACAGTACACCATGATGTTACACCTGGCACACACACCACCTGAAGTGGATTAAAGCCTTGAATGGCAGACTTGAAACCGTGAACCTTGTAGGAGAAGACCTAGGCAGAGTGCTCTTTGCCATCTGTCTGAGCCGCCTATTTGGAAGAAGCATGTCTGACTGGGCAAGGGCAACAAAGGAAACAAGAAACAAACGGGACCACATCAAATGCACACACTTCTGCCCACTCAAGGAAACCATCAACTGAATACTAAGACACCACAACAATTGGGAGAGGATGTTTGCAAACCACACATCGGACAAGGGGTGAAAAGCCCAAAGATACAATCAACTCGCACGTCTCCACAAGAAAAAAAACAAGCCAATGAAAACCTGGTCAAAAGATGGAAGCAGAGATTTCTCCGAAGAAGACAGAAAGAGGGCCAGTAGGTGCATGAAAACTTGTTCACCATCATTAAGTCTCAGGAAAATGCAAATCCAAACTGCAAGGCCATGGCAGCTCACTGTGGTCAGCATGGCTAGAAGGAAGCAGACAGGAAATAACAAGTGTCAGAGAGGAGGTGCAGAGAAGGGAAGCCTCCTGCACTGCTGGTGGGAGTGTAACCCGGTGCAGCCACGATGCCAAAGGTGTGGAACTGCCTCAGAAATTTAAGTATCCATGTCCCGTATGACCCAGCTATTAATCTGCCGCTTGCTTATCCAAAAAAGTCAGAAAGACTACCGCATAAAGACATGTGCATGGCTGTGTTCACCACAGTCTTACTCCTGATATCCAAGACTTGGAAAGCACCCTGGTGTCCAGCAAGGGATGATTGGAGAAGGAAGATGGGCTATAGCCACACAATGGTATACCACTCAGCCGGAACAAATGATGCAATCCAGCCATTTGTGACCACCAGAATGGCTGTGAGGGTTTTAGGGGAAGTGTAACAAGCCCCAGTGAGAAATTCAAATACCATAGAATCTCACTTACAAGGAGAAGAAAAAGCAAGCACTAACCAACAGGTGGCACTGAACATTTGTATGCGGGCTCCCAGAGGCAAAGAGGGGCGGTGACGGAGGGTGAAAGAGAAGATTAGGCACAAGTGTGTGGTGAGGGCCTGTGATTAGTCTTACACTGGTGAAGATGATGTAAGCTACACAGAAGTCTAAAGCAATGAGGATGTGAATCTGGAAGTTATAGTACGTTCTAATGCAGGGTCATGGCTATAAGTTCACCTCAAATCAAAAATCCAAAAAGGGGTCCAGAATGATGTCATAAAGCTTTGGGGGCGGAAAGAGTTTACGGAAGGTGAACTTCCAAGGATGGAAAATCACCTCCAAATGCTTACAGATGCTACAGAAAGGCAGACCATTCCAAATAGGTGAAGAGGAATACTACGAAGAGAACATGATCAGTCCTAAACCCATGAACGAACGGAAAATGTTACCGTCCATGATGTTATTACTAATCACCTTCACGAATAATCCAAACAGGCCCACGTCTTCCCAAGTTCAGGCAAAAGGTTGGTCCAAAAGTACAATTCAGGGCCGGCCCTGTGGTGGAGCAGGTAAGTGCCCACATTCCGCTTGGGCGGCCCGGGCCTCACTGTTTCACATTACGAGTGCATATCACATTAGTAGTGTTAGGAAATATAGATTTCATGGTATGGTGCGGGCAGAGATCATAAATAAGCAGCAATTGTGAGGATACGTTATCAATACGCACAAGAAAAGGAACCATAAGAATATTACAATCTATGGAAGTATCTGGTACACTTCCCAAAGGCAGAAGGAAGGAAATCTTGTGACCTGCCAAGGTGGAATTGGCAGAGTGCCACGAGATGACACCATCATCGTGCATCAGAACATTCCCTGGGCAACTTCAACTTGTGAGGGAGTCCAGGACTTTTTCTGGGTAAGGTCCACCCATTTTGCCATCTACCCAAGATATAAGAGATAAAACCCAGGATAATCTTACAGGAGTGACACCAGTGTCTAGAGAGAATGTAGGAGCCCTTTCGAAGTTCAAGGAGAAAGATAGAAACTGACAACAATTGCAGAAAAAGGAAAACTATCCTACCTAGACAGGGTGAGGAGTCAGACTGGTCTGAGATGGCTGTGAAACTCTGTGTGCACGGAGGTTGTCAGGACAACTTCGAATTTTGAGGTCGCTTATGACATCACGGTGAACATGTCCCCCAGGGTGGCCGCATGGTTACAGTCTGAGGATTGGCCTAGGCTAGGCTATTAAAGGGACAGATACCCAGAAACAGGTTTGGCAAACAGAAAGCAGGCACAGAAACTAGAAGAGATAAAACAGAGTCTGATGCAAGGGATAAGAAAGGAACCCTAGGCCACAAGTGAGAATAGAGGGACAGGCACGGAGAGGAGAACATTGTCATCTATTCAAGTCTATGGGGAGGTCATGCTGATTCAAGCTTGCAACTTCATTGGAAACAAGTGGCCGGACTTGGCGTTCATCACACCTACAGTGCCCTCGTGCCTTAAGCATAATGCAAAGTCAAGAAAGATGTCTTGAGGACATTGAAGAGAAGAATCGATGCCTCCTTTCCAAGGCCCATAGCATTCTTTGCAGGTCAGTCTCTTTTTCCGAAGCTCTGGTGTCACGTGGGCCCACTGGGCACATGGTAATGTGTCCCAAGAGATGTCTTGGAAGCCTTGAAGGAATGGAGCCCTGTCACGCTTGGGGTATGTCTCTTTGTTTGGAAGTGCTCTACAAGGGTGCTGAAAAGCACCCTCTTCCACAGGGCTTCGTTCCTTCGTGAAGGCTGCCCTCCCAGGCTAGTGTGCTCTGTTTGCCTCCATCGAAATTCTCTCCCCCTACCTCTTGCCGTAGAAGGATTATTGATTATGTGTTTTGACACCATATGTAAGGAAGTTGCACGAAAATTAGAACTTTACAGTTGTGTTTCAAGAAAAATAAACAGGCCAGGGTAGAGGATGTAGGGCAAACAAATGGCACACCCTATAAAAATTAAGTAAGCCCGTATCTGGACGGAATCTAGGGGAACGTTCAAGGATCAGGGGTCAAGTTCGAAACTTCCCAAATCCGGAAAAGAGACAGAAAAATATCTTTCCTGGAGAGTGGAATTCATCCGATTTGTCTAAGTTGTCTTGGAAACATTGTGTCCGTGAAGGGGGTTGCCAGGACCACCTCGAATTTGGAGTTTCTGATCTCAGGATGTCAAACCAACCCACATGACCACGTGTTCTCAGTGCTTAGTTTGACCTAGGCTAGGGTAGCCAAGAGTCCTACAAGTGACCGGTGCAAATTCAAGGACAACAACCAAGAGTCACGAAAGCACTCACACCTCACCCTAGAGAACATACAGCGATTAAAGAAATACAAACTAATCCCTCGGAATGAAGGAGAACGGACTGATAAGCATGTCTAAGGGAGATAGCTGAGAAAGACCATGACGAGTATACTATGGAAAAGAAAAAGAGGACCCAGAAAATGGAAGGTGAACAGAAATCACACCTGAATTATCCACAATGAAAGATGATGTCCGTCTTTAGACAGACTCTGCTGGAACGTTTGAAAGTCAGAGAAATTCACAAGCCAAAAAACGGCAGCGAAGGTCAAGCATGGGCTAACTGGGAAGGGTGAGTTATGAGACTGCTCCAAGCAGGCTCTGAAACCTGTATCCAGGAAGCATGCTGGACCTCAGAGACACAATTATGACAAATCCTCTGACATCACAATGGACCCGAAAAACAACCTAGCCTCATCTACACAGTGCTAGAGTTGGGCTCACTAGTATATTTAACTCCCATTGCACTCAACTGCACGTTGCCACTGAACATGTAAGTGGCCGGCCGGTGGTGCAGTGGTGAGGTCCGCACCTTCTGGGTCTGTGGCCCAGTATGGGCTGGGTGGAATCCTCGGTTTGGGCCTCCTCACCACTGCTTCAGTTGTTCTGGTGCAGGCGTCCGAGGTAGAGTAGAGGCAGATGGGAAGGGACGTTGGACAGGGCCAGACTTCCACAGCAAATACAGGAGCATTGCCAGCAGACGTGAGCACAGCAATGCACTTGTGCCAAAACAAAACCAATTAAAAGTTGCAAAGAACAGAAAAACTGAAGCTAAGGAAAAAAAAACCAAAAAAACAGGAGCTTGCCATTACGAAGAATAGGATCTCTGTGAATGACCTTAGCAAAACAGGTGAATTCTATGTTAATTCAAAAACTAGCAAACCTTTGGGGAAAGAAACTCAAGAAGACACAAGAAAAAAAAAGATATCGAGGGATCTAGGAATGGAAGGATTAACACACTTGAAAGGTTCATACCGCAGTAAGGAATCTCTGGATTCCATGCAATCCCAGTCAAAGTTGCAGCAGTATTTGCCACAGAGAAGAAGAGAGAATCCTGAAGTTTCTAGCCAGCAACACGAGACCCTGACTAGGCAAAGGAATCCTCAGGAAAACGAACAAAGCAGCACGTGTCACAATTTCTGATTTCAACATAGAGGACGAAGCGCTAGGTACCGAAACGGCACAGTCTGGGCCCCAAGACAGGCATGAAGACCCATGCAAAACAATTGAGAGCCCAGAGCCCAACTCAAACTTACATGGACAGCCCATTTTGGACCAGGGAGCCAAGTGGAGACAGCGGAGAAAGGAGAGTCTCTACAATAAACGGTGCTGGGAAGCCTGCACAGCCACATGGAACACAACGAGAGTACACCATGATGTTACACCTGGCACACACACCACCTGAAGTGGATTAAAGCCTTGAATGGCAGACTTGAAACCGTGAACCTTGTAGGAGAAGACCTAGGCAGAGTGCTCTTTGCCATCTGTCTGAGCCGCCTATTTGGAAGAAGCATGTCTGACTGGGCAAGGGCAACAAAGGAAACAAGAAACAAACGGGACCACATCAAATGCACACACTTCTGCCCACTCAAGGAAACCATCAACTGAATACTAAGACACCACAACAATTGGGAGAGGATGTTTGCAAACCACACATCGGACAAGGGGTGAAAAGCCCAAAGATACAATCAACTCGCACGTCTCCACAAGAAAAAAAACAAGCCAATGAAAACCTGGTCAAAAGATGGAAGCAGAGATTTCTCCGAAGAAGACAGAAAGAGGGCCAGTAGGTGCATGAAAACTTGTTCACCATCATTAAGTCTCAGGAAAATGCAAATCCAAACTGCAAGGCCATGGCAGCTCACTGTGGTCAGCATGGCTAGAAGGAAGCAGACAGGAAATAACAAGTGTCAGAGAGGAGGTGCAGAGAAGGGAAGCCTCCTGCACTGCTGGTGGGAGTGTAACCCGGTGCAGCCACGATGCCAAAGGTGTGGAACTGCCTCAGAAATTTAAGTATCCATGTCCCGTATGACCCAGCTATTAATCTGCCGCTTGCTTATCCAAAAAAGTCAGAAAGACTACCGCATAAAGACATGTGCATGGCTGTGTTCACCACAGTCTTACTCCTGATATCCAAGACTTGGAAAGCACCCTGGTGTCCAGCAAGGGATGATTGGAGAAGGAAGATGGGCTATAGCCACACAATGGTATACCACTCAGCCGGAACAAATGATGCAATCCAGCCATTTGTGACCACCAGAATGGCTGTGAGGGTTTTAGGGGAAGTGTAACAAGCCCCAGTGAGAAATTCAAATACCATAGAATCTCACTTACAAGGAGAAGAAAAAGCAAGCACTAACCAACAGGTGGCACTGAACATTTGTATGCGGGCTCCCAGAGGCAAAGAGGGGCGGTGACGGAGGGTGAAAGAGAAGATTAGGCACAAGTGTGTGGTGAGGGCCTGTGATTAGTCTTACACTGGTGAAGATGATGTAAGCTACACAGAAGTCTAAAGCAATGAGGATGTGAATCTGGAAGTTATAGTACGTTCTAATGCAGGGTCATGGCTATAAGTTCACCTCAAATCAAAAATCCAAAAAGGGGTCCAGAATGATGTCATAAAGCTTTGGGGGCGGAAAGAGTTTACGGAAGGTGAACTTCCAAGGATGGAAAATCACCTCCAAATGCTTACAGATGCTACAGAAAGGCAGACCATTCCAAATAGGTGAAGAGGAATACTACGAAGAGAACATGATCAGTCCTAAACCCATGAACGAACGGAAAATGTTACCGTCCATGATGTTATTACTAATCACCTTCACGAATAATCCAAACAGGCCCACGTCTTCCCAAGTTCAGGCAAAAGGTTGGTCCAAAAGTACAATTCAGGGCCGGCCCTGTGGTGGAGCAGGTAAGTGCCCACATTCCGCTTGGGCGGCCCGGGCCTCACTGTTTCACATTACGAGTGCATATCACATTAGTAGTGTTAGGAAATATAGATTTCATGGTATGGTGCGGGCAGAGATCATAAATAAGCAGCAATTGTGAGGATACGTTATCAATACGCACAAGAAAAGGAACCATAAGAATATTACAATCTATGGAAGTATCTGGTACACTTCCCAAAGGCAGAAGGAAGGAAATCTTGTGACCTGCCAAGGTGGAATTGGCAGAGTGCCACGAGATGACACCATCATCGTGCATCAGAACATTCCCTGGGCAACTTCAACTTGTGAGGGAGTCCAGGACTTTTTCTGGGTAAGGTCCACCCATTTTGCCATCTACCCAAGATATAAGAGATAAAACCCAGGATAATCTTACAGGAGTGACACCAGTGTCTAGAGAGAATGTAGGAGCCCTTTCGAAGTTCAAGGAGAAAGATAGAAACTGACAACAATTGCAGAAAAAGGAAAACTATCCTACCTAGACAGGGTGAGGAGTCAGACTGGTCTGAGATGGCTGTGAAACTCTGTGTGCACGGAGGTTGTCAGGACAACTTCGAATTTTGAGGTCGCTTATGACATCACGGTGAACATGTCCCCCAGGGTGGCCGCATGGTTACAGTCTGAGGATTGGCCTAGGCTAGGCTATTAAAGGGACAGATACCCAGAAACAGGTTTGGCAAACAGAAAGCAGGCACAGAAACTAGAAGAGATAAAACAGAGTCTGATGCAAGGGATAAGAAAGGAACCCTAGGCCACAAGTGAGAATAGAGGGACAGGCACGGAGAGGAGAACATTGTCATCTATTCAAGTCTATGGGGAGGTCATGCTGATTCAAGCTTGCAACTTCATTGGAAACAAGTGGCCGGACTTGGCGTTCATCACACCTACAGTGCCCTCGTGCCTTAAGCATAATGCAAAGTCAAGAAAGATGTCTTGAGGACATTGAAGAGAAGAATCGATGCCTCCTTTCCAAGGCCCATAGCATTCTTTGCAGGTCAGTCTCTTTTTCCGAAGCTCTGGTGTCACGTGGGCCCACTGGGCACATGGTAATGTGTCCCAAGAGATGTCTTGGAAGCCTTGAAGGAATGGAGCCCTGTCACGCTTGGGGTATGTCTCTTTGTTTGGAAGTGCTCTACAAGGGTGCTGAAAAGCACCCTCTTCCACAGGGCTTCGTTCCTTCGTGAAGGCTGCCCTCCCAGGCTAGTGTGCTCTGTTTGCCTCCATCGAAATTCTCTCCCCCTACCTCTTGCCGTAGAAGGATTATTGATTATGTGTTTTGACACCATATGTAAGGAAGTTGCACGAAAATTAGAACTTTACAGTTGTGTTTCAAGAAAAATAAACAGGCCAGGGTAGAGGATGTAGGGCAAACAAATGGCACACCCTATAAAAATTAAGTAAGCCCGTATCTGGACGGAATCTAGGGGAACGTTCAAGGATCAGGGGTCAAGTTCGAAACTTCCCAAATCCGGAAAAGAGACAGAAAAATATCTTTCCTGGAGAGTGGAATTCATCCGATTTGTCTAAGTTGTCTTGGAAACATTGTGTCCGTGAAGGGGGTTGCCAGGACCACCTCGAATTTGGAGTTTCTGATCTCAGGATGTCAAACCAACCCACATGACCACGTGTTCTCAGTGCTTAGTTTGACCTAGGCTAGGGTAGCCAAGAGTCCTACAAGTGACCGGTGCAAATTCAAGGACAACAACCAAGAGTCACGAAAGCACTCACACCTCACCCTAGAGAACATACAGCGATTAACGAAATACAAACTAATCCCTTGGAATGAAGGAGAACGGACTGATAAGCATGTCTAAGGGAGATAGCTGAGAAAGACCATGACGAGTATACTATGGAAAAGAAAAAGAGGACCCAGAAAATGGAAGGTGAACAGAAATCACACCTGAATTATCCACAATGAAAGATGATGTCCGTCTTTAGACAGACTCTGCTGGAACGTTTGAAAGTCAGAGAAATCCACAAGCCAAAAAACGGCAGCGAAGGTCAAGCATGGGCTAACTGGGAAGGGTGAGTTATGAGACTGCTCCAAGCAGGCTCTGAAACCTGTATCCAGGAAGCATGCTGGACCTCAGAGACACAATTATGACAAATCCTCTGACATCACAATGGACCCGAAAAACAACCTAGCCTCATCTACACAGTGCTAGAGTTGGGCTCACTAGTATATTTAACTCCCATTGCACTCAACTGCACGTTGCCACTGAACATGTAAGTGGCCGGCCGGTGGTGCAGTGGTGAGGTCCGCACCTTCTGGGTCTGTGGCCCAGTATGGGCTGGGTGGAATCCTCGGTTTGGGCCTCCTCACCACTGCTTCAGTTGTTCTGGTGCAGGCGTCCGAGGTAGAGTAGAGGCAGATGGGAAGGGACGTTGGACAGGGCCAGACTTCCACAGCAAATACAGGAGCATTGCCAGCAGACGTGAGCACAGCAATGCACTTGTGCCAAAACAAAACCAATTAAAAGTTGCAAAGAACAGAAAAACTGAAGCTAAGGAAAAAAAAACCAAAAAAACAGGAGCTTGCCATTACGAAGAATAGGATCTCTGTGAATGACCTTAGCAAAACAGGTGAATTCTATGTTAATTCAAAAACTAGCAAACCTTTGGGGAAAGAAACTCAAGAAGACACAAGAAAAAAAAAGATATCGAGGGATCTAGGAATGGAAGGATTAACACACTTGAAAGGTTCATACCGCAGTAAGGAATCTCTGGATTCCATGCAATCCCAGTCAAAGTTGCAGCAGTATTTGCCACAGAGAAGAAGAGAGAATCCTGAAGTTTCTAGCCAGCAACACGAGACCCTGACTAGGCAAAGGAATCCTCAGGAAAACGAACAAAGCAGCACGTGTCACAATTTCTGATTTCAACATAGAGGACGAAGCGCTAGGTACCGAAACGGCACAGTCTGGGCCCCAAGACAGGCATGAAGACCCATGCAAAACAATTGAGAGCCCAGAGCCCAACTCAAACTTACATGGACAGCCCATTTTGGACCAGGGAGCCAAGTGGAGACAGCGGAGAAAGGAGAGTCTCTACAATAAACGGTGCTGGGAAGCCTGCACAGCCACATGGAACACAACGAGAGTACACCATGATGTTACACCTGGCACACACACCACCTGAAGTGGATTAAAGCCTTGAATGGCAGACTTGAAACCGTGAACCTTGTAGGAGAAGACCTAGGCAGAGTGCTCTTTGCCATCTGTCTGAGCCGCCTATTTGGAAGAAGCATGTCTGACTGGGCAAGGGCAACAAAGGAAACAAGAAACAAACGGGACCACATCAAATGCACACACTTCTGCCCACTCAAGGAAACCATCAACTGAATACTAAGACACCACAACAATTGGGAGAGGATGTTTGCAAACCACACATCGGACAAGGGGTGAAAAGCCCAAAGATACAATCAACTCGCACGTCTCCACAAGAAAAAAAACAAGCCAATGAAAACCTGGTCAAAAGATGGAAGCAGAGATTTCTCCGAAGAAGACAGAAAGAGGGCCAGTAGGTGCATGAAAACTTGTTCACCATCATTAAGTCTCAGGAAAATGCAAATCCAAACTGCAAGGCCATGGCAGCTCACTGTGGTCAGCATGGCTAGAAGGAAGCAGACAGGAAATAACAAGTGTCAGAGAGGAGGTGCAGAGAAGGGAAGCCTCCTGCACTGCTGGTGGGAGTGTAACCCGGTGCAGCCACGATGCCAAAGGTGTGGAACTGCCTCAGAAATTTAAGTATCCATGTCCCGTATGACCCAGCTATTAATCTGCCGCTTGCTTATCCAAAAAAGTCAGAAAGACTACCGCATAAAGACATGTGCATGGCTGTGTTCACCACAGTCTTACTCCTGATATCCAAGACTTGGAAAGCACCCTGGTGTCCAGCAAGGGATGATTGGAGAAGGAAGATGGGCTATAGCCACACAATGGTATACCACTCAGCCGGAACAAATGATGCAATCCAGCCATTTGTGACCACCAGAATGGCTGTGAGGGTTTTAGGGGAAGTGTAACAAGCCCCAGTGAGAAATTCAAATACCATAGAATCTCACTTACAAGGAGAAGAAAAAGCAAGCACTAACCAACAGGTGGCACTGAACATTTGTATGCGGGCTCCCAGAGGCAAAGAGGGGCGGTGACGGAGGGTGAAAGAGAAGATTAGGCACAAGTGTGTGGTGAGGGCCTGTGATTAGTCTTACACTGGTGAAGATGATGTAAGCTACACAGAAGTCTAAAGCAATGAGGATGTGAATCTGGAAGTTATAGTACGTTCTAATGCAGGGTCATGGCTATAAGTTCACCTCAAATCAAAAATCCAAAAAGGGGTCCAGAATGATGTCATAAAGCTTTGGGGGCGGAAAGAGTTTACGGAAGGTGAACTTCCAAGGATGGAAAATCACCTCCAAATGCTTACAGATGCTACAGAAAGGCAGACCATTCCAAATAGGTGAAGAGGAATACTACGAAGAGAACATGATCAGTCCTAAACCCATGAACGAACGGAAAATGTTACCGTCCATGATGTTATTACTAATCACCTTCACGAATAATCCAAACAGGCCCACGTCTTCCCAAGTTCAGGCAAAAGGTTGGTCCAAAAGTACAATTCAGGGCCGGCCCTGTGGTGGAGCAGGTAAGTGCCCACATTCCGCTTGGGCGGCCCGGGCCTCACTGTTTCACATTACGAGTGCATATCACATTAGTAGTGTTAGGAAATATAGATTTCATGGTATGGTGCGGGCAGAGATCATAAATAAGCAGCAATTGTGAGGATACGTTATCAATACGCACAAGAAAAGGAACCATAAGAATATTACAATCTATGGAAGTATCTGGTACACTTCCCAAAGGCAGAAGGAAGGAAATCTTGTGACCTGCCAAGGTGGAATTGGCAGAGTGCCACGAGATGACACCATCATCGTGCATCAGAACATTCCCTGGGCAACTTCAACTTGTGAGGGAGTCCAGGACTTTTTCTGGGTAAGGTCCACCCATTTTGCCATCTACCCAAGATATAAGAGATAAAACCCAGGATAATCTTACAGGAGTGACACCAGTGTCTAGAGAGAATGTAGGAGCCCTTTCGAAGTTCAAGGAGAAAGATAGAAACTGACAACAATTGCAGAAAAAGGAAAACTATCCTACCTAGACAGGGTGAGGAGTCAGACTGGTCTGAGATGGCTGTGAAACTCTGTGTGCACGGAGGTTGTCAGGACAACTTCGAATTTTGAGGTCGCTTATGACATCACGGTGAACATGTCCCCCAGGGTGGCCGCATGGTTACAGTCTGAGGATTGGCCTAGGCTAGGCTATTAAAGGGACAGATACCCAGAAACAGGTTTGGCAAACAGAAAGCAGGCACAGAAACTAGAAGAGATAAAACAGAGTCTGATGCAAGGGATAAGAAAGGAACCCTAGGCCACAAGTGAGAATAGAGGGACAGGCACGGAGAGGAGAACATTGTCATCTATTCAAGTCTATGGGGAGGTCATGCTGATTCAAGCTTGCAACTTCATTGGAAACAAGTGGCCGGACTTGGCGTTCATCACACCTACAGTGCCCTCGTGCCTTAAGCATAATGCAAAGTCAAGAAAGATGTCTTGAGGACATTGAAGAGAAGAATCGATGCCTCCTTTCCAAGGCCCATAGCATTCTTTGCAGGTCAGTCTCTTTTTCCGAAGCTCTGGTGTCACGTGGGCCCACTGGGCACATGGTAATGTGTCCCAAGAGATGTCTTGGAAGCCTTGAAGGAATGGAGCCCTGTCACGCTTGGGGTATGTCTCTTTGTTTGGAAGTGCTCTACAAGGGTGCTGAAAAGCACCCTCTTCCACAGGGCTTCGTTCCTTCGTGAAGGCTGCCCTCCCAGGCTAGTGTGCTCTGTTTGCCTCCATCGAAATTCTCTCCCCCTACCTCTTGCCGTAGAAGGATTATTGATTATGTGTTTTGACACCATATGTAAGGAAGTTGCACGAAAATTAGAACTTTACAGTTGTGTTTCAAGAAAAATAAACAGGCCAGGGTAGAGGATGTAGGGCAAACAAATGGCACACCCTATAAAAATTAAGTAAGCCCGTATCTGGACGGAATCTAGGGGAACGTTCAAGGATCAGGGGTCAAGTTCGAAACTTCCCAAATCCGGAAAAGAGACAGAAAAATATCTTTCCTGGAGAGTGGAATTCATCCGATTTGTCTAAGTTGTCTTGGAAACATTGTGTCCGTGAAGGGGGTTGCCAGGACCACCTCGAATTTGGAGTTTCTGATCTCAGGATGTCAAACCAACCCACATGACCACGTGTTCTCAGTGCTTAGTTTGACCTAGGCTAGGATAGCCAAGAGTCCTACAAGTGACCGGTGCAAATTCAAGGACAACAACCAAGAGTCACGAAAGCACTCACACCTCACCCTAGAGAACATACAGCGATTAAAGAAATACAAACTAATCCCTCGGAATGAAGGAGAACGGACTGATAAGCATGTCTAAGGGAGATAGCTGAGAAAGACCATGACGAGTATACTATGGAAAAGAAAAAGAGGACCCAGAAAATGGAAGGTGAACAGAAATCACACCTGAATTATCCACAATGAAAGATGATGTCCGTCTTTAGACAGACTCTGCTGGAACGTTTGAAAGTCAGAGAAATTCACAAGCCAAAAAACGGCAGCGAAGGTCAAGCATGGGCTAACTGGGAAGGGTGAGTTATGAGACTGCTCCAAGCAGGCTCTGAAACCTGTATCCAGGAAGCATGCTGGACCTCAGAGACACAATTATGACAAATCCTCTGACATCACAATGGACCCGAAAAACAACCTAGCCTCATCTACACAGTGCTAGAGTTGGGCTCACTAGTATATTTAACTCCCATTGCACTCAACTGCACGTTGCCACTGAACATGTAAGTGGCCGGCCGGTGGTGCAGTGGTGAGGTCCGCACCTTCTGGGTCTGTGGCCCAGTATGGGCTGGGTGGAATCCTCGGTTTGGGCCTCCTCACCACTGCTTCAGTTGTTCTGGTGCAGGCGTCCGAGGTAGAGTAGAGGCAGATGGGAAGGGACGTTGGACAGGGCCAGACTTCCACAGCAAATACAGGAGCATTGCCAGCAGACGTGAGCACAGCAATGCACTTGTGCCAAAACAAAACCAATTAAAAGTTGCAAAGAACAGAAAAACTGAAGCTAAGGAAAAAAAAACCAAAAAAACAGGAGCTTGCCATTACGAAGAATAGGATCTCTGTGAATGACCTTAGCAAAACAGGTGAATTCTATGTTAATTCAAAAACTAGCAAACCTTTGGGGAAAGAAACTCAAGAAGACACAAGAAAAAAAAAGATATCGAGGGATCTAGGAATGGAAGGATTAACACACTTGAAAGGTTCATACCGCAGTAAGGAATCTCTGGATTCCATGCAATCCCAGTCAAAGTTGCAGCAGTATTTGCCACAGAGAAGAAGAGAGAATCCTGAAGTTTCTAGCCAGCAACACGAGACCCTGACTAGGCAAAGGAATCCTCAGGAAAACGAACAAAGCAGCACGTGTCACAATTTCTGATTTCAACATAGAGGACGAAGCGCTAGGTACCGAAACGGCACAGTCTGGGCCCCAAGACAGGCATGAAGACCCATGCAAAACAATTGAGAGCCCAGAGCCCAACTCAAACTTACATGGACAGCCCATTTTGGACCAGGGAGCCAAGTGGAGACAGCGGAGAAAGGAGAGTCTCTACAATAAACGGTGCTGGGAAGCCTGCACAGCCACATGGAACACAACGAGAGTACACCATGATGTTACACCTGGCACACACACCACCTGAAGTGGATTAAAGCCTTGAATGGCAGACTTGAAACCGTGAACCTTGTAGGAGAAGACCTAGGCAGAGTGCTCTTTGCCATCTGTCTGAGCCGCCTATTTGGAAGAAGCATGTCTGACTGGGCAAGGGCAACAAAGGAAACAAGAAACAAACGGGACCACATCAAATGCACACACTTCTGCCCACTCAAGGAAACCATCAACTGAATACTAAGACACCACAACAATTGGGAGAGGATGTTTGCAAACCACACATCGGACAAGGGGTGAAAAGCCCAAAGATACAATCAACTCGCACGTCTCCACAAGAAAAAAAACAAGCCAATGAAAACCTGGTCAAAAGATGGAAGCAGAGATTTCTCCGAAGAAGACAGAAAGAGGGCCAGTAGGTGCATGAAAACTTGTTCACCATCATTAAGTCTCAGGAAAATGCAAATCCAAACTGCAAGGCCATGGCAGCTCACTGTGGTCAGCATGGCTAGAAGGAAGCAGACAGGAAATAACAAGTGTCAGAGAGGAGGTGCAGAGAAGGGAAGCCTCCTGCACTGCTGGTGGGAGTGTAACCCGGTGCAGCCACGATGCCAAAGGTGTGGAACTGCCTCAGAAATTTAAGTATCCATGTCCCGTATGACCCAGCTATTAATCTGCCGCTTGCTTATCCAAAAAAGTCAGAAAGACTACCGCATAAAGACATGTGCATGGCTGTGTTCACCACAGTCTTACTCCTGATATCCAAGACTTGGAAAGCACCCTGGTGTCCAGCAAGGGATGATTGGAGAAGGAAGATGGGCTATAGCCACACAATGGTATACCACTCAGCCGGAACAAATGATGCAATCCAGCCATTTGTGACCACCAGAATGGCTGTGAGGGTTTTAGGGGAAGTGTAACAAGCCCCAGTGAGAAATTCAAATACCATAGAATCTCACTTACAAGGAGAAGAAAAAGCAAGCACTAACCAACAGGTGGCACTGAACATTTGTATGCGGGCTCCCAGAGGCAAAGAGGGGCGGTGACGGAGGGTGAAAGAGAAGATTAGGCACAAGTGTGTGGTGAGGGCCTGTGATTAGTCTTACACTGGTGAAGATGATGTAAGCTACACAGAAGTCTAAAGCAATGAGGATGTGAATCTGGAAGTTATAGTACGTTCTAATGCAGGGTCATGGCTATAAGTTCACCTCAAATCAAAAATCCAAAAAGGGGTCCAGAATGATGTCATAAAGCTTTGGGGGCGGAAAGAGTTTACGGAAGGTGAACTTCCAAGGATGGAAAATCACCTCCAAATGCTTACAGATGCTACAGAAAGGCAGACCATTCCAAATAGGTGAAGAGGAATACTACGAAGAGAACATGATCAGTCCTAAACCCATGAACGAACGGAAAATGTTACCGTCCATGATGTTATTACTAATCACCTTCACGAATAATCCAAACAGGCCCACGTCTTCCCAAGTTCAGGCAAAAGGTTGGTCCAAAAGTACAATTCAGGGCCGGCCCTGTGGTGGAGCAGGTAAGTGCCCACATTCCGCTTGGGCGGCCCGGGCCTCACTGTTTCACATTACGAGTGCATATCACATTAGTAGTGTTAGGAAATATAGATTTCATGGTATGGTGCGGGCAGAGATCATAAATAAGCAGCAATTGTGAGGATACGTTATCAATACGCACAAGAAAAGGAACCATAAGAATATTACAATCTATGGAAGTATCTGGTACACTTCCCAAAGGCAGAAGGAAGGAAATCTTGTGACCTGCCAAGGTGGAATTGGCAGAGTGCCACGAGATGACACCATCATCGTGCATCAGAACATTCCCTGGGCAACTTCAACTTGTGAGGGAGTCCAGGACTTTTTCTGGGTAAGGTCCACCCATTTTGCCATCTACCCAAGATATAAGAGATAAAACCCAGGATAATCTTACAGGAGTGACACCAGTGTCTAGAGAGAATGTAGGAGCCCTTTCGAAGTTCAAGGAGAAAGATAGAAACTGACAACAATTGCAGAAAAAGGAAAACTATCCTACCTAGACAGGGTGAGGAGTCAGACTGGTCTGAGATGGCTGTGAAACTCTGTGTGCACGGAGGTTGTCAGGACAACTTCGAATTTTGAGGTCGCTTATGACATCACGGTGAACATGTCCCCCAGGGTGGCCGCATGGTTACAGTCTGAGGATTGGCCTAGGCTAGGCTATTAAAGGGACAGATACCCAGAAACAGGTTTGGCAAACAGAAAGCAGGCACAGAAACTAGAAGAGATAAAACAGAGTCTGATGCAAGGGATAAGAAAGGAACCCTAGGCCACAAGTGAGAATAGAGGGACAGGCACGGAGAGGAGAACATTGTCATCTATTCAAGTCTATGGGGAGGTCATGCTGATTCAAGCTTGCAACTTCATTGGAAACAAGTGGCCGGACTTGGCGTTCATCACACCTACAGTGCCCTCGTGCCTTAAGCATAATGCAAAGTCAAGAAAGATGTCTTGAGGACATTGAAGAGAAGAATCGATGCCTCCTTTCCAAGGCCCATAGCATTCTTTGCAGGTCAGTCTCTTTTTCCGAAGCTCTGGTGTCACGTGGGCCCACTGGGCACATGGTAATGTGTCCCAAGAGATGTCTTGGAAGCCTTGAAGGAATGGAGCCCTGTCACGCTTGGGGTATGTCTCTTTGTTTGGAAGTGCTCTACAAGGGTGCTGAAAAGCACCCTCTTCCACAGGGCTTCGTTCCTTCGTGAAGGCTGCCCTCCCAGGCTAGTGTGCTCTGTTTGCCTCCATCGAAATTCTCTCCCCCTACCTCTTGCCGTAGAAGGATTATTGATTATGTGTTTTGACACCATATGTAAGGAAGTTGCACGAAAATTAGAACTTTACAGTTGTGTTTCAAGAAAAATAAACAGGCCAGGGTAGAGGATGTAGGGCAAACAAATGGCACACCCTATAAAAATTAAGTAAGCCCGTATCTGGACGGAATCTAGGGGAACGTTCAAGGATCAGGGGTCAAGTTCGAAACTTCCCAAATCCGGAAAAGAGACAGAAAAATATCTTTCCTGGAGAGTGGAATTCATCCGATTTGTCTAAGTTGTCTTGGAAACATTGTGTCCGTGAAGGGGGTTGCCAGGACCACCTCGAATTTGGAGTTTCTGATCTCAGGATGTCAAACCAACCCACATGACCACGTGTTCTCAGTGCTTAGTTTGACCTAGGCTAGGATAGCCAAGAGTCCTACAAGTGACCGGTGCAAATTCAAGGACAACAACCAAGAGTCACGAAAGCACTCACACCTCACCCTAGAGAACATACAGCGATTAAAGAAATACAAACTAATCCCTCGGAATGAAGGAGAACGGACTGATAAGCATGTCTAAGGGAGATAGCTGAGAAAGACCATGACGAGTATACTATGGAAAAGAAAAAGAGGACCCAGAAAATGGAAGGTGAACAGAAATCACACCTGAATTATCCACAATGAAAGATGATGTCCGTCTTTAGACAGACTCTGCTGGAACGTTTGAAAGTCAGAGAAATTCACAAGCCAAAAAACGGCAGCGAAGGTCAAGCATGGGCTAACTGGGAAGGGTGAGTTATGAGACTGCTCCAAGCAGGCTCTGAAACCTGTATCCAGGAAGCATGCTGGACCTCAGAGACACAATTATGACAAATCCTCTGACATCACAATGGACCCGAAAAACAACCTAGCCTCATCTACACAGTGCTAGAGTTGGGCTCACTAGTATATTTAACTCCCATTGCACTCAACTGCACGTTGCCACTGAACATGTAAGTGGCCGGCCGGTGGTGCAGTGGTGAGGTCCGCACCTTCTGGGTCTGTGGCCCAGTATGGGCTGGGTGGAATCCTCGGTTTGGGCCTCCTCACCACTGCTTCAGTTGTTCTGGTGCAGGCGTCCGAGGTAGAGTAGAGGCAGATGGGAAGGGACGTTGGACAGGGCCAGACTTCCACAGCAAATACAGGAGCATTGCCAGCAGACGTGAGCACAGCAATGCACTTGTGCCAAAACAAAACCAATTAAAAGTTGCAAAGAACAGAAAAACTGAAGCTAAGGAAAAAAAAACCAAAAAAACAGGAGCTTGCCATTACGAAGAATAGGATCTCTGTGAATGACCTTAGCAAAACAGGTGAATTCTATGTTAATTCAAAAACTAGCAAACCTTTGGGGAAAGAAACTCAAGAAGACACAAGAAAAAAAAAGATATCGAGGGATCTAGGAATGGAAGGATTAACACACTTGAAAGGTTCATACCGCAGTAAGGAATCTCTGGATTCCATGCAATCCCAGTCAAAGTTGCAGCAGTATTTGCCACAGAGAAGAAGAGAGAATCCTGAAGTTTCTAGCCAGCAACACGAGACCCTGACTAGGCAAAGGAATCCTCAGGAAAACGAACAAAGCAGCACGTGTCACAATTTCTGATTTCAACATAGAGGACGAAGCGCTAGGTACCGAAACGGCACAGTCTGGGCCCCAAGACAGGCATGAAGACCCATGCAAAACAATTGAGAGCCCAGAGCCCAACTCAAACTTACATGGACAGCCCATTTTGGACCAGGGAGCCAAGTGGAGACAGCGGAGAAAGGAGAGTCTCTACAATAAACGGTGCTGGGAAGCCTGCACAGCCACATGGAACACAACGAGAGTACACCATGATGTTACACCTGGCACACACACCACCTGAAGTGGATTAAAGCCTTGAATGGCAGACTTGAAACCGTGAACCTTGTAGGAGAAGACCTAGGCAGAGTGCTCTTTGCCATCTGTCTGAGCCGCCTATTTGGAAGAAGCATGTCTGACTGGGCAAGGGCAACAAAGGAAACAAGAAACAAACGGGACCACATCAAATGCACACACTTCTGCCCACTCAAGGAAACCATCAACTGAATACTAAGACACCACAACAATTGGGAGAGGATGTTTGCAAACCACACATCGGACAAGGGGTGAAAAGCCCAAAGATACAATCAACTCGCACGTCTCCACAAGAAAAAAAACAAGCCAATGAAAACCTGGTCAAAAGATGGAAGCAGAGATTTCTCCGAAGAAGACAGAAAGAGGGCCAGTAGGTGCATGAAAACTTGTTCACCATCATTAAGTCTCAGGAAAATGCAAATCCAAACTGCAAGGCCATGGCAGCTCACTGTGGTCAGCATGGCTAGAAGGAAGCAGACAGGAAATAACAAGTGTCAGAGAGGAGGTGCAGAGAAGGGAAGCCTCCTGCACTGCTGGTGGGAGTGTAACCCGGTGCAGCCACGATGCCAAAGGTGTGGAACTGCCTCAGAAATTTAAGTATCCATGTCCCGTATGACCCAGCTATTAATCTGCCGCTTGCTTATCCAAAAAAGTCAGAAAGACTACCGCATAAAGACATGTGCATGGCTGTGTTCACCACAGTCTTACTCCTGATATCCAAGACTTGGAAAGCACCCTGGTGTCCAGCAAGGGATGATTGGAGAAGGAAGATGGGCTATAGCCACACAATGGTATACCACTCAGCCGGAACAAATGATGCAATCCAGCCATTTGTGACCACCAGAATGGCTGTGAGGGTTTTAGGGGAAGTGTAACAAGCCCCAGTGAGAAATTCAAATACCATAGAATCTCACTTACAAGGAGAAGAAAAAGCAAGCACTAACCAACAGGTGGCACTGAACATTTGTATGCGGGCTCCCAGAGGCAAAGAGGGGCGGTGACGGAGGGTGAAAGAGAAGATTAGGCACAAGTGTGTGGTGAGGGCCTGTGATTAGTCTTACACTGGTGAAGATGATGTAAGCTACACAGAAGTCTAAAGCAATGAGGATGTGAATCTGGAAGTTATAGTACGTTCTAATGCAGGGTCATGGCTATAAGTTCACCTCAAATCAAAAATCCAAAAAGGGGTCCAGAATGATGTCATAAAGCTTTGGGGGCGGAAAGAGTTTACGGAAGGTGAACTTCCAAGGATGGAAAATCACCTCCAAATGCTTACAGATGCTACAGAAAGGCAGACCATTCCAAATAGGTGAAGAGGAATACTACGAAGAGAACATGATCAGTCCTAAACCCATGAACGAACGGAAAATGTTACCGTCCATGATGTTATTACTAATCACCTTCACGAATAATCCAAACAGGCCCACGTCTTCCCAAGTTCAGGCAAAAGGTTGGTCCAAAAGTACAATTCAGGGCCGGCCCTGTGGTGGAGCAGGTAAGTGCCCACATTCCGCTTGGGCGGCCCGGGCCTCACTGTTTCACATTACGAGTGCATATCACATTAGTAGTGTTAGGAAATATAGATTTCATGGTATGGTGCGGGCAGAGATCATAAATAAGCAGCAATTGTGAGGATACGTTATCAATACGCACAAGAAAAGGAACCATAAGAATATTACAATCTATGGAAGTATCTGGTACACTTCCCAAAGGCAGAAGGAAGGAAATCTTGTGACCTGCCAAGGTGGAATTGGCAGAGTGCCACGAGATGACACCATCATCGTGCATCAGAACATTCCCTGGGCAACTTCAACTTGTGAGGGAGTCCAGGACTTTTTCTGGGTAAGGTCCACCCATTTTGCCATCTACCCAAGATATAAGAGATAAAACCCAGGATAATCTTACAGGAGTGACACCAGTGTCTAGAGAGAATGTAGGAGCCCTTTCGAAGTTCAAGGAGAAAGATAGAAACTGACAACAATTGCAGAAAAAGGAAAACTATCCTACCTAGACAGGGTGAGGAGTCAGACTGGTCTGAGATGGCTGTGAAACTCTGTGTGCACGGAGGTTGTCAGGACAACTTCGAATTTTGAGGTCGCTTATGACATCACGGTGAACATGTCCCCCAGGGTGGCCGCATGGTTACAGTCTGAGGATTGGCCTAGGCTAGGCTATTAAAGGGACAGATACCCAGAAACAGGTTTGGCAAACAGAAAGCAGGCACAGAAACTAGAAGAGATAAAACAGAGTCTGATGCAAGGGATAAGAAAGGAACCCTAGGCCACAAGTGAGAATAGAGGGACAGGCACGGAGAGGAGAACATTGTCATCTATTCAAGTCTATGGGGAGGTCATGCTGATTCAAGCTTGCAACTTCATTGGAAACAAGTGGCCGGACTTGGCGTTCATCACACCTACAGTGCCCTCGTGCCTTAAGCATAATGCAAAGTCAAGAAAGATGTCTTGAGGACATTGAAGAGAAGAATCGATGCCTCCTTTCCAAGGCCCATAGCATTCTTTGCAGGTCAGTCTCTTTTTCCGAAGCTCTGGTGTCACGTGGGCCCACTGGGCACATGGTAATGTGTCCCAAGAGATGTCTTGGAAGCCTTGAAGGAATGGAGCCCTGTCACGCTTGGGGTATGTCTCTTTGTTTGGAAGTGCTCTACAAGGGTGCTGAAAAGCACCCTCTTCCACAGGGCTTCGTTCCTTCGTGAAGGCTGCCCTCCCAGGCTAGTGTGCTCTGTTTGCCTCCATCGAAATTCTCTCCCCCTACCTCTTGCCGTAGAAGGATTATTGATTATGTGTTTTGACACCATATGTAAGGAAGTTGCACGAAAATTAGAACTTTACAGTTGTGTTTCAAGAAAAATAAACAGGCCAGGGTAGAGGATGTAGGGCAAACAAATGGCACACCCTATAAAAATTAAGTAAGCCCGTATCTGGACGGAATCTAGGGGAACGTTCAAGGATCAGGGGTCAAGTTCGAAACTTCCCAAATCCGGAAAAGAGACAGAAAAATATCTTTCCTGGAGAGTGGAATTCATCCGATTTGTCTAAGTTGTCTTGGAAACATTGTGTCCGTGAAGGGGGTTGCCAGGACCACCTCGAATTTGGAGTTTCTGATCTCAGGATGTCAAACCAACCCACATGACCACGTGTTCTCAGTGCTTAGTTTGACCTAGGCTAGGATAGCCAAGAGTCCTACAAGTGACCGGTGCAAATTCAAGGACAACAACCAAGAGTCACGAAAGCACTCACACCTCACCCTAGAGAACATACAGCGATTAAAGAAATACAAACTAATCCCTCGGAATGAAGGAGAACGGACTGATAAGCATGTCTAAGGGAGATAGCTGAGAAAGACCATGACGAGTATACTATGGAAAAGAAAAAGAGGACCCAGAAAATGGAAGGTGAACAGAAATCACACCTGAATTATCCACAATGAAAGATGATGTCCGTCTTTAGACAGACTCTGCTGGAACGTTTGAAAGTCAGAGAAATTCACAAGCCAAAAAACGGCAGCGAAGGTCAAGCATGGGCTAACTGGGAAGGGTGAGTTATGAGACTGCTCCAAGCAGGCTCTGAAACCTGTATCCAGGAAGCATGCTGGACCTCAGAGACACAATTATGACAAATCCTCTGACATCACAATGGACCCGAAAAACAACCTAGCCTCATCTACACAGTGCTAGAGTTGGGCTCACTAGTATATTTAACTCCCATTGCACTCAACTGCACGTTGCCACTGAACATGTAAGTGGCCGGCCGGTGGTGCAGTGGTGAGGTCCGCACCTTCTGGGTCTGTGGCCCAGTATGGGCTGGGTGGAATCCTCGGTTTGGGCCTCCTCACCACTGCTTCAGTTGTTCTGGTGCAGGCGTCCGAGGTAGAGTAGAGGCAGATGGGAAGGGACGTTGGACAGGGCCAGACTTCCACAGCAAATACAGGAGCATTGCCAGCAGACGTGAGCACAGCAATGCACTTGTGCCAAAACAAAACCAATTAAAAGTTGCAAAGAACAGAAAAACTGAAGCTAAGGAAAAAAAAACCAAAAAAACAGGAGCTTGCCATTACGAAGAATAGGATCTCTGTGAATGACCTTAGCAAAACAGGTGAATTCTATGTTAATTCAAAAACTAGCAAACCTTTGGGGAAAGAAACTCAAGAAGACACAAGAAAAAAAAAGATATCGAGGGATCTAGGAATGGAAGGATTAACACACTTGAAAGGTTCATACCGCAGTAAGGAATCTCTGGATTCCATGCAATCCCAGTCAAAGTTGCAGCAGTATTTGCCACAGAGAAGAAGAGAGAATCCTGAAGTTTCTAGCCAGCAACACGAGACCCTGACTAGGCAAAGGAATCCTCAGGAAAACGAACAAAGCAGCACGTGTCACAATTTCTGATTTCAACATAGAGGACGAAGCGCTAGGTACCGAAACGGCACAGTCTGGGCCCCAAGACAGGCATGAAGACCCATGCAAAACAATTGAGAGCCCAGAGCCCAACTCAAACTTACATGGACAGCCCATTTTGGACCAGGGAGCCAAGTGGAGACAGCGGAGAAAGGAGAGTCTCTACAATAAACGGTGCTGGGAAGCCTGCACAGCCACATGGAACACAACGAGAGTACACCATGATGTTACACCTGGCACACACACCACCTGAAGTGGATTAAAGCCTTGAATGGCAGACTTGAAACCGTGAACCTTGTAGGAGAAGACCTAGGCAGAGTGCTCTTTGCCATCTGTCTGAGCCGCCTATTTGGAAGAAGCATGTCTGACTGGGCAAGGGCAACAAAGGAAACAAGAAACAAACGGGACCACATCAAATGCACACACTTCTGCCCACTCAAGGAAACCATCAACTGAATACTAAGACACCACAACAATTGGGAGAGGATGTTTGCAAACCACACATCGGACAAGGGGTGAAAAGCCCAAAGATACAATCAACTCGCACGTCTCCACAAGAAAAAAAACAAGCCAATGAAAACCTGGTCAAAAGATGGAAGCAGAGATTTCTCCGAAGAAGACAGAAAGAGGGCCAGTAGGTGCATGAAAACTTGTTCACCATCATTAAGTCTCAGGAAAATGCAAATCCAAACTGCAAGGCCATGGCAGCTCACTGTGGTCAGCATGGCTAGAAGGAAGCAGACAGGAAATAACAAGTGTCAGAGAGGAGGTGCAGAGAAGGGAAGCCTCCTGCACTGCTGGTGGGAGTGTAACCCGGTGCAGCCACGATGCCAAAGGTGTGGAACTGCCTCAGAAATTTAAGTATCCATGTCCCGTATGACCCAGCTATTAATCTGCCGCTTGCTTATCCAAAAAAGTCAGAAAGACTACCGCATAAAGACATGTGCATGGCTGTGTTCACCACAGTCTTACTCCTGATATCCAAGACTTGGAAAGCACCCTGGTGTCCAGCAAGGGATGATTGGAGAAGGAAGATGGGCTATAGCCACACAATGGTATACCACTCAGCCGGAACAAATGATGCAATCCAGCCATTTGTGACCACCAGAATGGCTGTGAGGGTTTTAGGGGAAGTGTAACAAGCCCCAGTGAGAAATTCAAATACCATAGAATCTCACTTACAAGGAGAAGAAAAAGCAAGCACTAACCAACAGGTGGCACTGAACATTTGTATGCGGGCTCCCAGAGGCAAAGAGGGGCGGTGACGGAGGGTGAAAGAGAAGATTAGGCACAAGTGTGTGGTGAGGGCCTGTGATTAGTCTTACACTGGTGAAGATGATGTAAGCTACACAGAAGTCTAAAGCAATGAGGATGTGAATCTGGAAGTTATAGTACGTTCTAATGCAGGGTCATGGCTATAAATTCACCTCAAATCAAAAATCCAAAAAGGGGTCCAGAATGATGTCATAAAGCTTTGGGGGCGGAAAGAGTTTACGGAAGGTGAACTTCCAAGGATGGAAAATCACCTCCAAATGCTTACAGATGCTACAGAAAGGCAGACCATTCCAAATAGGTGAAGAGGAATACTACGAAGAGAACATGATCAGTCCTAAACCCATGAACGAACGGAAAATGTTACCGTCCATGATGTTATTACTAATCACCTTCACGAATAATCCAAACAGGCCCACGTCTTCCCAAGTTCAGGCAAAAGGTTGGTCCAAAAGTACAATTCAGGGCCGGCCCTGTGGTGGAGCAGGTAAGTGCCCACATTCCGCTTGGGCGGCCCGGGCCTCACTGTTTCACATTACGAGTGCATATCACATTAGTAGTGTTAGGAAATATAGATTTCATGGTATGGTGCGGGCAGAGATCATAAATAAGCAGCAATTGTGAGGATACGTTATCAATACGCACAAGAAAAGGAACCATAAGAATATTACAATCTATGGAAGTATCTGGTACACTTCCCAAAGGCAGAAGGAAGGAAATCTTGTGACCTGCCAAGGTGGAATTGGCAGAGTGCCACGAGATGACACCATCATCGTGCATCAGAACATTCCCTGGGCAACTTCAACTTGTGAGGGAGTCCAGGACTTTTTCTGGGTAAGGTCCACCCATTTTGCCATCTACCCAAGATATAAGAGATAAAACCCAGGATAATCTTACAGGAGTGACACCAGTGTCTAGAGAGAATGTAGGAGCCCTTTCGAAGTTCAAGGAGAAAGATAGAAACTGACAACAATTGCAGAAAAAGGAAAACTATCCTACCTAGACAGGGTGAGGAGTCAGACTGGTCTGAGATGGCTGTGAAACTCTGTGTGCACGGAGGTTGTCAGGACAACTTCGAATTTTGAGGTCGCTTATGACATCACGGTGAACATGTCCCCCAGGGTGGCCGCATGGTTACAGTCTGAGGATTGGCCTAGGCTAGGCTATTAAAGGGACAGATACCCAGAAACAGGTTTGGCAAACAGAAAGCAGGCACAGAAACTAGAAGAGATAAAACAGAGTCTGATGCAAGGGATAAGAAAGGAACCCTAGGCCACAAGTGAGAATAGAGGGACAGGCACGGAGAGGAGAACATTGTCATCTATTCAAGTCTATGGGGAGGTCATGCTGATTCAAGCTTGCAACTTCATTGGAAACAAGTGGCCGGACTTGGCGTTCATCACACCTACAGTGCCCTCGTGCCTTAAGCATAATGCAAAGTCAAGAAAGATGTCTTGAGGACATTGAAGAGAAGAATCGATGCCTCCTTTCCAAGGCCCATAGCATTCTTTGCAGGTCAGTCTCTTTTTCCGAAGCTCTGGTGTCACGTGGGCCCACTGGGCACATGGTAATGTGTCCCAAGAGATGTCTTGGAAGCCTTGAAGGAATGGAGCCCTGTCACGCTTGGGGTATGTCTCTTTGTTTGGAAGTGCTCTACAAGGGTGCTGAAAAGCACCCTCTTCCACAGGGCTTCGTTCCTTCGTGAAGGCTGCCCTCCCAGGCTAGTGTGCTCTGTTTGCCTCCATCGAAATTCTCTCCCCCTACCTCTTGCCGTAGAAGGATTATTGATTATGTGTTTTGACACCATATGTAAGGAAGTTGCACGAAAATTAGAACTTTACAGTTGTGTTTCAAGAAAAATAAACAGGCCAGGGTAGAGGATGTAGGGCAAACAAATGGCACACCCTATAAAAATTAAGTAAGCCCGTATCTGGACGGAATCTAGGGGAACGTTCAAGGATCAGGGGTCAAGTTCGAAACTTCCCAAATCCGGAAAAGAGACAGAAAAATATCTTTCCTGGAGAGTGGAATTCATCCGATTTGTCTAAGTTGTCTTGGAAACATTGTGTCCGTGAAGGGGGTTGCCAGGACCACCTCGAATTTGGAGTTTCTGATCTCAGGATGTCAAACCAACCCACATGACCACGTGTTCTCAGTGCTTAGTTTGACCTAGGCTAGGATAGCCAAGAGTCCTACAAGTGACCGGTGCAAATTCAAGGACAACAACCAAGAGTCACGAAAGCACTCACACCTCACCCTAGAGAACATACAGCGATTAAAGAAATACAAACTAATCACTCGGAATGAAGGAGAACGGACTGATAAGCATGTCTAAGGGAGATAGCTGAGAAAGACCATGACGAGTATACTATGGAAAAGAAAAAGAGGACCCAGAAAATGGAAGGTGAACAGAAATCACACCTGAATTATCCACAATGAAAGATGATGTCCGTCTTTAGACAGACTCTGCTGGAACGTTTGAAAGTCAGAGAAATCCACAAGCCAAAAAACGGCAGCGAAGGTCAAGCATGGGCTAACTGGGAAGGGTGAGTTATGAGACTGCTCCAAGCAGGCTCTGAAACCTGTATCCAGGAAGCATGCTGGACCTCAGAGACACAATTATGACAAATCCTCTGACATCACAATGGACCCGAAAAACAACCTAGCCTCATCTACACAGTGCTAGAGTTGGGCTCACTAGTATATTTAACTCCCATTGCACTCAACTGCACGTTGCCACTGAACATGTAAGTGGCCGGCCGGTGGTGCAGTGGTGAGGTCCGCACCTTCTGGGTCTGTGGCCCAGTATGGGCTGGGTGGAATCCTCGGTTTGGGCCTCCTCACCACTGCTTCAGTTGTTCTGGTGCAGGCGTCCGAGGTAGAGTAGAGGCAGATGGGAAGGGACGTTGGACAGGGCCAGACTTCCACAGCAAATACAGGAGCATTGCCAGCAGACGTGAGCACAGCAATGCACTTGTGCCAAAACAAAACCAATTAAAAGTTGCAAAGAACAGAAAAACTGAAGCTAAGGAAAAAAAAACCAAAAAAACAGGAGCTTGCCATTACGAAGAATAGGATCTCTGTGAATGACCTTAGCAAAACAGGTGAATTCTATGTTAATTCAAAAACTAGCAAACCTTTGGGGAAAGAAACTCAAGAAGACACAAGAAAAAAAAAGATATCGAGGGATCTAGGAATGGAAGGATTAACACACTTGAAAGGTTCATACCGCAGTAAGGAATCTCTGGATTCCATGCAATCCCAGTCAAAGTTGCAGCAGTATTTGCCACAGAGAAGAAGAGAGAATCCTGAAGTTTCTAGCCAGCAACACGAGACCCTGACTAGGCAAAGGAATCCTCAGGAAAACGAACAAAGCAGCACGTGTCACAATTTCTGATTTCAACATAGAGGACGAAGCGCTAGGTACCGAAACGGCACAGTCTGGGCCCCAAGACAGGCATGAAGACCCATGCAAAACAATTGAGAGCCCAGAGCCCAACTCAAACTTACATGGACAGCCCATTTTGGACCAGGGAGCCAAGTGGAGACAGCGGAGAAAGGAGAGTCTCTACAATAAACGGTGCTGGGAAGCCTGCACAGCCACATGGAACACAACGAGAGTACACCATGATGTTACACCTGGCACACACACCACCTGAAGTGGATTAAAGCCTTGAATGGCAGACTTGAAACCGTGAACCTTGTAGGAGAAGACCTAGGCAGAGTGCTCTTTGCCATCTGTCTGAGCCGCCTATTTGGAAGAAGCATGTCTGACTGGGCAAGGGCAACAAAGGAAACAAGAAACAAACGGGACCACATCAAATGCACACACTTCTGCCCACTCAAGGAAACCATCAACTGAATACTAAGACACCACAACAATTGGGAGAGGATGTTTGCAAACCACACATCGGACAAGGGGTGAAAAGCCCAAAGATACAATCAACTCGCACGTCTCCACAAGAAAAAAAACAAGCCAATGAAAACCTGGTCAAAAGATGGAAGCAGAGATTTCTCCGAAGAAGACAGAAAGAGGGCCAGTAGGTGCATGAAAACTTGTTCACCATCATTAAGTCTCAGGAAAATGCAAATCCAAACTGCAAGGCCATGGCAGCTCACTGTGGTCAGCATGGCTAGAAGGAAGCAGACAGGAAATAACAAGTGTCAGAGAGGAGGTGCAGAGAAGGGAAGCCTCCTGCACTGCTGGTGGGAGTGTAACCCGGTGCAGCCACGATGCCAAAGGTGTGGAACTGCCTCAGAAATTTAAGTATCCATGTCCCGTATGACCCAGCTATTAATCTGCCGCTTGCTTATCCAAAAAAGTCAGAAAGACTACCGCATAAAGACATGTGCATGGCTGTGTTCACCACAGTCTTACTCCTGATATCCAAGACTTGGAAAGCACCCTGGTGTCCAGCAAGGGATGATTGGAGAAGGAAGATGGGCTATAGCCACACAATGGTATACCACTCAGCCGGAACAAATGATGCAATCCAGCCATTTGTGACCACCAGAATGGCTGTGAGGGTTTTAGGGGAAGTGTAACAAGCCCCAGTGAGAAATTCAAATACCATAGAATCTCACTTACAAGGAGAAGAAAAAGCAAGCACTAACCAACAGGTGGCACTGAACATTTGTATGCGGGCTCCCAGAGGCAAAGAGGGGCGGTGACGGAGGGTGAAAGAGAAGATTAGGCACAAGTGTGTGGTGAGGGCCTGTGATTAGTCTTACACTGGTGAAGATGATGTAAGCTACACAGAAGTCTAAAGCAATGAGGATGTGAATCTGGAAGTTATAGTACGTTCTAATGCAGGGTCATGGCTATAAGTTCACCTCAAATCAAAAATCCAAAAAGGGGTCCAGAATGATGTCATAAAGCTTTGGGGGCGGAAAGAGTTTACGGAAGGTGAACTTCCAAGGATGGAAAATCACCTCCAAATGCTTACAGATGCTACAGAAAGGCAGACCATTCCAAATAGGTGAAGAGGAATACTACGAAGAGAACATGATCAGTCCTAAACCCATGAACGAACGGAAAATGTTACCGTCCATGATGTTATTACTAATCACCTTCACGAATAATCCAAACAGGCCCACGTCTTCCCAAGTTCAGGCAAAAGGTTGGTCCAAAAGTACAATTCAGGGCCGGCCCTGTGGTGGAGCAGGTAAGTGCCCACATTCCACTTGGGCGGCCCGGGCCTCACTGTTTCACATTACGAGTGCATATCACATTAGTAGTGTTAGGAAATATAGATTTCATGGTATGGTGCGGGCAGAGATCATAAATAAGCAGCAATTGTGAGGATACGTTATCAATACGCACAAGAAAAGGAACCATAAGAATATTACAATCTATGGAAGTATCTGGTACACTTCCCAAAGGCAGAAGGAAGGAAATCTTGTGACCTGCCAAGGTGGAATTGGCAGAGTGCCACGAGATGACACCATCATCGTGCATCAGAACATTCCCTGGGCAACTTCAACTTGTGAGGGAGTCCAGGACTTTTTCTGGGTAAGGTCCACCCATTTTGCCATCTACCCAAGATATAAGAGATAAAACCCAGGATAATCTTACAGGAGTGACACCAGTGTCTAGAGAGAATGTAGGAGCCCTTTCGAAGTTCAAGGAGAAAGATAGAAACTGACAACAATTGCAGAAAAAGGAAAACTATCCTACCTAGACAGGGTGAGGAGTCAGACTGGTCTGAGATGGCTGTGAAACTCTGTGTGCACGGAGGTTGTCAGGACAACTTCGAATTTTGAGGTCGCTTATGACATCACGGTGAACATGTCCCCCAGGGTGGCCGCATGGTTACAGTCTGAGGATTGGCCTAGGCTAGGCTATTAAAGGGACAGATACCCAGAAACAGGTTTGGCAAACAGAAAGCAGGCACAGAAACTAGAAGAGATAAAACAGAGTCTGATGCAAGGGATAAGAAAGGAACCCTAGGCCACAAGTGAGAATAGAGGGACAGGCACGGAGAGGAGAACATTGTCATCTATTCAAGTCTATGGGGAGGTCATGCTGATTCAAGCTTGCAACTTCATTGGAAACAAGTGGCCGGACTTGGCGTTCATCACACCTACAGTGCCCTCGTGCCTTAAGCATAATGCAAAGTCAAGAAAGATGTCTTGAGGACATTGAAGAGAAGAATCGATGCCTCCTTTCCAAGGCCCATAGCATTCTTTGCAGGTCAGTCTCTTTTTCCGAAGCTCTGGTGTCACGTGGGCCCACTGGGCACATGGTAATGTGTCCCAAGAGATGTCTTGGAAGCCTTGAAGGAATGGAGCCCTGTCACGCTTGGGGTATGTCTCTTTGTTTGGAAGTGCTCTACAAGGGTGCTGAAAAGCACCCTCTTCCACAGGGCTTCGTTCCTTCGTGAAGGCTGCCCTCCCAGGCTAGTGTGCTCTGTTTGCCTCCATCGAAATTCTCTCCCCCTACCTCTTGCCGTAGAAGGATTATTGATTATGTGTTTTGACACCATATGTAAGGAAGTTGCACGAAAATTAGAACTTTACAGTTGTGTTTCAAGAAAAATAAACAGGCCAGGGTAGAGGATGTAGGGCAAACAAATGGCACACCCTATAAAAATTAAGTAAGCCCGTATCTGGACGGAATCTAGGGGAACGTTCAAGGATCAGGGGTCAAGTTCGAAACTTCCCAAATCCGGAAAAGAGACAGAAAAATATCTTTCCTGGAGAGTGGAATTCATCCGATTTGTCTAAGTTGTCTTGGAAACATTGTGTCCGTGAAGGGGGTTGCCAGGACCACCTCGAATTTGGAGTTTCTGATCTCAGGATGTCAAACCAACCCACATGACCACGTGTTCTCAGTGCTTAGTTTGACCTAGGCTAGGATAGCCAAGAGTCCTACAAGTGACCGGTGCAAATTCAAGGACAACAACCAAGAGTCACGAAAGCACTCACACCTCACCCTAGAGAACATACAGCGATTAAAGAAATACAAACTAATCCCTCGGAATGAAGGAGAACGGACTGATAAGCATGTCTAAGGGAGATAGCTGAGAAAGACCATGACGAGTATACTATGGAAAAGAAAAAGAGGACCCAGAAAATGGAAGGTGAACAGAAATCACACCTGAATTATCCACAATGAAAGATGATGTCCGTCTTTAGACAGACTCTGCTGGAACGTTTGAAAGTCAGAGAAATTCACAAGCCAAAAAACGGCAGCGAAGGTCAAGCATGGGCTAACTGGGAAGGGTGAGTTATGAGACTGCTCCAAGCAGGCTCTGAAACCTGTATCCAGGAAGCATGCTGGACCTCAGAGACACAATTATGACAAATCCTCTGACATCACAATGGACCCGAAAAACAACCTAGCCTCATCTACACAGTGCTAGAGTTGGGCTCACTAGTATATTTAACTCCCATTGCACTCAACTGCACGTTGCCACTGAACATGTAAGTGGCCGGCCGGTGGTGCAGTGGTGAGGTCCGCACCTTCTGGGTCTGTGGCCCAGTATGGGCTGGGTGGAATCCTCGGTTTGGGCCTCCTCACCACTGCTTCAGTTGTTCTGGTGCAGGCGTCCGAGGTAGAGTAGAGGCAGATGGGAAGGGACGTTGGACAGGGCCAGACTTCCACAGCAAATACAGGAGCATTGCCAGCAGACGTGAGCACAGCAATGCACTTGTGCCAAAACAAAACCAATTAAAAGTTGCAAAGAACAGAAAAACTGAAGCTAAGGAAAAAAAAACCAAAAAAACAGGAGCTTGCCATTACGAAGAATAGGATCTCTGTGAATGACCTTAGCAAAACAGGTGAATTCTATGTTAATTCAAAAACTAGCAAACCTTTGGGGAAAGAAACTCAAGAAGACACAAGAAAAAAAAAGATATCGAGGGATCTAGGAATGGAAGGATTAACACACTTGAAAGGTTCATACCGCAGTAAGGAATCTCTGGATTCCATGCAATCCCAGTCAAAGTTGCAGCAGTATTTGCCACAGAGAAGAAGAGAGAATCCTGAAGTTTCTAGCCAGCAACACGAGACCCTGACTAGGCAAAGGAATCCTCAGGAAAACGAACAAAGCAGCACGTGTCACAATTTCTGATTTCAACATAGAGGACGAAGCGCTAGGTACCGAAACGGCACAGTCTGGGCCCCAAGACAGGCATGAAGACCCATGCAAAACAATTGAGAGCCCAGAGCCCAACTCAAACTTACATGGACAGCCCATTTTGGACCAGGGAGCCAAGTGGAGACAGCGGAGAAAGGAGAGTCTCTACAATAAACGGTGCTGGGAAGCCTGCACAGCCACATGGAACACAACGAGAGTACACCATGATGTTACACCTGGCACACACACCACCTGAAGTGGATTAAAGCCTTGAATGGCAGACTTGAAACCGTGAACCTTGTAGGAGAAGACCTAGGCAGAGTGCTCTTTGCCATCTGTCTGAGCCGCCTATTTGGAAGAAGCATGTCTGACTGGGCAAGGGCAACAAAGGAAACAAGAAACAAACGGGACCACATCAAATGCACACACTTCTGCCCACTCAAGGAAACCATCAACTGAATACTAAGACACCACAACAATTGGGAGAGGATGTTTGCAAACCACACATCGGACAAGGGGTGAAAAGCCCAAAGATACAATCAACTCGCACGTCTCCACAAGAAAAAAAACAAGCCAATGAAAACCTGGTCAAAAGATGGAAGCAGAGATTTCTCCGAAGAAGACAGAAAGAGGGCCAGTAGGTGCATGAAAACTTGTTCACCATCATTAAGTCTCAGGAAAATGCAAATCCAAACTGCAAGGCCATGGCAGCTCACTGTGGTCAGCATGGCTAGAAGGAAGCAGACAGGAAATAACAAGTGTCAGAGAGGAGGTGCAGAGAAGGGAAGCCTCCTGCACTGCTGGTGGGAGTGTAACCCGGTGCAGCCACGATGCCAAAGGTGTGGAACTGCCTCAGAAATTTAAGTATCCATGTCCCGTATGACCCAGCTATTAATCTGCCGCTTGCTTATCCAAAAAAGTCAGAAAGACTACCGCATAAAGACATGTGCATGGCTGTGTTCACCACAGTCTTACTCCTGATATCCAAGACTTGGAAAGCACCCTGGTGTCCAGCAAGGGATGATTGGAGAAGGAAGATGGGCTATAGCCACACAATGGTATACCACTCAGCCGGAACAAATGATGCAATCCAGCCATTTGTGACCACCAGAATGGCTGTGAGGGTTTTAGGGGAAGTGTAACAAGCCCCAGTGAGAAATTCAAATACCATAGAATCTCACTTACAAGGAGAAGAAAAAGCAAGCACTAACCAACAGGTGGCACTGAACATTTGTATGCGGGCTCCCAGAGGCAAAGAGGGGCGGTGACGGAGGGTGAAAGAGAAGATTAGGCACAAGTGTGTGGTGAGGGCCTGTGATTAGTCTTACACTGGTGAAGATGATGTAAGCTACACAGAAGTCTAAAGCAATGAGGATGTGAATCTGGAAGTTATAGTACGTTCTAATGCAGGGTCATGGCTATAAGTTCACCTCAAATCAAAAATCCAAAAAGGGGTCCAGAATGATGTCATAAAGCTTTGGGGGCGGAAAGAGTTTACGGAAGGTGAACTTCCAAGGATGGAAAATCACCTCCAAATGCTTACAGATGCTACAGAAAGGCAGACCATTCCAAATAGGTGAAGAGGAATACTACGAAGAGAACATGATCAGTCCTAAACCCATGAACGAACGGAAAATGTTACCGTCCATGATGTTATTACTAATCACCTTCACGAATAATCCAAACAGGCCCACGTCTTCCCAAGTTCAGGCAAAAGGTTGGTCCAAAAGTACAATTCAGGGCCGGCCCTGTGGTGGAGCAGGTAAGTGCCCACATTCCGCTTGGGCGGCCCGGGCCTCACTGTTTCACATTACGAGTGCATATCACATTAGTAGTGTTAGGAAATATAGATTTCATGGTATGGTGCAGGCAGAGATCATAAATAAGCAGCAATTGTGAGGATACGTTATCAATACGCACAAGAAAAGGAACCATAAGAATATTACAATCTATGGAAGTATCTGGTACACTTCCCAAAGGCAGAAGGAAGGAAATCTTGTGACCTGCCAAGGTGGAATTGGCAGAGTGCCACGAGATGACACCATCATCGTGCATCAGAACATTCCCTGGGCAACTTCAACTTGTGAGGGAGTCCAGGACTTTTTCTGGGTAAGGTCCACCCATTTTGCCATCTACCCAAGATATAAGAGATAAAACCCAGGATAATCTTACAGGAGTGAAACCAGTGTCTAGAGAGAATGTAGGAGCCCTTTCGAAGTTCAAGGAGAAAGATAGAAACTGACAACAATTGCAGAAAAAGGAAAACTATCCTACCTAGACAGGGTGAGGAGTCAGACTGGTCTGAGATGGCTGTGAAACTCTGTGTGCACGGAGGTTGTCAGGACAACTTCGAATTTTGAGGTCGCTTATGACATCACGGTGAACATGTCCCCCAGGGTGGCCGCATGGTTACAGTCTGAGGATTGGCCTAGGCTAGGCTATTAAAGGGACAGATACCCAGAAACAGGTTTGGCAAACAGAAAGCAGGCACAGAAACTAGAAGAGATAAAACAGAGTCTGATGCAAGGGATAAGAAAGGAACCCTAGGCCACAAGTGAGAATAGAGGGACAGGCACGGAGAGGAGAACATTGTCATCTATTCAAGTCTATGGGGAGGTCATGCTGATTCAAGCTTGCAACTTCATTGGAAACAAGTGGCCGGACTTGGCGTTCATCACACCTACAGTGCCCTCGTGCCTTAAGCATAATGCAAAGTCAAGAAAGATGTCTTGAGGACATTGAAGAGAAGAATCGATGCCTCCTTTCCAAGGCCCATAGCATTCTTTGCAGGTCAGTCTCTTTTTCCGAAGCTCTGGTGTCACGTGGGCCCACTGGGCACATGGTAATGTGTCCCAAGAGATGTCTTGGAAGCCTTGAAGGAATGGAGCCCTGTCACGCTTGGGGTATGTCTCTTTGTTTGGAAGTGCTCTACAAGGGTGCTGAAAAGCACCCTCTTCCACAGGGCTTCGTTCCTTCGTGAAGGCTGCCCTCCCAGGCTAGTGTGCTCTGTTTGCCTCCATCGAAATTCTCTCCCCCTACCTCTTGCCGTAGAAGGATTATTGATTATGTGTTTTGACACCATATGTAAGGAAGTTGCACGAAAATTAGAACTTTACAGTTGTGTTTCAAGAAAAATAAACAGGCCAGGGTAGAGGATGTAGGGCAAACAAATGGCACACCCTATAAAAATTAAGTAAGCCCGTATCTGGACGGAATCTAGGGGAACGTTCAAGGATCAGGGGTCAAGTTCGAAACTTCCCAAATCCGGAAAAGAGACAGAAAAATATCTTTCCTGGAGAGTGGAATTCATCCGATTTGTCTAAGTTGTCTTGGAAACATTGTGTCCGTGAAGGGGGTTGCCAGGACCACCTCGAATTTGGAGTTTCTGATCTCAGGATGTCAAACCAACCCACATGACCACGTGTTCTCAGTGCTTAGTTTGACCTAGGCTAGGATAGCCAAGAGTCCTACAAGTGACCGGTGCAAATTCAAGGACAACAACCAAGAGTCACGAAAGCACTCACACCTCACCCTAGAGAACATACAGCGATTAAAGAAATACAAACTAATCCCTCGGAATGAAGGAGAACGGACTGATAAGCATGTCTAAGGGAGATAGCTGAGAAAGACCATGACGAGTATACTATGGAAAAGAAAAAGAGGACCCAGAAAATGGAAGGTGAACAGAAATCACACCTGAATTATCCACAATGAAAGATGATGTCCGTCTTTAGACAGACTCTGCTGGAACGTTTGAAAGTCAGAGAAATTCACAAGCCAAAAAACGGCAGCGAAGGTCAAGCATGGGCTAACTGGGAAGGGTGAGTTATGAGACTGCTCCAAGCAGGCTCTGAAACCTGTATCCAGGAAGCATGCTGGACCTCAGAGACACAATTATGACAAATCCTCTGACATCACAATGGACCCGAAAAACAACCTAGCCTCATCTACACAGTGCTAGAGTTGGGCTCACTAGTATATTTAACTCCCATTGCACTCAACTGCACGTTGCCACTGAACATGTAAGTGGCCGGCCGGTGGTGCAGTGGTGAGGTCCGCACCTTCTGGGTCTGTGGCCCAGTATGGGCTGGGTGGAATCCTCGGTTTGGGCCTCCTCACCACTGCTTCAGTTGTTCTGGTGCAGGCGTCCGAGGTAGAGTAGAGGCAGATGGGAAGGGACGTTGGACAGGGCCAGACTTCCACAGCAAATACAGGAGCATTGCCAGCAGACGTGAGCACAGCAATGCACTTGTGCCAAAACAAAACCAATTAAAAGTTGCAAAGAACAGAAAAACTGAAGCTAAGGAAAAAAAAACCAAAAAAACAGGAGCTTGCCATTACGAAGAATAGGATCTCTGTGAATGACCTTAGCAAAACAGGTGAATTCTATGTTAATTCAAAAACTAGCAAACCTTTGGGGAAAGAAACTCAAGAAGACACAAGAAAAAAAAAGATATCGAGGGATCTAGGAATGGAAGGATTAACACACTTGAAAGGTTCATACCGCAGTAAGGAATCTCTGGATTCCATGCAATCCCAGTCAAAGTTGCAGCAGTATTTGCCACAGAGAAGAAGAGAGAATCCTGAAGTTTCTAGCCAGCAACACGAGACCCTGACTAGGCAAAGGAATCCTCAGGAAAACGAACAAAGCAGCACGTGTCACAATTTCTGATTTCAACATAGAGGACGAAGCGCTAGGTACCGAAACGGCACAGTCTGGGCCCCAAGACAGGCATGAAGACCCATGCAAAACAATTGAGAGCCCAGAGCCCAACTCAAACTTACATGGACAGCCCATTTTGGACCAGGGAGCCAAGTGGAGACAGCGGAGAAAGGAGAGTCTCTACAATAAACGGTGCTGGGAAGCCTGCACAGCCACATGGAACACAACGAGAGTACACCATGATGTTACACCTGGCACACACACCACCTGAAGTGGATTAAAGCCTTGAATGGCAGACTTGAAACCGTGAACCTTGTAGGAGAAGACCTAGGCAGAGTGCTCTTTGCCATCTGTCTGAGCCGCCTATTTGGAAGAAGCATGTCTGACTGGGCAAGGGCAACAAAGGAAACAAGAAACAAACGGGACCACATCAAATGCACACACTTCTGCCCACTCAAGGAAACCATCAACTGAATACTAAGACACCACAACAATTGGGAGAGGATGTTTGCAAACCACACATCGGACAAGGGGTGAAAAGCCCAAAGATACAATCAACTCGCACGTCTCCACAAGAAAAAAAACAAGCCAATGAAAACCTGGTCAAAAGATGGAAGCAGAGATTTCTCCGAAGAAGACAGAAAGAGGGCCAGTAGGTGCATGAAAACTTGTTCACCATCATTAAGTCTCAGGAAAATGCAAATCCAAACTGCAAGGCCATGGCAGCTCACTGTGGTCAGCATGGCTAGAAGGAAGCAGACAGGAAATAACAAGTGTCAGAGAGGAGGTGCAGAGAAGGGAAGCCTCCTGCACTGCTGGTGGGAGTGTAACCCGGTGCAGCCACGATGCCAAAGGTGTGGAACTGCCTCAGAAATTTAAGTATCCATGTCCCGTATGACCCAGCTATTAATCTGCCGCTTGCTTATCCAAAAAAGTCAGAAAGACTACCGCATAAAGACATGTGCATGGCTGTGTTCACCACAGTCTTACTCCTGATATCCAAGACTTGGAAAGCACCCTGGTGTCCAGCAAGGGATGATTGGAGAAGGAAGATGGGCTATAGCCACACAATGGTATACCACTCAGCCGGAACAAATGATGCAATCCAGCCATTTGTGACCACCAGAATGGCTGTGAGGGTTTTAGGGGAAGTGTAACAAGCCCCAGTGAGAAATTCAAATACCATAGAATCTCACTTACAAGGAGAAGAAAAAGCAAGCACTAACCAACAGGTGGCACTGAACATTTGTATGCGGGCTCCCAGAGGCAAAGAGGGGCGGTGACGGAGGGTGAAAGAGAAGATTAGGCACAAGTGTGTGGTGAGGGCCTGTGATTAGTCTTACACTGGTGAAGATGATGTAAGCTACACAGAAGTCTAAAGCAATGAGGATGTGAATCTGGAAGTTATAGTACGTTCTAATGCAGGGTCATGGCTATAAGTTCACCTCAAATCAAAAATCCAAAAAGGGGTCCAGAATGATGTCATAAAGCTTTGGGGGCGGAAAGAGTTTACGGAAGGTGAACTTCCAAGGATGGAAAATCACCTCCAAATGCTTACAGATGCTACAGAAAGGCAGACCATTCCAAATAGGTGAAGAGGAATACTACGAAGAGAACATGATCAGTCCTAAACCCATGAACGAACGGAAAATGTTACCGTCCATGATGTTATTACTAATCACCTTCACGAATAATCCAAACAGGCCCACGTCTTCCCAAGTTCAGGCAAAAGGTTGGTCCAAAAGTACAATTCAGGGCCGGCCCTGTGGTGGAGCAGGTAAGTGCCCACATTCCGCTTGGGCGGCCCGGGCCTCACTGTTTCACATTACGAGTGCATATCACATTAGTAGTGTTAGGAAATATAGATTTCATGGTATGGTGCGGGCAGAGATCATAAATAAGCAGCAATTGTGAGGATACGTTATCAATACGCACAAGAAAAGGAACCATAAGAATATTACAATCTATGGAAGTATCTGGTACACTTCCCAAAGGCAGAAGGAAGGAAATCTTGTGACCTGCCAAGGTGGAATTGGCAGAGTGCCACGAGATGACACCATCATCGTGCATCAGAACATTCCCTGGGCAACTTCAACTTGTGAGGGAGTCCAGGACTTTTTCTGGGTAAGGTCCACCCATTTTGCCATCTACCCAAGATATAAGAGATAAAACCCAGGATAATCTTACAGGAGTGAAACCAGTGTCTAGAGAGAATGTAGGAGCCCTTTCGAAGTTCAAGGAGAAAGATAGAAACTGACAACAATTGCAGAAAAAGGAAAACTATCCTACCTAGACAGGGTGAGGAGTCAGACTGGTCTGAGATGGCTGTGAAACTCTGTGTGCACGGAGGTTGTCAGGACAACTTCGAATTTTGAGGTCGCTTATGACATCACGGTGAACATGTCCCCCAGGGTGGCCGCATGGTTACAGTCTGAGGATTGGCCTAGGCTAGGCTATTAAAGGGACAGATACCCAGAAACAGGTTTGGCAAACAGAAAGCAGGCACAGAAACTAGAAGAGATAAAACAGAGTCTGATGCAAGGGATAAGAAAGGAACCCTAGGCCACAAGTGAGAATAGAGGGACAGGCACGGAGAGGAGAACATTGTCATCTATTCAAGTCTATGGGGAGGTCATGCTGATTCAAGCTTGCAACTTCATTGGAAACAAGTGGCCGGACTTGGCGTTCATCACACCTACAGTGCCCTCGTGCCTTAAGCATAATGCAAAGTCAAGAAAGATGTCTTGAGGACATTGAAGAGAAGAATCGATGCCTCCTTTCCAAGGCCCATAGCATTCTTTGCAGGTCAGTCTCTTTTTCCGAAGCTCTGGTGTCACGTGGGCCCACTGGGCACATGGTAATGTGTCCCAAGAGATGTCTTGGAAGCCTTGAAGGAATGGAGCCCTGTCACGCTTGGGGTATGTCTCTTTGTTTGGAAGTGCTCTACAAGGGTGCTGAAAAGCACCCTCTTCCACAGGGCTTCGTTCCTTCGTGAAGGCTGCCCTCCCAGGCTAGTGTGCTCTGTTTGCCTCCATCGAAATTCTCTCCCCCTACCTCTTGCCGTAGAAGGATTATTGATTATGTGTTTTGACACCATATGTAAGGAAGTTGCACGAAAATTAGAACTTTACAGTTGTGTTTCAAGAAAAATAAACAGGCCAGGGTAGAGGATGTAGGGCAAACAAATGGCACACCCTATAAAAATTAAGTAAGCCCGTATCTGGACGGAATCTAGGGGAACGTTCAAGGATCAGGGGTCAAGTTCGAAACTTCCCAAATCCGGAAAAGAGACAGAAAAATATCTTTCCTGGAGAGTGGAATTCATCCGATTTGTCTAAGTTGTCTTGGAAACATTGTGTCCGTGAAGGGGGTTGCCAGGACCACCTCGAATTTGGAGTTTCTGATCTCAGGATGTCAAACCAACCCACATGACCACGTGTTCTCAGTGCTTAGTTTGACCTAGGCTAGGATAGCCAAGAGTCCTACAAGTGACCGGTGCAAATTCAAGGACAACAACCAAGAGTCACGAAAGCACTCACACCTCACCCTAGAGAACATACAGCGATTAAAGAAATACAAACTAATCCCTCGGAATGAAGGAGAACGGACTGATAAGCATGTCTAAGGGAGATAGCTGAGAAAGACCATGACGAGTATACTATGGAAAAGAAAAAGAGGACCCAGAAAATGGAAGGTGAACAGAAATCACACCTGAATTATCCACAATGAAAGATGATGTCCGTCTTTAGACAGACTCTGCTGGAACGTTTGAAAGTCAGAGAAATTCACAAGCCAAAAAACGGCAGCGAAGGTCAAGCATGGGCTAACTGGGAAGGGTGAGTTATGAGACTGCTCCAAGCAGGCTCTGAAACCTGTATCCAGGAAGCATGCTGGACCTCAGAGACACAATTATGACAAATCCTCTGACATCACAATGGACCCGAAAAACAACCTAGCCTCATCTACACAGTGCTAGAGTTGGGCTCACTAGTATATTTAACTCCCATTGCACTCAACTGCACGTTGCCACTGAACATGTAAGTGGCCGGCCGGTGGTGCAGTGGTGAGGTCCGCACCTTCTGGGTCTGTGGCCCAGTATGGGCTGGGTGGAATCCTCGGTTTGGGCCTCCTCACCACTGCTTCAGTTGTTCTGGTGCAGGCGTCCGAGGTAGAGTAGAGGCAGATGGGAAGGGACGTTGGACAGGGCCAGACTTCCACAGCAAATACAGGAGCATTGCCAGCAGACGTGAGCACAGCAATGCACTTGTGCCAAAACAAAACCAATTAAAAGTTGCAAAGAACAGAAAAACTGAAGCTAAGGAAAAAAAAACCAAAAAAACAGGAGCTTGCCATTACGAAGAATAGGATCTCTGTGAATGACCTTAGCAAAACAGGTGAATTCTATGTTAATTCAAAAACTAGCAAACCTTTGGGGAAAGAAACTCAAGAAGACACAAGAAAAAAAAAGATATCGAGGGATCTAGGAATGGAAGGATTAACACACTTGAAAGGTTCATACCGCAGTAAGGAATCTCTGGATTCCATGCAATCCCAGTCAAAGTTGCAGCAGTATTTGCCACAGAGAAGAAGAGAGAATCCTGAAGTTTCTAGCCAGCAACACGAGACCCTGACTAGGCAAAGGAATCCTCAGGAAAACGAACAAAGCAGCACGTGTCACAATTTCTGATTTCAACATAGAGGACGAAGCGCTAGGTACCGAAACGGCACAGTCTGGGCCCCAAGACAGGCATGAAGACCCATGCAAAACAATTGAGAGCCCAGAGCCCAACTCAAACTTACATGGACAGCCCATTTTGGACCAGGGAGCCAAGTGGAGACAGCGGAGAAAGGAGAGTCTCTACAATAAACGGTGCTGGGAAGCCTGCACAGCCACATGGAACACAACGAGAGTACACCATGATGTTACACCTGGCACACACACCACCTGAAGTGGATTAAAGCCTTGAATGGCAGACTTGAAACCGTGAACCTTGTAGGAGAAGACCTAGGCAGAGTGCTCTTTGCCATCTGTCTGAGCCGCCTATTTGGAAGAAGCATGTCTGACTGGGCAAGGGCAACAAAGGAAACAAGAAACAAACGGGACCACATCAAATGCACACACTTCTGCCCACTCAAGGAAACCATCAACTGAATACTAAGACACCACAACAATTGGGAGAGGATGTTTGCAAACCACACATCGGACAAGGGGTGAAAAGCCCAAAGATACAATCAACTCGCACGTCTCCACAAGAAAAAAAACAAGCCAATGAAAACCTGGTCAAAAGATGGAAGCAGAGATTTCTCCGAAGAAGACAGAAAGAGGGCCAGTAGGTGCATGAAAACTTGTTCACCATCATTAAGTCTCAGGAAAATGCAAATCCAAACTGCAAGGCCATGGCAGCTCACTGTGGTCAGCATGGCTAGAAGGAAGCAGACAGGAAATAACAAGTGTCAGAGAGGAGGTGCAGAGAAGGGAAGCCTCCTGCACTGCTGGTGGGAGTGTAACCCGGTGCAGCCACGATGCCAAAGGTGTGGAACTGCCTCAGAAATTTAAGTATCCATGTCCCGTATGACCCAGCTATTAATCTGCCGCTTGCTTATCCAAAAAAGTCAGAAAGACTACCGCATAAAGACATGTGCATGGCTGTGTTCACCACAGTCTTACTCCTGATATCCAAGACTTGGAAAGCACCCTGGTGTCCAGCAAGGGATGATTGGAGAAGGAAGATGGGCTATAGCCACACAATGGTATACCACTCAGCCGGAACAAATGATGCAATCCAGCCATTTGTGACCACCAGAATGGCTGTGAGGGTTTTAGGGGAAGTGTAACAAGCCCCAGTGAGAAATTCAAATACCATAGAATCTCACTTACAAGGAGAAGAAAAAGCAAGCACTAACCAACAGGTGGCACTGAACATTTGTATGCGGGCTCCCAGAGGCAAAGAGGGGCGGTGACGGAGGGTGAAAGAGAAGATTAGGCACAAGTGTGTGGTGAGGGCCTGTGATTAGTCTTACACTGGTGAAGATGATGTAAGCTACACAGAAGTCTAAAGCAATGAGGATGTGAATCTGGAAGTTATAGTACGTTCTAATGCAGGGTCATGGCTATAAGTTCACCTCAAATCAAAAATCCAAAAAGGGGTCCAGAATGATGTCATAAAGCTTTGGGGGCGGAAAGAGTTTACGGAAGGTGAACTTCCAAGGATGGAAAATCACCTCCAAATGCTTACAGATGCTACAGAAAGGCAGACCATTCCAAATAGGTGAAGAGGAATACTACGAAGAGAACATGATCAGTCCTAAACCCATGAACGAACGGAAAATGTTACCGTCCATGATGTTATTACTAATCACCTTCACGAATAATCCAAACAGGCCCACGTCTTCCCAAGTTCAGGCAAAAGGTTGGTCCAAAAGTACAATTCAGGGCCGGCCCTGTGGTGGAGCAGGTAAGTGCCCACATTCCGCTTGGGCGGCCCGGGCCTCACTGTTTCACATTACGAGTGCATATCACATTAGTAGTGTTAGGAAATATAGATTTCATGGTATGGTGCGGGCAGAGATCATAAATAAGCAGCAATTGTGAGGATACGCTATCAATACGCACAAGAAAAGGAACCATAAGAATATTACAATCTATGGAAGTATCTGGTACACTTCCCAAAGGCAGAAGGAAGGAAATCTTGTGACCTGCCAAGGTGGAATTGGCAGAGTGCCACGAGATGACACCATCATCGTGCATCAGAACATTCCCTGGGCAACTTCAACTTGTGAGGGAGTCCAGGACTTTTTCTGGGTAAGGTCCACCCATTTTGCCATCTACCCAAGATATAAGAGATAAAACCCAGGATAATCTTACAGGAGTGACACCAGTGTCTAGAGAGAATGTAGGAGCCCTTTCGAAGTTCAAGGAGAAAGATAGAAACTGACAACAATTGCAGAAAAAGGAAAACTATCCTACCTAGACAGGGTGAGGAGTCAGACTGGTCTGAGATGGCTGTGAAACTCTGTGTGCACGGAGGTTGTCAGGACAACTTCGAATTTTGAGGTCGCTTATGACATCACGGTGAACATGTCCCCCAGGGTGGCCGCATGGTTACAGTCTGAGGATTGGCCTAGGCTAGGCTATTAAAGGGACAGATACCCAGAAACAGGTTTGGCAAACAGAAAGCAGGCACAGAAACTAGAAGAGATAAAACAGAGTCTGATGCAAGGGATAAGAAAGGAACCCTAGGCCACAAGTGAGAATAGAGGGACAGGCACGGAGAGGAGAACATTGTCATCTATTCAAGTCTATGGGGAGGTCATGCTGATTCAAGCTTGCAACTTCATTGGAAACAAGTGGCCGGACTTGGCGTTCATCACACCTACAGTGCCCTCGTGCCTTAAGCATAATGCAAAGTCAAGAAAGATGTCTTGAGGACATTGAAGAGAAGAATCGATGCCTCCTTTCCAAGGCCCATAGCATTCTTTGAAGGTCAGTCTCTTTTTCCGAAGCTCTGGTGTCACGTGGGCCCACTGGGCACATGGTAATGTGTCCCAAGAGATGTCTTGGAAGCCTTGAAGGAATGGAGCCCTGTCACGCTTGGGGTATGTCTCTTTGTTTGGAAGTGCTCTACAAGGGTGCTGAAAAGCACCCTCTTCCACAGGGCTTCGTTCCTTCGTGAAGGCTGCCCTCCCAGGCTAGTGTGCTCTGTTTGCCTCCATCGAAATTCTCTCCCCCTACCTCTTGCCGTAGAAGGATTATTGATTATGTGTTTTGACACCATATGTAAGGAAGTTGCACGAAAATTAGAACTTTACAGTTGTGTTTCAAGAAAAATAAACAGGCCAGGGTAGAGGATGTAGGGCAAACAAATGGCACACCCTATAAAAATTAAGTAAGCCCGTATCTGGACGGAATCTAGGGGAACGTTCAAGGATCAGGGGTCAAGTTCGAAACTTCCCAAATCCGGAAAAGAGACAGAAAAATATCTTTCCTGGAGAGTGGAATTCATCCGATTTGTCTAAGTTGTCTTGGAAACATTGTGTCCGTGAAGGGGGTTGCCAGGACCACCTCGAATTTGGAGTTTCTGATCTCAGGATGTCAAACCAACCCACATGACCACGTGTTCTCAGTGCTTAGTTTGACCTAGGCTAGGATAGCCAAGAGTCCTACAAGTGACCGGTGCAAATTCAAGGACAACAACCAAGAGTCACGAAAGCACTCACACCTCACCCTAGAGAACATACAGCGATTAAAGAAATACAAACTAATCCCTCGGAATGAAGGAGAACGGACTGATAAGCATGTCTAAGGGAGATAGCTGAGAAAGACCATGACGAGTATACTATGGAAAAGAAAAAGAGGACCCAGAAAATGGAAGGTGAACAGAAATCACACCTGAATTATCCACAATGAAAGATGATGTCCGTCTTTAGACAGACTCTGCTGGAACGTTTGAAAGTCAGAGAAATTCACAAGCCAAAAAACGGCAGCGAAGGTCAAGCATGGGCTAACTGGGAAGGGTGAGTTATGAGACTGCTCCAAGCAGGCTCTGAAACCTGTATCCAGGAAGCATGCTGGACCTCAGAGACACAATTATGACAAATCCTCTGACATCACAATGGACCCGAAAAACAACCTAGCCTCATCTACACAGTGCTAGAGTTGGGCTCACTAGTATATTTAACTCCCATTGCACTCAACTGCACGTTGCCACTGAACATGTAAGTGGCCGGCCGGTGGTGCAGTGGTGAGGTCCGCACCTTCTGGGTCTGTGGCCCAGTATGGGCTGGGTGGAATCCTCGGTTTGGGCCTCCTCACCACTGCTTCAGTTGTTCTGGTGCAGGCGTCCGAGGTAGAGTAGAGGCAGATGGGAAGGGACGTTGGACAGGGCCAGACTTCCACAGCAAATACAGGAGCATTGCCAGCAGACGTGAGCACAGCAATGCACTTGTGCCAAAACAAAACCAATTAAAAGTTGCAAAGAACAGAAAAACTGAAGCTAAGGAAAAAAAAACCAAAAAAACAGGAGCTTGCCATTACGAAGAATAGGATCTCTGTGAATGACCTTAGCAAAACAGGTGAATTCTATGTTAATTCAAAAACTAGCAAACCTTTGGGGAAAGAAACTCAAGAAGACACAAGAAAAAAAAAGATATCGAGGGATCTAGGAATGGAAGGATTAACACACTTGAAAGGTTCATACCGCAGTAAGGAATCTCTGGATTCCATGCAATCCCAGTCAAAGTTGCAGCAGTATTTGCCACAGAGAAGAAGAGAGAATCCTGAAGTTTCTAGCCAGCAACACGAGACCCTGACTAGGCAAAGGAATCCTCAGGAAAACGAACAAAGCGGCACGTGTCACAATTTCTGATTTCAACATAGAGGACGAAGCGCTAGGTACCGAAACGGCACAGTCTGGGCCCCAAGACAGGCATGAAGACCCATGCAAAACAATTGAGAGCCCAGAGCCCAACTCAAGCTTACATGGACAGCCCATTTTGGACCAGGGAGCCAAGTGGAGACAGCGGAGAAAGGAGAGTCTCTACAATAAACGGTGCTGGGAAGCCTGCACAGCCACATGGAACACAACGAGAGTACACCATGATGTTACACCTGGCACACACACCACCTGAAGTGGATTAAAGCCTTGAATGGCAGACTTGAAACCGTGAACCTTGTAGGAGAAGACCTAGGCAGAGTGCTCTTTGCCATCTGTCTGAGCCGCCTATTTGGAAGAAGCATGTCTGACTGGGCAAGGGCAACAAAGGAAACAAGAAACAAACGGGACCACATCAAATGCACACACTTCTGCCCACTCAAGGAAACCATCAACTGAATACTAAGACACCACAACAATTGGGAGAGGATGTTTGCAAACCACACATCGGACAAGGGGTGAAAAGCCCAAAGATACAATCAACTCGCACGTCTCCACAAGAAAAAAAACAAGCCAATGAAAACCTGGTCAAAAGATGGAAGCAGAGATTTCTCCGAAGAAGACAGAAAGAGGGCCAGTAGGTGCATGAAAACTTGTTCACCATCATTAAGTCTCAGGAAAATGCAAATCCAAACTGCAAGGCCATGGCAGCTCACTGTGGTCAGCATGGCTAGAAGGAAGCAGACAGGAAATAACAAGTGTCAGAGAGGAGGTGCAGAGAAGGGAAGCCTCCTGCACTGCTGGTGGGAGTGTAACCCGGTGCAGCCACGATGCCAAAGGTGTGGAACTGCCTCAGAAATTTAAGTATCCATGTCCCGTATGACCCAGCTATTAATCTGCCGCTTGCTTATCCAAAAAAGTCAGAAAGACTACCGCATAAAGACATGTGCATGGCTGTGTTCACCACAGTCTTACTCCTGATATCCAAGACTTGGAAAGCACCCTGGTGTCCAGCAAGGGATGATTGGAGAAGGAAGATGGGCTATAGCCACACAATGGTATACCACTCAGCCGGAACAAATGATGCAATCCAGCCATTTGTGACCACCAGAATGGCTGTGAGGGTTTTAGGGGAAGTGTAACAAGCCCCAGTGAGAAATTCAAATACCATAGAATCTCACTTACAAGGAGAAGAAAAAGCAAGCACTAACCAACAGGTGGCACTGAACATTTGTATGCGGGCTCCCAGAGGCAAAGAGGGGCGGTGACGGAGGGTGAAAGAGAAGATTAGGCACAAGTGTGTGGTGAGGGCCTGTGATTAGTCTTACACTGGTGAAGATGATGTAAGCTACACAGAAGTCTAAAGCAATGAGGATGTGAATCTGGAAGTTATAGTACGTTCTAATGCAGGGTCATGGCTATAAATTCACCTCAAATCAAAAATCCAAAAAGGGGTCCAGAATGATGTCATAAAGCTTTGGGGGCGGAAAGAGTTTACGGAAGGTGAACTTCCAAGGATGGAAAATCACCTCCAAATGCTTACAGATGCTACAGAAAGGCAGACCATTCCAAATAGGTGAAGAGGAATACTACGAAGAGAACATGATCAGTCCTAAACCCATGAACGAACGGAAAATGTTACCGTCCATGATGTTATTACTAATCACCTTCACGAATAATCCAAACAGGCCCACGTCTTCCCAAGTTCAGGCAAAAGGTTGGTCCAAAAGTACAATTCAGGGCCGGCCCTGTGGTGGAGCAGGTAAGTGCCCACATTCCGCTTGGGCGGCCCGGGCCTCACTGTTTCACATTACGAGTGCATATCACATTAGTAGTGTTAGGAAATATAGATTTCATGGTATGGTGCGGGCAGAGATCATAAATAAGCAGCAATTGTGAGGATACGTTATCAATACGCACAAGAAAAGGAACCATAAGAATATTACAATCTATGGAAGTATCTGGTACACTTCCCAAAGGCAGAAGGAAGGAAAACTTGTGACCTGCCAAGGTGGAATTGGCAGAGTGCCACGAGATGACACCATCATCGTGCATCAGAACATTCCCTGGGCAACTTCAACTTGTGAGGGAGTCCAGGACTTTTTCTGGGTAAGGTCCACCCATTTTGCCATCTACCCAAGATATAAGAGATAAAACCCAGGATAATCTTACAGGAGTGAAACCAGTGTCTAGAGAGAATGTAGGAGCCCTTTTGAAGTTCAAGGAGAAAGATAGAAACTGACAACAATTGCAGAAAAAGGAAAACTATCCTACCTAGACAGGGTGAGGAGTCAGACTGGTCTGAGATGGCTGTGAAACTCTGTGTGCACGGAGGTTGTCAGGACAACTTCGAATTTTGAGGTCGCTTATGACATCACGGTGAACATGTCCCCCAGGGTGGCCGCATGGTTACAGTCTGAGGATTGGCCTAGGCTAGGCTATTAAAGGGACAGATACCCAGAAACAGGTTTGGCAAACAGAAAGCAGGCACAGAAACTAGAAGAGATAAAACAGAGTCTGATGCAAGGGATAAGAAAGGAACCCTAGGCCACAAGTGAGAATAGAGGGACAGGCACGGAGAGGAGAACATTGTCATCTATTCAAGTCTATGGGGAGGTCATGCTGATTCAAGCTTGCAACTTCATTGGAAACAAGTGGCCGGACTTGGCGTTCATCACACCTACAGTGCCCTTGTGCCTTAAGCATAATGCAAAGTCAAGAAAGATGTCTTGAGGACATTGAAGAGAAGAATCGATGCCTCCTTTCCAAGGCCCATAGCATTCTTTGAAGGTCAGTCTCTTTTTCCGAAGCTCTGGTGTCACGTGGGCCCACTGGGCACATGGTAATGTGTCCCAAGAGATGTCTTGGAAGCCTTGAAGGAATGGAGCCCTGTCACGCTTGGGGTATGTCTCTTTGTTTGGAAGTGCTCTACAAGGGTGCTGAAAAGCACCCTCTTCCACAGGGCTTCGTTCCTTCGTGAAGGCTGCCCTCCCAGGCTAGTGTGCTCTGTTTGCCTCCATCGAAATTCTCTCCCCCTACCTCTTGCCGTAGAAGGATTATTGATTATGTGTTTTGACACCACATGTAAGGAAGTTGCACGAAAATTAGAACTTTACAGTTGTGTTTCAAGAAAAATAAACAGGCCAGGGTAGAGGATGTAGGGCAAACAAATGGCACACCCTATAAAAATTAAGTAAGCCCGTATCTGGACGGAATCTAGGGGAACGTTCAAGGATCAGGGGTCAAGTTCGAAACTTCCCAAATCCGGAAAAGAGACAGAAAAATATCTTTCCTGGAGAGTGGAATTCATCCGATTTGTCTAAGTTGTCTTGGAAACATTGTGTCCGTGAAGGGGGTTGCCAGGACCACCTCGAATTTGGAGTTTCTGATCTCAGGATGTCAAACCAACCCACATGACCACGTGTTCTCAGTGCTTAGTTTGACCTAGGCTAGGGTAGCCAAGAGTCCTACAAGTGACCGGTGCAAATTCAAGGACAACAACCAAGAGTCACGAAAGCACTCACACCTCACCCTAGAGAACATACAGCGATTAAAGAAATACAAACTAATCCCTTGGAATGAAGGAGAACGGACTGATAAGCATGTCTAAGGGAGATAGCTGAGAAAGACCATGACGAGTATACTATGGAAAAGAAAAAGAGGACCCAGAAAATGGAAGGTGAACAGAAATCACACCTGAATTATCCACAATGAAAGATGATGTCCGTCTTTAGACAGACTCTGCTGGAACGTTTGAAAGTCAGAGAAATTCACAAGCCAAAAAACGGCAGCGAAGGTCAAGCATGGGCTAACTGGGAAGGGTGAGTTATGAGACTGCTCCAAGCAGGCTCTGAAACCTGTATCCAGGAAGCATGCTGGACCTCAGAGACACAATTATGACAAATCCTCTGACATCACAATGGACCCGAAAAACAACCTAGCCTCATCTACACAGTGCTAGAGTTGGGCTCACTAGTATATTTAACTCCCATTGCACTCAACTGCACGTTGCCACTGAACATGTAAGTGGCCGGCCGGTGGTGCAGTGGTGAGGTCCGCACCTTCTGGGTCTGTGGCCCAGTATGGGCTGGGTGGAATCCTCGGTTTGGGCCTCCTCACCACTGCTTCAGTTGTTCTGGTGCAGGCGTCCGAGGTAGAGTAGAGGCAGATGGGAAGGGACGTTGGACAGGGCCAGACTTCCACAGCAAATACAGGAGCATTGCCAGCAGATGTGAGCACAGCAATGCACTTGTGCCAAAACAAAACCAATTAAAAGTTGCAAAGAACAGAAAAACTGAAGCTAAGGAAAAAAAAAACAAAAAAACAGGAGCTTGCCATTACGAAGAATAGGATCTCTGTGAATAACCTTAGCAAAACAGGTGAATTCTATGTTAATTCAAAAACTAGCAAACCTTTGGGGAAAGAAACTCAAGAAGACACAAGAAAAAAAAAGATATCGAGGGATCTAGGAATGGAAGGATTAACACACTTGAAAGGTTCATACCGCAGTAAGGAATCTCTGGATTCCATGCAATCCCAGTCAAAGTTGCAGCAGTATTTGCCACAGAGAAGAAGAGAGAATCCTGAAGTTTCTAGCCAGCAACACGAGACCCTGACTAGGCAAAGGAATCCTCAGGAAAACGAACAAAGCGGCACGTGTCACAATTTCTGATTTCAACATAGAGGACGAAGCGCTAGGTACCGAAACGGCACAGTCTGGGCCCCAAGACAGGCATGAAGACCCATGCAAAACAATTGAGAGCCCAGAGCCCAACTCAAACTTACATGGACAGCCCATTTTGGACCAGGGAGCCAAGTGGAGACAGCGGAGAAAGGAGAGTCTCTACAATAAACGGTGCTGGGAAGCCTGCACAGCCACATGGAACACAACGAGAGTACACCATGATGTTACACCTGGCACACACACCACCTGAAGTGGATTAAAGCCTTGAATGGCAGACTTGAAACCGTGAACCTTGTAGGAGAAGACCTAGGCAGAGTGCTCTTTGCCATCTGTCTGAGCCGCCTATTTGGAAGAAGCATGTCTGACTGGGCAAGGGCAACAAAGGAAACAAGAAACAAACGGGACCACATCAAATGCACACACTTCTGCCCACTCAAGGAAACCATCAACTGAATACTAAGACACCACAACAATTGGGAGAGGATGTTTGCAAACCACACATCGGACAAGGGGTGAAAAGCCCAAAGATACAATCAACTCGCACGTCTCCACAAGAAAAAAAACAAGCCAATGAAAACCTGGTCAAAAGATGGAAGCAGAGATTTCTCCGAAGAAGACAGAAAGAGGGCCAGTAGGTGCATGAAAACTTGTTCACCATCATTAAGTCTCAGGAAAATGCAAATCCAAACTGCAAGGCCATGGCAGCTCACTGTGGTCAGCATGGCTAGAAGGAAGCAGACAGGAAATAACAAGTGTCAGAGAGGAGGTGCAGAGAAGGGAAGCCTCCTGCACTGCTGGTGGGAGTGTAACCCGGTGCAGCCACGATGCCAAAGGTGTGGAACTGCCTCAGAAGTTTAAGTATCCATGTCCCGTATGACCCAGCTATTAATCTGCCGCTTGCTTATCCAAAAAAGTCAGAAAGACTACCGCATAAAGACATGTGCATGGCTGTGTTCACCACAGTCTTACTCCGGATATCCAAGACTTGGAAAGCACCCTGGTGTCCAGCAAGGGATGATTGGAGAAGGAAGATGGGCTATAGCCACACAATGGTATACCACTCAGCCGGAACAAATGATGCAATCCAGCCATTTGTGACCACCAGAATGGCTGTGAGGGTTTTAGGGGAAGTGTAACAAGCCCCAGTGAGAAATTCAAATACCATAGAATCTCACTTACAAGGAGAAGAAAAAGCAAGCACTAACCAACAGGCGGCACTGAACATTTGTATGCGGGCTCCCAGAGGCAAAGAGGGGCGGTGACGGAGGGTGAAAGAGAAGATTAGGCACAAGTGTGTGGTGAGGGCCTGTGATTAGTCTTACACTGGTGAAGATGATGTAAGCTACACAGAAGTCTAAAGCAATGAGGATGTGAATCTGGAAGTTATAGTACGTTCTAATGCAGGGTCATGGCTATAAATTCACCTCAAATCAAAAATCCAAAAAGGGGTCCAGAATGATGTCATAAAGCTTTGGGGGCGGAAAGAGTTTACGGAAGGTGAACTTCCAAGGATGGAAAATCACCTCCAAATGCTTACAGATGCTACAGAAAGGCAGACCATTCCAAATAGGTGAAGAGGAATACTACGAAGAGAACATGATCAGTCCTAAACCCATGAACGAACGGAAAATGTTACCGTCCATGATGTTATTACTAATCACCTTCACGAATAATCCAAACAGGCCCACGTCTTCCCAAGTTCAGGCAAAAGGTTGGTCCAAAAGTACAATTCAGGGCCGGCCCTGTGGTGGAGCAGGTAAGTGCCCACATTCCGCTTGGGCGGCCCGGGCCTCACTGTTTCACATTACGAGTGCATATCACATTAGTAGTGTTAGGAAATATAGATTTCATGGTATGGTGCGGGCAGAGATCATAAATAAGCAGCAATTGTGAGGATACGTTATCAATACGCACAAGAAAAGGAACCATAAGAATATTACAATCTATGGAAGTATCTGGTACACTTCCCAAAGGCAGAAGGAAGGAAAACTTGTGACCTGCCAAGGTGGAATTGGCAGAGTGCCACGAGATGACACCATCATCGTGCATCAGAACATTCCCTGGGCAACTTCAACTTGTGAGGGAGTCCAGGACTTTTTCTGGGTAAGGTCCACCCATTTTGCCATCTACCCAAGATATAAGAGATAAAACCCAGGATAATCTTACAGGAGTGAAACCAGTGTCTAGAGAGAATGTAGGAGCCCTTTCGAAGTTCAAGGAGAAAGATAGAAACTGACAACAATTGCAGAAAAAGGAAAACTATCCTACCTAGACAGGGTGAGGAGTCAGACTGGTCTGAGATGGCTGTGAAACTCTGTGTGCACGGAGGTTGTCAGGACAACTTCGAATTTTGAGGTCGCTTATGACATCACGGTGAACATGTCCCCCAGGGTGGCCGCATGGTTACAGTCTGAGGATTGGCCTAGGCTAGGCTATTAAAGGGACAGATACCCAGAAACAGGTTTGGCAAACAGAAAGCAGGCACAGAAACTAGAAGAGATAAAACAGAGTCTGATGCAAGGGATAAGAAAGGAACCCTAGGCCACAAGTGAGAATAGAGGGACAGGCACGGAGAGGAGAACATTGTCATCTATTCAAGTCTATGGGGAGGTCATGCTGATTCAAGCTTGCAACTTCATTGGAAACAAGTGGCCGGACTTGGCGTTCATCACACCTACAGTGCCCTTGTGCCTTAAGCATAATGCAAAGTCAAGAAAGATGTCTTGAGGACATTGAAGAGAAGAATCGATGCCTCCTTTCCAAGGCCCATAGCATTCTTTGAAGGTCAGTCTCTTTTTCCGAAGCTCTGGTGTCACGTGGGCCCACTGGGCACATGGTAATGTGTCCCAAGAGATGTCTTGGAAGCCTTGAAGGAATGGAGCCCTGTCACGCTTGGGGTATGTCTCTTTGTTTGGAAGTGCTCTACAAGGGTGCTGAAAAGCACCCTCTTCCACAGGGCTTCGTTCCTTCGTGAAGGCTGCCCTCCCAGGCTAGTGTGCTCTGTTTGCCTCCATCGAAATTCTCTCCCCCTACCTCTTGCCGTAGAAGGATTATTGATTATGTGTTTTGACACCACATGTAAGGAAGTTGCACGAAAATTAGAACTTTACAGTTGTGTTTCAAGAAAAATAAACAGGCCAGGGTAGAGGATGTAGGGCAAACAAATGGCACACCCTATAAAAATTAAGTAAGCCCGTATCTGGACGGAATCTAGGGGAACGTTCAAGGATCAGGGGTCAAGTTCGAAACTTCCCAAATCCGGAAAAGAGACAGAAAAATATCTTTCCTGGAGAGTGGAATTCATCCGATTTGTCTAAGTTGTCTTGGAAACATTGTGTCCGTGAAGGGGGTTGCCAGGACCACCTCGAATTTGGAGTTTCTGATCTCAGGATGTCAAACCAACCCACATGACCACGTGTTCTCAGTGCTTAGTTTGACCTAGGCTAGGGTAGCCAAGAGTCCTACAAGTGACCGGTGCAAATTCAAGGACAACAACCAAGAGTCACGAAAGCACTCACACCTCACCCTAGAGAACATACAGCGATTAACGAAATGCAAACTAATCCCTTGGAATGAAGGAGAACGGACTGATAAGCATGTCTAAGGGAGATAGCTGAGAAAGACCATGACGAGTATACTATGGAAAAGAAAAAGAGGACCCAGAAAATGGAAGGTGAACAGAAATCACACCTGAATTATCCACAATGAAAGATGATGTCCGTCTTTAGACAGACTCTGCTGGAACGTTTGAAAGTCAGAGAAATTCACAAGCCAAAAAACGGCAGCGAAGGTCAAGCATGGGCTAACTGGGAAGGGTGAGTTATGAGACTGCTCCAAGCAGGCTCTGAAACCTGTATCCAGGAAGCATGCTGGACCTCAGAGACACAATTATGACAAATCCTCTGACATCACAATGGACCCGAAAAACAACCTAGCCTCATCTACACAGTGCTAGAGTTGGGCTCACTAGTATATTTAACTCCCATTGCACTCAAGTGCACGTTGCCACTGAACATGTAAGTGGCCGGCCGGTGGTGCAGTGGTGAGGTCCGCACCTTCTGGGTCTGTGGCCCAGTATGGGCTGGGTGGAATCCTCGGTTTGGGCCTCCTCACCACTGCTTCAGTTGTTCTGGTGCAGGCGTCCGAGGTAGAGTAGAGGCAGATGGGAAGGGACGTTGGACAGGGCCAGACTTCCACAGCAAATACAGGAGCATTGCCAGCAGACGTGAGCACAGCAATGCACTTGTGCCAAAACAAAACCAATTAAAAGTTGCAAAGAACAGAAAAACTGAAGCTAAGGAAAAAAAAACCAAAAAAACAGGAGCTTGCCATTACGAAGAATAGGATCTCTGTGAATGACCTTAGCAAAACAGGTGAATTCTATGTTAATTCAAAAACTAGCAAACCTTTGGGGAAAGAAACTCAAGAAGACACAAGAAAAAAAAAGATATCGAGGGATCTAGGAATGGAAGGATTAACACACTTGAAAGGTTCATACCGCAGTAAGGAATCTCTGGATTCCATGCAATCCCAGTCAAAGTTGCAGCAGTATTTGCCACAGAGAAGAAGAGAGAATCCTGAAGTTTCTAGCCAGCAACACGAGACCCTGACTAGGCAAAGGAATCCTCAGGAAAACGAACAAAGCAGCACGTGTCACAATTTCTGATTTCAACATAGAGGACGAAGCGCTAGGTACCGAAACAGCACAGTCTGGGCCCCAAGACAGGCATGAAGACCCATGCAAAACAATTGAGAGCCCAGAGCCCAACTCAAACTTACATGGACAGCCCATTTTGGACCAGGGAGCCAAGTGGAGACAGCGGAGAAAGGAGAGTCTCTACAATAAACGGTGCTGGGAAGCCTGCACAGCCACATGGAACACAACGAGAGTACACCATGATGTTACACCTGGCACACACACCACCTGAAGTGGATTAAAGCCTTGAATGGCAGACTTGAAACCGTGAACCTTGTAGGAGAAGACCTAGGCAGAGTGCTCTTTGCCATCTGTCTGAGCCGCCTATTTGGAAGAAGCATGTCTGACTGGGCAAGGGCAACAAAGGAAACAAGAAACAAACGGGACCACATCAAATGCACACACTTCTGCCCACTCAAGGAAACCATCAACTGAATACTAAGACACCACAACAATTGGGAGAGGATGTTTGCAAACCACACATCGGACAAGGGGTGAAAAGCCCAAAGATACAATCAACTCGCACGTCTCCACAAGAAAAAAAACAAGCCAATGAAAACCTGGTCAAAAGATGGAAGCAGAGATTTCTCCGAAGAAGACAGAAAGAGGGCCAGTAGGTGCATGAAAACTTGTTCACCATCATTAAGTCTCAGGAAAATGCAAATCCAAACTGCAAGGCCATGGCAGCTCACTGTGGTCAGCATGGCTAGAAGGAAGCAGACAGGAAATAACAAGTGTCAGAGAGGAGGTGCAGAGAAGGGAAGCCTCCTGCACTGCTGGTGGGAGTGTAACCCGGTGCAGCCACGATGCCAAAGGTGTGGAACTGCCTCAGAAGTTTAAGTATCCATGTCCCGTATGACCCAGCTATTAATCTGCCGCTTGCTTATCCAAAAAAGTCAGAAAGACTACCGCATAAAGACATGTGCATGGCTGTGTTCACCACAGTCTTACTCCGGATATCCAAGACTTGGAAAGCACCCTGGTGTCCAGCAAGGGATGATTGGAGAAGGAAGATGGGCTATAGCCACACAATGGTATACCACTCAGCCGGAACAAATGATGCAATCCAGCCATTTGTGACCACCAGAATGGCTGTGAGGGTTTTAGGGGAAGTGTAACAAGCCCCAGTGAGAAATTCAAATACCATAGAATCTCACTTACAAGGAGAAGAAAAACCAAGCACTAACCAACAGGTGGCACTGAACATTTGTATGCGGGCTCCCAGAGGCAAAGAGGGGCGGTGACGGAGGGTGAAAGAGAAGATTAGGCACAAGTGTGTGGTGAGGGCCTGTGATTAGTCTTACACTGGTGAAGATGATGTAAGCTACACAGAAGTCTAAAGCAATGAGGATGTGAATCTGGAAGTTATAGTACGTTCTAATGCAGGGTCATGGCTATAAATTCACCTCAAATCAAAAATCCAAAAAGGGGTCCAGAATGATGTCATAAAGCTTTGGGGGCGGAAAGAGTTTACGGAAGGTGAACTTCCAAGGATGGAAAATCACCTCCAAATGCTTACAGATGCTACAGAAAGGCAGACCATTCCAAATAGGTGAAGAGGAATACTACGAAGAGAACATGATCAGTCCTAAACCCATGAACGAACGGAAAATGTTACCGTCCATGATGTTATTACTAATCACCTTCACGAATAATCCAAACAGGCCCACGTCTTCCCAAGTTCAGGCAAAAGGTTGGTCCAAAAGTACAATTCAGGGCCGGCCCTGTGGTGGAGCAGGTAAGTGCCCACATTCCGCTTGGGCGGCCCGGGCCTCACTGTTTCACATTACGAGTGCATATCACATTAGTAGTGTTAGGAAATATAGATTTCATGGTATGGTGCGGGCAGAGATCATAAATAAGCAGCAATTGTGAGGATACGTTATCAATACGCACAAGAAAAGGAACCATAAGAATATTACAATCTATGGAAGTATCTGGTACACTTCCCAAAGGCAGAAGGAAGGAAAACTTGTGACCTGCCAAGGTGGAATTGGCAGAGTGCCACGAGATGACACCATCATTGTGCATCAGAACATTCCCTGGGCAACTTCAACTTGTGAGGGAGTCCAGGACTTTTTCTGGGTAAGGTCCACCCATTTTGCCATCTACCCAAGATATAAGAGATAAAACCCAGGATAATCTTACAGGAGTGAAACCAGTGTCTAGAGAGAATGTAGGAGCCCTTTCGAAGTTCAAGGAGAAAGATAGAAACTGACAACAATTGCAGAAAAAGGAAAACTATCCTACCTAGACAGGGTGAGGAGTCAGACTGGTCTGAGATGGCTGTGAAACTCTGTGTGCACGGAGGTTGTCAGGACAACTTCGAATTTTGAGGTCGCTTATGACATCACGGTGAACATGTCCCCCAGGGTGGCCGCATGGTTACAGTCTGAGGATTGGCCTAGGCTAGGCTATTAAAGGGACAGATACCCAGAAACAGGTTTGGCAAACAGAAAGCAGGCACAGAAACTAGAAGAGATAAAACAGAGTCTGATGCAAGGGATAAGAAAGGAACCCTAGGCCACAAGTGAGAATAGAGGGACAGGCACGGAGAGGAGAACATTGTCATCTATTCAAGTCTATGGGGAGGTCATGCTGATTCAAGCTTGCAACTTCATTGGAAACAAGTGGCCGGACTTGGCGTTCATCACACCTACAGTGCCCTTGTGCCTTAAGCATAATGCAAAGTCAAGAAAGATGTCTTGAGGACATTGAAGAGAAGAATCGATGCCTCCTTTCCAAGGCCCATAGCATTCTTTGAAGGTCAGTCTCTTTTTCCGAAGCTCTGGTGTCACGTGGGCCCACTGGGCACATGGTAATGTGTCCCAAGAGATGTCTTGGAAGCCTTGAAGGAATGGAGCCCTGTCACGCTTGGGGTATGTCTCTTTGTTTGGAAGTGCTCTACAAGGGTGCTGAAAAGCACCCTCTTCCACAGGGCTTCGTTCCTTCGTGAAGGCTGCCCTCCCAGGCTAGTGTGCTCTGTTTGCCTCCATCGAAATTCTCTCCCCCTACCTCTTGCCGTAGAAGGATTATTGATTATGTGTTTTGACACCATATGTAAGGAAGTTGCACGAAAATTAGAACTTTACAGTTGTGTTTCAAGAAAAATAAACAGGCCAGGGTAGAGGATGTAGGGCAAACAAATGGCACACCCTATAAAAATTAAGTAAGCCCGTATCTGGACGGAATCTAGGGGAACGTTCAAGGATCAGGGGTCAAGTTCGAAACTTCCCAAATCCGGAAAAGAGACAGAAAAATATCTTTCCTGGAGAGTGGAATTCATCCGATTTGTCTAAGTTGTCTTGGAAACATTGTGTCCGTGAAGGGGGTTGCCAGGACCACCTCGAATTTGGAGTTTCTGATCTCAGGATGTCAAACCAACCCACATGACCACGTGTTCTCAGTGCTTAGTTTGACCTAGGCTAGGGTAGCCAAGAGTCCTACAAGTGACCGGTGCAAATTCAAGGACAACAACCAAGAGTCACGAAAGCACTCACACCTCACCCTAGAGAACATACAGCGATTAACGAAATACAAACTAATCCCTTGGAATGAAGGAGAACGGACTGATAAGCATGTCTAAGGGAGATAGCTGAGAAAGACCATGACGAGTATACTATGGAAAAGAAAAAGAGGACCCAGAAAATGGAAGGTGAACAGAAATCACACCTGAATTATCCACAATGAAAGATGATGTCCGTCTTTAGACAGACTCTGCTGGAACGTTTGAAAGTCAGAGAAATTCACAAGCCAAAAAACGGCAGCGAAGGTCAAGCATGGGCTAACTGGGAAGGGTGAGTTATGAGACTGCTCCAAGCAGGCTCTGAAACCTGTATCCAGGAAGCATGCTGGACCTCAGAGACACAATTATGACAAATCCTCTGACATCACAATGGACCCGAAAAACAACCTAGCCTCATCTACACAGTGCTAGAGTTGGGCTCACTAGTATGTTTAACTCCCATTGCACTCAACTGCACGTTGCCACTGAACATGTAAGTGGCCGGCCGGTGGTGCAGTGGTGAGGTCCGCACCTTCTGGGTCTGTGGCCCAGTATGGGCTGGGTGGAATCCTCGGTTTGGGCCTCCTCACCACTGCTTCAGTTGTTCTGGTGCAGTCGTCCGAGGTAGAGTAGAGGCAGATGGGAAGGGACGTTGGACAGGGCCAGACTTCCACAGCAAATACAGGAGCATTGCCAGCAGACGTGAGCACAGCAATGCACTTGTGCCAAAACAAAACCAATTAAAAGTTGCAAAGAACAGAAAAACTGAAGCTAAGGAAAAAAAAACCAAAAAAACAGGAGCTTGCCATTACGAAGAATAGGATCTCTGTGAATGACCTTAGCAAAACAGGTGAATTCTATGTTAATTCAAAAACTAGCAAACCTTTGGGGAAAGAAACTCAAGAAGACACAAGAAAAAAAAAGATATCGAGGGATCTAGGAATGGAAGGATTAACACACTTGAAAGGTTCATACCGCAGTAAGGAATCTCTGGATTCCATGCAATCCCAGTCAAAGTTGCAGCAGTATTTGCCACAGAGAAGAAGAGAGAATCCTGAAGTTTCTAGCCAGCAACACGAGACCCTGACTAGGCAAAGGAATCCTCAGGAAAACGAACAAAGCAGCACGTGTCACAATTTCTGATTTCAACATAGAGGACGAAGCGCTAGGTACCGAAACGGCACAGTCTGGGCCCCAAGACAGGCATGAAGACCCATGCAAAACAATTGAGAGCCCAGAGCCCAACTCAAACTTACATGGACAGCCCATTTTGGACCAGGGAGCCAAGTGGAGACAGCGGAGAAAGGAGAGTCTCTACAATAAACGGTGCTGGGAAGCCTGCACAGCCACATGGAACACAACGAGAGTACACCATGATGTTACACCTGGCACACACACCACCTGAAGTGGATTAAAGCCTTGAATGGCAGACTTGAAACCGTGAACCTTGTAGGAGAAGACCTAGGCAGAGTGCTCTTTGCCATCTGTCTGAGCCGCCTATTTGGAAGAAGCATGTCTGACTGGGCAAGGGCAACAAAGGAAACAAGAAACAAACGGGACCACATCAAATGCACACACTTCTGCCCACTCAAGGAAACCATCAACTGAATACTAAGACACCACAACAATTGGGAGAGGATGTTTGCAAACCACACATCGGACAAGGGGTGAAAAGCCCAAAGATACAATCAACTCGCACGTCTCCACAAGAAAAAAAACAAGCCAATGAAAACCTGGTCAAAAGATGGAAGCAGAGATTTCTCCGAAGAAGACAGAAAGAGGGCCAGTAGGTGCATGAAAACTTGTTCACCATCATTAAGTCTCAGGAAAATGCAAATCCAAACTGCAAGGCCATGGCAGCTCACTGTGGTCAGCATGGCTAGAAGGAAGCAGACAGGAAATAACAAGTGTCAGAGAGGAGGTGCAGAGAAGGGAAGCCTCCTGCACTGCTGGTGGGAGTGTAACCCGGTGCAGCCACGATGCCAAAGGTGTGGAACTGCCTCAGAAGTTTAAGTATCCATGTCCCGTATGACCCAGCTATTAATCTGCCGCTTGCTTATCCAAAAAAGTCAGAAAGACTACCGCATAAAGACATGTGCATGGCTGTGTTCACCACAGTCTTACTCCTGATATCCAAGACTTGGAAAGCACCCTGGTGTCCAGCAAGGGATGATTGGAGAAGGAAGATGGGCTATAGCCACACAATGGTATACCACTCAGCCGGAACAAATGATGCAATCCAGCCATTTGTGACCACCAGAATGGCTGTGAGGGTTTTAGGGGAAGTGTAACAAGCCCCAGTGAGAAATTCAAATACCATAGAATCTCACTTACAAGGAGAAGAAAAAGCAAGCACTAACCAACAGGTGGCACTGAACATTTGTATGCGGGCTCCCAGAGGCAAAGAGGGGCGGTGAGGGAGGGTGAAAGAGAAGATTAGGCACAAGTGTGTGGTGAGGGCCTGTGATTAGTCTTACACTGGTGAAGATGATGTAAGCTACACAGAAGTCTAAAGCAATGAGGATGTGAATCTGGAAGTTATAGTACGTTCTAATGCAGGGTCATGGCTATAAGTTCACCTCAAATCAAAAATCCAAAAAGGGGTCCAGAATGATGTCATAAAGCTTTGGGGGCGGAAAGAGTTTACGGAAGGTGAACTTCCAAGGATGGAAAATCACCTCCAAATGCTTACAGATGCTACAGAAAGGCAGACCATTCCAAATAGGTGAAGAGGAATACTACGAAGAGAACATGATCAGTCCTAAACCCATGAACGAACGGAAAATGTTACCGTCCATGATGTTATTACTAATCACCTTCACGAATAATCCAAACAGGCCCACGTCTTCCCAAGTTCAGGCAAAAGGTTGGTCCAAAAGTACAATTCAGGGCCGGCCCTGTGGTGGAGCAGGTAAGTGCCCACATTCCGCTTGGGCGGCCCGGGCCTCACTGTTTCACATTACGAGTGCATATCACATTAGTAGTGTTAGGAAATATAGATTTCATGGTATGGTGCGGGCAGAGATCATAAATAAGCAGCAATTGTGAGGATACGTTATCAATACGCACAAGAAAAGGAACCATAAGAATATTACAATCTATGGAAGTATCTGGTACACTTCCCAAAGGCAGAAGGAAGGAAAACTTGTGACCTGCCAAGGTGGAATTGGCAGAGTGCCACGAGATGACACCATCATTGTGCATCAGAACATTCCCTGGGCAACTTCAACTTGTGAGGGAGTCCAGGACTTTTTCTGGGTAAGGTCCACCCATTTTGCCATCTACCCAAGATATAAGAGATAAAACCCAGGATAATCTTACAGGAGTGAAACCAGTGTCTAGAGAGAATGTAGGAGCCCTTTCGAAGTTCAAGGAGAAAGATAGAAACTGACAACAATTGCAGAAAAAGGAAAACTATCCTACCTAGACAGGGTGAGGAGTCAGACTGGTCTGAGATGGCTGTGAAACTCTGTGTGCACGGAGGTTGTCAGGACAACTTCGAATTTTGAGGTCGCTTATGACATCACGGTGAACATGTCCCCCAGGGTGGCCGCATGGTTACAGTCTGAGGATTGGCCTAGGCTAGGCTATTAAAGGGACAGATACCCAGAAACAGGTTTGGCAAACAGAAAGCAGGCACAGAAACTAGAAGAGATAAAACAGAGTCTGATGCAAGGGATAAGAAAGGAACCCTAGGCCACAAGTGAGAATAGAGGGACAGGCACGGAGAGGAGAACATTGTCATCTATTCAAGTCTATGGGGAGGTCATGCTGATTCAAGCTTGCAACTTCATTGGAAACAAGTGGCCGGACTTGGCGTTCATCACACCTACAGTGCCCTCGTGCCTTAAGCATAATGCAAAGTCAAGAAAGATGTCTTGAGGACATTGAAGAGAAGAATCGATGCCTCCTTTCCAAGGCCCATAGCATTCTTTGAAGGTCAGTCTCTTTTTCCGAAGCTCTGGTGTCACGTGGGCCCACTGGGCACATGGTAATGTGTCCCAAGAGATGTCTTGGAAGCCTTGAAGGAATGGAGCCCTGTCACGCTTGGGGTATGTCTCTTTGTTTGGAAGTGCTCTACAAGGGTGCTGAAAAGCACCCTCTTCCACAGGGCTTCGTTCCTTCGTGAAGGCTGCCCTCCCAGGCTAGTGTGCTCTGTTTGCCTCCATCGAAATTCTCTCCCCCTACCTCTTGCCGTAGAAGGATTATTGATTATGTGTTTTGACACCATATGTAAGGAAGTTGCACGAAAATTAGAACTTTACAGTTGTGTTTCAAGAAAAATAAACAGGCCAGGGTAGAGGATGTAGGGCAAACAAATGGCACACCCTATAAAAATTAAGTAAGCCCGTATCTGGACGGAATCTAGGGGAACGTTCAAGGATCAGGGGTCAAGTTCGAAACTTCCCAAATCCGGAAAAGAGACAGAAAAATATCTTTCCTGGAGAGTGGAATTCATCCGATTTGTCTAAGTTGTCTTGGAAACATTGTGTCCGTGAAGGGGGTTGCCAGGACCACCTCGAATTTGGAGTTTCTGATCTCAGGATGTCAAACCAACCCACATGACCACGTGTTCTCAGTGCTTAGTTTGACCTAGGCTAGGGTAGCCAAGAGTCCTACAAGTGACCGGTGCAAATTCAAGGACAACAACCAAGAGTCACGAAAGCACTCACACCTCACCCTAGAGAACATACAGCGATTAACGAAATACAAACTAATCCCTTGGAATGAAGGAGAACGGACTGATAAGCATGTCTAAGGGAGATAGCTGAGAAAGACCATGACGAGTATACTATGGAAAAGAAAAAGAGGACCCAGAAAATGGAAGGTGAACAGAAATCACACCTGAATTATCCACAATGAAAGATGATGTCCGTCTTTAGACAGACTCTGCTGGAACGTTTGAAAGTCAGAGAAATTCACAAGCCAAAAAACGGCAGCGAAGGTCAAGCATGGGCTAACTGGGAAGGGTGAGTTATGAGACTGCTCCAAGCAGGCTCTGAAACCTGTATCCAGGAAGCATGCTGGACCTCAGAGACACAATTATGACAAATCCTCTGACATCACAATGGACCCGAAAAACAACCTAGCCTCATCTACACAGTGCTAGAGTTGGGCTCACTAGTATGTTTAACTCCCATTGCACTCAACTGCACGTTGCCACTGAACATGTAAGTGGCCGGCCGGTGGTGCAGTGGTGAGGTCCGCACCTTCTGGGTCTGTGGCCCAGTATGGGCTGGGTGGAATCCTCGGTTTGGGCCTCCTCACCACTGCTTCAGTTGTTCTGGTGCAGTTGTCCGAGGTAGAGTAGAGGCAGATGGGAAGGGACGTTGGACAGGGCCAGACTTCCACAGCAAATACAGGAGCATTGCCAGCAGACGTGAGCACAGCAATGCACTTGTGCCAAAACAAAACCAATTAAAAGTTGCAAAGAACAGAAAAACTGAAGCTAAGGAAAAAAAAACCAAAAAAACAGGAGCTTGCCATTACGAAGAATAGGATCTCTGTGAATGACCTTAGCAAAACAGGTGAATTCTATGTTAATTCAAAAACTAGCAAACCTTTGGGGAAAGAAACTCAAGAAGACACAAGAAAAAAAAAGATATCGAGGGATCTAGGAATGGAAGGATTAACACACTTGAAAGGTTCATACCGCAGTAAGGAATCTCTGGATTCCATGCAATCCCAGTCAAAGTTGCAGCAGTATTTGCCACAGAGAAGAAGAGAGAATCCTGAAGTTTCTAGCCAGCAACACGAGACCCTGACTAGGCAAAGGAATCCTCAGGAAAACGAACAAAGCAGCACGTGTCACAATTTCTGATTTCAACATAGAGGACGAAGCGCTAGGTACCGAAACGGCACAGTCTGGGCCCCAAGACAGGCATGAAGACCCATGCAAAACAATTGAGAGCCCAGAGCCCAACTCAAACTTACATGGACAGCCCATTTTGGACCAGGGAGCCAAGTGGAGACAGCGGAGAAAGGAGAGTCTCTACAATAAACGGTGCTGGGAAGCCTGCACAGCCACATGGAACACAACGAGAGTACACCATGATGTTACACCTGGCACACACACCACCTGAAGTGGATTAAAGCCTTGAATGGCAGACTTGAAACCGTGAACCTTGTAGGAGAAGACCTAGGCAGAGTGCTCTTTGCCATCTGTCTGAGCCGCCTATTTGGAAGAAGCATGTCTGACTGGGCAAGGGCAACAAAGGAAACAAGAAACAAACGGGACCACATCAAATGCACACACTTCTGCCCACTCAAGGAAACCATCAACTGAATACTAAGACACCACAACAATTGGGAGAGGATGTTTGCAAACCACACATCGGACAAGGGGTGAAAAGCCCAAAGATACAATCAACTCGCACGTCTCCACAAGAAAAAAAACAAGCCAATGAAAACCTGGTCAAAAGATGGAAGCAGAGATTTCTCCGAAGAAGACAGAAAGAGGGCCAGTAGGTGCATGAAAACTTGTTCACCATCATTAAGTCTCAGGAAAATGCAAATCCAAACTGCAAGGCCATGGCAGCTCACTGTGGTCAGCATGGCTAGAAGGAAGCAGACAGGAAATAACAAGTGTCAGAGAGGAGGTGCAGAGAAGGGAAGCCTCCTGCACTGCTGGTGGGAGTGTAACCCGGTGCAGCCACGATGCCAAAGGTGTGGAACTGCCTCAGAAGTTTAAGTATCCATGTCCCGTATGACCCAGCTATTAATCTGCCGCTTGCTTATCCAAAAAAGTCAGAAAGACTACCGCATAAAGACATGTGCATGGCTGTGTTCACCACAGTCTTACTCCTGATATCCAAGACTTGGAAAGCACCCTGGTGTCCAGCAAGGGATGATTGGAGAAGGAAGATGGGCTATAGCCACACAATGGTATACCACTCAGCCGGAACAAATGATGCAATCCAGCCATTTGTGACCACCAGAATGGCTGTGAGGGTTTTAGGGGAAGTGTAACAAGCCCCAGTGAGAAATTCAAATACCATAGAATCTCACTTACAAGGAGAAGAAAAAGCAAGCACTAACCAACAGGTGGCACTGAACATTTGTATGCGGGCTCCCAGAGGCAAAGAGGGGCGGTGAGGGAGGGTGAAAGAGAAGATTAGGCACAAGTGTGTGGTGAGGGCCTGTGATTAGTCTTACACTGGTGAAGATGATGTAAGCTACACAGAAGTCTAAAGCAATGAGGATGTGAATCTGGAAGTTATAGTACGTTCTAATGCAGGGTCATGGCTATAAGTTCACCTCAAATCAAAAATCCAAAAAGGGGTCCAGAATGATGTCATAAAGCTTTGGGGGCGGAAAGAGTTTACGGAAGGTGAACTTCCAAGGATGGAAAATCACCTCCAAATGCTTACAGATGCTACAGAAAGGCAGACCATTCCAAATAGGTGAAGAGGAATACTACGAAGAGAACATGATCAGTCCTAAACCCATGAACGAACGGAAAATGTTACCGTCCATGATGTTATTACTAATCACCTTCACGAATAATCCAAACAGGCCCACGTCTTCCCAAGTTCAGGCAAAAGGTTGGTCCAAAAGTACAATTCAGGGCCGGCCCTGTGGTGGAGCAGGTAAGTGCCCACATTCCGCTTGGGCGGCCCGGGCCTCACTGTTTCACATTACGAGTGCATATCACATTAGTAGTGTTAGGAAATATAGATTTCATGGTATGGTGCGGGCAGAGATCATAAATAAGCAGCAATTGTGAGGATACGTTATCAATACGCACAAGAAAAGGAACCATAAGAATATTACAATCTATGGAAGTATCTGGTACACTTCCCAAAGGCAGAAGGAAGGAAAACTTGTGACCTGCCAAGGTGGAATTGGCAGAGTGCCACGAGATGACACCATCATTGTGCATCAGAACATTCCCTGGGCAACTTCAACTTGTGAGGGAGTCCAGGACTTTTTCTGGGTAAGGTCCACCCATTTTGCCATCTACCCAAGATATAAGAGATAAAACCCAGGATAATCTTACAGGAGTGAAACCAGTGTCTAGAGAGAATGTAGGAGCCCTTTCGAAGTTCAAGGAGAAAGATAGAAACTGACAACAATTGCAGAAAAAGGAAAACTATCCTACCTAGACAGGGTGAGGAGTCAGACTGGTCTGAGATGGCTGTGAAACTCTGTGTGCACGGAGGTTGTCAGGACAACTTCGAATTTTGAGGTCGCTTATGACATCACGGTGAACATGTCCCCCAGGGTGGCCGCATGGTTACAGTCTGAGGATTGGCCTAGGCTAGGCTATTAAAGGGACAGATACCCAGAAACAGGTTTGGCAAACAGAAAGCAGGCACAGAAACTAGAAGAGATAAAACAGAGTCTGATGCAAGGGATAAGAAAGGAACCCTAGGCCACAAGTGAGAATAGAGGGACAGGCACGGAGAGGAGAACATTGTCATCTATTCAAGTCTATGGGGAGGTCATGCTGATTCAAGCTTGCAACTTCATTGGAAACAAGTGGCCGGACTTGGCGTTCATCACACCTACAGTGCCCTCGTGCCTTAAGCATAATGCAAAGTCAAGAAAGATGTCTTGAGGACATTGAAGAGAAGAATCGATGCCTCCTTTCCAAGGCCCATAGCATTCTTTGAAGGTCAGTCTCTTTTTCCGAAGCTCTGGTGTCACGTGGGCCCACTGGGCACATGGTAATGTGTCCCAAGAGATGTCTTGGAAGCCTTGAAGGAATGGAGCCCTGTCACGCTTGGGGTATGTCTCTTTGTTTGGAAGTGCTCTACAAGGGTGCTGAAAAGCACCCTCTTCCACAGGGCTTCGTTCCTTCGTGAAGGCTGCCCTCCCAGGCTAGTGTGCTCTGTTTGCCTCCATCGAAATTCTCTCCCCCTACCTCTTGCCGTAGAAGGATTATTGATTATGTGTTTTGACACCATATGTAAGGAAGTTGCACGAAAATTAGAACTTTACAGTTGTGTTTCAAGAAAAATAAACAGGCCAGGGTAGAGGATGTAGGGCAAACAAATGGCACACCCTATAAAAATTAAGTAAGCCCGTATCTGGACGGAATCTAGGGGAACGTTCAAGGATCAGGGGTCAAGTTCGAAACTTCCCAAATCCGGAAAAGAGACAGAAAAATATCTTTCCTGGAGAGTGGAATTCATCCGATTTGTCTAAGTTGTCTTGGAAACATTGTGTCCGTGAAGGGGGTTGCCAGGACCACCTCGAATTTGGAGTTTCTGATCTCAGGATGTCAAACCAACCCACATGACCACGTGTTCTCAGTGCTTAGTTTGACCTAGGCTAGGGTAGCCAAGAGTCCTACAAGTGACCGGTGCAAATTCAAGGACAACAACCAAGAGTCACGAAAGCACTCACACCTCACCCTAGAGAACATACAGCGATTAACGAAATACAAACTAATCCCTTGGAATGAAGGAGAACGGACTGATAAGCATGTCTAAGGGAGATAGCTGAGAAAGACCATGACGAGTATACTATGGAAAAGAAAAAGAGGACCCAGAAAATGGAAGGTGAACAGAAATCACACCTGAATTATCCACAATGAAAGATGATGTCCGTCTTTAGACAGACTCTGCTGGAACGTTTGAAAGTCAGAGAAATTCACAAGCCAAAAAACGGCAGCGAAGGTCAAGCATGGGCTAACTGGGAAGGGTGAGTTATGAGACTGCTCCAAGCAGGCTCTGAAACCTGTATCCAGGAAGCATGCTGGACCTCAGAGACACAATTATGACAAATCCTCTGACATCACAATGGACCCGAAAAACAACCTAGCCTCATCTACACAGTGCTAGAGTTGGGCTCACTAGTATATTTAACTCCCATTGCACTCAACTGCACGTTGCCACTGAACATGTAAGTGGCCGACCGGTGGTGCAGTGGTGAGGTCCGCACCTTCTGGGTCTGTGGCCCAGTATGGGCTGGGTGGAATCCTCGGTTTGGGCCTCCTCACCACTGCTTCAGTTGTTCTGGTGCAGGCGTCCGAGGTAGAGTAGAGGCAGATGGGAAGGGACGTTGGACAGGGCCACACTTCCACAGCAAATACAGGAGCATTGCCAGCAGATGTGAGCACAGCAATGCACTTGTGCCAAAACAAAACCAATTAAAAGTTGCAAAGAACAGAAAAACTGAAGCTAAGGAAAAAAAAAACAAAAAAACAGGAGCTTGCCATTACGAAGAATAGGATCTCTGTGAATAACCTTAGCAAAACAGGTGAATTCTATGTTAATTCAAAAACTAGCAAACCTTTGGGGAAAGAAACTCAAGAAGACACAAGAAAAAAAAAGATATCGAGGGATCTAGGAATGGAAGGATTAACACACTTGAAAGGTTCATACCGCAGTAAGGAATCTCTGGATTCCATGCAATCCCAGTCAAAGTTGCAGCAGTATTTGCCACAGAGAAGAAGAGAGAATCCTGAAGTTTCTAGCCAGCAACACGAGACCCTGACTAGGCAAAGGAATCCTCAGGAAAACGAACAAAGCAGCACGTGTCAAAATTTCTGATTTCAACATAGAGGACGAAGCGCTAGGTACCGAAACGGCACAGTCTGGGCCCCAAAACAGGCATGAAGACCCATGCAAAACAATTGAGAGCCCAGAGCCCAACTCAAGCTTACATGGACAGCCCATTTTGGACCAGGGAGCCAAGTGGAGACAGCGGAGAAAGGAGAGTCTCTACAATAAACGGTGCTGGGAAGCCTGCACAGCCACATGGAACACAACGAGAGTACACCATGATGTTACACCTGGCACACACACCACCTGAAGTGGATTAAAGCCTTGAATGGCAGACTTGAAACCGTGAACCTTGTAGGAGAAGACCTAGGCAGAGTGCTCTTTGCCATCTGTCTGAGCCGCCTATTTGGAAGAAGCATGTCTGACTGGGCAAGGGCAACAAAGGAAACAAGAAACAAACGGGACCACATCAAATGCACACACTTCTGCCCACTCAAGGAAACCATCAACTGAATACTAAGACACCACAACAATTGGGAGAGGATGTTTGCAAACCACACATCGGACAAGGGGTGAAAAGCCCAAAGATACAATCAACTCGCACGTCTCCACAAGAAAAAAAACAAGCCAATGAAAACCTGGTCAAAAGATGGAAGCAGAGATTTCTCCGAAGAAGACAGAAAGAGGGCCAGTAGGTGCATGAAAACTTGTTCACCATCATTAAGTCTCAGGAAAATGCAAATCCAAACTGCAAGGCCATGGCAGCTCACTGTGGTCAGCATGGCTAGAAGGAAGCAGACAGGAAATAACAAGTGTCAGAGAGGAGGTGCAGAGAAGGGAAGCCTCCTGCACTGCTGGTGGGAGTGTAACCCGGTGCAGCCACGATGCCAAAGGTGTGGAACTGCCTCAGAAATTTAAGTATCCATGTCCCGTATGACCCAGCTATTAATCTGCCGCTTGCTTATCCAAAAAAGTCAGAAAGACTACCGCATAAAGACATGTGCATGGCTGTGTTCACCACAGTCTTACTCCTGATATCCAAGACTTGGAAAGCACCCTGGTGTCCAGCAAGGGATGATTGGAGAAGGAAGATGGGCTATAGCCACACAATGGTATACCACTCAGCCGGAACAAATGATGCAATCCAGCCATTTGTGACCACCAGAATGGCTGTGAGGGTTTTAGGGGAAGTGTAACAAGCCCCAGGGAGAAATTCAAATACCATAGAATCTCACTTACAAGGAGAAGAAAAAGCAAGCACTAACCAACAGGTGGCACTGAACATTTGTATGCGGGCTCCCAGAGGCAAAGAGGGGCGGTGACGGAGGGTGAAAGAGAAGATTAGGCACAAGTGTGTGGTGAGGGCCTGTGATTAGTCTTACACTGGTGAAGATGATGTAAGCTACACAGAAGTCTAAAGCAATGAGGATGTGAATCTGGAAGTTATAGTACGTTCTAATGCAGGGTCATGGCTATAAATTCACCTCAAATCAAAAATCCAAAAAGGGGTCCAGAATGATGTCATAAAGCTTTGGGGGCGGAAAGAGTTTACGGAAGGTGAACTTCCAAGGATGGAAAATCACCTCCAAATGCTTACAGATGCTACAGAAAGGCAGACCATTCCAAATAGGTGAAGAGGAATACTACGAAGAGAACATGATCAGTCCTAAACCCATGAACGAACGGAAAATGTTACCGTCCATGATGTTATTACTAATCACCTTCACGAATAATCCAAACAGGCCCACGTCTTCCCAAGTTCAGGCAAAAGGTTGGTCCAAAAGTACAATTCAGGGCCGGCCCTGTGGTGGAGCAGGTAAGTGCCCACATTCCGCTTGGGCGGCCCGGGCCTCACTGTTTCACATTACGAGTGCATATCACATTAGTAGTGTTAGGAAATATAGATTTCATGGTATGGTGCGGGCAGAGATCATAAATAAGCAGCAATTGTGAGGATACGTTATCAATACGCACAAGAAAAGGAACCATAAGAATATTACAATCTATGGAAGTATCTGGTACACTTCCCAAAGGCAGAAGGAAGGAAATCTTGTGACCTGCCAAGGTGGAATTGGCAGAGTGCCACGAGATGACACCATCATTGTGCATCAGAACATTCCCTGGGCAACTTCAACTTGTGAGGGAGTCCAGGACTTTTTCTGGGTAAGGTCCACCCATTTTGCCATCTACCCAAGATATAAGAGATAAAACCCAGGATAATCTTACAGGAGTGACACCAGTGTCTAGAGAGAATGTAGGAGCCCTTTCGAAGTTCAAGGAGAAAGATAGAAACTGACAACAATTGCAGAAAAAGGAAAACTATCCTACCTAGACAGGGTGAGGAGTCAGACTGGTCTGAGATGGCTGTGAAACTCTGTGTGCACGGAGGTTGTCAGGACAACTTCGAATTTTGAGGTCGCTTATGACATCACGGTGAACATGTCCCCCAGGGTGGCCGCATGGTTACAGTCTGAGGATTGGCCTAGGCTAGGCTATTAAAGGGACAGATACCCAGAAACAGGTTTGGCAAACAGAAAGCAGGCACAGAAACTAGAAGAGATAAAACAGAGTCTGATGCAAGGGATAAGAAAGGAACCCTAGGCCACAAGTGAGAATAGAGGGACAGGCACGGAGAGGAGAACATTGTCATCTATTCAAGTCTATGGGGAGGTCATGCTGATTCAAGCTTGCAACTTCATTGGAAACAAGTGGCCGGACTTGGCGTTCATCACACCTACAGTGCCCTCGTGCCTTAAGCATAATGCAAAGTCAAGAAAGATGTCTTGAGGACATTGAAGAGAAGAATCGATGCCTCCTTTCCAAGGCCCATAGCATTCTTTGAAGGTCAGTCTCTTTTTCCGAAGCTCTGGTGTCACGTGGGCCCACTGGGCACATGGTAATGTGTCCCAAGAGATGTCTTGGAAGCCTTGAAGGAATGGAGCCCTGTCACGCTTGGGGTATGTCTCTTTGTTTGGAAGTGCTCTACAAGGGTGCTGAAAAGCACCCTCTTCCACAGGGCTTCGTTCCTTCGTGAAGGCTGCCCTCCCAGGCTAGTGTGCTCTGTTTGCCTCCATCGAAATTCTCTCCCCCTACCTCTTGCCGTAGAAGGATTATTGATTATGTGTTTTGACACCATATGTAAGGAAGTTGCACGAAAATTAGAACTTTACAGTTGTGTTTCAAGAAAAATAAACAGGCCAGGGTAGAGGATGTAGGGCAAACAAATGGCACACCCTATAAAAATTAAGTAAGCCCGTATCTGGACGGAATCTAGGGGAACGTTCAAGGATCAGGGGTCAAGTTCGAAACTTCCCAAATCCGGAAAAGAGACAGAAAAATATCTTTCCTGGAGAGTGGAATTCATCCGATTTGTCTAAGTTGTCTTGGAAACATTGTGTCCGTGAAGGGGGTTGCCAGGACCACCTCGAATTTGGAGTTTCTGATCTCAGGATGTCAAACCAACCCACATGACCACGTGTTCTCAGTGCTTAGTTTGACCTAGGCTAGGGTAGCCAAGAGTCCTACAAGTGACCGGTGCAAATTCAAGGACAACAACCAAGAGTCACGAAAGCACTCACACCTCACCCTAGAGAACATACAGCGATTAAAGAAATACAAACTAATCCCTTGGAATGAAGGAGAACGGACTGATAAGCATGTCTAAGGGAGATAGCTGAGAAAGACCATGACGAGTATACTATGGAAAAGAAAAAGAGGACCCAGAAAATGGAAGGTGAACAGAAATCACACCTGAATTATCCACAATGAAAGATGATGTCCGTCTTTAGACAGACTCTGCTGGAACGTTTGAAAGTCAGAGAAATTCACAAGCCAAAAAACGGCAGCGAAGGTCAAGCATGGGCTAACTGGGAAGGGTGAGTTATGAGACTGCTCCAAGCAGGCTCTGAAACCTGTATCCAGGAAGCATGCTGGACCTCAGAGACACAATTATGACAAATCCTCTGACATCACAATGGACCCGAAAAACAACCTAGCCTCATCTACACAGTGCTAGAGTTGGGCTCACTAGTATATTTAACTCCCATTGCACTCAACTGCACGTTGCCACTGAACATGTAAGTGGCCGGCCGGTGGTGCAGTGGTGAGGTCCGCACCTTCTGGGTCTGTGGCCCAGTATGGGCTGGGTGGAATCCTCGGTTTGGGCCTCCTCACCACTGCTTCAGTTGTTCTGGTGCAGGCGTCCGAGGTAGAGTAGAGGCAGATGGGAAGGGACGTTGGACAGGGCCACACTTCCACAGCAAATACAGGAGCATTGCCAGCAGATGTGAGCACAGCAATGCACTTGTGCCAAAACAAAACCAATTAAAAGTTGCAAAGAACAGAAAAACTGAAGCTAAGGAAAAAAAAAACAAAAAAACAGGAGCTTGCCATTACGAAGAATAGGATCTCTGTGAATAACCTTAGCAAAACAGGTGAATTCTATGTTAATTCAAAAACTAGCAAACCTTTGGGGAAAGAAACTCAAGAAGACACAAGAAAAAAAAAGATATCGAGGGATCTAGGAATGGAAGGATTAACACACTTGAAAGGTTCATACCGCAGTAAGGAATCTCTGGATTCCATGCAATCCCAGTCAAAGTTGCAGCAGTATTTGCCACAGAGAAGAAGAGAGAATCCTGAAGTTTCTAGCCAGCAACACGAGACCCTGACTAGGCAAAGGAATCCTCAGGAAAACGAACAAAGCAGCACGTGTCACAATTTCTGATTTCAACATAGAGGACGAAGCGCTAGGTACCGAAACGGCACAGTCTGGGCCCCAAAACAGGCATGAAGACCCATGCAAAACAATTGAGAGCCCAGAGCCCAACTCAAGCTTACATGGACAGCCCATTTTGGACCAGGGAGCCAAGTGGAGACAGCGGAGAAAGGAGAGTCTCTACAGTAAACGGTGCTGGGAAGCCTGCACAGCCACATGGAACACAACGAGAGTACACCATGATGTTACACCTGGCACACACACCACCTGAAGTGGATTAAAGCCTTGAATGGCAGACTTGAAACCGTGAACCTTGTAGGAGAAGACCTAGGCAGAGTGCTCTTTGCCATCTGTCTGAGCCGCCTATTTGGAAGAAGCATGTCTGACTGGGCAAGGGCAACAAAGGAAACAAGAAACAAACGGGACCACATCAAATGCACACACTTCTGCCCACTCAAGGAAACCATCAACTGAATACTAAGACACCACAACAATTGGGAGAGGATGTTTGCAAACCACACATCGGACAAGGGGTGAAAAGCCCAAAGATACAATCAACTCGCACGTCTCCACAAGAAAAAAAACAAGCCAATGAAAACCTGGTCAAAAGATGGAAGCAGAGATTTCTCCGAAGAAGACAGAAAGAGGGCCAGTAGGTGCATGAAAACTTGTTCACCATCATTAAGTCTCAGGAAAATGCAAATCCAAACTGCAAGGCCATGGCAGCTCACTGTGGTCAGCATGGCTAGAAGGAAGCAGACAGGAAATAACAAGTGTCAGAGAGGAGGTGGAGAGAAGGGAAGCCTCCTGCACTGCTGGTGGGAGTGTAACCCGGTGCAGCCACGATGCCAAAGGTGTGGAACTGCCTCAGAAATTTAAGTATCCATGTCCCGTATGACCCAGCTATTAATCTGCCGCTTGCTTATCCAAAAAAGTCAGAAAGACTACCGCATAAAGACATGTGCATGGCTGTGTTCACCACAGTCTTACTCCTGATATCCAAGACTTGGAAAGCACCCTGGTGTCCAGCAAGGGATGATTGGAGAAGGAAGATGGGCTATAGCCACACAATGGTATACCACTCAGCCGGAACAAATGATGCAATCCAGCCATTTGTGACCACCAGAATGGCTGTGAGGGTTTTAGGGGAAGTGTAACAAGCCCCAGTGAGAAATTCAAATACCATAGAATCTCACTTACAAGGAGAAGAAAAAGCAAGCACTAACCAACAGGTGGCACTGAACATTTGTATGCGGGCTCCCAGAGGCAAAGAGGGGCGGTGACGGAGGGTGAAAGAGAAGATTAGGCACAAGTGTGTGGTGAGGGCCTGTGATTAGTCTTACACTGGTGAAGATGATGTAAGCTACACAGAAGTCTAAAGCAATGAGGATGTGAATCTGGAAGTTATAGTACGTTCTAATGCAGGGTCATGGCTATAAATTCACCTCAAATCAAAAATCCAAAAAGGGGTCCAGAATGATGTCATAAAGCTTTGGGGGCGGAAAGAGTTTACGGAAGGTGAACTTCCAAGGATGGAAAATCACCTCCAAATGCTTACAGATGCTACAGAAAGGCAGACCATTCCAAATAGGTGAAGAGGAATACTACGAAGAGAACATGATCAGTCCTAAACCCATGAACGAACGGAAAATGTTACCGTCCATGATGTTATTACTAATCACCTTCACGAATAATCCAAACAGGCCCACGTCTTCCCAAGTTCAGGCAAAAGGTTGGTCCAAAAGTACAATTCAGGGCCGGCCCTGTGGTGGAGCAGGTAAGTGCCCACATTCCGCTTGGGCGGCCCGGGCCTCACTGTTTCACATTACGAGTGCATATCACATTAGTAGTGTTAGGAAATATAGATTTCATGGTATGGTGCGGGCAGAGATCATAAATAAGCAGCAATTGTGAGGATACGTTATCAATACGCACAAGAAAAGGAACCATAAGAATATTACAATCTATGGAAGTATCTGGTACACTTCCCAAAGGCAGAAGGAAGGAAATCTTGTGACCTGCCAAGGTGGAATTGGCAGAGTGCCACGAGATGACACCATCATTGTGCATCAGAACATTCCCTGGGCAACTTCAACTTGTGAGGGAGTCCAGGACTTTTTCTGGGTAAGGTCCACCCATTTTGCCATCTACCCAAGATATAAGAGATAAAACCCAGGATAATCTTACAGGAGTGACACCAGTGTCTAGAGAGAATGTAGGAGCCCTTTCGAAGTTCAAGGAGAAAGATAGAAACTGACAACAATTGCAGAAAAAGGAAAACTATCCTACCTAGACAGGGTGAGGAGTCAGACTGGTCTGAGATGGCTGTGAAACTCTGTGTGCACGGAGGTTGTCAGGACAACTTCGAATTTTGAGGTCGCTTATGACATCACGGTGAACATGTCCCCCAGGGTGGCCGCATGGTTACAGTCTGAGGATTGGCCTAGGCTAGGCTATTAAAGGGACAGATACCCAGAAACAGGTTTGGCAAACAGAAAGCAGGCACAGAAACTAGAAGAGATAAAAAAGAGTCTGATGCAAGGGATAAGAAAGGAACCCTAGGCCACAAGTGAGAATAGAGGGACAGGCACGGAGAGGAGAACATTGTCATCTATTCAAGTCTATGGGGAGGTCATGCTGATTCAAGCTTGCAACTTCATTGGAAACAAGTGGCTGGACTTGGCGTTCATCACACCTACAGTGCCCTCGTGCCTTAAGCATAATGCAAAGTCAAGAAAGATGTCTTGAGGACATTGAAGAGAAGAATCGATGCCTCCTTTCCAAGGCCCATAGCATTCTTTGAAGGTCAGTCTCTTTTTCCGAAGCTCTGGTGTCACGTGGGCCCACTGGGCACATGGTAATGTGTCCCAAGAGATGTCTTGGAAGCCTTGAAGGAATGGAGCCCTGTCACGCTTGGGGTATGTCTCTTTGTTTGGAAGTGCTCTACAAGGGTGCTGAAAAGCACCCTCTTCCACAGGGCTTCGTTCCTTCGTGAAGGCTGCCCTCCCAGGCTAGTGTGCTCTGTTTGCCTCCATCGAAATTCTCTCCCCCTACCTCTTGCCGTAGAAGGATTATTGATTATGTGTTTTGACACCATATGTAAGGAAGTTGCACGAAAATTAGAACTTTACAGTTGTGTTTCAAGAAAAATAAACAGGCCAGGGTAGAGGATGTAGGGCAAACAAATGGCACACCCTATAAAAATTAAGTAAGCCCGTATCTGGACGGAATCTAGGGGAACGTTCAAGGATCAGGGGTCAAGTTCGAAACTTCCCAAATCCGGAAAAGAGACAGAAAAATATCTTTCCTGGAGAGTGGAATTCATCCGATTTGTCTAAGTTGTCTTGGAAACATTGTGTCCGTGAAGGGGGTTGCCAGGACCACCTCGAATTTGGAGTTTCTGATCTCAGGATGTCAAACCAACCCACATGACCACGTGTTCTCAGTGCTTAGTTTGACCTAGGCTAGGGTAGCCAAGAGTCCTACAAGTGACCGGTGCAAATTCAAGGACAACAACCAAGAGTCACGAAAGCACTCACACCTCACCCTAGAGAACATACAGCGATTAAAGAAATACAAACTAATCCCTTGGAATGAAGGAGAACGGACTGATAAGCATGTCTAAGGGAGATAGCTGAGAAAGACCATGACGAGTATACTATGGAAAAGAAAAAGAGGACCCAGAAAATGGAAGGTGAACAGAAATCACACCTGAATTATCCACAATGAAAGATGATGTCCGTCTTTAGACAGACTCTGCTGGAACGTTTGAAAGTCAGAGAAATTCACAAGCCAAAAAACGGCAGCGAAGGTCAAGCATGGGCTAACTGGGAAGGGTGAGTTATGAGACTGCTCCAAGCAGGCTCTGAAACCTGTATCCAGGAAGCATGCTGGACCTCAGAGACACAATTATGACAAATCCTCTGACATCACAATGGACCCGAAAAACAACCTAGCCTCATCTACACAGTGCTAGAGTTGGGCTCACTAGTATATTTAACTCCCATTGCACTCAACTGCACGTTGCCACTGAACATGTAAGTGGCCGGCCGGTGGTGCAGTGGTGAGGTCCGCACCTTCTGGGTCTGTGGCCCAGTATGGGCTGGGTGGAATCCTCGGTTTGGGCCTCCTCACCACTGCTTCAGTTGTTCTGGTGCAGGCGTCCGAGGTAGAGTAGAGGCAGATGGGAAGGGACGTTGGACAGGGCCACACTTCCACAGCAAATACAGGAGCATTGCCAGCAGATGTGAGCACAGCAATGCACTTGTGCCAAAACAAAACCAATTAAAAGTTGCAAAGAACAGAAAAACTGAAGCTAAGGAAAAAAAAAACAAAAAAACAGGAGTTTGCCATTACGAAGAATAGGATCTCTGTGAATAACCTTAGCAAAACAGGTGAATTCTATGTTAATTCAAAAACTAGCAAACCTTTGGGGAAAGAAACTCAAGAAGACACAAGAAAAAAAAAGATATCGAGGGATCTAGGAATGGAAGGATTAACACACTTGAAAGGTTCATACCGCAGTAAGGAATCTCTGGATTCCATGCAATCCCAGTCAAAGTTGCAGCAGTATTTGCCACAGAGAAGAAGAGAGAATCCTGAAGTTTCTAGCCAGCAACACGAGACCCTGACTAGGCAAAGGAATCCTCAGGAAAACGAACAAAGCAGCACGTGTCACAATTTCTGATTTCAACATAGAGGACGAAGCGCTAGGTACCGAAACGGCACAGTCTGGGCCCCAAAACAGGCATGAAGACCCATGCAAAACAATTGAGAGCCCAGAGCCCAACTCAAGCTTACATGGACAGCCCATTTTGGACCAGGGAGCCAAGTGGAGACAGCGGAGAAAGGAGAGTCTCTACAATAAACGGTGCTGGGAAGCCTGCACAGCCACATGGAACACAACGAGAGTACACCATGATGTTACACCTGGCACACACACCACCTGAAGTGGATTAAAGCCTTGAATGGCAGACTTGAAACCGTGAACCTTGTAGGAGAAGACCTAGGCAGAGTGCTCTTTGCCATCTGTCTGAGCCGCCTATTTGGAAGAAGCATGTCTGACTGGGCAAGGGCAACAAAGGAAACAAGAAACAAACGGGACCACATCAAATGCACACACTTCTGCCCACTCAAGGAAACCATCAACTGAATACTAAGACACCACAACAATTGGGAGAGGATGTTTGCAAACCACACATCGGACAAGGGGTGAAAAGCCCAAAGATACAATCAACTCGCACGTCTCCACAAGAAAAAAAACAAGCCAATGAAAACCTGGTCAAAAGATGGAAGCAGAGATTTCTCCGAAGAAGACAGAAAGAGGGCCAGTAGGTGCATGAAAACTTGTTCACCATCATTAAGTCTCAGGAAAATGCAAATCCAAACTGCAAGGCCATGGCAGCTCACTGTGGTCAGCATGGCTAGAAGGAAGCAGACAGGAAATAACAAGTGTCAGAGAGGAGGTGGAGAGAAGGGAAGCCTCCTGCACTGCTGGTGGGAGTGTAACCCGGTGCAGCCACGATGCCAAAGGTGTGGAACTGCCTCAGAAATTTAAGTATCCATGTCCCGTATGACCCAGCTATTAATCTGCCGCTTGCTTATCCAAAAAAGTCAGAAAGACTACCGCATAAAGACATGTGCATGGCTGTGTTCACCACAGTCTTACTCCGGATATCCAAGACTTGGAAAGCACCCTGGTGTCCAGCAAGGGATGATTGGAGAAGGAAGATGGGCTATAGCCACACAATGGTATACCACTCAGCCGGAACAAATGATGCAATCCAGCCATTTGTGACCACCAGAATGGCTGTGAGGGTTTTAGGGGAAGTGTAACAAGCCCCAGTGAGAAATTCAAATACCATAGAATCTCACTTACAAGGAGAAGAAAAAGCAAGCACTAACCAACAGGTGGCACTGAACATTTGTATGCGGGCTCCCAGAGGCAAAGAGGGGCGGTGACGGAGGGTGAAAGAGAAGATTAGGCACAAGTGTGTGGTGAGGGCCTGTGATTAGTCTTACACTGGTGAAGATGATGTAAGCTACACAGAAGTCTAAAGCAATGAGGATGTGAATCTGGAAGTTATAGTACGTTCTAATGCAGGGTCATGGCTATAAATTCACCTCAAATCAAAAATCCAAAAAGGGGTCCAGAATGATGTCATAAAGCTTTGGGGGCGGAAAGAGTTTACGGAAGGTGAACTTCCAAGGATGGAAAATCACCTCCAAATGCTTACAGATGCTACAGAAAGGCAGACCATTCCAAATAGGTGAAGAGGAATACTACGAAGAGAACATGATCAGTCCTAAACCCATGAACGAACGGAAAATGTTACCGTCCATGATGTTATTACTAATCACCTTCACGAATAATCCAAACAGGC